>NW_027185403.1:13610425-14210425 GCF_022577435.1 Embiotoca jacksoni
ACCATGTTGCTTATTGATGTGTTTTCGATTTGACCATTTTGAACTTAAATGGGACTCTGTTGTATCAAGGAATAAGATATATCTGGCTTTGGCAACACAGACAATATGTGTTCAGTCTCTTTTTGGTTGTGTCCTTTGAATGTGATCGTTGACAATGAGATTAAAATAACCACATAAAAAACTGAAGGCCTTCCAGGTCCAAGTTGATTCTATTTTAAGAAGAGGATGCGTTCGCACCTTGTAGGCACAGTGTTGCAGGCCAGTCTCAGCTCTTCCTCAGATGCAGGGCGTGATGATGCCTGCGAGAAACCGTCATCCTCTGAGTTCTGTGAGTGGTTCAGAGGGATGTAGTCCTTCCCATCCTGAAGGGAAAGAGGAGAACATCAAGACCCAAAAACTCCCCAGAAAACACTTGTTAGTTATTGTTCCTCCAGCAGAACTTACAGGTAGGCTGTTGTCCTGCAGCAGGTCTCCCAGGATCTGAACCAGAGTGGGGAAAGTCGGCCTCTCTTTGGGCTCGCCCTGCCAGCAGGCCAGCATGATGCCGTATCTACCAGCAGAGGACAGCACAGTCACAACAGGAACAACAGACTCCAGAATGGAATCACAAATTTGATCCCGTCTCGTTTCCTAAATGTGCAGGTCAGTTGAAGGATATTTACGAGGAAATTTGCTCTTGGAATTTACTTGATTAGTTAAAGGCATTTAGAGTGATAAATCCTGTTTTACAGCAAAAGCATATTTTTCTTCAAGATGTGGAAGAGAGAGCGAAAGAACTTACATTTCAGGGGAGGCAGTCTCTGGTGATCTCATCCTGACGCCATCTCTCAATCGTTTGCAAAAATCCTCATCAATCTGGACCCCTGGGTACGGAGAGGCACCTGAGGGCGGACAAAAAGAGGGGGAAACTTTAATTAACACATCAGGAACAGAAAAATAACATATCGTGTGTTTGGATAAAAGTGATAAAAATTTACTCTGCTTCTAAAAGTCAACAATACTAATTGTTTTTGGAAGGAACAAACATTTGTAGACACTTTTAAACACAGACACGCCACACTAACTAGATTGAAACTCTGTTCCCGTCTTCATGCAAGATGAGTGTGCTTTGATTTCGACTTTACCGAGTGAAAAGATTTCCCAGAGGAGAACTCCAAAAGACCACACGTCACTCTGACTGGTGTACACTTTGTCAAAGATACTCTCTGGAGCCATCCACTTTAAAGGCAGACGAGCCTGAGAGAACATTAAACCACCAGACAGATTGTACATGATAGGCACATAAACAGAAATGACAGCTGCCATTAAATGTAATCATTGTGTGGGTGGTTACAAAACAAAAAAAAAAAAGGCATGTAATGTTTCCCAGCTGAAAATAGAGTTTGATAATAAACCAGGTGGCTTGAGGTGGTGTGATGATGCCGTACATTGCCTTTCCTGACGTAGTCGGGGTCTTTGTATATGTCTCTGGCAAGGCCGAAGTCACAGATCTTCACGATGTTGTTCTCTGACAGGAGAATGTTCCGCGCTGCCAGGTCTCTGTGGATACACTGTGGATACACACAGGACCACATATACATCATAATCATGCAGTCAGCTGTTTGCGCATATGTTTTGTGTCTGTGTCTGCCCAAGTTTGTAACTGGACTGGACAATGTCTTGGCCAGACTGGGCTCTGTGGAATCATTGCTGGGTTTCTAACACCATTTGCAAAGCTGTCGAGTAACCTTAAACCGTCATGAGTGGCTTGGGGGAGAACGTCTCTCATATCAGAGAGCTGCTCACTATTTGGTTCATGTGAGATGGACTGTAGCAGGAAATGTACCTCATTGTGTTTGGGGTTTGGTAAAATAATAATAATAAGGCATTTTTTAAAGCATCTTTTTAAAGGTTCTGTGAGTTGTTAAGAATCAAATCAGCTCAAAAACAATCTGAAACAATCAAATAACACTGGAGGTGACAGTTTAAACACCTCTCCACTACCTGGGTACTCAAAAAACCCAGTTTACTAAATGACTAATGAAAAATCTCAACTGAATTATTAACCAGTTTAATGGTATCTAATTCAGTCGAGTTTCTTTCAACATCACCATGTACTGACATTGACTAACACATCACTGGTGAATAAATCAAATCAGTAATACGGTGGCTTCTGATAGTTTAAGACTTCGATTAGTCCCTTCAATAAAAGTTGCTCTGAGCAGCTTTGTGCAGAGCTCTAAAAAATAGGAAGGTCTTTACTAGAGCTGCAAAATAGGAGTCCTTTATGTGTAAACTGCTCCAATATATTCAGGGGGAAATACTGCACCTTTATAGTTATGAATGTATTTGACAGATGCAGATACTTTGCAGATTAATACTATGATACATTGTTGTCCATTTAGCTATAAAATAAGCATGAACATGAAAATGCCTCTGACACATTAATACACTGGTATAAATAAACATATAATGTAAGAGAACATCTAAAATACTATAGCAGGGCAAATGAAGCAGTTCATTTGGAAACTGTATATAATAATCTTATTTAAATCCTAAATAGTTTTAGTACACAGAATACTGTAGGAGGGAATTGTACAATGGTCACATGAATCATTTTGATGCACAAAGGACTGAACAGCTGAATGGATTCCACTCATACAGTGCAGTTCTACCTTAAAAAAATAAAGCACGTTATAATTTGCCTTTCAATCCCCCATTCACACATACCTGATGGTTGTAGAGACATGATAGAAGGAGCCAGAGGACTGAACCCACTGCAGCACCTGAGCCACAGCTGCCCCCACATCAGTGATCCAGACTACAACCCACTGCCTCTGAGGCTAACCTCTGCTCACCAGTTACCACAGATCATTCACTGATTGTCGACATTGCGGTGCGGACAATTAACCTTTCTAGAGGCCAGGAACTCCATCCCACGAGCCACCTGGAAACTGTAGCAAATCAAATCTTCTATCGTCAGAGGAGTTTTCCACAAGTCCTCCACTGGATAGAGAAGAAGAGAAGACAAGGTTGGTCATGGAGAGAAAAGAACACAAAGATATTGTTTTTGTGGGATGAAGAGAAAAATAATGTGACTGAAGAATGACTCACTTTTCTCCACAGCAGGACTCTGAGTGGACGCGTTGGACGATGGACTCTGAGGACCGGTGAGTGGGGAGGAGGACGGAGAAGGTGGCTGACGAGCTCTTTGGTCCATCTGACCCGCTTCAATCATCCGCCTCATCTGGCTCTGGGTTTTCGGAGAGCGATCCTGAGTGAGGAGACAGCTCAGTGCATCACCTCCAAAATCAATATAAAAAAGCAGTTTCGTAACGCATGTGTCATTGTGAACTGAATGAACAAATTGAAAGTAAGAGTCTCTCTGAAGACAAAGCAGAACAAACACAGAAGTGTATAAATTGCATGAGTTTCTTTTGATACCCTGTAGGGGAGAAAGAACTCTCTCTTGGCTCGTAGGAAGTTGGACAGATTCCCATACTTGCAGTATTCCACTATCACCATCAGCGGACCTGGTGATACAGACGCTTTAATGTTATCTCTGTCAACAAGGCTTCAAAAGTTTCAGCATGTTACATTGCTTTCACTTGAAAGAAACCAGGAAAACGATTTCTCTCCTCATTCTTCTTTCCAGCCATATTTAAAATAGTGAGGGGCTGAGTATTTCCTGCCAGGCTGCTTTTGTTTAGGATAAACCTTTTCAGATGTACCCCCCACAAAAGTGTGCTGTGTAGGTCAAAATTATTAAAAGGCAGCTGCTTTACATCTCCTTTGGTTTGCTCAACATTTCTTAGAAAAATAAATTTCACACTGAACTGGACAAACAGCAGAGCTGAAATGAAGTCAAACTGCACATGTATGTTCATGGGAAATTTTAAAATATCTCCAAAATAAAACTTTCAGAACTACAGTGACAAAGAAGATGATCAAATTATATTGCAGTGACAATTTTATATTCATTTTTCACAGGGTGTTCACATTATTTTGTCTACACCCGGTGCAGTGAAATTGGCATATTGATCAGCTTTGGTGATTCGGTCCATCAATTTGCAATTTAAATGAAGTGTTTAAACACGTCAACCTTTTCCAACACTAACTATGAATTTGTCAGTCTGTGTACTCACCATTTGGTTTGGTGCAGGCTCCTAACAGGTTCACTACGTTCAGATGGTTCCCGATGTGAATCAGAATCTTTAACTCGGACATCAAGGCTTTGTGCTCACTGGCTGTGGCTCCGTCTGTAACACATCCCCGCAAAGTGATATTTCATTCATAAAACACATCTTATTGTGTATATTTGCAAGAGCTTATTTTACGTGCTCATTTAATAAATCATATGGGACTCAAACTGTACTGCACATACATATAGCAAAGCTATTTAGCTAACTCTTAGGCTTACAAAGTATCCGACAATACTCATATGCATACAGTAAATATACAAAGCCAAATCCCACCCTTCAGCATCTTGACAGCCACGGTGTCCAAACTGTTGCTCTTGCTGATGCCGTAGATTGATGCTTCAATTACTTTTCCGAAGGCACCGTGGCCTAAAACCTTTCCTGTGTCAGGGGAAAGAACAGAGCAACAAAACATTCATGCTCGTTGATCTATGCAGGCTCGGGTTTTGTCTCAATGGAGTACACAAACAGTTGTGATAGGGAAGCATTTGCCAACCGTAAATGCATATCACATCCTCAGAGACAAGGGGGAAGAATCAGAATATCAATTGCAGCGTTTGGAAAACAACATGTCCCAATAAGTTGCTGTCGCGGAACAGATGCTTTTCATTGGGGCATTTTTAAAAAGCTGTTCTGGGAATAAGCACATATTTAACATTAGCACTTTACTTGGCAGCAGTCTGCCTAGCTGGCTGGCATCCAAAGTCATGGCATTAGGGATTCTGGAAATGGAAAAGCAATTCAGTTTCATCCATCTATTTGTCCTCACACACGCCCGCATATGTCCTCACGCGCACCTCCCTCTCGTATGCTCCTCCGCCATCCATCCATCCATCCATCCATCCAGCCATCCATCCATCCAGCCATCCTCTGTAACTCACCCAGTCTGAGTCTGTCTCTGGAGATCTCCCACTCAGATGAGTCATAGGGCAGGTATTCACACTGCTCATCCAGGGGCACTTCCCCCGGGTCCATGATGATCGACAGATAGCCTGTCTTTATGTCTGCCGGGTTAACCTGAAGTTCAGGTGAGAGAGGGGGCCAGTGTAAGTGAGGAAATCAGAGATCAGGATGGTCAGAGGAAAATGACGATTGTAAAGAAAGTGGTGGACACAGAGCAATAAAAAAAAAGGTTAGACAAACATGATGGTCCATGTTGAGGGAATGATTACTGTAGTATGTTATGACAGAAGTCCTTTTTGAAAATGTTTGCAGGCATTAATATGTTACTATGTTGTTTAAATCCATTTTGGACAGTTTTTTTTATTACTAAAAGGGAGTGAAACGATTTCTGGAGAAATCGTTTCACTCCCTTTTCTGGAGAAATCTTTTAGCTGCTCTTTGCCCCAACTGGCTGAAGGGTCCCATCTGTGTTTGACTGACAGCAGCTGGGAGGCAAGAGACAAACAAACTGTACTGTGTTGTGTCTTAAAGGCCACTGACAGACAGATAGTGTGTTGTTGAAGAGAAGACCACATTAGTATCTAAATGGACTGATGTGATTTTTGCAGAGTAGATGCTATTTGACATGCTGCAGCAAATCAGCTTATTAGCTACCTGTCCTGCAAAGGGACATTAGCAGTGCACGCCAGCTAATGGTGCACATGGTGCTCCATGTGTGTCCACAGTGAATGTGTTCAGTTACAATAATGAGTTTTACGTCACTTGTGTTTTGGCAGCACTCAAAACTCGTATAAACGGTGATAGCAGAAAATAGATTAAAAGATTAAAAATATTCGACAAGTTGCATTTAAGTACATACAGCATAAGTAAAATGTGGCTGAAACACCTCCTGAGTAGACATGGCATAATTTTTTATAAGAAAACTTTAACAGGAAAGTCAGTGTGACCAATGACAGAACAAGAACATAACTCTTTTATGCAAATATAGTTTAAAAGAATGTAATAGACGAAGATGGAGAACTAACAGTATTCTGATTAGTCTTTTCAATGCAAAACATGTGAATCCAAATCATTTAAAATATAAATGTTTCCCTATGTATCTTTGAGTTTCTCTCAAAGAAGAAAATAGGACATGTGACTTCCTGCTGCGGCATATTTTAAAAAAAGCAATTTAATTTCAATTATACGTTAACATGTAATTTTGGCAACTGACATTCTTTTTGTGCTGAAGAGATGGCAATCTAAGTTATGTCAAAACAAACATACTGCAAAAATGTTTTCCGATATGCTAAAATTTTTATTGTGGTACTTTGTCAAACATTTGAATTTCCTGAAAGGTATTCAGTATTGACTATTTTCTGGTTTGAAATAGCTGCAGAATGTGACAAACCTACCAAATTTAGAAGCAGAACTATTGACAGATGTGAGAAAAAAACAACTAATTGCCTAATTAATTTGATAATTGCAGCACCGCCTCGCTAATTACGCCAGAGCAACTGTGTGACATGATCTCACAAATGACCAAGTGAGGAAAAATAAACTGCAATTGGAGCCTCATTATGAAGGTGCCTGTTGTTATGCCTAATAGCAGTAAACGACTAATTGGACTGACTGAGAGCAGATACAGTATCAGTGACTCTCTCAGGGTGTAAATTACAGACTATCTCTGAGATTAAACAGACGCCAACAGGCAAATTGTGAGTCAGTGGTCACAGTGTCTCCGTCACAGTCTGCCGGTTTCTCTCTCAAACACCCAAATGCAGACACAACGAAATGTGATGTCCTCTGACCCGTTTCACATTGCAGAAGATGAGGATGAGTAAGGCCCAGAAGAAAACAGCGATGACTCCGGTCCCGATGAGGATTACAATCTCCACACTGGCCTTGTCACTTGAACCTTAGCAGAAAGAAAGGGACAAAAAAAAAAAAAGAGTCACTTTTAGATGCACATCTTTTGAAAACCTCTCTATCCTGTCACATGTCTTACTTTTTACCAACTATAGGGGGCGCTGCATTACAAAGTATTTGCCCCAGCTTTCTGGCCAGCTGCTCACACCAAATCTTTAGGTTAAATCAATATGCAAATCAGACATTTACTAATTTTTTTTTTCCATTCTTCATTAAACCACTTCAAGCAAAGCCATTAAATTATTTATTCTCAATACAAAATGCTCCAGCAGTCAATGAGTTTGATTATATAGTGGAGAGCTGTGCATAACAAAAGCACAAAACCTACAGCTGCAGTGAAAGTGCGAGAGGTGAATGACAAAAATCTGTGACCTGCACATTTTGGTGGTGAAGATGAGAGTTCCCGGGCAACTGTGATTTCAGGCTTGAGTACACTCGACAGACCACATGTTAGTGGAGAGAGTGAATGAGTAGATTCAGGTGTCCCTTTCTTTGTGTGTGTGTGTGTGTGTGTGTGTGTGTGTGTGTGTGTGTGTGTGTGTGTGTGTGTGTGTGCGCGCGTGCGTGCGTGCGTGCGTGCGTGCGTGCGTGTGCGCGTGTGTGCGTCTGTCTCACCGATGACTCTGACAGCAGCTGAGGAGTGGACACAGCCCCGCTGGTTGCAGGCGGTGCAAGTGTAAAGACCGGCGTCCTCCTCTCGAATGCGTTGGATACTCAGCGTGCGGTTTGAATCCTGCAACTGGATCCCTGCAGAGAGAGCACGGGGTGATTGGTGAAACGCACACACACTCGAGCCCATATTTCAACAGGCTGTGAAACAATGCGCTGTGACTTGGCGCTAATCCTTCACCTCTCACATCATAAATTAAGCAACATTTTCAACAACATTCTCGCCACACCTATGGACTTCAATCAATCCTATTCATTTATAATTCCATCGCCCTGTGGTTTGAGCCGCATGTCACAGCAGCCCCCTCTGTGAACCCAAAGCATCAGCTGTCACACTGACCCACCCCGCCCTTTTATCTCCTGCAGATGTTAAGAAGAGACACACACTGAGAAAGCTAATGAGCCTTGTCTCTCGGCCTGCAGGTTTTCTGTGTGTGTGTGTGTGTGTGTGTGTGTGTGTGTGTGGTTGTGCGCGCGCGCGCGTGTGTGTGCGTGTGTGTGTGTGTGTGTGTGTGTGTGTGTGTGTGTGTGTGTGTGTGTGTGTGTGTGTGTGTGTGTGTGTGCCCGTTTTGGCTTTTCATAGCTGGATTGACATTTATCTTGATGAACTGCAACATCTGCCAAAAGTTGCTGGTATCTGGGTAAATATCAACAAGACATAATGTGTATGTTCTTCAATGTTTGAGTCAGATTTTAATGGTAACTTACCGGATCTGAATAACCTCGAGGGAAAACACAAGTCCTGCCACATTACGTTCCAGAGGGGGAAAACTTTCTGAGTGTGTGTGTATGTGTGGCTGCTGTGCTGGCAGGTGGGCGGTTGCACTGTTGTGTAAATGTGGTGTATCACCTGTGTGGGTGTATTCATGCACCTGACATTTGGTGGAGAGGCTGGTTGTCTTTGAACCAGGAGAGACGGGGCAGAGGTCTGCCCTCCACGTCACATTCCATCCGCAGAGACTCAGTCACATTCACAGTCTGGTTGGTGAGGCTGCGCTTATACCGAGGTGCCTCCAGAGCTGCCGAGGGAGATGGAGGCCAAAAGACAGAGACAGCGTGGCGGGAGTGGGGGGTGGGGGAGTGAAATCAACACTATGACTTGTCTGCACTGATTTCAACAGTGTGATATCAACTCAAGGGCTATAAATGCACATGATATTTATCAAACGGTCTCATAGGATTAAAAAAAAAGGGCACGAAAAACCCATTGAAATGTACATTTGTCCTCTGTGCACTGATGCGAGGTTAGACAGTACACAAAATGAAGGGGGCATGAATTTGTTTGTGCATTTCAGCCCTGCAGCGTCTCGCCTATGTTTTCTGTCACTACATATTGATGCTGTACAAACACCAGGCACTTCCTGTGCATATCGTGTACATGTGGGTATTGAGCTGCGTGGGCACCTCTTTGTGAGTGTGTGTATTATTAAGCTTCCAGTATCAGCATCGTCTTCATAGTGACCTATGTGTGTTTCCATTGCCACGCGTTGAGCTTTTCTCTATAATTAGCTGTGGTTAGAGTGACTGTGTTTTATGCCAGTTGATGTGTGCATGTGTTTATCTCGAGCTGTTATCTCCATTATCCCTCACCTTTGACGGAGATGTATCTGAACAGGCACTGTTTCTCCCCGCTGCGCCTGCTCTGAGCTTCGCATACGTAATGACCCTCGTCCTGCAGCTGGATGGAGTTGATGGTGAAGTCCAAGACCCAGCTGTTGGAGGGCTCCTGGAAGGAGAGCTGGCCGTCAAGCAGGTCAGCGTATAAGTGCACGCTCCTGCAGTCGAGCTCCTGGGACTTTCCCTGCTCGTCCTGCAGGGCCCGGGGGTCAAGGCGGTACCACTGCAGCTGCTCGTAGGTGTAGTTGTCAGCGCTGCAGCAGAGAGAAACTCTCTCCTGCTCCAGGGGATTCTCTGTGGGCTGGACATCCACACTGAAGCCCTCAGGAATGGCTTTGAAGAGGAGAGAGAGGCAGGTAGGATGTTATGGATACTTTCTTGAGTTTTGTATTGCACATTAATCAAATATATTCCTTAAAACAACAAAAAGACAATTTCTCACATAAATCCAGAGCAATGACATGCAGATAGAACCAGTATTTGCTTTAAGCTCATCAGTAAAATGGAAGACAGTGAAATTTGGTTTGTGGGGTGACAACATTTAAAAATTCAGCAGCAACATTAGTCCCTGTTAGCCTGGATAACCTGCAGACCAACTCCACTGTGAGCAGTTTTCTTTGGCATGAAAGTCTTATGAGGCAGTGGGCAAAGCATATCAAACTTAAGACTGCATTTTTCTTGGTTGACATTTTTTGGTTGCTTTAAAAGTGGCTGACAAAATTCTTCCCAAACTCTGCTCGTACCTTCCTGTAGCAGTAGATCTGAACTGACAAGTCTCTCCACCAAATACTGTATAAATATTTTAAAAGGAATACGATTTTTTTTATTCTTATAGAAAAAAATGTGAAGGTTTGGTTTTCAACAGCAGGCTGTAAATAATATTTATACAGTAAATATTTCTATAAAGTATTTCTATAGGCTTACTGATCAAAGAAACGCAGATACAGAAATACATCGTCACTTCGAACAGAACAGAACTATTTACGGTCCCTTGACCTGTTGGGCCCATCTCTTTGTGACTGAGAAACCAATTCAGTAAACCATTCACGTTATTTGGTAGAAAGTAAAGTGCTGATTTAAATTCTAAATCAATTTTTTTTTATTGCTGTGAGCATCATAAATTCTCTTCACCTCCATTGTAATTAGTTAAAAGCTAAATCCACAAAGACAGATCTTGTATTTCTTTGAATTATCCGCCTGGCTACATGCTGAAGCCCTGGTGGGGATTTGGGGGTAAATCTGTAAATTATTCCGTGTTTGTGTGAAATCTAACCCGACATACTCACTGGTTACATAGAAGTAGATGAGACGCTCATCCTTGCCCACTTTGTTTTCAGCTGAACACTTGTACATGATGGAAACACTGGCATTGCGAATCTGAAGCCTGCTCACTATCTGTGAGGAGAGGAAGGGAGGATGAAACTTAAAATAATCTGTAAGAAACACACATATTTTAAAAGGAAGTGCGGATGGCTGTCATGCAATTCTCTATGAGTTCACGCAAAACACATTTTTCTGTTGACAGGCAGACAAGAAGCAAACTCACTCAGGTGTAAATGAAAAAAACAGGACGTTTGCGTGTGTGAGCATGTGTTTGTGCTCATGTGATAATTTCCTCTTATGGCGGTGGTTTATAAATGCACGTGCATCTGGATGTGTTTATAATCAGTCAGTACAGGAAGTCTGTAGAGGAAGACTGTTCTAAATATTTCTACTGTGGAAATGGCTCTTGATTGACAAATTTTGTTATGGAGCACAGAATTTGGGACACTTACATAAAAACATCACAGTTCATGGATAAGTCTGCTTACGTAAATGTCCTCATTTCTAGGTTATGTCCTAATCACGTTCTGTAATTTCTTTCTACATAATCACATTATAATATTATTCATTTTAGGATTTATGAAAAGATACTTTAGGTCTGCCCATACAAAGACATTAACAATCACAACAAGCTATAATGAACCTTTTTTCGTCCATCCACCACTTCGACAGACTTCTCAATAGTTTCAATTTCATTCATGGCATTTTCCAAGGTAATGCCCTGCCAGTTTTGACAGTCTGCAATCCTGTCACTCCTGCCCTTCCTGTCTCGTCGGACTCTGGAAAGAAGCACAGACACATTCATGACATCACCCCTCATTGACATGTACAGCAGACACTGGGCCAAATTCAGAAGCACCCCAACCATAGCCCGAGACTTTATGAGAATGTTTTATCCATACACTGGATTACATTTTCAGATCAGCTTGTATGCCAAAGCTGAGGCAATTATGCCAAGTGTCCTGGCAACTAATGGAAAAACTACGGTATACATTTTTAATATTATGATCCACAGTGTGAACATGCATTATAGCAGAACTAACGAAACATGAAACTGAATTTTATTTAGCAATTTCTCCTGAATGCAACTACTCTACATTACAGGAAGATAATCAGGGCCAGTTTCATTTTTACTATCTACATAATCTACAAACCTTATACATGTCATAAATAAATCAATAATAATAATACATAAATATCATTATAGATAGACATAAATAACTCAATCTGAAGAACACTGTCGATTTGGATTTCCTCATAATATTTTATTGACAACAAACAACCCTGACTTTCCTCTACTACTATCAGGTCACATTTTTAAATTGTACAACACTTTGGATTGTGAACAAATTTTATAGCAAGCTAACATGCTAAATTATGATAAGTTAAACATGTTAAACATTATACCTGCTTCAATTAAACAATCAAAATGTCATTCAACATTGTGGTTGTGAGAATGTTAGCATACTGAGTGAGAGTGTAAGAATTATATACCTGGTAGTGTGAAAAAGACATTGAAATAACATTGAGATCATAACAGGCAGATAAACTCGCAGCTAACCTTGTTTTCACAAATAAACAAAATCTGCTTCTAAATAGTCACTGATTAAGACATTATATCTCATTTGCTTTATCAATGAAGTGGGGCTGCGATTTCAAGGTCCTGCCAATACACCCGTGTCTCTGCAACTCCTTTACTCAGAGCAGTTTTCAATTGTCATCCCCTCTTTTTTATGGAATCAAATTACCACTTATAAAAACAAATAAATGAACACTTGAATGAAGCTGCATCTGTGTGATCAAGACCATCAAAAATGACAGACACCCTTTTCAGGAAAAATT
Source organism: Embiotoca jacksoni (assembly GCF_022577435.1). Lineage (NCBI taxonomy): Eukaryota > Metazoa > Chordata > Actinopteri > Embiotocidae > Embiotoca > Embiotoca jacksoni. The sequence continues at coordinate 13,622,866 of NW_027185403.1, forward strand.
TGTTTAAAGTGTACTTTGATTATTTTAGCTTGACCCATGCCCTGCATCCGCTAACACAGAGGGGGTGGGGTTGATGACCTATACTGCAACCAGCCACCTGAGGCTGATTAACATGTCTGGGTTTGACTTTTGGGAAGCAATGTTGCCTAGATGTTGTCTATCTTCCTGTGCAGTCTATAGTTTAACCTGCCCCAGTCATGATTGTTTTGCCAGATATGGGCTAGTACGGCAGAAAAACCTAATTAGCATCCATGTAAAGGTCCTGGAGCGGATACTTCTGATAAAAAAAAAGAGCCTCTGTGTTCAGAGGAAGGAATCATTAATTGGAGTTTCCAGGAGGTGCATTTATTCAACTTTTTTTCCTTTATGGTAGGATAACCTATTCTTTGCTGGCTGTTGCTTCATATTTAGCATACAAATATCCTGGTATTGATCTTCTTATCTAACTCAGCAACAGAAGGTCTAACTTTTCCCTTAACTAAAAAACTTTAATAGAAAGTCTTATCATTTTGTGTGGACCTGCTGTTTGTCACTAAAAGGGAGGAAAATCCCAGCAGTGACAGTGAGAGCGGATTTATGTCCCCGCAACAAACACACATGGTTCTTATCAAGCAAGGCCACTCTTCTTGAAGTAATCTCAGATAAAAGTTCTGAGAAAATTCCTGCACCACTACAATGACAAAAGTGTAGAAATATATATATATATATTTTAATCAAGTACACTTCATTTTGGAAACACTTCAGAATTAATCCACATTGTACTACCACTCTTTAAAAAAGGATTTAAAAAGGAAATTCAATTCTGTTATGATCATCCATGTTACACGATCACTGACTCTTCCTAATCAGGAGCTATTTGTTGCACCCGTGATGTTCCCCCTCACCTGGTGACCTTCAGCCTGGGAGGTTATATAGCCACTTAGGTTTGGTGCTCAGTTATGTGTGTGTGTTTCCAGAAGGTCAACACCTTTAGTTGACTGGCTGGTTTGCTGTGTTTGAAGTTGGAATTTTTTTTACATTTTTGTTGTTGAACCTCATGCCTGCCTTAAATTCTGATTCTGTTCCCCTTCCCAGTGACCCCTAACTGTGATTTTGATTGTTTGGGTCCAATTCTTTTGTTTTTCTATAGTTTCGATAGACGTTGTGGGAGTTGTACTTTCACAGCTTCTTTTCCATGACCAAAACTGCCCTACTTTATTGCTTTGTTCCCCCCAATACGTGCAGTGCTTCTATTTAGTTTCCCTACTAGCGACCCCCGTTTGTCATGTTTGGTGTTTTTTGGAAACGTAACAATTCTGATACACTGAAAAAGGTCAAAACAATCGTGATCAGTCAGCACACATGAAATGTCATAGCAGATGCAGAGCGCATGAGACAGAATATGAACTGAGCAATTTGAGCTAAACTTCAGCCGAACCTGCTACATGTTGTTTGTTTCAGACTGTGCTGCTTATATGAACATGTTGGGCAGCTATTGTCTGCATTTATGTTGCATGTAGACATGTAGGAAAGTCAGAACAGCAATAACTTCAGAATTGAAGCCTTGGAGGAAGAAGTTGGAGGGAGGTGAATAATCAATGGATATTCAGCCGAGGCAGCCACAACACTGGGGCTTAAAGAACATAACTGAATGTGGCTGTCGGAAAGAATCCGTGTTATCATGTTGTGCATTTCACACAAGATGGAGAAAGGTAGGAAAAAGCCCAGGGCAATGTGTGTGTCATATATATTGCACTCTGATGGACCCAAACACATCTCTGCGATTTATGTGCATTTGTGAATCGAGTCTGTGTGTGTTGTGTCTGTGTGCATTTATGGGTTTTCTTTTGCATGTCAGAAAGTGCCACTGCTGTGTGAGAGCTGGACTGTGGCGGATCAGGAGCAGAACAACAGGCACATTATTACAGTGGGGGAGGAAGCTGGCTGGACATCGAACAGTCACTATCCTTTATTCTGCTCTTTCCTCTATACTTTATATACACTTTTCCCTTTTTACATTACATTACATTTCATTTAGCTGACGCTTTTGTCCAAAGTGACTTACAATAAGTGCATTTCGACCATGAGGGTACAAAACCCAGAACAACAAGAATCAAGAAAATACAATTTCTTCAAGAAAGCCAAACTACAAAGTGCTGTACGTAAGTGCCATTTTAAGCACTACTAAAGTGCTACCTATTCAAGGTAAAGTCAGAAGAGAAGTGCTTTTAGTTTGCGGCGGAAGATGTGCAGAGTTTCCGCTGTCCTGATGTTGTTGGGGAGCTCATTCCACCATTTAGGAGCCAGGACAGCAAACAGTCGTGATTTTGTAGAGTGTTTAGCTCGCAGCGAGGGAGCAACAAGCCGATTGGTGGATGCAGAGCGGAGTGAACGGGCTGGGGTGTAAGGTTGGACCATGTCCTGGATGTACACTGGACCCGATCTGTTTGCAGCACGGTATGCAAATACCAATGTGTTGAAACAGATGCGGGCAGCTACTGGTAACCAGTGAAGGGAGCGGAGGAGCGGAGTAGTTTTCAGCCAACCCCACTTCTATTTATTCACCAACACTTTTTTTTTTGTTGTTATCATCTCCTTCTCGTCTTCACTCAGGGCCAGTGGATCATTTCACACTGACCTCCTCTTGTTATCTGGCCTTATATAACGCTTCATGCACTGCAACCCACTCCTCTCCTCCTCTCAGCCCTGTTTGATCAAACCTAATCTTCTTTCACATTGGATTGCAAAAATATCATGAATGTATCTGGAACAGAAAGTTTTTCTTACACTCTGCTTTGGGTGCTGTTGAGAACACAGGGGCCCCAAGCCCTCCACTGCCAGCTGACGTTGGGAGCGGGGAGCCCATAGGCGGTACATGTTAGCGTCTGGCTGCTGCCGCTGGGGTAGGGACTGGACGGATCTGCCACTTCTTTCTCATGAATCTGTGGGGGAACTGAGGAAGAGGAGAGCCAAGCCAATCAACCAGTCAGCCATAATATTTAGGATGACAGGCATATCCCATTATACTGTATGTTCATTGAGTAGATTCCAGTCCATCATGGAGAACACAAATCAACCTCTTAATGCAATTCATAGATAACCTTAAATTTTGGTTTCGTGGAGGCTATTTCAACCAGTTTGTTTTCTGTGTATTTTGTTTGCACTTTGTATAGACGCACTATGAGAATGTAAGCTGATCTTCAAAACTTTCTGTACATCAGTTCTTTGTTGATGCAATTGTGATGTTTTATTTTTTATTCAATAATAAAATTTAAAAAAATTTAAAAAAAAACACATAGGAGTATATGCTCATATTACACCTTTTTTTTTTGTAATAAAGCAATAATCATTATACCTCCATGGTGAACCATCATGCATATATTCTGTGTTCTTTTACTTAGAAAACCAGTAAATCTCTACAGTTAACTGTTGCACATCCGCAAAACATCTGGTGCGATTTCCTCCGAGGGTACACGGACCAACATACCATTGACAACAAGCGTGATGTTGAGCCTCCTCTCCAGCAAAGCGGCACTGTTTTTCAGCACTACTGTGTAGAGCCCAGAATCCTCCTGACAAACATCCTTAATCTCCAACACGTGGTTACTGTGCATCCTCATTCTTTTCATCTTGAACTCCGGGCGCTGGTTTATCAGCTTTCCGTCTTTACACCTGGACACGAAATACAGCAGTGAATAGGCTCCTGCTGAGGTGCTTTGCCTCTGAATTAATCTGAAAATCTCCACTGTGTAAGGCCTAATTATGCTTTTAAAAATCTCCCATTACATTTGATGAACACACCAGAGAGTCTTATCTTACCATTGTGTATCAGGTGTGGGGAAGGCAGACACATTTACTTGTAATTTGAACGACTTCTGGCCAGCAGTCACCTCCACCATAGGTCCATTGCTGTAGTCGAGGTTGATAAATGGTCTTTCTGGAATTACAGGCATTCAGTCATTTACATAAAGTAGTTACTGCTTCAAAAGCGTAAAGTTCGAAGGCTTTGTAGATTGTAGAAGCTGTAGAAGTCAGCTTGGATTCATTGCACTGACTGGAATCAAATGACTGCAGACAGTCATGCATCAAAATGTCAAAAGAAATGTGTGTGTGTGTGTGTGTGTGTGTGTGTGTGTGTGTGTGTGTGTGTGTGTGTGTGTGTGTGTGTGTGTGTGTGTGTGTGTGTTCAGTATGTTTACTACTTTGCCAATAAATTGCATTGTACTGAAAGGGTGATTTGAAAAGCTTCTGTTGATATTTAAACTCGTTTCTTGATGTAACTCGGAGTCACCATTAGAACCAGCCACCTTTCAAGACATTTGAGAGATTATTATCTTTAAAACAAAACATTACAATTTTGTCTCAGTGAGAATCTTATTATCAAAATGTGAGGATGACACATTTAAGCAACAGCCAGTTCTTAATCTGATATGACCAGTGGGTAATGGTGGTTTTTGTTAGAAATTGGTGCCAAAGTAAACCTACATTAATACTGCTTTTTCATGGACGTTAATGAATCACTGGCTCTTGTTAGACCACATTATAGCATTTACTATCTCACAGTTGCAAGTAACATATGTTTGCTTTTTTTTTTAGAAATGCTAGCGAGAGGGACTTTACAGATGGCAGTTTCCGTTTGTTGGGCCATCACTTTGTTCCAGACTGAAATATCTCAACAGTTATTGGATAAATTACATTCACATATGCAGTATCCCCTAAACATTTTCCTACTATGAACGCCTAATTTGTGGGTTTTAGTGAAACACTTTTTGCCAACTAATGGGTGGATTCTTAATGACTGAATCTAATGACTTCGGTAATCCCTGATATCTAATATAATGCTGATAACTTGCCCAAAACCATTTGTTTAACTTCAGCATGTTGTCAGTAGTCAGCATGTTGCTGTTATATTTAGCTAAATGTGAAATTTAGGGAGCTTGAGCTATCAAAACACAACAGTGTAAAAGCCTGGTATTTGGCTGGACCATGTATGAAATGCTATCGGGCTTTTAATTTGAAATACGCTCGTTTAATTTGAAATGGAAACAGGAAGAGTGTTGCATTCTGCTGACCAGTGCTGATTTCTTCAGTCAGACATCAGTCATTCGGCCAGCCAATAGTGTAACTTTATCACTCATTAAATGACTGACGTTGTATTTTGTGCCCCACTGTTGCGGTCCAGCCAAAAAAAAACAGACCAGGCTGTACAGTAAATGTAGTCTGTTTTGTGCAACTGCTTACCGTGAACTATAACCTGAGTTTGTTGGGTTAGTGTTCTTTCCATGCTGGTGACGTTGCAGATGTACGGTCCAGTGTCTGTAACATTAACACTGTGGATCGTCAGGATGCTCACAGCCTCTGTGGCATGAGACAGAGATTCACGATGAGACTTAGTTTCCACCCAACTGTTGGTCTGGTGAGGAGGAGCAGACAGTGAGTATCATCAGACTCCATCTGAGATTCAGGCTTTTTATTTACTGATGCAACATGTGACCATCGGCTGAGTACCTGTTTGCCAGGGTAACTCCACTGAATGTCCACCCCAGCGTCGAACTCCACCAGCGCTGTGCAGTTCAGGGTGAGGGCCTCTCCCACTATCAGCTCTACCGGGTCCTCAGGAAACAGCTTGACATCGTAAACCTGACTTCCTGTCCAGGAAAAAGAAAAAGGGGGAGGGAGAGACAGTTGGACAGAGGGAGGGAGACAGTGAGAGAGGTCACAGTGACATCGTCAGCAGTTTTTCCTTCCTCACAGGACCAGAGGAAATAACTTTACTTTGGACCAGAGGAGGCATCCTACTTTAAAGAGGCTGTCCATCAAAACCTCACACACTTTCCATTCATGCGTCAAGCCATATTACTGAGGGAAATTAAACTGGAACACAGTGAAGCCTCATTTAAAGATAAGCGAGAAAAAAGAAGAAAGCCTTGTACACTGGCCAGTCTACCTGATATTCAAGCCATATCTCTCTGCAGTCCCTGGAAATGACACAGCATGTAAAAAACAAACTGTGCTGGTGATGTCTGTGCAGCAGCCCATGGTTTCCTGATTGTTTAAACACTTCATTGGAGTTCAGAGTGAAGACTCGCTCTGAGTTTCTCCCGTGACTGATGTAGCTATTACTTTTGGCCAGCAGCTGTTGGTATGAGTTTCTTTCACCCTCTGAAGAGAGGGGTAAATGATCTCACACAACATAGCACTGAGCCTCAGGGTCCCTCAGAGTACACTCACAATGAGAGCGAACCTCAAGCCAAAGTCTTGCCTCTTCATTTTCGTCTCCTAAAATTGAATTACGCCTTAACTGTCCTTCTTTTTCTTTCTTGTCTTTTTAGTTCTGCTGCCCTAATGGCTCACACCCCACATTAAAAGGAGTAGTTGTTCTTGAGGAAATTACATAATTAAATAAAAGCCTTGAAATTGTCAGCATTCGGGCAGAATTATGATGACGAGGCAGTCGGTCTTTGATTTTCAGTTTTTGATTTTCCAGATAATTTCTTCCTCAACATGAGCAGTCACAAATCTCCTTCAAATATTTGTACTGGGTCAGGAGTGTTTTTAAAAGCTGAGGTTAGCTATGATTCTTTACATAGCTGCTGGGCTTCCTGCTGAAATTCAGACTGGTCTTTTTAAACCTTTGGAGTTAACGTAGATACATTGTAGTGTGTGGTTTTTTTTTACCCGTGGTGTGGATCACGTAGCTGGCAGATTGGTACTCTTTGCCTCCCAGCGTGGCCACACACAAAACTGCTATGACCAGCCTGCTGTCTATGACTTGTCTGGGAATGGACCAGCCTCGCTTGTTGTCCCATGTCATTCCGTTCTTCTCCAGAGGCGTGGGATGCTGAGTTGACACATAGATGCACAAAAATAATTTGTAGTAGCTCAAATCATCAATCAAAGCATCACTTGACAGCTTCAAACTGGAGGAATACAGTGTGAGAAGTCTATAAAGAGTGCAAACCGCGTTGAGAGTGACATTCAGATCGGGCACTGTGACCAGACATGGCACTATGACATGTGTGGAGAAGCGTGTGATAAAAATGGTCTCCAGGCCGTTTCCGGTGCTCTGGCTGGGGCTGCTTCTCTGGAGGAAGGGCTGCTCAGGGTCTGGAGGCAGATAGAAAAAAAAAGAACCTGTGAAATCTTAACACTGAACCCAGCTAGGGTAATGGCAGCTATTACTAAGGTAACCTTATGAACAGACAGCTGGATCATTCAAGGCCTGATAATGACCCCCAAAGATATACCTTATGAAGAGTTTACCATGATTACCAGCAGCTCAGTCTCTCTACAGCTAACATTATTACATGTCTGCTGACAAATGGACTGCAGAGGGGTTTAATCCTCCTCTAATACTGTTACAATGTCACCTTAAGGGGTTCTGTTCGAGGAAAATATCCCTCCAGTGTTTCATCTTTAACACCTTTTATGTTTCCCCTTTTATTGTCTGAATCACAGCGACTGGTGCACAGGGCTTTGGAAGACATCCCAGCAAGTGTATCCCCAATTTACATGTCAGCCGTTATCTCCACAAAACATCATATTAAAACCGCAAGAGGGCACATTATATAATAAAAATGCTTATATGTGTGGCTTTCCTCTCAGTAGCAGTCAAAGATGTTGTATGACCACAACCTCCCCGCTTCTTTTCTTATTTCTTTTTTTTTTTTTTTGCTAAGCCTTCTCTTATTTTCATTTTTTTTTTTTTCTGCAGCACTCACAGCTATTACTTCAAGCTGATCTAAGGCCAAACACAGGGTCTTATAGAGAGGCTTATATTTCTGCCCTGCGGTGCTCTAAAAACACACAAGTAACAGAAATAATACACAACTCCTGCAGTTTAGGTTCTTCGCAATAAATCACTGCGTGAAGAGGAGATCTCCCACCCGAGGCAAGACAAATTTGCAAAGCACCAGAGGGTATGAGAATTGGTTTGTGCACGAGAAAGTCAGTGAAAAGTGTGCGTGTGTGTGTGTGTGTGTGTGTGTGTGTGTGTGTGTGTGTGTGTGTGTGTGTGTGTGAGAGATGTTTGTGGGTTTTACGTGTGCCTGTATTCATGCATTCAGGCCATACTGTACATTTATATGTGTGTTTGGACGACAACGTGCAGCGCAGACGGGTTAAGAGTCAACATCTGCCTGCCTAACTGAGTCCACATGTGTCCCCTCTCATCCCACCACAGGCTGGGCCTAATTTATGGCTGCCAATTCATCTGCTTCTGATCAGCCCCCTGGTTAGATCTGTGGAAACTGTTTTGCCACCTTGTCAGGAGGGATAAACATGCGTTTCACATGAGTGGACCGGTCAGCAGGACTCCCCCTACATGACAATTATCTGTCTCTCTATCTAGTCTTTCTTCTACCTCTCTCCCAAAGCACATGGAGCGAGGGAAATAAAGAGACAACCCTTAAGGCAAAACTCAAATAAACCTGAGTATGACACGCCATGAGTTTAGAAGAGAAAATATTTGCAGCAAAACACATTATATTGTGCAGATTTGACACATAAAAACACACAACACCCTGTGAGAAGGTAAATTTAAAGAAATGAATAACCTCTCTAATTGGAAAAGTGAATAAGATGATCATTATCAAAAGCTTTGCATCTCTAATTTCCGACACATCAATCCAGTCAACTTCCAGGGTGTCACTGGGGCAAACTCAACAACTTCCAAGTGTAATAACGCAGCGGCCGCTTTGATATTGACGTAATACTCAAACAGGAGATCTGTTTCAGTGGGACAGCGATGGTTTTCTTGTGAGCTTCCCAAGGAAAACCGAAATAAAGACGAAAGGTTCCAAACCAAAGAGCTGCAGACCAGGTCAGGCAGGCGAGGAGGGGAAGCACGCTCTCTTTAAAAACAACTTCAACAGCAAAGCAAACCCACAAACATGCAGACTGACCACGGTATGAAATGATTTCTAAATGGAAGAGAAAACTGGAAATTAGATGCTTTCATTTTCGTGGTTTATATCCACTAAGCACACTTTTGAAAATTACCTTTTAAATGAAATGGGAAAAGGATTAAATCCGTCTTTTATAATGAAGAATTTATGCTGAGCCAGTTGGGTGAATAAGCCAGTATGTGTCTGTGTGTGTGTGTGTGTGTGTGTGTGTGTGTGTGTGTGCGTGACTCACCCCTGACAAAGACATAAATGCTGACGGCAGTGGTGCCGTCAATGATGGCCTTGACATCCTTATAATAGCAGCGGTAGTAGCCTGTGTCTTTGCCCTGCGCCCTGTTCAGGACCAGCCTCTTGCAGTACGGCTTCCCAGGCTGCCCCGGACACTCACTGATTAGGGCCCCCCTCTGCACTGGGGCCCCCTGGGCCGTTGGGGCCCCAGTGGCTGGCAACTGGGCCTGACGGTCAGTTAGCTCCTGTCCAACCACGGTCTGATCAGGCCAGGCCCAGGCCAGAGTGCGCTGTCCCCTGAGGAGACATCCGGTCAAAGGACATGGAACAGATTAGATGTTAATATAAACTTTTCGATAACACATAATAATTAACAGGTCAAATTAGAAAGTAAATTATTTAAAGACATTTAATTTCAGTTCCTGTATTAGTCTTTCATTCAGTCAGTGTCACATAAACCATTAAAGTTGAGAAGTGTTTGTGTGCCTGTGAAAGTGGAGTGTGTGTGTGTGTGTGTGTGTGTGTGCGTGCGTGCGTGCGTGCGTGTGTGTGTGTGCGTGTGATGCTATAAATTCCTCTGTGCAGCCACACATTTCCGTTTGCTTTACGCTTTGTCACATAAATTCAGTCCTGTTAACCCGGAGGCATGATGAGCGACACTGAGTGGAGTCGTAATGGCTGTTTGAAAACTGATAGCTGTGATTTCATCACCTGCCTACACCAAATATAAATGTCAAAAATTTGCAGATGGAGCCAAAATGTGATGATTGGAAATCACATACAAATGACAGAGGGCAATGAAAGTATTGAGCAGGTTATTTATATTCAGCCTTTATGAATAACATCCACCTATCTGGAGTCTAGAAAATTGTGCACCGTAGAGTCTAAATGACTCAAATGAAATGGATTTCCTCTCGTGAAATTCTTAGTGGAGTGGACATGTGAGGTTTACATGAAAACAACTGTTTAAGACCTGAGTTGGGAAGAGTCCAAAAGTACCACCAGCTCTCCAAAGACAGCATTATTATTTTTTGTTTTGTTTTGGGTTTTTTACCACAGAAACTAAATGGTTGATGGAGTGGAGAGTGGACAGCTTGGCAGGAAACAGCGCAGTTCAGATTTCATGAGGATAAGGGATGGTTATTACGAGCGAATTTATATCTTACACAGGCTCAGGTTAAATCAGAGCTGGCTATGTTTAAGAACAAAAAATCTGATTGTGTCTTATAAGAAACTGACTTTTGTTTGTATGATTTAGAAAATGGAGAGAACCCCTTTTTCTGTTCAAGGGTTTCTTTGTGCACATAGATTTTTCTTATTCAAACTGATTATTTAATGATAATCATGGGTGAAATAGTGTATGTTTTTAACACTTCAAGTCCTCTGAGAAAAACTTTAGATTTGGGGATTCTTAAATGAAACTGAATTAACAATTCTTTAAGAAAAACAAAGTACTGTGAAAACTGCACTGAAAAGTGTCCAGTAGCATAGTGAATAGAACCTTTATTTTAAAATATAAGAATAGCATCTTGAAAAACACTCAGTTACAAGTAACAGTCCAACATTCAAAGGTAGGTTAAAGTAGTTTTCTTTAATTCTGAATTTTTATTACTGATACATGAATTACCATGTGGCTGTCTTTTAAAGTTGCTTGATGTGCTGTTAATGTTTTGACTATCAAATTATCTGACGAAAAGCTGGAACCATGAAATGTTTGACATTTTGTATGAAATATTGAAGCTAAGTTATTCCTTCTATAACAATGCACTCTATTTTATTTCATATTTTTGCATGTAAACTATAAGTAAAAATAAAAACTGACTATATCTGTTAACTGTAGTGGTGTAAAAAGTATACTATTTCTCCCTGTAGTGGATTAGTACAAGTGATCCATATTGATTTTTTCACTTTCTGACAGGACAAGCAGTGATTCCCAGAGCAGCACACACACATACCTGCATGTAACAGTGAGTGTTTTGTGGACTGGAATCACGATGTCGTCTTTGGAGCTGTCGAGGATGGGTGGAGTCATAGAAAAGCCTATCACCAGACCTGAGGGAGCGAACACAGCAATTTAGTTAGATTCATGTTGCACAGGTCACTCAGGACCTAGTGGGTTTGACAGAGCTGCTGGTAGGCTGTCAAATCTTCAAAACACATCAGGAATCTGAAATCTGACACGTTGTTCATTACATTTACAAGCTGCAAGGCAATCTGCAGCTGAAGAACTCGGCCCTCGATGCAGAAAAACCCCCAAGGCAGCGAACTCATGGCCCACTCAGGAGGCGGTGCTGCCCTGCTGAAACAGCCACAGAGACCATTTGCCCTTTGATTCATTCCCTATGCATTCACTTTCACCGACTCGCGCTTGTTTAACATGGCCGGTCTAGAATGTCATTACTGTCCCAGATTCCCCACAGGGTGCTATTATTGCTTAGTCAGACTCTGCACCTACAGTCTATCATATATAAAAGTGTCACAATGACTTATGCCCCACCTGGATATCATTAGAGATGAAAACACACACAGAGCAACAGCAGCATCTGAGAGGGTGTACGGAAGTGAAGAGGCTCTCTGCGCATTTACCAAACAAATGATGACCATTTTTCACAATAGACTCTGTGTTTGTTTGAAAATGATTGCGATATGTGAGCGTTAATGTACAGTAGGTTGGCACTTTCCCAGCTCCGCATTCTCCCACTTTTCAAGGACAAATAGAGCTGCATCTAAAACACTTGAAAGCCTTTATTAAACACATGTCAAACACTGATATAAATATCCTTTTGTTTAGGAAAGGAAAAAAATTGGGGTCAAGCTAAATGTAAAACAGAGCACTTTGTTTTGTTTTTTCTTACATTATTTACATTAAGACAGACAACTGACCTGGCACTACTGCTAGAAGCAGTCAGTCATAACCTGCTGCCAATCAGAACCCAGAGTTCTGTGCAGCAGCAATTGTTGTACACAAACCCTGTTTCTCCAACACATCCTGCTGCCCAGGGAGCACAATAGAGCAAAGTTATTCTTATGTAAATATTTTCTTAATCATGTTAACAGTCAAGGCTGATCCCTGTGGAAAGAGACAGATCAGTCCAGGTTCCTTCCAAGACTGCAAGAAACTCAATGATACCTTTAACCTTAAGAGATCAGTGCTGAATGCAGTAGAGCAAAAATAGACTGTCGATATTAGAAACTTTGTATTAAAGGAATAATTTGAGACTGAGAGGATTATATGCTGATTAGCTCTTTTGCTCATATACTTATGTCAGGAAATCAATACCACTCTCCAGAACCTGTCAGTAAATGTATATACTATAGCACCTTTCACCGTGAAAAGTCACAAAGTGCTTAAGCAAGGTAAAAACTGTATAAAAACAGTTTAAGAAAAACTAAAAATTAAAAAACAATAAAACATAAGCAAAATCCACAATGAGCAGCCTTGGAAGCTATACTGTCTGAAGCAATCAGTCTTATCAGGTTTAAAGGAGACATACAGTACAGCTGAATGTCATCAGTGTAACAGTGATATGGTACCTTTAAATTTGATAATAATATGACCTAAGGTCAGCATAAACCAATAATATAGGACCCAAAACAGACTCCTGGGGCACGCCAGAAGAGAGCACCAGTTTCAGACATGTACAGACCAAACGACACAGATAAACTCTTATATCTGAGAAAAAGGAGAAAAAATGGTAAATGGTCTGTACTTGTATAGTGCTTTATCACCTTTTGGTCTCAAAGTGCTTTAACATGGTTTTCCCATTCACCCATTCATGAGACAGATCACCATGCAAGGTGCTGCCATCAGGAGCACATTCACACACCAATGGTACACCATCAGGAGCAACTTAGGGTTCAGTGTCTTGCTCAAGGACGCTTAGGCATGTGGACAGGAGGAGCTGGGGATTGAGACACCAACCTTCTGATTAGTGTGTAACCCACTCTACCGTCTGAGCCACAGCCTCCCTAAAAAAAAAAACAGTCCAAGACGCTCCAAAAGACATCCACCTACTGCCTGAGCCTTTCAATCAGCTCGATGTGATCTATGGTATCAAAAGCAGCGCTAACATCCAGCAGCACCAAAACAGATCATTCACTCGCATCTGAAGACATCATTATGTCAATGGAGACTCTGAGAGGAGCTGTTGAAGTGAAATGCTGCTGACAGAAACCAGATTAGAATTTGTTTAAAATGTTGTGCACGGTCAAGACAGCATTGAACTGTTTGGAAACAAATTTATTGAATTTAGCAGCATAGATGCACGCCAATGGTTTTTGGGAAGGGATGAATTAAGGTTAGTTTTTTGGAAGAAGCTGAACAACTGCATGTTTAAAATAAGCTGTAACACAACCATACTGCATGCAGGGCGCTATTAATAATGAAGACCAGGCATGGACCAATACCCCCAAGTACACTTTAAAGCATGCATGTTGGTAAACCATCTACAGAGCTTGAGGAAGGTTTCTAGGGCCCACCAGCTCAATGAGGTCTTGCAGGGAAATCGATATGCTGAATATAAATTTACAATCAGCAGGTGTTTATATTGTTTAAGCACAAAGATTCAAAATAATGGTGACTCTGAGAGCTCAATTGAATTGAATTTATTTTCAATTGAAAATAAAACAAAAAACACTTCAGCTCATTTTCCATCACCACTGCCGGTCTTCAATAACTTCATGAGTCATAAACCACAGCAACAACAAGCAATAACAACAAGAAAAACAATGTCCCAGCCGTGTCCAGGTGTGCTCATCACTTTGTAATGGAAACGGCTGGAATGGAAACATCTCCTTTGAAGCTCATTTCCATTGTAGCTTGTTTTATTTGTGGTGTTTCTGTATTTAGTTGTGTTTTCTATATTTGCAGTTAGCCTTCAGCTACAGGCGGAGGATTACCTTTGGACACAGCCAAGCTAGTTGTTCCTCCAACTTTCCAGTCTTTATGCTATGTCAAGCTAAGCGGCTGGTGTCGCTGACTTCATACTTTATGCAGATGTGAGAGTGGTATCAGTATTCTCATTCAACTCTTGGCAAGAAAGCAAAAAAAGCATCTTTCCAAAAATGGTGAAATGCGCCTGTGTTTTATTATTGCTGATTTTGACCCTGTTTCTTTCATCACTATTAATAAAATACAAAAAATAAGAACTATTGATTCACATTTCTAATATCCTTGTTCATCTCTGCTGGAAATCAGAGTTGACACAGCAAAACCATCAAGTGCTGTCTGCTTCTGTTTCAGTACAGATGTTAAAACAAATATGATTTAATAATTGAAACCCAGATGCAGCCCATACCACTTGAATGAATGTAAACTGGGAGAGCTAACACTGCCACGCTGTCAGAAAACAAAAACATTTTGAAGGTTGAGGTGGGAAGTGGTGGCAACCCATGGACCATTCCCAACTTGGCTCTCAGCAGGATATTCCTTCCCCACTCCTTTGGAGATCTTTAACTCTGCCTCAAAGTTTCCCCAACATATTGTCTCAGCTTTGATGTGAACCTGCCACCAGCTTCAGTCCCATCACCACCCCATCTGCAACACAGCACAGCTTTGTCCACTCTTCCTCACACCTTGAAACACCATAAAGCCAAAGACACATGCACAGGGGGCAACATGCATCCCCCACCTACCACCCACCCATCCACCACCCAAGAGCTACAGAGGAAAGTGAGAAAGGAAATTCCTGTCAGCAAAGCTCACTGTTTTAGGAAGAGAAGATTTCCTCCACATATAAGAAGACAGATCATCTCCTTGAGTCCTGGCTAATCTTCAGGGATAACAGATGGATGAGCTCTGGACTTCCCACACCTTCTCATCAAGATTTCAGTTCCTCCTGAGCTCAGTATCGACAGCAGACCTGTTTACAAAGCATATGACATATCCTGTAATATTGTATCTTACAGTTTTGTGCAAATGACAAAAAAAAAAAAAAAAATTGTATGAGAGGTAGAATAGAAACCAACTTGACTATATTAACAACTTTAAAGTTGCACTAATCAATATTGTAGTGATAATGGATTAAATGACGTGTCCCTTTCAGCTTGATGGAGCTTTTACGATTTTCAGCTCATTGTTTTGGTTTTCTAGCCTGAAACTTGACTCATTTGGTTCGCTCTCACGGCTCTCATGAGCTGCCTGCTATTTTACTGCCACGGAAGACGAGCACTTTAAGTGATATGCTTTTTTATAAACCAACTGTTTGCTACCTCCTCATCACCAAACAGTACACTGACGTAAGTTCTCAAATAGCAGGTGAACATAGTAGAGCATGTAGCTTCTGAAGAGTAAGATATTTATCTCAGGAGTTGGTGAAGACCAAAACGGACGGAGGATACGGAGGATAGAACCATTATCATCAAATAAATGCTATCTGATCATTTGTTCAAACATTTAAAAACAACTGTTTATGCATTTCTTTCTGACATCAACCTCTTGAGTTGAATAATGACTATTGCTCTGAAAGGCAAAGGGGGGTTGGGCGTAGTAACTTTGTCACTGAGAACCATTGTTTGCATCTTAACCAGTTATTGTGGTTTCTTTTAAACAAGACTGCAATCTTAACCCAACCTCTGCTAAATACCTTTAGTCAACTAAATTTAACCAAACCCTAACCACTGCACTGGCAGATTAGAAAATGTTTATTTGAAGGTGAATCTTTTTGTGACTTATTTGTGACAATTTTGGAACCCAAACAAACTAAAAAAGACCAAAAAAAAAGACTTATTTTGTTGTTTTGGTTGGCGGACTTGTTAATTTAAAGCCACTATGGCCCAAGTGATGATATGAAATTAGTACTCCGGTGTCACAGCAGAGCATGTAATACATACGTCCATCCAGTAGAGAAAAGCAAATCAAAGTCATGTCTTTGGCTCGTGAGACATGAGCCAAAGACATGACTTTGATTTGCACGAGAAAGTGTTGCGAGGAAAACAAAACGTTGCGGAAACCATATACTGTATATAAAGGTGGATGTAGTTTCTGGGTCTTAAAAATGGGGTCGTTACGATGCGGAAGTATCTTAAACTTCAAAACAAGCGAGGGCCACTTGGGGTTGGTCTCCAGAAAGGTTATGTTTCCATGGACTCTCATTCAACTTAATAAATCAATAAATAAATATTTTCCACAAATTATTTTGGTGTCGTTCACTATAAAGTCACTCCTTATTGGTTTTCTGGCGGTCCATCTGAAATTAATCCCATGATTAATTAGATATTAGGCCTCAAAAAGACGTGTTTTTGGGGAGGTGTCTATTTTGATTGACAGGCCTGTGGTGCAGCCAGGTTTCCGCTCACCCCCCCAGCTCGTCCAAATATGGTCACTTCTGGCTACAAACCGCTCCGGAATAAAAGGATGGCGACAACCAAAATACAAACTCGAGACCTCATACAGTCATTCACAAACCAATGGGTGACATCACTGTTCGTTGCTGCTTGGTGGGAACCCACACTGCAAAACAAAGCTTGGTTAGGGTTCAGGAAAAAAAAACAACCCTGGACTGGAACCTCTCAACCACATCAAAGTCTGTGACTTACACCACCATAAAAAAAAGTACACACAGTGATTACACAAAGATAAAGGATCTAGTCCGAAACAAGACAGACAAATTGCTACATATTTATATTCAGTACACCAGTAAATGCACCACGATTGAAAATATCTTTGAAGGAAAATCAAGGGGAAACATATAGAAGAATCCTGTAAACAGGCTGAACTAACATTATTTTTACCCTGTGCTACATGTACAGACTGAGTGATGAGCTGTAAGCTAAATCCCTACTGAGCCTCAGTGATGGATGCTGGCCTCACAATCTGTTGAGAGATGGCACACTGACAGACAGAATGCAAATTGTAAATATTTTAGAAATGTCATGACTGGCTGACACGCCCGGAGAGATAAAACATCAAGATATTGGAGATGGATTTGTGGGTGTGGGCAACCTGGGAAGGAAACATTTACTCTAAAGGGAAGACTTCAGTTTTGATTATTTGAAATGCTACAAAATACAGTAGACATGTCTATTACTCTACAACCAGAGTGCCTCACACCAGAGAGCAAAGAGGGTATTACGCCCACACAGAGTAAGGCTAAAGGCTTGTTGAAATCTAGAAAAATATTTCACAGATCAGGCTTTTTCCAGGGTGTGTTCGAGGACACACATTACTTGTCAAGACATCAGATCTCTTATACTTTATTTCACATCCTAAGAGGCTTTCTAATAACTGCTGAAGGAGGTGCCATGAAGTCATAAGTTATTGAGCACTGGGTTATACATGACTGCAGGCCAAAACAGCCACCGACCTCCCTGCTGTTTGGACACTTCAGATTGATGAGAGGTGGGAAGGGTGCATTTCTATGGCTTGTAGGTGATCTCATTCATGAAGCTCCGTAGCTGCTGATTCTTTCACCCTGTGTTTCACAATGATAAAAATCTTTCATGCCAGATGTCAATATCTTCCATATGGATGCTCTCCATAATGTATACACTCAGTTTCCAAACTGAGACACCAGATATAAAGGCCTGTCAGTTACATAAATGGTTTAGAAAATATATAATCCCATTTGTAATTGTTTGCATTCTGTCAAACACCATTAAAAGTCCACGTTGCTCCAATATACTGTCATGTGAAGAGAATGCGAAAGAAAACAAAGCCCATCAATCCATAGACGTTTGTGGCTGATAGCGTATCTTGTCTTGATAATAAACACATTTTCTGTCTGTGACCTTTCATGCTGCTTCTCATGACAGATTGTTATGGCTGTTATCACTCTGTTAGCCCATTTATCTTAATGTGCATTACACTGTGAAGGACAAAAAGGTTAACAGTCACAATATATTGCATGGGCTTTGTTTCTGAACAACAGATTGGGCTTGAGGGCGGTCATGTTGGGGGACAGAGAGTAAGCTGAGCTGCAGCTGTGAACTCTTTTTTTTTAATGAGACTGTGATGCCCTTTTTTACATGAAGCTGCACCTTCAATGAGAAAAAGTGATGTCGAGTTCAAACTTTATTTTCTTTCTTCTATTATATACAAGTAAATCGGCATTAGCTCATGTTTGTATTAAAGTTACATTTATGCAGACCATTTTTGAATAAAAGCTTCCGGATGATGTGTTTTTCCAACATTACACACAGCCACTGGTTTCCATTCATTTCTGTGAGGTATGAATTTTTTTTGTTGGAAATGTGATAGAGCATTCAAACCACTGGTAGGGCCCCTTGTTCAATTCACTTTTAGCAGATAATCTTCTGTTGCAAACGGCATGAGACAGAAACAACCTTGGACGATTTAAAAATGATTCCTTGGCCTAAAAAAATCTCAAACGGATGGGGATCGGCTCGTTGACAACCACCTTACAAATGCGAACACGGGCAGCGAGCCAAAAACATATTTGAGCTCGGTCCCCCTCTTTTCCCATGCATTCCAGCTGGTGGTGCAGAGATAAGAAGCAGCTTTGGGTGATTAGCCTCTACCAACAAAAAAACAGCATCACATTTTAACCTACAAAGATAAAGCACAACAATTCCAAGTTGGCTTACTCCTTCTGTTATCAAATGATTACACACGATATAAACACAAAAGTTTAGACATGTAAAATATTTCAGAAAGATAAATGCTGCCTTAACAGCCTCTGACAGCAAAGCGTTAATTCTACATCTAATTTCCTAAGTTTTCAAACGCTGAGTGACAGTGATGCCAATGACTTTATAAACTTTGTGTTTAAGCTCATTGGGTTCTCAGTATCTGACACTGATCACCAGGGACTGTTAAATTAATTAAATTCTGACTTCAACAATTACAGAGAGGAACTCTTCATTGACAGTCATCTGACATGGTTTTGTATCAGAGAGACAGCTCACTGAGCACATCCCATTAAAAACCCATTCTCACTGTGGGAGTAATGTGTGGTCCTGCACCAGGTCCAGCTGGCTCTGCCAAGAAAACATGAATCTTGCAGAAAACAAACACCAAGTAAAAGAGAGGAAATTATCAATGCTTCAGTTGGTGAAATGTAATTCAGATAAAGACGAGGCAGTAAGAACTGTTTGGTTGGTCTTGTTTTCAAACATGCCAACTATGTGACATAGATCATACAGGGATGGTTACATCGGACACATGAGTTCGCACAGCTGGTCTTTTTGCCTTTTCTGGGCTGCATGCCTCTGCAGTGATGTAAGTGCCAAATGTACAGTATATACTGTGTGTTAGCGGAGTGCCAGAAGTCAGGATTTTTCAAGGACAATTGTGAATATTCACTCAGCCCGAACATTACGCTGCACTTTTAATGTGTCGGCCTCACATACCTGGTTGACAGCGAGGGAAGATGCGCGGCTGGTTGCTTGTCAGCTGAAATGTGTAAACTGCATGAGGACATCCCCAGTAGCTGTTTGTTAAGGTTTGAGGGGTCAGGATACCAAAAAAGTTCAAAACGCTGCTGCTTCCAAGTATTTTTGCAACAATTTACTTCTGAGATATAATAAAATGTGAAATTAATAGTTCTGAAAAATGTTAATGTGTGTTTATGCACAGTGATGATGATTAATGTCCCTTGTCATGCTTATGGTTTGCAATTAAAGCTGCACAATAACACGCATACTATAAAATGCATACAATGTAACTGCAACGTCCCTGTTCAAATCCAGCCTGGGACCTTTGGTGCATGCCATCCTGTCTGTCTCTGCTCTCACATCTGTGCTGCATCCTATCAAACATGCAGAGGATATATTCCTACTAAATAATGAAACAGGAAAACTGCAAAGTCTACTGTATCCCACTGTTTCTAAATTGCAGGAGAAATACATTAATCAAGCAAATGAGTGTCTCAAATCATTTGTTTCCACTCCTGCTGACCCTCCTAATGGCTAGATGTGAACAGAAAATTCACACTACATCAGTGTGGCTTTTTTCATGCTGTATTATTTCAATAATTGCTGCATTATACATTATTATGCAAGAAATACAAAAATATTCAAACTAAAAGTAGCTACAGAGTTACAGAGGCATTTTCAAATGTAGTATTGTGCTATGACAAAGTGAACAGTATAATGGCCCAAGTCAGTAGGACTCCAGTCATCTATATAGCAGATCTTTCACCCATTTAAATGTCTCCGCATATATGCATTTACATGATCCATTTGAGGAGCTCAATTCTTGGGTCGTGCTGGTGGGTCTCGTCACATTTAGGCAGCACAGAAACCGGATTTCTTAGCCGATATATGGAGGACACCTGCTGACTAGATAAATCATACGCACACAGAGGGTAAGAAGTCTGAATGCCATAAAACACTCTAAGCCAATTAAAAATGTAACGCTTCTCTGACAAGCAGACAGATGCAAGGCAGACAGTAATTAAAGGTAAGCACAGAGGCGAAGGCTCCTCTCTCCATGGGTACGACATGGGGCACATTAAAGCCGGTGTGAAAAGCAGAGCAGTGTTTCTCACTGCACGCAAATTTCCTGTTTTCTTTATCACGTTCACACTTCTCCTACTTCCCTTTTTCATGGACGGCGATGACGACTTTACCGTCAGTGTTTTCCATGCTCCTCTGTAGTTTTGTCTCTGATCAGTCACATGACAGGAACAGGAAAAGAGGAACCTTGTGGAAACAAATAAAGCTTTTCTCGGAGTCTCAGTTTGGCAGAAAGGATGCGACGGGGAACTCATTGAAAAATAAAGAAACATGTTTTTCCAGATTTAGTAATTATGATAATGCATGGTGCTATTGCTGTGTGGTTAAATACCGTATAAATGAGTAAAGTGCCTACAAACCACTTGAATTCTTATACAGCTGCGACTTCCCTTAAACTCACACGGTTAAAGTAAAAATCACACTTGAATGAAATAGCAAATGTGATAACTGGATTTTCTGGAGGGGAGGAGCTTAAGGTTAATGAACGTTTAAGTGACAGCAGTGCTACACAGTTACTTCAGTGACACAGTATCTGGCAAAGGGCCAAAGCTGGAGCACTCTGAAATAGCCATGTGTATCTGGCGAGGGACAGGAGGCCAGCAGGCCACGGAGCAGACCTGCTCTTTGGATGTGGAGTCAGCAAGCCTCAGGCTACAGCTTCTCTCTCTCTCCATCTCTCTCACTCTCTGAAAGAAATAAAGTCCACTTCCTCTGTCATCTGGACACAAGGCCAGGCCAAAGCCAGGCGACGGACTGACTGGCAGTCCGGCTTTGATTTCATTGTTACTACGGAGGAGAACGACATCCACTATGTCCCTGTCCTCTCCACTATTGGGGGAGACCGGCACTTCCAACATCCTGCTAGAGGAGGGGGGCACAATTTAGGATGCGGCGATGAGCCATCTGGGCCAGCTTCCTATGTTTAAAACTGCTGTCCCTGACAAAATCTTCCTGTACCTGCCTCACAGGCACACAGGACAGCTCAAGCTCTTCCTTTGTGGCAAGTTGTGTTTTTGCTCATCATGATTTTTATCGCTGAGAAATTGCTTCCGCCACTGAGTACATTCTGGTACATGCTCTGCCCTGGCTCCTGGCAATTACATTTCTGTTGGAAAAAATCAAAAATATATTTTTACAACCAAGCTGTAAAAAAAAAAAAAATTACAACCAAGTGCCAAAGATTAGCACAATCCATGCCTGCTGTGATGACTTGCATACTCCTAGAACTTGTGGTGTGGCTGTTTAAAGGCCAAACTTTGAGGAGCCCGATTACTGCGCTTGTTACTTAATTCTTGGAGATTCAGGCCATAAACAAGTCTCTGCTGCTCTGTCTGATCTTCCAGTGACCTAAATCACTGCGGCAGCTTAAGATGCCGTAGAAAACAAGGGCAAAGTAGGGAGTACCAGGTCAACAATTATGGTGCTGAATGCCTTAAGGGAGGGAAGCTGGCAATTTCCTCAGGCTTTGCCAATGGACTCTTTCCCATGAACCTCGAGTGACCTCCGCAGTATAGCAAGAGGTATGAGTGACCACTGATGTACAACACAGACTCAACCCTATACGCACACAGTTGCCGGAGACTGAGCAGCAATTTAAAAGTAATAGCGACGGTGGTTCTAGTTAAACTGATTATTGGTCTAAATGATGCTTGTTTGGCACTTTGGTGTTGTAATAACTGTGTTAAAGCCACCATGTCCCAGGATCTAGTTTCTGCTTCCAAAACATGTGCCGACTTATCAGACAATAAATGCCACAAAGCAATGTCGTCCCTGTTGTCTGACAACACTGCTTACAATAAATGTCTTTTCATCTGCGATTATGGGAGCGGAATCTCATGCAATTAGTTTTGCATTAGCAAGAGAATTCATAAAAGGCAACAAATATGCAGCTGTGAATTCAAAACCCCTTTGGACTCTCTAATTTGTTGGTCAACCTGTCTCCCTGTCAGATGAAATGTAACTCAGACTGGCTTGCCAACATTTAAGCTGGACATAAAAAAAAAAATGTTTTCCAAATCATATAATTTATTTCACCTGCCAGGTAAAAGCACTTTTATGTGCGATTGTGCACCTCTTCATGGGTGGTTTTATACTCTCAGAGTCATAGTTCAAGTACTCAGCGAGCAAAGCATCACTTGAACACTGTCTTGGTGCTGACGACAATATGAAACTCAGGGATGTGATTGAAAGGACAGAGAGAGAATGAGAGATAGGAAGAAAATCAATATGTTAAACCTCCTCTGCATGGCAATTATTCCAAGTGTGGGAGAATGTTTTAAGAATGCAAAGGAGACCGAGAAAAACAGGAGCCTGCTGATGTGAACATTTCATTTGCACAGTAGGGACACTAAAAATGACCATGAAAAGGTGGCTCTGAAAGGACTTTGTCACTCTCTTTCTACAACTCATAATTTAACAGGACAGTGAGAGTCTAACAGTGAAAAACAGCAGTTATATTGATTCTGAAGATGCTGGGAGGCTACGTGCCACAATAAGGGGCAATAATTGTACAAACACTTAATTGTCTTGTGTTGTGGCGGCTCAAGCAGAAAGCTCTGGCATTGTGACTACCCCAAAGCAGCCATTACGCTTCATCAGATGGTTTAACAGCTTTGAAATTGGGGGCCGGCTGTGTCAGACAACTTCAGTAATCCGGCATTCACACCCACTTAATACTGTAATTGTGCCTGCTGCTCACGGATGAGGAAAAAGAGACAGAATTTAAACTTCCTTCAAAATATTTCTGTTACTCCTCAGGGGAGCAACCAAGAGTAACACCTTTATCTCTGTATTTAAATAATTACAGCATCTATTGCCTCTCTACAAGGGCCAGCTAACAGATGTGAAGTCTGATTTCCAACGTGGTCATTTGAGTGTTATTTCATGTTAGTATACTGATTCTGGATCTCAAAGATGCAGCAACTAATTTTGAGTATTGTGTGCAAGCAAATTATAAATGTTCATTGTTCCCACTGTCGCTATGCGCCATCTTGACAACTGAGCTTGTAGCTGTACGCAAGATTATTTTCTGTGTTTTTAGATACCGAACTGTGATAATTATGTTGATTCTGTGTGTATTATTTTCATAGTGATAAAACATCTGCCCTCTTGTATGAATGTTGTATCATGACAGTAGAAGAGATATTAATGACGTTAAAATCAAACTGCAGAAAAACGAACAAAAAAATTGTCTAACTATCAACCAAACTGCAACAGCAAGTCTTCACAAAGTCTGCAGGCAGCAACATTTTAGAGGACTGTTTGGTATTCTCTGGTGTAAAGGCTGATGGTTTACAGGAAGAGGTAGGGGCAGCGAGTATGAGAACTGGTATCAGCATCAGCCAAGTCGAGTCGAGCATACAAGGTTGAATGAGTTTGTAGAACTGAACAGTCTCAGCAGTGAGTACATACACCTACTTACCGTAGGTGAGGTCACCAAGCAACTTAAATTGACACACATTACCTAAAACAGTTTGTAAAACTAAGATGACAAAAGCTTTTCTTATGTTGTTTTATTTTGTTAACCCAAAATTGTTGGTGAGATATTTTCATCAAAACATAAAATGTGAACTTCAGGGTAGTGCCACTGAGGAGTTGGATAATCACTAAAGTTCTTTGGATTCATCCTCTCTGCTTCATGAGTATTTTGGCATTTCATGGCGTAGCTGTCAAGACTTTTAACTTAAGTCAGAAAGGTACAGGAAAAGTCCCAGGACTACCAGAATTAGTAGAAGAGTCGTGTCTATACAAACTGTAATGACTGTCAAGTGGTGGATCAACCAATTGTCACACAGCCATGCAACTGGCAGGGCTAAAAACTGGGCATAGAAAACGTGGAGGGGTCAGAAATATGAAAACAAAAATGCCACAGATGGTTTTCATCAACTATCTACCACTGACTTCAACACATATTTGGCCTGTGCTGCAGATTCCTGGTGTTGAAAGAGCTTATCTCTCAGCTCCAGTCATACTTGGGGTGTCGGTGCTTTAGCATGATGAGAAAGTGAGTGACCAGACGTCCAAATGCCCAATGGGGCCTCGCCGCCCCATGCCGGTGATGAGTGAACCACCGGACTCCCTATTTATTTGGACTTTACTGCAGAAACCTTCCCACACGGAGCAGCAGCAGCGGCGGCATTCCTCTCTCATCCGAGCTGCTCTCCAGCTGATAGAACAAGATATTCAAGGACAGACACGGTGGGTCCGCTCCTCAGAGTCCTGAGGTTGTATCCCGAGATCAGCACTGAGAATAGGGGGGCTATTGTTGGCTAAAACAACTCAACCTCTACAAGTGGACAACTAGAATAATACCCTGAGTGGAGAGTCAGATTTCTGGGATGATCTGATCAAGCAGAGGTATGCGTACAGAAAACATTGCTAAAAGAAATATCAACACCAAGTACCCAAGACCCAGAGGAAGCCAAAGATCATTTGGCTCTGGAGCTCAGCTTAAAAAAAGGATTCACTGCTTTCATATGCAGCTTTTTTTTACTGCAGGGTTTCAACAGCTAATTATGCAGCAACAAAAACAAGGAAATTATGAGGAGCTGAATCAATCAGTGACTCACAATTCATGTCAATAGTATCCTACACCGGCAAAGTTGCGTCATGATCTCTTTCTTAAATAAGACAGCATTTCTGTAGTTGTGTGATAAATGTTTTGGACCCACCGTAATTCAAACCAGAGACAGAGCGTGACAGGAAGATGGTAGAAAATGGCTCGGGGTGAAATCTTCAAGCTTTATAAATGCAGCTGCTGTGTAAATTATATCCTCTCCCCGCTTAAAATGACAATGACTTCTGGGCTGACAGGTCTACAATCCACTCTCCCTCTTTCTCCCCTTCTTATCATAATAATGCCAAGCCAGTGCTGTCATCATGTTTGCATCAGGTTCAGAAGTGTCTTTTTAATGTCACACATTTGTATTAAGCTGAAAGAAATTTGGGGTGGGGGGAGCTGGGGGCGAAGAGGGTTAAGAAAACTCTTTAGACCAAAGACAAAGGGCATTTTAGATCGTATTTAGCCGTCTAAAACAAGACTTGTGACCTAAATTATTCATTGAGAAATCTCAAAAGTAAGACAATCGTAGACAAGAGGTAAATTGCTCTGCTCAAAGTCCGTCCTCACCATCTTGGAGTTGTGTCATGCTCTGAATTCATGAGGGAAAGAAGACAAGAAACATTTTGCATGAATTGCACAACTGAGGTATGTCAATAACATATTTAACCCTCAGTAAGACATTATTATATATATATATATATATATATATATATATATATATATATATATATATATATATATATATATATATATATATATATATATATATATATATAAAACATCCAACCATAACTCAAATTTCACATTCATTTCAGTCTGAATACTTTTCAAAAAGTAGCAATACTGAGCCAGAACATGTCATCTTCCTCTCCCCTCTCTACCTTTATGTGGCACTCAGACCCACAGGTTCCTGCTGTGAGGCTGCACTTAAAAAATGGGAGCCTCTGATATGAAGTGTTCTGCCTCAAAGATCATTCTGAGATACTCTGTCTCTCTTTTAGGGTTCCAGCATCAGTTTGAGAAAGATGGAGGCTGCATATGGTTGAATCTACACCCTGCAAATAAGTCTGTTGACAAATAACGCTGCACATATGCTAATAAGCACTTTACTTTTGTGTGATGACAGGAATGTCAGACGTAGCTTTACAACTCCAAGGTACAAGTTGTGGCTTAATGACAGTTTTCTCTTTGTTTTGGGTTCCGCAAAAGTTTGGATAGAGCCGCTAAAGAACATGTGACCAGGTTAAAAACACATTGTCACACATCATAAAACCTATTATCACTATGAGTCATCATTTTTACTGTAAATGAGGGCTGTAATTCCCCTGTTTATCTGAATGGAAGTGACCCACCCAGCACAGCTCAGTGTTATCTATAAAAAGAGCCATCCGTCCTCCCCAGAGTTATGATTTGGGCAGCCATATGGCGACTGCCCCCTCACAAAAGTATTCCCTGATCTTTATGAACAGCTGTTTGACAGCAATCAGTGATGAGCTCCAACATACACATTCACTCATTGTGTAAATCTGCAGGGGGAAAAAAATTCAGCCATACTATATGGCAGCAAAGTCGGTCAGAGGGGCATCAAGTATCTGATTTCAATTGTGCAAACAAAAGTCCATCAAGTAGCCTACTTATTTCATGGATTTTCTGGACATACAAGTGACAACAAAGTCCACACAAAGGCACATCAGACTGCTTTCTTTGAGTTACAAAAAAAAAGGTTCCTTGAAAAGACCACTTAGGGAGATAGGAAGAGACCCCCACCCCCACATGGCAGCCCAGTCTAGGTCAGTGAGGTTTCTCCTCCCAATGTGACCTACATCCATAACTGAAGGAAAGTCACTCTAACTCAATACAGCACAACCTGCTAGTATTTCTCCCCATGAGTTTTATAGCATCATCAATTAACAGCTGCCTCGTTATCAAGCACAACAACAGCATGCCTCCCTCTAGTGCCTATCTGCATGTGGACTTTGAGACTGCCACTAGGCTCCTTATTAACTCGGTCCCATACTGAGAGCCAAACAGGCAAACTTTCAGTTATTTATGAGAGATGAATGGAGGATATACATTCATATGCACTGCAGGAAGGATCAGAAGGAATTCAAAGGAACATGTAAAATACTTGAAGCTTCTGACTGAATATGACGCATAAGATTTAAAGTAGGAATTTGGTTTATCATTTAAAATAAATAATTGCGCAGACAGTATCTTCCTGGCTTCGTTTTAACAAAGAAACAATCTTTAACCATTTCAGAATAAAAGCTCAGATCAGTGTAAACGGCCAGCTCGACCTTTCCCGTGATGAAAAGTTGTGCGCTCAAAACTTTCAAACTCACTGAAGTCTCCTCACCTGAAGCATACACTATTCCAATCCAAGTCCGACAGAAAAGCGTATAATCTGTCTTCATCTCCAGATCTCCGGTCCAGAAAGTTCAGAAGCCTGAGGATTTTTCTTTAAAAATAAGAAAAAATAAGAGGACTCAACAACAGGGGCTCGTTGGTTTTTACGCCGGTGGAGACGCTGGGAAGGTGATTTGAATGAAAGGTCCGTGAATGGTGGGGTAAAAAAAAACTCAGGTGAGCCTCGACCGAGCGATGCCTGTCTGTAGGCTACTATGCACAGAGAGGGCAGGGTAAAAAAACAAAACGTGTTTTTTTTTTCGTTTTGTCAAAAGGATGCATCAGGCACTGAATGGGATTTACAATGATTTCCCTTTCCTTTGCTCGTGACTGGAGCGCAAGCACAGCCACCCACCCAGTTCATAAAACAAGCTGAATTGAAGGGGTGTGAGTGAGTGTTGGTGGGTGGGGGTGTGTGTAGGGAGGGGGTAGGGGTTCTCCTAAAAATCCATGACTAATTTCCCCCCTGCAAGACTCCATTCGTTTTATATGTTACAGACTTGCAGTAATAATACATTGTGGGGCTGATTAAGGAAAGGGCAGCGTGAAGACTGCAGATGCTCTTCTGTAGCTGTGGATTTCCTTTTTTTTTTTTTACAAATCTGTTTGATATAGATTCTCATTTTTGGGGTGTTTTTTTCAGAAGCCTCTAAAGACATCCTGACACCTAAGTAGCTCAGCGGGTAATCCTAATACCATCAGAGATTCTCACAAAGCCACCACAGCAATACGACAGTGTCGCCACAGGTAGTGAACGAGATGGAGCAAAGACACAGCCTCTGGGGGAACATTAGGAGAATCTCACATGATGTTCTCTCCTTTTGCTCAACCAGTTTTAATCTACAAAATCATATACCTACACTATAATTCAAAGGTCCTCCTGACACCAAAATGTCAGTGCAGTTTTATCTGTTGGGGTCAAATATCCGCCTGTAATTTGATGTAAAGAAAAGATATCTTTTGGTCTTGTAAACACAAATTATTCCTCATGTTAAACAATCACAACCTGAGCTAAGTTTTGGGAGTGCCTTTCTATGAAGAGTCTGTAATTATTCATGCAAAGGGTCAGATGTAGTGATGGCTTCAATGAAACTGAGTTCTTCCAGCCTTGTCCAAACCCTGTTAACCCCCTCCACCCACACATCCATCCTCCTCAGGGACTCCTTGGAGTATGAATGAAAACCATGTACGAGGAGGACGACATGCCCTTAGCGAGCTGCGAGCAGCCCTGTTTTATTTTGCAGGGAGAGGATTTTGGAAAATTGAACACCTGTGTACCATACAGGCTCAGACAAGTTAAAGAGGGTACGACAGAGGTGTGCACTTGTGGGAGTTTGAGCACCCACACAGATGGAGTTTCAGGTGCAGTGGTGTGCTTCGAGGGTCGCTCAAACCTCTTACGGAGCCACAGAAAAACCAGCATACCCATTCAAGCCGGTGTAATCAATCCCAGACAGCTTTACTTTCCAGCACCAGGGGCATGCTCTTAAATCAATGTGCTGTATCTGCACTTGGAAATCCATTACAACAATAATACTGCTATCGTCCAGACTCCTTTCTAAGGTGCCTTCAGAGCTGCTGAACATCAGTTCACCCATCAAACAGCAGCTGTCGATAAGACGGATGAGAGAAAATATTTTTCCTTGACATGCACATGTTGTTATTCTCAGTTGTTTCTGAGCTATGAAGAACCTACCATCAGGAGTGTGTGAAATAACAGGGAGTCAAAGGATGCATGTTATTGTGGGCATGTGTTTCTCCCCAGATCCCTCACGGCAGGCCACCTCGCTGACCCTAAAACACAATGTTGTGATTGAATGGTTGTAATTAAAATGTTCCCCTGGTTGCAACCCGGCAGCGCCCTCAGCTTCAGAGGAAAATAAACACTCTAAATCGTGTTGATAGGCTAGCAAAGCTTTGTCCAGGGAGTTACCAAATCTCATTATGAATATAGCAGATCATTTCATAATTGCACAAAAACACTTGAATGGCCAATTTAATAAGAAACTGCACACATGAGCCACTCGGTGATAACAAACATTAGCTCTAATGCGGGATAGCACGACGGCCTATGCTGTGTCAGATGAAAAGATTTGAGTTTATAATCCTGCTGGCTCCTGAGAGACAACTGAGGACTCAAGGACCTGGCCTTGAAGTGCTAGCACTTCATCCGGCCCATCCTCAGGTCAGGAAACAGACTACAGCTCCACAATTACTATCATAGGAAGGATGTGGCGCAAGCATGCAAACTCGCTCCCTCTCAGTTCATGCCCATGGGCCTGTGCGCTGAACTGCACTTTGGTAACTTTGAAGTATCTGTCACTGTTCGAAAGAGTCTTTGGTTCTGTTTTGATCGTAGCAGTCAAAATGTCTCATCAGTTGTGTGTCATGTCATTGTTCAGTAGTTATGAAAGCTTCCCCAACTATAGGAGCAACACTCTTACATATAAATTATTTACCAGCTAATTAGCCGTGACTTGTATCTCTGGGTGGATTGCGACTGGACTACATCTTTGATGATGAAACAACTGGGACCTGACATTTGACTTCTTTCCTTTAACTCAAACTTTTCACATTCAAATTATTCTTAACATGTTTGAATTGATTATTTGGCCGCTTGGGAGCAGCACAACATTAACGCCATACAGAGTAAATGTCTATGTAAAATGGCTGCCTATATACACATCCAACAGACATCTACAGTACAATGGGAGTTATATGTCTGCACACCACACATAGTTGCAATATTCATTCACCAACTCCTGATGAATATTTGGCTTTTTGTTTATGAGCTGGTTTTGAACTTTGTCTGCTGTTTGGGGCGGGGTTTTCTTGTGCTCATTTAAATTCTCCCCACAACATTTTAATTATTTTTTTTAAATCTGGGCTGTGATTTGGCCATTCCATACCCTTCCACTTCTTTTTGAGGCAATCCTTGGTGGATTTGTAGTTGTACTTAGGATCACTATCTTGTTGAAAGGTCCACTCCCAGTTCGGCATCAGCAGGTGGCCTCAAACAATCTTAAAGTACTCTCTGATATGATGCAGAGTTTATAGTTGAATCTATGACTGCATGCTGCCAGTCCCTGAGGCAGCAAAGCACACATACCACGATATTGCCACATAATGCTTCACAGCTAGTCTGAGGTTCCTCTCTGGAAAAGCTGCCTTTGGCCTGCATCAAACATGGTACTGTGGCACAACAATTTGTCTGTCAAGAGCATACTATTCCAAATAAAACTTTTTGCTGATATATTCACTGGCTAACTGTAATGTTTCTCTGATGTTCTTTTTGGACTGCAAAAGCCTTTTTTCTTCGCACACCCCCCATGCAGGTCAGATTTGTGCAATCTCTTCCTGACTGTAGAGACTCTGACATTAACAGTTGCGAGAGTTACCTGCAGATCCTATAATGAAATTTTCGGGTTCTTGGACACATCTTTTTGCATCATACAGCTTTTGGCCTGAATTTGCTTGGACAAACAGTCTTGGACAAACTTGCGAATGTTTAAAATTTGCACCACTTATAGATTACCTTCCTTACAGAGGAATGATCTCAAATAATTTGGAGATGTCTTTAAATCTCTTGCTAGACTCATAGGCATTGACAACCTTTTTTTTTTTTGTGGACCTTAAAGATTTATTTCGATCCGAACATGAAGACACCACACACTTCAATAGCAAAGATAACACCAGACCATCAACGTCAGAAGTTTAACTAAAATAAGCACTGGTCACTCCCTCTGTGGGTTCTAATCTAGATAATGATTTTATGAATTTTAATTAATCATAGCAGTATACTTACTTTTTCTATGTGACGAATGTGGTTTTAACTTATTTGACATGTCATGTTTTGGGGTTTCGGTCTGCTCATTCATTCAGTCTTGTTGTTGTTCATGCTGTTGTTTCAGACCCTTTATTTAGCTGTAGTTTCAGACCGTGCCACTCCCACCTGCCTGACCTACCAGCCAATAGAACCACCTGATCTACCCCTCCTCCCGACTGACCTGCTCAGCTGTTTCCCGTCCACTGATCAGTCTCCTAGTATATATACCGGTTCATTTCCACTTACCTTCAAACTGTTTAAAAGCATTTCAGTGTTCAGGTCTGTCTCACTGCTTTTTGTCTGAGCTGTGCTCTTGGGTCTGTTTTTGTGACTTGTCGTATCATCTTTATCGATAGGCAGTTTCAAGAAGTATCAAGTGTTTGCTCATCCAGACAAGGTGAAAAAGAAGTTTTTTTTTAAGACTTTAAGTTGTCCATTAAAAAAAGATCAATTAGATATGTGAAGATGGTCTGGAGGGCTGAGGGGAACAGCAGAGTTGGATGATAATTTTCTGAGTTTATCAAATAAACAACTCTACATATCAATGAGTCTTTCCACCCATTATCAATAAAAAAAAATTAAAAAAAAAAGATATAGATTAATGTTGCTTTAAGACCTAAAGTCATCACTTGAAAGATGCTAAAAAGCTTCCTAGAGAAAAGAGGAACTACACAGACACAAGATGAGATATTTTGTGAGTTTATCAGTGACCTACCTAATAGAACATTCCTCCCACTGTCTTTTAAAATCTTGCAGTGCATATGCAAAAATACAAACACAACAGTTGTTTTCACTCCCAAATGAGTTGATTTGAAAGATGTAAGATTTATTTTATGCTCACAGAAGGTTTATTTCTCTCAGATTTTATTCACAAATTTTGGTGAAAACAATCCATCTGCCTGACAGGTGTGGCGCATTGAGATAACGATTAAACAGCATGATTAATGCACAGCAGTGTATAGTGAGCGATGAGGGCATTGTGAGTGTACCCATGAATGTTCCACGTTGCTGCTGCTGCAGGAAAAGCAATGGTTCCCCCACTGGTGTGGTTCATTGTGCAACTTTTCCAATCAGAAAAGCAGGCAGCAGCATCCTGCTTTAGTGCGCCTGTCAAAAAGCCCAGAGGCAACCTCACTGTCACTCTGTTTATCTGACCTTTCACCTGGTAGGAGGAAACAGGACGTCGGTGCTCTTGTGTGTTTGTCAAGATAACCGAGAATCCGCCTATTCTTGCAGTTTAAGTGTCAGGGATGGCTCATGCATTCAAAAGTTCCAGTCCAGGTGCAGGAGAGTCAACAACCCTTCACTGTCTCTCCCATTAACTGCTTTGAAATTCCCATCAGCCTGTGCTCAGTCATGCGCTCTGCTTTGATGATGCTTAATAACATCCTTGATTATTTCAAGTAGGGTCGACTTTGAACTCTCACAGGTCGTGACTGTGTGTAGTGTCACAGCGGCAGAGAAGAATCAAAGACCGAGGTTGTTTAAGGAAGAAAAAGTGATTTGGTTTATTAGTTTTATCAGGTTTTACAATATTTTTGGGGGGGGGGGAAAAAAATCAGGAAATGATAAAAAATAATGTATCCATGTGTTTTTCTACGATGTGCAATGACCACCATATAAAACATTCTCCATAGACAGACGTCTACTCTCTAGTACATACACGTTAAAATTAGGCACATATAATGAATAGAAATGAATGTACAGGTAATTAACAATCAAGGCGAGCGTTACATCCGAGCGGAAACCACATCCAAAATAAAAGTAAACCATATAATCGCATATAAAATCTACCAGTAAAGTGCACAATTTCTTTATCATAATTTCATAACTAACCTGATGATTACAAGACCCTTTTCCAAGTGAGGTGAAAGATGGTCTGACTTGATGAGACCATCATTTAGATTATCAAGATATTTGTTGTAGATCTAGTAGGTCATAAAATGTACTTTGATGTATCGAAGCTAGAATACAGTGGTTTATAATGCATTTAAAGCCTATTTAGAGTGGTTACAATACAATATAAATTTTAATATGGTAATTATGGCAATTTTCATAACATTTCATGAATTTCAGAAAATTAAAAAAGAAAACAGCATCTGGTGCGTAAAACAAAACAACAGCCTGAAACTATTGTGAAATGGCATCATGGTGCAAATAATGGCAGTGCTGCCTTTCAAATGCGGAATGATAATGGTCTTTGGTCGATGTGTGAAGTAACAGCTCCTACATGCTGAACAGCTCTTGTTTGTGTGCAGCCATGTTAGCCAGACAGAGCGACAGGAGGGTAGTGGAGGAGTCTCAGAGGCTGAGGTTTTTGACTTCTGTCAGTGATGCAGGGGCTGAAGAAGGGGAACACCTTGCCCCTCGGCCCGCTGGTGAACGAGTAGAGCAGACTCATGTCGCCGGCGTTGTAGAAGGACACCTTCCTCTCGTCGCAGTCTAAGAAAACCCCGAGCCTCTGTGGTGAAGATGCGAGGTGCAGCCTCGTCCACGGCTGCGTTCCGGCGGAGTACTCGTTCCCGTTACGCAGCCGCAGAGTCCAGTAGCCTGTTTCGGGGCTCAGCTTGATCCGAGCCTGCCTGTCCACCGCCTCGGAGGCAACGCCCAGGTCCCACTTAGGGCTCGAGCCCACTTCTACCTCCCAGTAGTGTCGACCTGACTGGAAGCCCTGGGCGGCCAGAATGTTGACACACTGGAGGAAACGCTTGTTGTGGTTCGGGTAGTGGGTCATGAGGTCACATTCAACTGCCGCCGTTTTGTCCCTGGAGACATGGATGCTCGGGTGAGCCGTGTCCATGTCAAACGTTAATGGAGAAGGACCTTTAGGGTGAAACAATTCATTAAATGATAACACTGAGAATATTTTCGGTGTTCATACTCAGCATTTTAAATTGAAAATAGATCCTTTCATTGGAGGAATGGTGTCACAGACAATAATCCACTCGTTTTCCTTTATTTACTCCCATTGTGGGGGAACAATCACTTTTCAGCTCGACTCATTTTAATGAGTTAAATTACCTGGTTTCAAAAACATGAACATCCTTCTCCATGTGATGTACTGCAATGGAGCCATGTATTTGTTGCTGAAAGCATTTACATCAAACTGCGGGGCAACATCCACCTGCACGCATGGCCTGTCAAAAAAAGAAAAGAAAACTTCATCATCCATTCTTCGTACTAATGGAAGTAAAAATCAAATAAGCACATGACAGGTGCAAAAATACAGAGTAACTGATCAGTGACCACGCTGAAATGAATGCTTACCTTATCTGTGGGAGCTAGTGAGAAGGAAATGAAAGAAAATCGCATTAACATTATATTTCAAACTTACGCAAAAATCAGAATTTAGAAGATACTCTGGTTGTTGTTTTTTTTTTTTTAAGTTCAAATGTGATAAACAAATTTCAAAATTCGGTTCTCATTTAACGTTTTTGTTTACATGAGACTTCCTCACCTTAGTCAGTATGATGTTGTCAGGGGCAGCACTACCAAGCACTCGCATGTTGTCCTCCAGCTGCCTGACTGCCAGCTCTGAGGCCTCCAGGTGGCGCTGGACCTTCTCCAGCTCCTCTTCCTGCTCTCTCTTCAGCTGTTCCAGCAGGCCTGTTTCCTCATCATGCAGAATCTGATGGAGCGCTCTAAACTCGCCTTTGACACGAGCCTGCAGATCTGCCGTGGCTCTCTGAAGCGGGGAGTAATGACTGATGTTACATAATGTGGTATTCTCTATGTGCCGCCACGCTTTTATTGACCCGCTTTATGTTGCCATGGTACTTGTTCCATTAACGCTCTGATTAACTTGCAGAAGAGTGCTGGTATAATACAGACCGATGCAAACAAGACGTAATGAAGATTCAATTAGCATCAAAAGTCCATGTGTTGAACAACAACAGACTGTTTTTTCACAGGGAACGATTTCCTTTTCATCATATCAGCAGGGCGGACAAAGCCAAACCCCAGCTCCTATCTGCCATCTGTCACCCGCACTCCGGACACATTTTTGTATCTGTCACATCAGCCAGTGTCTGTTTCTGTTGAGGAAAAATGCTGGCAGCATTATTGTCATGAAAAGATGCAACTACAAAGAGGAGAGGATTTCACATGCAGAGCTGAGTTTTGAAAGACGTTTATTTCCCCAAGCGTAAGACCGTTGTGTTTCATATATCAAAGCACAAACTGACACTTACCACGACTGCAAACACCACTAAATATGCACAGGGACATACTGCAAACAGCCATTAGGGAGGACATGTGCATTCTTATCTGTTAAGGGCTGCCATCCCTTCAGATCCCCAGAGCAGTTTACCTTTATGATATTCATCTTTTCTTTGTCTCCGCGAATACAGTTGATGAAGTCCTCCTTCTTCAGGCGAAGGCTCTCCAAAGTCTCTTTCAGTTGTTTCTGTAAAGTATGAAAATCAAAGCAGTGTGAGGACAGAAACATTACAAGTAGGAGAGACTGCAGAGAGTCATGGAGCTCATTAGTAACTGTAAAAGTATGAAAGACTGAATGACCAGAAAAAAACAGCCCTACAATAACAACTGCTGCCTGAAAGTCTTTTGTCCAAACATATATTTTTTACTGTTTGTGCTGACTCACACTTTCTGAGGATATACTTTACTGTGTTACTGATTTCAACTGCATTATGTTCAAAACTATTTCTAAGACTGTGTGCATGCGTTTTACATATATAATTTCATGCAATCTAATGCAACAATAGCACAAACTGCAGCCTCATATGATTCATATTTTAGGGTTTACATGTGTTTTATTTGTAATCTTCATATCCAGTAGAATATAAAGACTGTGTGGTTTTAAGTATCAAAAAACATCTCAGTATATTTCCACATCTCCTCTCTTAAGCTTCTCTCAGGAGCTCTACCAAGTACAGGCTGTTTCGTGTCTGTATCTTTGAGGCGCATTATTAACATCAGCGACCCTCCTCTCTGATTGCCGACTCTTCTTGGAGTGACGCATGCCCAGACCAGCTACACGTTTTCTAGTTGCTTGCTAGCTTCACAATGGAGCGTGGGTTTGTGACATCACAGACTTTCAAAAGTCCAAATGGCACAGTTGCAGAAAACAGGTTGTATGCGTTTGTCTGTGGACTGAACGCTTTGACACTCACAGTATCTATGCAACACCCAGACCTGCTTTATAATCACAAAATAAATGCAAGTTTTAATTCATACATTCTTTTGCTTTCCTGAAGTCTTATTATGACCATGAGGTTGCAAGGCAACCAGCAAAGACCCCAAGAAGCCACTGCACCCTTCAAAGAAATAGTCCTGTGAATAAGACCCCATAGGACCTTATTGTTTCAACTTGTGAGCTTTTGAAAGGACGAAACAAATCAGATATAACAAGTTATTTATCACTCTTTAGAAGTGTGGATTGTATTACCAGCTAGCTGTCCCCCTCCCCCCACCATTTCCAGTCTTTATGACTTCAGGAATTATTTTTTTTACTTTTATGCTAAACTAAGTTTACTGGTTGTAGGCTTATATTTGCTGGAAAAAAAACAAAACAATCCTTATCTAACTCTTGGGAAGGCAGCTGATAAGTGTAATTCCAAAAATGTTCAACTGTTTGTGTAAAAACAATCATAAAGTTGGATAAACACCTCTCTGTCACAGTATGAAAAACGATTAAACATAACGAGTGACAAAGGTGCAGTTTATTACAGCGATTTTGAGATTAGATTGCATTAAAAGATATAGGTGGTTTTATTATTCTGGCCATGTTTACTGGTCCCCCTCCTGTGCTTAAGTTTTATATCCTGTCACACAAAGTAATATAAAGGGGAGCGGAGGGTGAACTTTGGCTCAAGCAATTCAAGGGAGATATGTTCAGGGTCGAACTACAGTGAAATAAACACAGATGTGGACTGAAATATGGATTAGGATTGGAAAGAGTTTATAAAACTCTACACTGCTCATTTGTATTCGATCAGTTTACTTTGGAACATAAAATTATTTGCTTAAGGTTACCAAACACTTAATAATAGTTTACAGGTTGCCAAGAATGAAGGTGTGGAAGACGTACAGCAGGATGATGCTTGGACATGAAGTGGAGGCGAAAGCAGTGAACCCACCTCTAAATTCTTGATGTAAGTGTCTGACGTAGTGGCCCGCACCTTTTCCACCATGGCTGTCACAAGGTAGTTAGTTTGAAACTGTTTGGAGCTGAACTCCTTGCGACATTGCGGGCAGGTTACGGGCCCCAGTGTTCCCCTCCAGTACCTGGAGATGCAAAGTTTGCAGAAGTGGTGCATACAGGACAACATGACAGGCTCCCGGAACAGGTCGCAGCATATCGCACATGTCAGGTCCTCTCTCAGGCTGTCTTTAGTGGATGGAGGAGCAGCAGGAGGAGGAGGAGGAGGAGCAGCAGCAGCCATAGTGAAGGGTTCTTCCCTCTCCAAGTTCTGTCCACACTGAGGAAGTGAAAGCAAAAGTCTGGAGAGAGAAAGAAACACAGAGACACGAATCTCCTTCAGGCAGTTTACTGGGTCACAGGTCTGTTTGTCGTCAGGTGAAATAAACAACAAATAAACAAGTTTACATTCTACAGCTTCCTTGCATGAGTAAATCATCTTTTAAATCTGGATCAAGGTTCAGTGGTTTGTTTGCCTTTGTTTCGGACTCTGAAGCCCGACGCTGATTACCTGTAGTTACCTCTCTCTTGCTCAAACCAGGCACCTAATTTCAAGTGTAAACGACAGCCATTTGAAGCGTAAACGTGTATCTGAGTGACCAGCAGTAGAAATCAGATGATATATCACGAGGTTACATGAGCCAGCTTGTGATTTGTATTGAGAAAGCAACGCTTGGTCAGCTGGTTTGTTTGGTTTTACACTGCCTTGGAGCGTGCTAGCGTTTAGCTGCGTGCTTGTAAACAACTTGTTAAAGCGACATAAAACAAAACCTACACGAAGCTTTAAGTGTGGTAACTACACTCGATATTTAGGTAACACTTTGATGAACTTACGTTGTCGGTTGTTCGGAGAAAAGTGAAGCCAAAGTACTTCAAAGACCCTCCCTCTGCTCTCTGATGGTCCCCTGGAGCTGCTGCTGTTTGGGAACAGGACGTACACGAGTTCTGCGCATGTGCGTACCACAAAGACACATTTGATTGGTCCGCAAACAGCAGGCTGTAAATGGAGGGAGAGTTTTTAGCCCCTCTACTTAAAACTCTTGTTTCAATTTATAAAGGTGCTGCTTAAAAAAAACAACGATTTATATATACTTTTTTTTTTTTTTTTAATGGTAAATTTCCACACTATTACAAATTTGCAGTTATTGTGATTTTCACTTCCTCCACTGTGTATTGCCACAAGCAGGGAAGTAGCCAGGACTTTAGAAACTGAGTCCAAAACTTTAAGGAAATAACCACCACAAAAAACATGTACTTTTTTTTTTAGCTTACTTTAAATAATTAAAACAATGTATTTTGAC
Organism: Embiotoca jacksoni; assembly: GCF_022577435.1. NCBI lineage: Eukaryota > Metazoa > Chordata > Actinopteri > Embiotocidae > Embiotoca > Embiotoca jacksoni. The sequence continues at coordinate 13,661,648 of NW_027185403.1, forward strand.
TTTTTAACATAAAAAGTCTAACATAAAGGTAAAGTCCCTAAACTGGTTCCTAAATTTCCAGAGTGCAAGTCAGTAGTGTCTTTCATTGGAAAACCTCCCCTGCCAAGTACACAATTACATTTTACAAATGCTCCCAGATTCTCATACATGCTTTTTTCTAAAAAAAAATAAAATAAAATAAAAAAAAATAAAAAAATTCAAAGCCCAAACTGAGATAATTCTGATCAGTTTTGGGGGTTTTTCAGACTTTTGAATGGTCCCTCCAGGGATACAGAAGACATGAGAGCTGATTTCACTTGTTAGACACTACTTTCTGTGACAAGTGAACAGAATTCCAAATGTTAAATCAGTGAAGGGTACATCCATCCACCGTCTGTAATTATACAGCCTATGAACAGAAATAACTCTCCCTGAAGTTATTAAAACCTCCAATGACCTTGGTGTCCTCAGTCGCAGCTACAGGAATGATTATAATGAGGGTGGCTATTAAATTTAGTTTCTATGGGAGACAGAGATACAGAATCACTTTTGCCTTCTTGGACACATTGCCCAAGTCTTGGGATAAAAGACAAGTTCACCAGGAGGCATAATTGGAACTTCCCACACAAATGTTTACCCCAGGGAATCCAATTCTCAGACTTCACAGACTGACCATCCTTTTAAGTCAATATTTTCAATCACTGAAGAATTAAAGGCTATCATCTGCATCACACCATTTCTAACTCTCAAATGTAACCTCTGGGAGAAACACCAAGAGCGAGAGAAAAAAGGAGGAGGCAAAATGATTCTGTTTATCTGTCCTCCATTCCCACATTCATTAGTTCACAGGCAGACAGATAGAACAATAACCGTGTGCTGGGCGACGTGAGGACGCAACAGTAAAATACAGGATCCTCAGCCACATGGAGGGGAAACCTAAACAGCTCATAACTAGTGAAGATTGATATATGAGCACCGGGAGATTCATGAAAGACATGTCAATGAAGTGAGGGGTCAAACTCACACTGAATTTTCTGCACACTGTAAATCCCCACAACCGCTTTTCTGAATCTGTTGGAGATAAGCAAGTTTGTAATGAGTGATTCATTAGTCGGGCTGAGAAAACTCTCAGCCTTGCTCATAATTGAGAGAATAAATTTAGGCAGAGGCAGCACTGCCTCAATCAATAAGGGTAATCTATGTTGCTGAGACAATCAGTACATCAATAATTGCTTCATCAAATAAAATTGCACCAAGAAGATTAAAGGATCTCATACAATGCTGCTGCCCTCAACAATAAATTTGGGCTTAAATGGTGAAACACAACTCCAGGGAAAAGCAGAAACAAGGCTCGAGGGAGACATTAAGGTTAACCTAACCTTTAACTTACAGTTTTGTCACCATAAAAAAATTAACATTGAAAAATTCCTGCAACTGTCTTCTCACAAATATCTTCAAGCAAACAAGAAAGAAAATGGCTCCAGGCACACGACAATATAACTCCATTGAATCATTCAAAACCCCACAAGAACTGACATCATTCAGGTAAATGACACACTCTGAATACTAAAATAGTAATTGAAATTCCCCACCAAGCCCCATTCAAACAACTCAATAACTCTTTTTTTTTCTTCTTCTTAATAAAGCAGCGCTAAAGAAAGCCCTTGCATGTGTATATCTACAGCATAAACTACAACAGTATGGTCAGCGACAACTTTAATCTATTTTGGGAACAGTCATGGAAGCTCAGAGAAATGAGCTTATGAGGGGTTTGTGTCTTTATTGTTTTCCAGCGGTTTCCTGAAGTCAAATGACAGTTGTTTGCTGCACGATATAAAATTGTGTCACAGAGTCCTTCAAATGCTGTTCATCTGATAGCAGGAATTAGATCAGTTATGAAAGTGTGAGGAAGCAGGTGGCGCAATTATAAAAGATGAGGATTTGCTTTACAGCCCTGTATTGTTCAAAGTTCATTCAAAACTGTCCACGAGAAGGAGAAATTAGGAGCTTTGAGGCATACACTTAGCTTATGATAAATGGAGATAAAGCTGCAAAATGTCATAACCTCAGCAAATCAAGTCCGTGTTTTGCACTTCAAAGGGTATTCTGTGATGTTTAATTACACGTCTTTGCTGAATAATGCAGTTTAAATTAAATAACACTTGAAAATGAAAAGTGCCATCCTTAGGCACAGATGAGGACGCCCGTACTGAATCCTGTAGACCTGACTCACGAACGCACAGGCAAAACACAAGATGCGCACCAAGTGCTACAGGCTGGGAGGAGCTTCGGGATTTTTCCCACTTGTTTCATGCCACTCTCGAGTGAAGACCCGTTTGCAAAAGGAGATATAGGGCGAAAGGTGAGTCCAATTAATATGTGGATAGCGTTCTTGGAGACTTTAAATGAATATTGCGCAGCTTTTGTGATAAAAATGTGTCTCTGAAGTGCAAGGTATGAATTTCTCTGTTCTTTTGTGAAAGCGTAACCTGCAACTATCATATGTGCGTAATTTGAATATGACAAAAGCCTTTACAAAGCAGGAAAAAATAAGCTTTCAAATGACGTACCTCAGGAGACTATTTGTGTTGGATGTAAACGATTTGCACCTGTCTGGTCGCTTGAATGAACCATGAGAGCTCAGTTGGAGATATTTCAATGCGTATTTTTGAATGAATTGAACAAATGGCCACAAATTACGCATCAATGCAGTTGATTAGCACTTGGTTCATGTTGGCTCATCATGATTTGATAGCAGTGCGGCGAGTTCACTTGTGATGGGAATTTTTGCTCCAGCAGGTGTGTGGCAACAGATTAGTCGGCTTTGCTATCGCTGGGTAGCTTTGACAAATTACTGATGTTTTATAAAGTGTGAATGTCGTCTGCAGCCTGTCTGATAAATCGACACCTGGTGCTCCTGTGCAGCTGTGTGCTATTAGGGTTCGCGCAGGGTGTGCATGCTTTTTGGGTTGTTGTAATTACTACATTTTCTGTGGTCCCCATAGATGGCGTGTTATCGTGTGTGATTTTTTTTTTTTGCAATGCAATTCATTGCCTTTAAATGTGACATTACAGCAACAAAACAATGCTGCTAATGCCCATTCAGTCCACTGTAAAACCACAGAAAAGCAATGAAGTCAGTAAACTTTAGTGTTTTCAGTTTTTTCGTCCAGAAACAGGCCGGATCCCCAGAGCAACCAAAAAGTGTCTGTCACCACTGAGATGACCTCTCACTAAACGGTGTCATGGTTTGTTGTTTGTGTTCCCATGCAGAAAACTTTAAGAGCTGTGTGTTAGCCACAAAAATGTGCAAAGTCGATTCAGGCCTGCAAGCACACAAAAAAACGACAAGTGATGCCAAAAGCGTCTTAGCTTAATGTGACCTAATGTAATTAACATTTATCTGCTCGATAAAGATGCAGAGCAGTAGGAGGATATTATCAAAGAGTCAAACGGGCAGTGATTTGTATGCGTGTAATGACAAAATGAACTCTCTGTACTCGGCAGGAGTTCTCCGCAGGTATAAATTAACTGGAAATGACAAGATAATGGCTGAAATACAGTTGTTTGATATTAGGCACACCACACAATATTCTCTTCATGAGATCCAGACTGTGAATGTGAACAGGCTGCAGCTCTAATGATGCAGCTTTGAACTGGCTGACGCCTGATCACATTGCTTGCTCCATCATTTTTCTTCAGCCTTTATGGTGGCATAGGTTTTCACGTCCCTTTGAAAAATGACATGCTGCAAACACACAAATAACCTGGAGCGCATGGACAAAGATGTTTTTCAAAATAAAAACCTAGAGGTATCTACAAGCTATATTTCGGGGTTTTGGAAAAAGCATGTTCAAAGACATGATTTTCTATTGATTGCCATCTGGTACTGAAAACCCTGTTTCGTTTTGGGAACTTTTCAGAACATCCACCTTCTCAAAGCAATCATAGACAGTTGTTCTAATAATTAGGCTGCAAGCATGAGAGAATTCGCTTATCTTCTAAATTACACTGTTTCATTACTCTCGCGTTAAACACTAGATGGCTTTAATATCTGTGTGACATTTACAATGAAAGCTACACTTTCTGTCTGAGAGATATGAAGAGAATGATGAAATAATTGCGTATCAGTTGTGTTCAGCCTTATTTCATTATAAAGTTGGATTAAGTCAGAGCTCTTTGCAGCTCTATCTGTGATGAGGAGGAAATGACCCTGACTGTGAACGACAGCTGGTTTGTCTATCTGAAGATGCTGACAGGATCGCCTACAGTTCATTTCTATACTTTGCAGTGTAAAAAGAGAAGAAGCAAAGGAAAGTTGATCATACCTTAGAGAAAGGGTCAAAACACTTGCCCATCACCAAAGAGAAAGGGTTCAGATTCATAGCAGTGACACTTTGTAGTTGCGATAGATACGCCAATGAGGGATCAAGTCCTCTTAGCTGCACTTATAAGTCCTGGCTTGTTGTGGTAGTTTCTTAGAAGAGGATGTGTATTGGCCCACGTTACACCTCTCTGATCAAACAAGCTCCCGGTGACGCCATGTTGTATCCCACAGTGGAGTTGGCAGTGACAACAAATCCAAAACAGAGGTGTTGGGAGTTAGTAATTGGGGAGAAAATTGAGAAGCATTTAAATAAACACCTGAAGCTCAAGTACTTTTAACGTTGTCTGCTTCGTTGTCATTTCTTTTTATTGTTTGAAATAATTTCCAGCCTATCTTGACTTTCACAGTTGTTTCATTTTGTGTGTTTTCTCTGCGCAGGTGTTGGCACCTTATACTACCTTTTACTAAAATGAGCCCACCAGACATGTACAACACCACAGGAGAAGCGGAGGCTGGGGAGACCGATCCCTCTGTTCTTCTTAACAACAGCATGGGTTTACACCCACCTGGTTTCCACACTGACATCACCAAGCACCTCGGAGTCCAAATCACCTTGATCACTGCTTATTCACTGATCATCCTGCTGGGGCTGCTGGGGAACGCTCTCGTCATCTACATGATTATTCGCTACAGAAACATGCGGACAGTGACCAACTTCTTCATAGCTAACCTGGCGCTGGCAGACCTCCTTGTGAACACTCTCTGCTTGCCCTTCACTCTGGTTTACACTCTGCTAGATGAGTGGAAGTTTGGGGCTTTGTTGTGCCATATGGTGCCCTTTGCCCAGGCCCTGAGCGTGCATGTGTCTATCCTGACTTTGACTGTCATAGCTCTGGAGCGTTACCGCTGTATCGTCTTCCACCTTGGCCGGCGCCTCACGTGGAGCTCCAGCTTCCTCATCATGGCACTCACCTGGACTATGTCTTCTGTCTTGGCAGCACCTCTGGCCATATTCAGGGAGTACCGCAATGAGGAGATCCCGTCCATCAACCTGCGCATTGCTGTTTGCTCTGAGAAGTGGCCCCATGGGACCAGCAGGGATGGAGTCATTTACAGCCTCTCAATGCTGCTCCTGCAGTATATTATTCCTCTAGCCATCATCAGTTATGCTTACATATGCATCTGGGTCAAACTTAAGAATCATATCAGCCCATCCAGCCGTAACGACAGCATCAACCGCCGCAAAAAGACCACAAAGATGCTGGCGCTGGTGGTGGTGGTGTTTGCTATCTGTTGGCTGCCGTTTCACGTGTTCCAATTGGCCAGCGATCTGGACCTGGTGCTCAGGTTTAAGGAGTATAAGCTCATATACACAGTGTTTCATATCGTGGCTATGTGTTCAACTTTTACCAACCCTCTCCTGTATGGGTGGATGAATAAAAACTACAGGAATGGCTTCCTCATGGTGTTCCGCTGCAAGGATAAGCCGGATGCTTTCCACCCGGAGGGCTCGTTCAGAACACGCTCCGTAAGACGGCTGACTCTGAACGGTCGTAATGGTGGACACCCTCCCACGGCGGTGTGAGATTTCCTCGATTTAAAAACGCCTGTAGAATATGAACACAATACACGCACCTCTGTTTTGTGGTGCTTGTTGTTCAAAAGTAGCCTTTCAACTTGAATGGTCTGAGTATCTATGTCACTGGAGGAGGCCCAAAGCTTTGCATGCAAATCGCTTTATGTAAGGCTCTTCTTTCCTTTGTGAATGGTACTAGTGAAATGCATTTGTCAAACCTGCTCAAACATGTGTTTAAGATGTTTACTTAGGTGTTATTTAACTTGGTACAATGTATAATGTGTTCTCCTGTAAGTTGTTGGTAATGTCTCATCCATCATTCTCGCTGAAGGGAAGACTGATTATTACTGAGAGATTCATTTTTCACACTTGTTTTTTTTATTTGTTGGATGTTCAATATATTTGGAGGATTTTCACTTAAATGCTGTGTTTTGGATTAATTACAGTGTTCTAGCAGAGAATCCTTCGAGCCTCGTCCAAGAAATCCAAAGCAGTTCATTTTCTGTCCAAACAGGAAGTTCATTATCCTCACCTGGCAACCGGCTGTTCCTGATTAGATGAACCAGCAGGACTCTTGTTTCCAGAGGAATGGGATTGCAAACCAGTGACCTGTTTGAAGCGAGACTAACAAGTTAATAACATCTTCATCACAGAATCTGGGCAGCTGCTTTGAGGACGAGTGAAAAAACAAGAAGAGGGCAGTTGGAAGAAGTCAGATTGTGCTAATCATTACTTCTAAAGTGTTTTTTGTTGAAGATTGTTTGATGGTCACTGGAACAGGGATCGACCACGTGGCCTCTGGGCACACAAATCTCTGTAGTATATTAGTATAGTAATATAGTCGTATAAGTAGTGTCAGTATATTAAAGTATGGAAGAAGTAAAGTAAATGCTTGTAAGATCCTTCTGAGTGCACACTATTAATGCCTATAGTTTTGGGTGAGTCCAGTAGTCCTGTGCCCTCGGGCACACAGGAAAGATACCCATTAACTTTCTGAACCTGACAGCAAATCCATCTGAACATCAACAGCAAAACATAGAAATAATGCGTTGAGGTTTATCAAAGTTCCACACACAAACTTGTATACTTTATTCTGAAAAAAAGTGGGTCAAATTGATCCAATAAAGAATTTAATTAGCAAGTGGACAAATTTTGTCTACATAGCTTGATTCATTTTACAGCAGGGAACCGATTTATTTATTTATATTGCTGGTTCTTGACACCCACAACACTGATTTATTGGTTTAGCTTTTATTTATTTATTTATTTATTTATTTATGTGCTGTAGATTATTATGGAGGCTCTAAGCCCTTAACAGGACTAACATCAGAACCAACATTAAAGTTAGATCAATGGCTAATGGAAAAATTAGCTGTGAGAATAGATGTTTAGAGATTTTGCGCAATCTTTCCTGCTTAAAACAAATACATAAAAGTCAGATACATTTTTTTTTTTTTTTTTAACTTGAAGTTAAAGATAAATTGTTGCTTTCTAGGGAAGGAGCCCGACAGACGCCACTTTGAGTTGTTTTGACAACATTATACGACATTTGAGGCGAAAACGTCCTGTTCGAAGATGCGTTTAAAAGCTGCGTGTTGCTCTGCCGCCCTCTAGTGTTCCGAGCAGACATCGCAGCTGCACCGCCGACCGGAAACGTCGTCAATGCGTGACCTTCTTGTGTCGCGACATAATCTGTAGGTGGCTGCGCGACGAAGTACACCTCCAACAGGAGTATACGATGCAAACTCTAACCTTTTAAATGGTGTCGCCGTACAGGTAATCGTCTCTTTGTCCAGACCGACTTCCTGACCGGGCTCTCTGAGTGCCGGTTAAAGACATTTCCGGGGCGCGCTCATTCATACGGTTTGCCTCACGCTGGGCTAGCTCATGCTAACGAGGAAGCTAAAGGAGTGAGGACGTGACAAATGTGACAGCAGCGATTTTTTTTTTTTTTTTTTTTAATGTTAGCCGCTTATTGTTTAAATATGTATTACTCCGTGGTCCTAATGAGTGCCACGTAGTCTGTTGTCAGTCATACGAGGAGGACCAGTGCGATGTTTGTGAAATAATACGGGTTTATGTCCTTATTTGACTGACAGCTGTCATGTTGGCCAGAAAGAGTTTGTTTAATGGTTAATTTTCAAACGTATCAAAACACGTGTAAATCACGATAATCACTCTTCAGTCGTGGTGTTTTGATGTAAGTGAATTATTTTTGATTGTTAACACTTTACAGAACAAAAATGTACTTTAATTTTTTTTTTTTTTTTTTTTAAATAAAAACTGCTCTTGTGAAATAATTGAGTGTGTTAACCACCAGGGTTATTGTCAGTCTGTCAAACTAACACTCTCTGTTTGTTCGATGTTTCCACAGGGTATTAGCAGAGTAAAGGAAGGGAACAATGGTGAAATATTTCTGCTGCGCAGGTTTGCTAAAAAGCACCTGGGACCAAGTTTGCGTTGCTTTCTGGGAGCGATATCCCAACCCTTACAGGTGAGGAGGAGAGCAGAGCTTAAACTTACTCTTTTCCCCTCCAGTTTTAAATCTACAGTTGGTTTGGGTTACGTTATACTGAGAAGGATCAGCAGTGGTGGACAGCAAGTATTACTCGAGCCATGTACAGCACTACTGAGCTACTTGTACTTCTGTGTTTTTAGTTTATGCTCCTTAATGCAGCCACAAAATACTGAAAACGCAGGTGGGATCTGTTTGTTTCGATAGATATATTGTAGTAAATTGCACATGTTTAGATGTTGGGCTCTACAACAGCCCAAACAGCAATCTTGGAACAATTTTATTCCATTTTACTGACCTAACCCTTATAGAAACCCTCAAATCGAGGATGCAGTTGTTTCATGAATCAACTGTGACAGTAAGTGTTAGCCACAGCTTGAACTGAAAAGACCAAATTGATCAGGTGATAGATTTTAATAGTAGATTAACTGTTCTTAAGTCTTATCAAGCAAAAGTTCAAAGTAGTTGCTTTTCCCTTACTTATGTTTGAGTATTTGTTGCTGTTGTGAATTTGATCTCTTTGGGTTTGGGGAACTCTTGCATGGACAAAATAATCATTTCTCAATAGGCGAAACAATAATATTTAATTAAAGCACCTAACAGACCGAACCTGCCCCGAACGTAAGCATTTATAATGATAATAATTATTAGTGGTAGAGGTTTTTCATCATTTAAATCCGTAACTCTTTCTCCTGCAGTAATCACGTCTTGACGGAGGACATCGTTTTCCGAGAGGTTACTCCGACCAACTGCCTCATTTCCAGACGTCTGTTGACCAAAACGAGCCGTGCGCCTCGCTGGATGGAGCGGTATCTTCCAAAGCACATGGCCAGCTCAGCGTACATCATCGAGGACTCCATCGTGGACCCTCAGAAAAGGACCATGACCACACTAACATGGAACATCAGCCACGCTCGTCTCATGGTACCTTTTTACTGTTTGCTTTCAGCACCCTGCATTGCACCAAGTGGCAACAAGACCTCATGTTGCTTTTGTTTTGTCTTCCGCTGTCTACCTCAGTCCGTGGAAGAGCGATGTCAGTACCAAATTAACCCTGAGAATGGCAGCTGGACTGAAATCAAAAGAGAAGCTTGGATCTCCTCCAACATCTATGGGCTCTCTAGAGCTATTCAGGTCAGTGGAGCGCCGCATTATGCAACCTCGCAGGGAAAGTAGTGGTGTGGGGTGTCCGAATGGGACCTTTCTTTCATTCTGTAATTAGTAACACAACACGCAGTGTTAAGGTGCAGCAGCTGAGCAGTTGCATCTGTGCGCCAGGACTGGAATTACTGAATGATTTATGACATTGAATCAGAGAAGTCCTCTTTTGTTGCCAAGCTCTGACTGATGGTGGATGTGTTATACTGCGTATTCCACAAGTCTTTTTCTGTCCTGGCTGATGTTGTTTCTTCACTTTCCAGGAATTTGGTCTGGCGAGGTTCAAGACGAGTGTCACAAAGACCATGAAAGGCTTCGAACATGTGCTTGCCAAAATGCAAGGTAAATGACTATTCTGTGTTTCCTGGATTTACATTCAATTTCATGGCTGATGCAGAAATCACACCTCGGCAAGTGGTTTTCAAATGGGGGGGATCTTCTGAGCAATAACATCAGTTGAATTGCATTAATTACTCAAAATACAAATAAGATAAACAAAAATACATTTTGTTTATCTTATTAGCAATATCTTTTGCCTTTCCTGCTGTGGGTCAACGATAAAAGGTGTTCTGATGCTGGATAGAAATGTGAGATTCTGGTTTGCAGATGTAAAGTCTAAAGTGGACAAAAATGTTTGATGGGGAAAGAAGCAAAAACTGGGCAGTGTTAAATAAGCAAACAATTAAGTCTAAAAGAAATCTGTCTTGTTCTCAAGTTCACTGTCACTTTAGTAGGAAACAGTTTGTCTCTTGGACAATCTGGAAATTTGGTTAAACTTGCTCAACAACTTTCAAAGGAGGGTCAACAGAAAAGTTTGGAACTTTCCGTGCGCAGTTTCACTTCCCTCCAGAGCTGCAAGTTCAAATTACACAAATTTATATTAAAAAGTAAGATCATTTAATTTGGCTTTAATGGGACCATTCTTCAAATAGTTTACTTGTTTAGAAACTGTTTAGAAAGTAAAGCTGTTTGTGTTTTAGCAGAATGTCTGATTTGTTTAAAGGGACATTTTAATGTGTGTTAAAATGTGTTGGCAGTTTAAAGTGTCTATTATGGGGGTTGATTCTAAGATAAACAAAGATATTGATTACTTATGTAATATATGTGTTTGGGATTAGGAGTCTATCCACCTTTTAATTGTATCCCGTTGAAACTGGTGTCTGATCCTAAAAGCCCTGTATTTTTATGTCTCTTAATGTTGCTGGGAAACATCTAATATTGATAACTTCGGGAGTCTCTTCACATCTATTATGGAATAGCATGGGTTTCCCTAACACACATAAATACAAATCAATCTAATTAACATCAATATTTTGTTCTTTTTTTGTTTTTAGGTGAACCTCTGTCAAGAACTTTAGCAGAAACGGCGACAGAGCGGGCGCGAGAGACGGCACTGGCAGCTAAAGAGAAAGCCAAAGACCTCGCCTCACATGCCCAGAAGAAACAGTACGTGTGATGAGCCACGTAAAGCACTTGTGCTGCCGCCACCGATACTGGGACAGATTTACATTTACACCCTCTCATTGTCCAGTCAAGCACTGATGTAAGATGAACCCAGATCCCAGTCCTGGGTAGACACCTCTGTGAGGAAGCATCCAACTGAAATGGTGGCTGGACCATAAAAGGCCTGAGCTGGGTTCAAGATCCTGTTCCAGTTCATGTCACAGAGTTTATTGTACCTTTGATACCACACCTCCTCAGTATTTACCAGAGATAGAGATCTCAGAGAGGAATGACTGAATATGGCTCAGGGTGCCATAAAGTCATGATAGCTAAATAATCTGACTGTTCTCAGACCTTTGCTCAACCACTGTGCCCATCAACGTTTGCTTTTTACACCGTTTCCTTTCAGGATGTCATGTTGTTTTGTCATACTCGCCTGTCCTTTATATCGCTTATGTTCAGCAGCTAAGATCAGTATTACTATAACATCCAAATTTTTTTTTGCTTATGATTCGTTTGTTTTCTTTCAATCTTACAATCACATTTTCTTTGTTAGTTCTGTTCACTCAATCCTACATTAATCACTCTACCAAGACTGATCATCTCCTTGTTTCAAGTTGAAGTACATTCGCTGAAGAAGGATCTGTATTGTTGTTGATAAGAAATACTCACGTGGCCTCCATGATACAGTGGTAAGAGCTGGCTGCAGTGTTTTCACCTACATTGAAATGTGTAAAAAGGCTACCTTGTATTGTACATTCAGCTTTGGCCTGGTGATGCACTCATGCAACAAATGTGTACTTACTCTGTCAATAGAATACAAGCTTATTAATAAATGCATATTTCCTTTGTAATCAAATTGTTGTGAGATCTTGTACATGACGTGTTCTTCTATATGTTAATCCTGATTTATTTCAGCTCAGTCATAATTAGGATGGGAGTTTAAGGAGTTACTCGATGATTAGCAGGACAGAAAGAAAAAGTTTGTTTAATTGTCAAACCTTTATGAAAATCTTTCGGGTGATTTTTTTTTTTACCATCAGTTACTCTAAAAATGACTCAAAGCAGGGAAAACAGGTCCTTGTGTTTGGTGTCAATAGGTGCTTTAAAAATAACAAGCAACGGCACATAAATATAGAAAATATTTATTCATTAAAAAAAAAAAAAACAGCTTACATCAGTACAAAAATGCTACATAATATTACTGGGCGGAGAGACAGATCAAAAAGTAATAAGGCATCTTGCATATACAAAAGTGAAGAGGAAAAAAAAGCACCTTCTGTTATTAAATATATAGAAATGAGTATGATACTTGTAATACAGCACAGGTTGCATTAATCATTACAAGTAGACTTTTGCTGCCTGACTGCTGAATTCATTGTATGCATAATTAACATTTTATAATCGACGACCGCACAAGCAATGAAGTGTAGTTTAGAGAACCAACACTTCACTGAATAAAACTGCGACTGTCATTCAACCTGTGCAAGGAGTCCCTTAATGCTATCCATCCTCATCACAGCCATCTAAAACTCCTGCATGGAATTGCAGACTGATTTGTGTACTTATACACCAAATTAATATTTAGCAATGTTACTTAATTGCTAAATTTCAATGTGCAAATATGACTAGTTAATTATTTTTCACCTTTTTCCTTTTTTCCGATACCCGAAATCTTCTTGAGACAAAACAAGTGCAACGTGTGGACGTTATGTGCAACAGAATGAAAAGAGCGAAATGCGTGACTGAACTCATAAAATAGGACAAAATAATACATCACAGATTAATGTTTAAGTGCATGCTAAACATGACATTACTGAAAATATAAACTTAGTGCTAAGGAAAAGCTGTATAGAATACTCGACCAGAAGTGATTTAAGGCAGAATTCAGTACAGGCATGCTGCGGTAAAGAATAAGTTAAAAGGTTGGAATCAAAAGCCCTTAAAGTAGAACTGCTCGAGTCATTGGAAGTTTGACACCCTCATGGCTTTGGGGAAAAATTGCCACCAATAGTTGATGGCTGAAAATGTATCTGCTGTGATGTAACATCCATCCCAGCCCAGTGAATTGAACTGCTATTCAGTGCAAATGGACACATGTTACTCACAAGACAAGAGAATGGCAAAAAGATAGTCCTTCTGTAAAAAAAACAAAAAGAATCTGTTCAGTTGTACAGTAACATCTCTCTCCATTCCCTCTCGCCCTTTTTTTTGTTTTTGGAATGTTTTCTCCTCTTCCCGTTCACCCAGGTGACTTTAAAGCGAGTGTGTTTTACCGCTGTCATAGCCAGGCCTTGTCCATGCTGGAGTAACAGTGGTCTGCGTCGGTGTGTGTAATGCTCAGTCCGTCAGAGTCCATGCAGTCAAACACGATGCTTTCCACGTCAACCTCCACATCCTCTGTAAGGGAAGCAACCACAGGTCAGACCCATTAGCCGAAGGGGCAACACGAGAAACCTCACCTGCTACTTCGAAGTTACAAACCAGGGCTGGGTGACACAACTGGATGTTCCACGTCGGACAGAATAATCAAATTAACGTTCAATGCGTTACCTCTTTAGAGTGTAAAATAAGTCTCAGCGTGTAATAAAAGATGTGTGACCAACAAATCAGGAGACCCGCAGCGAGTTGTCAGATAGCCTTTACAGGGACAGGCTGACCCTGATTTGAATGGGACGAAATGTCCTTCTTCTTCTTGACATAAAAGCACGAGATGCTCACCTCTGTGCCCCGAGATGCTCACCTCTGTCGGAGTCTGACCTCTCCGAGGACATGGTGGAGCCCTGGCTGTCGTTCCTCATCCTCTCCGTGCCTCTCTGCAGCTGCTCCAGACGAACCCGCAGCTCTCTCTGCTCCCAGCGCAGGCGGCCCTTCAGCTGCTCGGCGCGCTCGTCCTGCTCCTGCAGCTTCTGCGACCAGAGAGAGAGAGGGGGAGAGAGGGAGAGACGAGTGAGTGCACACAGCAAACTGCAGACACGACCACAGACAGGATCAGCGCTGACGGTAATATAACAGACCTCGAGAGGTCCCACTCTGTCCTCGCGACTTAGCGTGTTCTGACGTTGAGGTGTTGCTGGTACCTTTATGTGAAGCTGGGCTCGTCTCAGCAGGTTCAGCGTGGTGTTCCTCATGGAGTCTGATGACAGAGGAACCTGCTTCTTGAGCTGCTCCAGGCAGTGCCTCAGCTGAGCTCGTCTACAGAGACAACAAGCAAAGACTGCTGCTGTTAGTCCACAGGCAGGTGGGATGGGGAGGGGGGGGGGGGGGTTGTTGCCAAAGCTTTCCTCACTTTAGCCAATGTAAAAAACAGTCTCCTTGGTTGGACAGGGACAACTAGGAACATTTGATATTGTATATCATCGTGTCAAAATCTTCATTACCTGTTTTTTTCCAGCTCGTTGTGAACTGACCTGCAGTTACAGCGAGAGACAAGTTGGTTAGTGTTGAAAACATTTAGGACAGGAAATTCTGCTTACCAAGACTGCACGTGAGGAAGGGCTGTAAATATTATTTGTTTTCTTTAATAGGCTGATTATTTTCCGGATTAATCAATTAGCTGCTGGATCTTTAAAATATCAGAAAATGGTGAGAAATGTCAACTTTTGAATTCATTCGTTAAAAAAAAAAAAATGACTCGAAGTGATTAATTGAAATAATTTGCAAACAACTTTCTTTTGATCGGCTAATGGATTAATCGATGCAGCCCCGGTGTGAGATGTTCATGTTTTAAAAGGGTGCCTTGTCAAAACTGAAAGTCGAGCCTCACAACCACACCCTCCTTGTCAGTTGTCTGTTATGTAATGCATTCACCTATTGCCACCAGCAGAAATCTTCTTGCTCTTCTGTTTACTTCTCTTATCAGAAAGACCCGGACTGAGAGGCAGGACTGAAGCATATCCATGTTCAGCCTCTGTGCAGGAAAACACACCGCAGCTGGGTTACACAATAGTCATGAGCTAAAAGAGCACAAAGGCAGCAATGTCACAAAAACAATACAAAAGGTTTCCTCAGTAGTTTCACGCGTGAATCCTGGTGCTACAAACAACCATGTAATACCTGAGCTGCAAGATAAACAAGATCTTTGCTGAGGTGAAATGAGGAGGACAGAAACGCTGCTCCTGTCATCAGTTAGACGTTTTGGTTTTGGCGCCATCACCCACTTGTTATCCGCTATTATACAACCGGTTTTACATCCTCACAACTAAAACAAACGACGAAGCGTCTGCAGTGCGTAAACAACGGATGCAACTTGGAGTACAGCTGTTTTGCAGCCTCACTTTTATGCACCGTTCAGCGCCGCCCGGATTAATTTTGAAACTCGTTCAGATTGGCGCCTTCGAGTACAATGATGCGGCCGATATGTAGGTCAGAGTGAAACGGCACAGATCGCTCACATAACCTCCAGGAATCTCAATTCATTACCAAACAATCCTGCAGTATCGCATCTCTGCATTGTGTTTAAAGTGCATAGTTATTGCAGCTTTATCGTGGGTTTCGTTGTTTTAACAATAACCAAACCAGCTCCCCTTTACGCTGACAGTAAAGTAATAAAATACTGACCTCGCTCTCTTCTTTCCAGAAACTCGGCTGCCCGAAGAAGCACTTGGATGTTGCAAACGTTTCCTTCCATTGTTGTTTTTGTGTTAAATTAAAACGACTGCAGGTAAACAACCTACTGTAGCGCGAGCGTCAGCAACCTGAAGTGGATGAAGCTGTCTGTGCTACGTCCTCAACCCAGCGCCTGTGCTGCTTTTACGGGCTCCATTCAAACTCGGAAAGTTTCATTGCTTCAGAAATACGACCAGGCTCGACTGATATAACAACACAGAGCCATCTAAGGTATTAGCATCTGTTGGTTGACAAAAAAAAAGAAGCAAACAAGCCAACAAAAAAAAACACCTACTACATCTTTTTTTTCCATACACTTGTGGTTGTGATATTTTCCTTTAGTCCAAAACAATAGGCTAGAATTAGTGTAAAATGCAAATATTATACCCATGATTAATTAAAAAAAACAAAACAACGATATTTTATAAACATACTATCATAAACACCTAAACATAAACACTGTGCCGATAAAAGATTTGAATTTTGCTTTCCCTCTCATATTATGTCGTTTTGGCTACAATCCTGATATTTCCGAAAGGACTTTGAAGGCATCATGAGGCAACGTAAAACGTCATCGTCCACCCTCCGCCCCCTCCCGCTTCCTTCACAGCACCTTTATTTTCAAACATTTATTATGTTAGTTGAATATGGTTTATCGTACTCTCTCCTTACACCGACGCCTGAAAAATATCCACCTTTGCATCACCCCGAACCTACACCCACTGTTATCTTTACAACAGTATGTTGTTTTTATAGACCGTATAGAAAGCGTTACATGACCATAAAGACACTTATTAATCTGTCATACAATAATATTTTCAATAAATATGCCCTTACGCGTGGTTGTGTACCATTTTAAACATTATTTTCTTTGCTTAAGAAAGTGGGAGGGGAGGACTGCCCTTAATGAATATGGCGACGCCTGGCTTCACCATCAGCACGGGGAGCGCAGCCATTTTCTCATAAAGGAAGTGAAGCCGCTCTTGCCAGCAGTATCTTTAACCTTTGAACCCCCGAGTGTGCCAGCACGCCGCCATATTGACTGTTGTCTTGACTGGAGGAGATAGAGAACATTTTGAGGTCCGAGAAGAAACGAAAGTGTGCTCTTAAATTCACCGAAACTGGTGCAAACTCGGCCAAAGCGGTTTTGTTTTACAAACACCGTCGCGATGGCGAGGAAGAAAAGCAAGCAGCAAGGGGTCGCCCAGAAGGAGCTTGTGCCCGGCGGACAGCAGACCGCACCGAAGAGCCCGGTCTCTCCCGGCGATGCAGCTGGCGGCGGCGGCGGCGGAGATGCTGGTGTGGATCGGCTGGTCACCACCAGGGCGAACCAGGTAGCTAGCGGGCGAGCCAATCGCTGCCTTTTAGCTCGTGTGTGTGTGTGTGTGTGTGTGTGTGTGTGTGTGTGTGTGTGTGTGTGTGTGTGTGTGTGTGTGTGTGTGTGTGCTAATCCGAGCATCCTCCATTGTGCTCGTATTTAACGCAGCTGCCATCCCGAGGAGGTGAAGTTGATCCGCCGCCTCGGTGTGGAGGGTGATCGTAGTCTTTAACGTCGTGCGGATACGGAGCTTTACGTCGTTTTGGATGTTGTAATTAAATAAATAATCAGATCAACTTGGCGTGCAGGAATCGTCCCCCCCCCTCCTCCTCCTCCACCACCACCACCACCTCCACCTCCTCCTCCCTCCTCCTCCCTTTCTCCCTCTCTCTCCCTTCCCCACCCCTCCCCATCAAACAGGCGGCTTTGTCGGCAGCGGGGCTCGTAGCGCCTCTCCTCCCCCCGGACAGGTGACATCGCGCCTCGGACAGCTCGTCCACGTTTCCGGCGTTCACAACTTTTCATCCGCCCAGCTAGCGTTAGCAACAGAGGCTATCCGGGGCTATCGCGTTGAGCTAGCGTGGCTGCAAAGCGTGCTCGCTGCCTTCAGCAGGTCTCCTCCACAGGAACCAGCCAGCAGCGAGTTAGTGAGCTAATCAAAATAATAATAAAACAGGCAGCGGGGCGATTAACAGGGGGAGCAAACTCTCACACATGGTTTGTATCACTCGACTGTCATATTATTTACCCCCTTTTTTTTTTTTTTCTCTCCCCCCCCCCCTCCTCCCCCTCCCCTCCACCGCACCCCTCCTACTATTAAAGTGTAAACAACAGCTGATGCCAGAAAGTTTTCAGTGCGAGCAGGTAACTTATGAGCCGATGATGCCGAGCTAAACCGGAGTCTGTAACATGAGGTTTCCATGTTGTGGGTGAAACCACCAAACTTACAAAGAGATGGTGGCACCCTGCAGACTTGACGGGCTGTCCTCTCTGCGACCTGCTAATCTCGCACGGGACCTCAGCTTTAACTTTCAACCTGACCGTCTGGTCATTCATGACATTTTATACTTCACATTTAAGATCAATCAATTAGATCTCTATCCCGGTTTTTGGAAACGTTCAGAAAATAAACCCCACAATATTTATCTGACAGCTCTGCGTTAAATCCCACCTTCCTTTTATAGAAGTGTGGACTCCACTTGTTACCAAACCTTTTATACTGAGTGGTGTTTTTGGATCACCTTTGTGTTAGGCTGCGTTTGGTTTAGTTAAACGTACCTTTTGTGAACTAGAAAATGAGCACGTGTGCGCGCACATTCAATGATTAGTAGATGTTTGGAAGTTGCTTGATGACCTCTGGATCAAACTCAACATGTGATTACAGTCGATAATTCTGTCAGCTCAAGTGTCTCTATTGTTAATCTGCAATGTTGTTCTTCTGTGTGCACAGCATCTATTGCACATCTGTCTGTCCTGGAAGGGAGATCTTTCCTTTTTGCTTTTTTTTTTCATGTTTTTGGAGGTTTTTTTTTCTTCCTAATTCAAAACAACTGTGTTTGTTGCACAGATCGTTACGTCCTTCAAGGCAAATGTGTGGCGTTGAGCAATATCGATAACTTCACTTCATCGCCTACTATATTTATTTGACATTGTCAAGTATTGAAAACAATATTTCTGAAATACCCTTTTTTTTCCTGTGTTAATTGACCAACAACATTATGTGTCACAGGTTGAGAAGTAATCACACTGAACCCCTTTGTGCTGTGTTTCTCTACCTAGCCCATGCACACCTGCTGCCTCCTGTGCCATCGTGAATTTAAAGACTGGGGAGCGAGCTCCGCGAATGGACTTCCGGGGGGCCACGGGACAAAGCTGGCTGATGCTGTGCCTGCGCTTTCCCAGGCCTTATTGCGGGAGGCGCCGGGGCGCAAGCTTGCTGATGCGGTGCCCTCACTGTCTCAGTCCTTGCTGGGAGAGGTGCCTCTGTGGATCTGTCAGAGCTGCTGCAAGAGTGTGGAAGAGGAGGAGAGGCGGAGCACGCAGGAGCAGCCCACGCCGGTAAATAGAAAGGGACTGATTTGGGTCAAACGTCTGGATCCTTTTCACAACTTCTGTTTACTACTTTTTAGTTAAGTTATGTTTATTTCTGCTGCTGAGGTGATCTCATCCTTACAGAGCATCACATTCACATGAGCTTACTTAATGAATAAACCTTCCCCCTCAGATAGTTTTAATAATTACTCTTCTTTTCATCTCTTTTAAGGTAACTTATTTTGTAAATGTGTCTTAAGCTGCAAATGTGAGGCAGAAGTAGCTTCTACCTTTTCTTACTTGGCTGTTTTAAAAAAAAAAAAAACACTTTACATAAAATGCTAACTTTAAGACGGACTGTCTCATCCCACATAAGCTTAACTGCAAGTGATCAAGATGTTTTGTTAATATTTGGCTCTAAAGATAAATGTTAAAAATATAAAATGGACAGCAGAGGGAAGAATCTGTAACAAGGATCCAGTGGGGATTTTAAATCCATTCTTTTCATATTTGTTTTTCTCATTTAAGATGAATGTATCTCTAAGATGTTTTCCTTTGTCTTGGTACCTTCTAGTTCTGTGTTACCACTACTGAAATGTAAGTCCACAGTGTGTAGACGGCCAGATGATTAACTAACATCGGTGTTGTTGTTGGATTTTTTTTTTTTTTCCTCAAATTCAGGTACCATTGTCACACTCTTCCTCCTGTAAGTCCCAGAGCTGTGGGAACGGTTACCCGGAGCAAAGTACTGTGGATTGGGACCCGAGTTCCTTCCTGTCAGCCCACAAACTGTCGGGTCTCTGGAACTCTGCCCACACCAACGGAGGGGAGCACTGCAACCACAACACTTCTTCACACACACAACAAGGTAAAAAAAATAAGAAGCATTTACTGACAGTCACGGTCATCAATGAAAACATCACTAACTGAAATTTCAGGCTGCATTGTGCGTTTCAGTTTTGTTAAACGGACAACACCTTTGTTGGACTCAGCACTCTGGATGACTCGTTAGCTTACTTACTTAGATGTGTGATACAAGTAAGGCTGTTTGTCTATTACAACTCAGAGGAACTAAGATGCATCCTATAAAAGCTTACAGTGTTCTATTTTCCAATTACAGCTCAGCATTATCACGACTACAAAATTATTTTTCAGTTATAATAATTGATAATAATTATTTATAAAATGTCAATAGGAAAGTTATGTTGATTATTTAAAAGCAACTTTAAAAAAATGTTTTATTTCGTTGATGGTAGTTTTCGCTGGAGAAAACGTTTACATAGAAAGTGTGTTTTCAAGCTGTGCTATAATCTGAGTAAATAGTTAATGTCAGTGTCAATATAAAACGTCACGGAAAAGCAGAAGAGATTGTGCCTAAACATCCAAAGCCATGCTGGCAAAACTTCCATGGACCTGGGTTTGTAATTATATTCTTTTTTACAAATCAATTCTACCAAAACACAGAGAATTACAGAAACTACCGAGCCCAGCATGTATCGAAGACTCAATAGTCCCGTGTAAAACATATCTGTCATGGAGTTGATGCAGAACATTCACATTTCACATGTATTGTCAGTCTTGAATTGTTTTACATTTTTAAATGGAGCTGTAGTAGTGTTGCATACTTTATAATAACTTACTTACCCATGTAAACTACACAATTCAAGCTAGTTGACTAGTGTTAAAGTTCCTCTCCTGGCACTGATTACAGCCTTAAAAACTTTAATTGGAACATAGTTAGAAGTTTTTTCAAGATAAAAAAAAAAGAAATCACCTTTAAGTGGCTTAGATGTTACATTGAGTACGTGATCTTTGAATATGGACATCGACCCTGCCTCTATCTCCATCTACCCCTCTGCTGCTTGTCTGCAGCTCGATGATGTGGACAGTTGACGAGGTTGGTCCCTTAGGCCCAACAGAAATGCTCTGCCATGGATTTGACCGCTTATTTCAAACATAATATGTCTTTAGCATATAAACAAAATGCCACATGAACATGCAAACGAGGTTGGAACTTGATTTTCATTGGAGGGGGACTTTAAAGAAGAAAACATTACTATACTGTGCAGGTGACTGTGAAATGTGAATAATGTTTGACAGTGACAAGTGTCCCATTCAGTTTACTTTTATTTAAATAGCACCAAATCGTAACACAAGTTATCTCCGTGCAGTGTTATGTTGTAAGTTGAATACGTTACAATATTAAAGGGAGAAACTCAACAATTCCCCTTCGAGCAAGCACTTGAAGACAAGTGTGATGTACCTATAACCCACAAAAGATCCTGTACATTGAGGAAATTATTTAACATTTGTACATAAAGTCCTTCTTTCCCGCTCTAATTAATCAAAAGCAATTAGATTCATGCTAAATGAAAGAAGAATAAGGGGGAAGAGAGGTGAATTACAGCTGGGCAGCATCATCATTTGTGTCACGCAAAGACAAAAATATTCATACCATTTGATTTGATACAACGAACACGCAAAATGTGTTTAATACGACAGGTACTAAGGAACTCAGGTGTCCTACTGTTCTGTCATATTATCTCACCACAACAATCTGATGAGATGTATCATCAGAGGAGAATTGAATGTGAAAGTGAGACCTGTCAGGTGTCTACAACATGTGAAGCACGGCAGACAGCCACTCTACGATGACTTGGCTTTTTTCTGTTTTCTTCCTGTTTCTCGTCTCTCTTCAAACCACCTCGAAGAGTTTACCTGATCTGCAACTGCGGTATTATTTCTAGTTTAGGAAATATTTTAATGAGTCATGTAGCCAAATTGCAGTTAAACAGGAGTACATGAAAGTAGTAAAATTATTCAAGTGTGTTCTGTAAAGGCCATCGGTCCTGAATAGGCACACTTACATTAAAAAAAAAATAGCACTTTTAGCTTTAATTCATTTACGAAACAGAAAACGTGATGATACTAGAAATAATATAAAATCTTTGTTTCAAGTTTATTGCAAACAGAACTACTTACAACTGCATCAGAGCAAATGTTTAAAGTGGGCCTTAAGTTGCAGCAACCTGTTTCAACTTCTGCAGGCAAACTGTGTGATGGTCAGTAAGAGGTATCATCAATTTCCCAACAGAAATAAGTGTGTTGAATAATTCAAATATTGTAGTACAACTATCTCATTTTTTATTTTGGTTAGCAGAAGGGGATTTATCCTTCAGGGCTAAAACGGCCTTCCAATGCTACTTTCGTTTGCCTATAGTGATAATTGATCACTATTTGGCAGCTAAACACGCCTCCAAACTGTGGGGAATTATTTTTAATAAACATACACAGTCCAAAAAGTGAGAGTAGGAATACCAAAATTTCAACACTTTGAGATTATTGAACACAGCTCTGGTCAAAGCTCTCAAACTCTGACACATGGTGGTGATTCTGTGATATGGACAGTAAAAGCCTTTGCTCGTAATGTTTTCGCAAGACATTTTTAAACCAAAGTATCTTTAAATAAAATGTTAATTATTGTGAAGCAGCCGGTGTTTAGTGTGGAAAGCAAGGCTCCAATTGAAATGACTTTATTTAAAATTTGCCATGCTTTACATCCTCCATCAATCCCCTTTTAAATGTTTTAAACATTTCTCCCATCTGCAGGTGTAACGGCAGGGTCAGCCTGTCTTGAGAAAAGAGGGCTTCACGAAGCGCCTGGGAAATCTGCTAAAATGTCGGGGACCAAAGTGTGTCCCTACAGTCACCCGTCATCCCAGAATTCCAGTGGATCTTCTGCTGTGAACCCCCTGTCTACCTCAGCAGACCTTTGTAAGACCACTCCCAAGCACTTCAAGACCATGTGCCGTCGACCAACGCCTCCCGGTAAGTGTTCTCGAGGGTTCAGCACCTTTTTATAGCCCAATATAAAATCCATTTGAAAAACTGAACGTTTCATATCTCTTATATAAAATCTGCATTATTCAGGAAAATCGAAGGAGCAAGATGGAACGTTTTGAATTAAATAGGTATCTAATGGAAAACATAATTTAAAGTAGAGGTGACTCCAAATTCATAACTTGTATGAATCTAGTTTTCGATTCACGGTTTGGTAAAAAAAAAATTCCCCCCCAAAAAAAAAAGTGTTTTCATTTATTTTCCAAAAACAGAAAATATTAAATAGTATTAATAGGACTTTACTGGCCATAATTCTTACTGTAACTGTTTAGGCTCTCAAATTGCATACTGTCGGTAAAGAAACACTCTGAGCTGTTTACTCCCAAACAGAATGATAAATATCCAGTAAGACAAGTGCAACATTCTCAGTTAACTTCAGCACAGAGCAACTTCAGCTATACAAATTGCAAAAAAAAAAAGTAACTGCCTTGCTCTCTGGTTTTAAATGTTGAGGGCACAACCATCTTGTTAAAAAAGCTTAATTGAACTGTTTGACTCACAGGTGTACTGAACCAAGGAATTGTCACATTGTACTGAAAAGTTTGGGACAAATACATGTTCTGTTCCACCCCTGATTTTTTACAATACCCATTCATCCAGGACTTTGCACTTTTTTTGTGATCTTGGCAATCAACAATGCTTGTTTGTTCTGCAGTTATTCTCAAAAATTGCAATGCAGTTTCTGGAGATTGTCACTCTTTTTGCAGTAAAATTGCTTGAATTGTCAAAAATTGCAAATCCAGCTATAACCAAAATGGACAGTCATATTAAAAAACACTTCCTATGATAAAAGGCATCCTGCACATCATATCAATAGCTGGAAATATATTAGTTTTCATCTGTTTTCCTTTACGTAACTTGTTGGACCACAGGCACAAAGTTACAAAGAAATTCATGAGTCATAAAAGTGAAGTCGTTTTACAAAACAAACTGTGACTGTAATATAGAACACATAGGCTACATCTCCTGTAAAAAAATAAGTGCTTTAAATGTTTTTTTAAATCACATTAATTCAGCACGCAGTGTATCTCTTACAACTGTAAGGTTTTTAGAAGATCTGCATCTGATTGGAGTGATGCAGAGAAGTGCATTGATTGGTCGCTTAAATCTCATCTGCCATATTTCCCCAAACTGCGTTATTTCTTTGCCTTTTCTGCCAGTCAGCCGGCATGTGGTTTGTTTTGATGGAGAGGTTAAAGAGCCTTGTTTGACTGTAAATGAGGAGTTATTGTTGTTGATTAAACAAGTTTTGTTTGGAAAGGCTTGTGCTGTAATGCCTTCAGCAGAGCTTTTATTGAGTACATTTATTGTGGGGAAATTACATCAATTTTGCAAAATTGCAAACTCATTGGAATATTGTAGAGATCAGTTCAATTTACATGATTTATTGTGATTTTTTTTGGGGGGGGAGGGACTGAATCATTTTTATAATACAGTCTTTGTTCTTTATTTATAAACTTTGCAAGCTAATATTTGTATTTTACTTTGAGCTCATTATAGTAAACCTAGTTAATCAATATGTTGTGGTACATTGATGGTAATCACATAAGTGGTAAATGGACTCCTCATCTGGAATAACAGTATCTGCATAGACACGGATAATGAACTAAACTGCAGAATTGAACATGAATTTTGTGAAAAGATGATTCGGTGTGTCTGCTGTAGAAGTTATTTTTATTCATGTTTATCGTTGTACAGGTGAAGCCTTCCACCCCAGTGACCACCATCAACACACAGACCTGTCGGTACCTCCCAACAGCCCCACTGGCCTGTCTTCCCAGCATTCCTCCCTCCTGCCTCCAAAGCCGAACTCTGGGCAGCACGGCCATGTAACCTCCTCCTGTGGCACCGGTGTGGCCGCCCACGCTCCCTTCTCTCCGCTGGTACCAAACCTCCACTGCCCCACAGCCAAATTCAACTCTCCCAGTCCAGATAGCCCAACATCTGTCCACAAGCCCAGCCCATGTAAAAACTCCCACATTCCTGCCGTCAACACGCAACACAGCAAACTGGGCACGTCTATTATGGGCTGTAACCACTCCTGTAATGGACACAGTCCGGGAACAGTGGCCACCTCCAATGTAGGCCATCTAACAGCTGGGGCCTGCAGGTTAGTATTAATATGTCAACATTGCTTTTCTTGAATATGTTATATTAAGAAATCACCTCTGTGCTTGTGTTGATTCAGAATAAAAAAGCATTCTGGGGGGTTCAGAGCAATCTTTTCTTTTTTGTAGGGATCAAGCATGTAAGGGGCACAAAGTGACTAATGGGACATTGTGCCACCCTTCGTCTGAGCTGGAGGAGGGCGAGGATGAAGACAGCAGCTCTGAGAGGAGCTCCTGTGCTTCTTCTTCCACCAACCAGAAGGATGGGAAATACTGCGATTGCTGCTACTGCGAGTTCTTTGGACACAATGCGGTACTTTAAAACTTTTTGTAGTCACTTCTGTTGAAGTTATAAGCTCCATTTTCTGTTGCATATTTATTAAACGTTTAAAAAAAAAAAGCTGACAAAGTGAAACGGTATCAATATTACTACATATCATTTGCTCACAGCCTCCAGCTGCACCAACGAGCCGAAACTACGCCGAGATCCGAGAGAAGCTTCGCTCCCGTCTGACCCGGCGTAAAGAAGAGCTGCCTCAGCGTCAAGATTCAGAACTGTCAGTGGCTGGTGTCATTGACAACCGGGACGTAGACGAACTGTTAGACTTCATTAACAGTTCGGAGCCCAAACCTGTCAACAGTGCCAAGGCTGCCAAAAGGGCTCGACACAAACAAAAGAAGAAGGTGTGGTAACTTTACAAATCACGTGTTTTTATTTCTTTTATTACAAAGTGAACATTTATTATCTAGTGATGCAAACTTTATTCAATATGTAGCTAGACATATTAATACGGATTCTTCAAAACGCCTCTTTACTTTTAATGGTGAATGTCACAAAAACGTCTCAACAAGATTTTCGCCTAGAGACAAGAATCTGCAACATTCAGAGAAGATTTCTTTGTAAGCAACAGTAATAAATTACAAACAGTAAAGGCGAATTCATGCTTTCAAATTCTTGAAATCTCGTGCTGTGTTTACCCACTGGGACAGGAAGGCAACAAACTCTTGAATTGCGTCGATAGCAGACAGACCCGTACCCAAAGTGTAGTGTGAATGGAGCCATGTGTATATTCACTGACCGTGTTTAAAGTGGACATCGGTAAACACACTGAAACCATGGATTGGCTTTAACTCTGGATTAGATGCATACACCGATCCCTGCGAATCCCTCATGGATTGGCAGGAATTTTGAATTGTGTGTGGGAGGGATGGTGAACTCGACCCACAAATGAAAACTACAATATTAGGAGGTGATTAAGAAGATTAAATGACTATTGCTAAAAATCTGTCTATTATGAATCATATCAAAAACAGGGATGGATTTCATGAAAATCAGGAACTAAATGATAAAACAAGACCTTCCCAAACATTTGATGCCATCTTTAGGTACTTTTTGACCCTCAGTGCTACAGATACATTTTGGTCAATATCAAAATAGTTGTTCAATATACCATTTATTTTAACACTTAAATGTTTGTGTGTACGTATTTTCACTTTCATACTTGTCCCGTGTCTGTTGTAGGAAAAAGCTCAGCAGGGCAACATGGGTGCTGCAGGCAGTGACCCCCACTCCACTCCATCTGAGCCTGTCGACGAGCCCCTTCCTGATGGTTCAGAAGCCAGTCGGCTGCTCGACTGGCCTCAGCTGGAACTCGAACGCGTTAACAGTTTTCTCACAAGTCGACTGGAGGAGATTAAGAACACCATTAAAGACTCAATCCGGGCCTCCTTTAGCATGTACGACCTCAATCTGGATGTCAATGACTTCCCAAAGAAGGCAGCCACGTTGGAGGGAAACCATTTACTGTCCCACCTCAATGGTTCCTCTGACTTGCAGCAGATAGATCTTGACCTCTCTCCTCTTTCACTCGGAACCTTTAAGAGCCACCTGGACCTGGTTAATGGATGGGAGGACACGACCACTGTCTCATCCCCTAATGCCACCACCACTGCATCAGGGGTCAGCGCTGCTTCAAAGGACATCCAGCGGTTGCACACTACCCCGAGCCTCTCAAAGCTCATCAGAGTTCGATCCCCCGAAAGATGCACTTCCACTGGCTCTGAGTGTTTGCCACAGGTGCCAGCCCAAGCAACGGCTAAATCAAAGGAGGACACCACCGATCCCAAGACCACAGCAGCTGGGAACAGTGGTGCAAAGTCAAAGAAGAATAAAAAGCAGCAGCAAAGACAGGAGCCATCTGTGTCAGAGCAAAACTCCAGCAAACCAACCAAAGCTGCCTGTGGGACCGAAGCACACAAAACCAACGATTCTAAAGAAATGGCGTCAAACGGCTCAAAGTCTGGCAACAAACAACCTCAGCACTTTGCAGACAACCAGAGAAATGGGCCTAAGAAAGCTGAGGAGGGCAGATCATTCAAACATACAACAAATGGAGCAAACAGCGGCCCCTTGAGCGCGCAAAGGGGGAAAGGCGACACAGAGACACGAGGAGGTCGGTCTGAGCAGGATTCAGAAAGCAAAACTCATCCCACCATTCAAGCTTATGGGCAACAACAGCAACAGCAGCAATCCAAGGGGAAAAATAAGAAGAACAAGAACAAGGGGGAAAAATCCAGCAGTGCTATTGGTATGGGAGGATATCTTTATTTACAACAAAGTGTGCATAATTGTTAATGTGTCTTGATTTTTAATGTCTACATCTAATTTCTGCACCCTCTTTTCATTCCTTAGATGATGTGTTTCTCCCTAAAGATGTGGATCCAACAGAAATGGATGAGATTGATCGGGAAGTGGAGTACTTTAAAAGGTAAGTTCTGCCCAGGGGTGTATTTAAAAAAAAAAAAACACACAAAAAAAAAAAAAAACCTGGGATCTTTTTCATCTCCTCCTCTTCTTATTTGTCTCTATTTGTTCCCTGTAGGTTTTGCCTCGATTCTGCTAAGCAAACTCGCCAGAAGGTAGCAGTGAATTGGTCCAACTTCACCCTCAAAAAGGTTCCTTCCAATGCAGCTCAATAACTTGGATGAGTGCCAGACATACAAAGCTTCAAACCACAAACTCTTTCAATCGAGCCCTATTTGGCCTGAGGCCTTCTCTCATTCCCAGTTTACTTCTCTTCCTCACTAAGCCAAGGGACCCCTGGTTCAAAATCCTACTCTCCATTCAAAAGACTGAAACATAACCCGTGGCTAACAAGCCAGGGATCATTCTCCAGGCAAACTTTACCCTTTGCTATTATTGCAATGTTCACTAAATGAGAGATGCAAAAAATGGAAAAAAAGTCTGTTGAATCAACTGCATCCATGTGCTTACGTATGTAGTATGTAAACAAATACCTTACATGAAATAAATGTTTTTATCACAAATCTGAGACATTTTAACGTTGTTAAACTTCTGAAATCCATTGAGTTCAATTTGGTGCTCATCGTCCATGATGTTCTGTGTTGCTAGTTTCCCACCTACAACACCAGTCTCACCAGACACTAAGACTGATTGTTTTATGCTGAACAACTGTCAGAAAAGGAGCACAAGACAACATTTTGACCTAATTTTATCTAAAAAGAACCACTTGTACCCGTCTGCAGGAAGCAATGGTGACCACAGTTACATTAATGCTACTCACGAGCCCGCAGTACATCTTGTGCTTTTTTTTTATGGCTTTCAATTCAAATATTTGTCTTAAATTTGAATGGTGATTAAAGAATGATTTGATAAAAAAAAAAAGAAAAAAAAAGAAAAGGAAATGACAAACACTTGACCTACCTGCTATACTGTCTTGTTATAAAATGACAAAAAAAACAACACATGAATGTTTGACAGTTAGTGGACAAGTAACACTAATATTATATTTCACAATTTAATTTTACATTTGACCTTCAGTGTGCATCTTAAACATAAATCCAATTTAAGAACTCTGGAAAATATGTCCCAAGGTATGAAATGCAGGACAGAAACATCTTAACAGTCTCCCAGTCTTGTATTGAGAAAAGTTCCATGTCTGTTGCTTCAATGTCGATCCTCCTGTGGTGTTTAGTCTTGAACTATTATCTCTTAGTGATATCCAATATACACTCTGTAGAAGAAAGTCCTTTACCACAACTACTCTCACTCTCAAACTGTTATTTCAGACCGCTACATCCCAGCAGTGACAGGAACACCGGTGTGCAATGTTTATTTTAATGGAACTATGACAGTTAATTTCAATGCTTGTACATACTGAGTGGATATTTTTGGCACTTTTTGAACCTTTGTCTTGCGTTTCTGAGGGTTGTGCGTGCGTGCGTGCGTGTGTGTGCGTGTGTGACTGTGACTGAGAAGTACATTTTCAACTATACTATTATTTTTTTTTTCCTATTTTCTTTTCTGTACTGTAACCTTGGTGGCACCCTCCACCTTAGCTAACCTATCTGGCACTTAAGTCTTGATTATCCTTTGGTGGTAAATATCACAGAAGAGAGACCTTTGGGACGTGGGTTTTACACCAGTATCAATGTTTTAGCTGATGGCTTTCATTGCGATGGATTCCTTTTTTTTTTTTTTTTTTCCTAAATCTGTGCTGAGATTTTGTTTTGTTTTGTTTTAATATAACATTTGATGCTTTCTAGGTTATATTCAATTAGAGAAGATTATCTTAATGTTTCGAATGTAGATTTATACTATACCAATAATAGCCAAGTGTATGTTGGCTTGTTTCTTTTTATTCACTTTTGATACTGTGAAAAATCTTTCGTTCAGAAAGATTAAAAACAATACAGTTTTGACAAAAAAAAAAAATAAAAGTGTGGTCTTTGTTTTCTAAGTTCATCTTTTTTATTTGGTATCTATGACGCTGCATCTGCAGCACAGTAGCTGGAGGAGTCGTGCGGTCGCAGCGGCTCTGTAAGGTTTGACCCTTCCGGCTTTCCGTACATTCACATCTCTCGCTTGTGTGTAAACATGTGGATTCAGTATATTCACTAACTTGCGTGGCGAGTGTTTGGTGAATCACTTTTTTTTTTTTTTTTTTTTTTTTTTGCTGAAGTATACAGGAAGTCGTAGTTGTATTCATAAATAAAATGGAGACCGAAAATCGAGCCAAAAAGGTAAGTTTATAGCGCTTAATATCATTCACACTATAAAGAGGCGACGCTAGCGGAAGTTAGCGAGCTAGTCGAGCGTTAGCTTGTGTCCAGTCGTGTTTACATGCGTTGTTTTCTCCATCGGGCTGTTAAAAAGCACCGAAACAGGCCAACGAGTAACGTCAAACCAAAGTGTTTGAATACCACGTTGGTTCAATTAGATTATACGTGAATGTGCGCCGTGCTTGCTCGAGCTAGTTTCATTAGCCGTGAGGCTCCGTGGTAAATACTTAACGCGGAAACTCAAGTAAAAATAAAAAAAACTTCCACAATATCACAACCCGCTTTTCTGTCAGGTTCAAATATAAAAAGTGCTGTAATGAGTTTGCGGTTTCCTTAACAAATATGTTCAGTTGATAATTACACCGAAGAAACGGCAGCTATTACTTTCATCATAAAACTGAAACGTAAAGCGTGTGTTAATTATCTGTACACGGTATGAACCGCTTAAAATAACCACCGCGTCTTTAATCTGCTTTATTACCACCTGTTTCTGCACAGCATGCTGCAGTGAAACGTAATAGAGGGAGACCGCCTCGTATCTGGAGGCCGTTCAGGCTCAATGCTTCTGATGATGTGTTTGTGCAGAGGTCCGCTGGGGAGGATGACCGGTCTGGCTCCGAGGGGCCGGAGGACGACGTCCCCTACGTGCCCTACATCCCGTTCAAAATCAGAAAGCAACAAATGGTACGTTATTGTGCATATTGCTCTGCTGCGTAAAGGGGGCCAAGATCCCAAAATTGGTAGGTAGGTCTGTCACTTCGTGGGAAAGTACGTGTTACCCGGTTAATGTCGAGCAACGTGGAGCGAGATTTGAAGTTATTAGGAATTCAACGTGTCAAAAAACAACACGGGTATTTGCCCATTGGTGACTCTTGTTGTCGGTCGGTCGGGGGTGGCGAGGCCGACTGTTAACTCCGTTATCCAAGACCGGCTCTGATGTCGCGTTTGGACACACCGGCAGGATTTCAGAG
This sequence comes from Embiotoca jacksoni, assembly GCF_022577435.1. Lineage (NCBI taxonomy): Eukaryota > Metazoa > Chordata > Actinopteri > Embiotocidae > Embiotoca > Embiotoca jacksoni. The sequence continues at coordinate 13,692,664 of NW_027185403.1, forward strand.
TCACGGTCAGAACATGAAACTACTTTACTGTCATTTGAAAATCATCGCACACATCCAAGCTCCGAGAAGAAGGTGCATACCACAAGTGGAAGTGCCATATCACTAAGAAAAGGCACTTACCACTTTCCACTAAGAGACATCCCACCTACCAATTTAGGATCTTGCTGTCTCTCTTTGCTTGACACCTCAGAAATCGGTATGTAGATCCAATTCACTGGGTTTAGGTTTGGGGCCAATATTGACTTTATTTTGTGGATCAGGGATATTGGCCTGATGTGATCATCCATTATCTATACCTGCTTTATCCTGAACAGGGTAATTGGGGGGGGGGGGGGGGGGGCTGGAGGCTATCCCAGCTCATATTGGGCGAAGGCAGGGTACACCCTGGACAGGTTGCCAGTCTATCACAGGGCCGCCCCCAATGTGATCAATCCACATTTAATAAATGTTTTATGTTAATGTCATTTTGTGTTTTTGCTGCACTCGTTCACTGCAAACTGCAGGGACAGTTTTCAGCCTTACGACAATGCTTGATGTCATGTTACCTTGTTTAAAAATGATCATAATGAGCCTGCAGTAAACTATATAGATTTAGAATTTTGGAACAAGATAGCTCTGGTATCGGACCGAGAACCAATGTCAGCAGGTATCTACGTTGAGATACCGTATCGGACTATTTTCTCAAGTATATCAACTTCGCACCCAGTGACCATATTTTAAAATGTAATGTATATATATTTTTTTTTTTTTAAACATATTTACCTCACAGCTACATAAGATGTCACGTCTGCGAGGGAAGGCAGTGGACGAGGAGCACAAGGACAGTGGGGAGGAGCAGAGGGATGAGGACGAGGGTCTTGGTCCACGCTCCAATGTCAGTCTCCTTGATCAGCATCAACACCTCAAGGAAAAAGCAGAAGGTATCAAACTATATCCAACCACGTATTATGATTGTCGCCCCTTCAATTGTTTAAATCCTATTTCACTTCACTGTATGGATTCTGTATCACCTCATCTACTTAATGTTTTTGTGTCAACAGCCCGTAAGGAGTCTGCTAAGGAGAAGCAGCTGAAAGAGGAAGAGAAGATTCTTGAAAGCGTTGCAGAGGGCAGAGGTAAAATGATATCCCTGTCAAGTCAAATTCATAATTTGATTTTTTTTTTCAACTTGAAGGTGATAAAGCAATTCGTGCAAAATGCAAAACTTTTCAAAACTAACTGTGGCGACTTTCAACTGTCTTCTATTAGCTCTGATGTCTGTGAAGGAAATGGCCAAAGGTATCATATACGATGATCCCATAAAAACAAGGTGAGCTCTTCATCAGTGAATTTTGTAAAGTAAAATATTGTATGTCGAGTTTTTATTTTCACTATTTTGATTTAACCTGAATATTCTATCCAGCTGGAAAGCACCACGCTACATCCTGAACATGCCAGACACCAGACACGAACGCGTCAGGAAGAAGTTCCACATCCTGGTTGATGGAGATGGCATCCCTCCTCCAATCAAAAGCTTCAGAGAGATGAAGTTGCCACCAGGTAACCCCCACACTCTCTGTCCCACACGTGAAACACACACTTTGTCTTCCTGTATGAAGCCTTTAATGGTCCCACATGATTAACAACCAACAACAAATCTGTGTTTATCTTGTTTGCAGCAATTCTGAAAGGTTTAAAAAAGAAGGGAATTGTGCACCCGACACCGATTCAGATTCAAGGAATCCCCACAGTGTGAGTAACAGCATGTGGACCTGGAACACAAACTGCAGTATCCTGTGTGAAGTTTGTATTTAGGTTAAGCACATGTGAACTGTTACTTGACTGACAGTGTTTATCTTGCAGTCTGTCAGGTCGAGACATGATTGGCATTGCCTTCACTGGATCAGGAAAGACTTTGGTCTTCACTCTGCCAATCATCATGTTTTCCCTGGAACAGGAGAAGAGGCTCCCATTCTTTAAGAGAGAAGGACCATATGGACTCATCATCTGTCCTTCAGTAAGACATGCAAGACAAACCTCTTTCAAAGATGACACAGCTTGGAATAAATTACAAAGTCCGTTTTTTAGGGTTGATTTCAAAGCTGAGGATTATTGAAGTCATGAAATTAAGTTTCTCACATTTTTCCCTGACATTAGCTGAGAGAAACTTTCTCATTTTTCTTGTACTCATGACTATTTAAGCTTGTGATTTTAATGCCCCGTCTTTTATTCCAGCGAGAGTTGGCGAGGCAGACACATGGCATCATCGAGTATTACTGCAAGCTACTGGAAGAGGAAGGGGCTCCTCAGCTGCGCACTGCCCTCTGCATCGGAGGAATGTCTGTCAAAGATCAGATGGAGGTTGTAAAACAGTAAGTATGATTGACTGTGTGGGAAAAAAAAGATCTGGATTTTATCCAGAATTTCTGTTAGATTTAGTTTTCAGCAAAACTTGCATGAATCGGCTGCATCATTCTCAGAGGAGCCACATGTCAAATATGAAACATTCCTTTCATAATGCTTCACAGTTGGTATCCGATAAAGGAAGAAACAAAAATCAACAGCATTACTACATGAGGACCGAGGCGACAATAATACTGTATTTTAAAAAGCCCGATCAGTAAACAGTCCTCTGAGTTCATTTTGTCTCTGACTCTGTGTGTCCTCTTGGTGATAGTGGTGTCCACATGATGGTCGCCACCCCTGGAAGATTGATGGACTTGCTGCAGAAGAAGATGGTGAGCCTCGACATATGCCGCTACTTGGCTCTGGACGAAGCTGACAGGATGATTGACATGGGTTTTGAAGAGGACATCAGGACCATCTTCTCCTACTTCAAGGTGAGGCTCTCCTTTGTGGCATTAACTGTTAATAACCATATCACCATTGCAGCAGTTTTTCCTTATCCACTGTTCTATGTCGTGGTTGGTATAGCCTTCACCAGACGGGGCGCTTTGTAAAGCCAGTCTGGCAAAGTAAAGAGGAATATTATTAGTCTTCAGTTCTAGTAGGATGCACACTAGATGATGGAAAGTCTTCTGCTACACTCAAACAAATGTGTTCCTTTATCTGTTTTGACAAATTCACACTTTTCCAGGCAATCATTGAACTTTTCTTCTGATTTTTACACTGAAATGTTATGTGTCTGGAAATCTTTACAATTTGCTACAAAATGTATCCATGGAATCCACTTCTAAGTACACTTAGGAAATGTATCTTTCCACAGTCCTAATGTTGTCAGAGGGAGCACGTTTCACCATCTTTGAGGCTTTAGCTGTAGCTGGCCAGATAGTTTTGTCTTCCAGCTGCTGCACTCAGAGAGCTGACACTGGATTTATTTATTTATTTTTTGTGGCCAAGCTCTTGACATGAAAATAAGAGTATTAACTCTGTTATGTTTCATTATCTAGGGACAAAGACAAACCCTGCTTTTCAGCGCCACTATGCCCAAGAAGATCCAGAACTTTGCCAAGAGTGCGCTGGTCAAACCGATCACTATTAACGTGGGCCGGGCCGGAGCTGCCAGCTTGGATGTCATCCAGGTGTGTTTGTGTTTCACTGAGAAGAATATGCATTGCATTTTGTTTACAAACGCACTTGTGTAAAATTGTTGATTGAATTATGTTTGCGAGGCCAGACATGCATGTCTTTCACTGAGTGAGGGATAGTTTTATATCACCGATTGGCTGAATGCCGTGTGACTGAATGTACAAATTAAAGGCCCTCATTTGAAATGAGAAGCCCGCGAGTGTTTTTATTCACAGTCCAGCCATATACTCAGTTTTGAGCTCGTCTTGTTTTGTGTTTGCAGGAAGTGGAGTATGTCAAAGAGGAGGCCAAGATGGTTTACCTCCTAGAGTGTCTCCAGAAAACACCACCTCCAGTCAGTACTTCCACATATATTGACAATGACATACCTACAACGCATCAAATCAAACGTGTCACAAGCCTCTCTTCGTTATGACAGGTGCTGATATTTGCTGAGAAGAAGGCCGATGTCGATGCCATCCATGAGTATCTGCTGCTTAAAGGAGTAGAGGCAGTGGCCATACATGGAGGAAAAGGTATGCAAAACTGTTCTTATCATTAAAATACATAGCAATCAGCACAGAGTAATAGTACATTCAGGATTGTAGTATTTTGAGGAATGTCCAACCCAAAATCAAGCTTAGGTCAGAGCACTCACAGAGCCTGATTTACTAAGATCTCAAATAAAGGGTACCAAATTGCATGTTCCTTCCAGAAGTTTGCACATTTTTTTGCACCCGTTTTGCGGGTGATTTACTAAGAGTAATTCTGTCATTGAAATCGGGTGCAAATCGCTGTATATAAATGAGGTGTTTGTCTGTGTTAAAGTGATTCCAGCAATGGAAAACAGAGCGACCGCAAAAGGAAAAGGAAATCGGATCCCATTGAAATTAAGAAATATAAATATAACAAGAACAAAACGCTTTATAAGAGATTATTAGCAAGAAAGTCAATACCGGGGGAAAAACACAAAGGCGAAAAAAAGGCTTCATAATAAAACGTCGGCAAATAAAAGAGGAGGGATGCTGGATGAGATCCTCTAACAAACACCGATCAGCGGGTCCAGATCTTTCTGGTGATTTAGTGTCTCCTTTTCACCACAATAAGAGCAGCTGTCTCTCTAGATTTGCGCATCTGATTAATACGCTCCTTCAGTGGTACTAAAATACACACGCAATCACTTCTCCTGTTTCTACTTTCAGGTTTAGTAAATATCGTTGCAGGTGCTAAATTGTTCTATTTTGCACCTTCAAGTGGAAACGCCCAATATTACATATGTGTGCAGGCAAACACGCAAAATGGACAACCTGTGTTAAATTGTACATTTGAAAGACGCAATCCTCACTGCACGTCGTTAGTAAATCTGCTTGGACATTTCTTTGCGGGTGGCGTGGAGTTTGCACGTGATTTTACACACGCAGACGTTCAGTAAATCAGGCCCACAGTGTATGTACTGTATGTACACAGCCTTACTCTTCACTTTTCTTGTAGTTGCTCAATATTACCACCAGATGCCCTCCTGCTTGCAAATGTCACCCTTTCTGTTTCACAGTTGCTGTTAAATTGCTGCCTGATAGTTTCTGTGACGCAGAAATAATTTTCTCATTTCATTTTCTGGTTAAACACAGTTTTGTTTATGTGACATTTGTTGATTGTTTTTCAGATCAGGAGGAAAGAACCAAAGCCATTGAAGCATTCAAAGAAGGAAAGAAAGACGTCTTGGTCGCCACAGATGTTGCCTCCAAGGGTCTGGATTTCCCAGCTATTCAGCATGTGGTGAACTATGACATGCCTGAGGAGATAGAGAACTATGGTAAGAGGATATGAATATATATGTATGTGTATATAGATAGATATAGATATGGCTTTGCCCCTTTAAAATTGTTGCATTATGTATTCATCAGTTGTCCTTACATTTCTAAAGCTAGTTTCTCTCTTCAGTCCACAGAATTGGAAGAACTGGACGATCAGGCAAGACTGGTATTGCCACGACATTCATCAATAAAGGCTGCGGTAAGAAAAACAGTCACAAGACCAAAGTCCGATTCCTTAGTATGTAGGAGTAGTAACCCTGTTTCAGTATCGGGGCCAGAGTAAGATAGCTGTCCACCTTTGTCTTGTGCAGAGGTTGTAGTGAAGACTTACAGAAACGTGACGGAAATAAGGTCAAATCTCAAACTGCAGTAATTATGGTACACTTAGAAAGGAGGGCTGAGATACACTGAGGTTTCAGATTGTGCAGACTTTCTTAAATGTGTTTAAAACACCACCACAGATTGATCAGGTTTTGGTTGTTAATTTAGTTTTTGTATAAATCTGACAATGGATGCATCAATAAGAGGGCCCAGATTCAGAATTTCTTTGCAGTGTTTAAACTGAATTTAGTTTAGTCTTGTAGATTGTTGAATGACATGAGTTAACAGGAAGTTTATGTCTTTCCCAATAGATGAGTCCGTATTGATGGATCTGAAAGCTCTGCTTGTTGAAGCCAAGCAGAAAGTTCCTCCAGTCCTGCAGGTCCTCCAGACAGGAGACGAGACCATGTTGGATATCGGAGGTGAGTTTTTCATATCAAATACAGTTCCCATCTTTATTTCAGGGCCCACATGCTCGTCTCTCATTAGTTACTTTGTAGTTACTTTGCTTCGCTTAAAATATTTCTCTAATCTACTGGGATTATTTCCAATTCAGAGATCCAAGTGTGTCTAACATATCAAATGTTTTCACAGGAGAGAGGGGCTGTACTTTCTGTGGTGGTCTTGGCCATCGCATTACAGACTGTCCGAAGTTGGAGGCCATGCAGACCAAGCAGGTCACCAACATCGGGCGGAAAGACTACCTGGCTCATAGCTCAATGGACTTCTAATAGCTTTTAATCAAAGGGAGGATTCTCCACTGGCCCACGGAACTGAGAAACATTTCTGAAGAAACTCTGGTTATGTGTCGTGTCACCGAGTGAAGGAAGTGTATTTTATCATCACCTACAATGATCTGCAGGTCTGTTAGATGAAAGGATTGGTAGCTTGGAACATCTTCCCCAATTTTTCTCCCACTTGTTACAGATATGGTGTTTTTGTAACATACCTTTTTGAAGCTCTATTTGTAAATAAAACTCCTATATTTGTTATGGATTTTTGGGGCTATTCTCTAGAAAAACGGAGAGGTGTGGCATCAGTTTTGTGTGGTGAGGAAGTTGCTAAAACAAGCAGAGTAATGCAAAGGGAAGTTCGACTCAAGAAAACGCACAACTTGTGTGTCCTTTCTCTTGCAACAGTTAAGTTGCCTATCAGAGATATCTTGACTTTTATTCCTGTCAGACGCAAAGGAGGAAACAACAAAATGAAAGATGCCAGTGACGTAAAGGAAACAATTATTCTTGTGGCAAAGGAAAGTCAATTTTAACCTCCTCTCGACATTACATGTTGACCACACAGCAACAACTACTGCACAGTAAACGATTTACCGAGCAATCTTACAAGCATGGAAGTAATCTTCAAAGAGGGGATGTTGTACCTGCAGGGGGTCAAGTTTGGAAAAGTAAGTTTTTATTGTCATTCAGCACTCTTGGAAAATGTTGAAGATTTGAATTAGTTACAGCAGCTCCTAGTAGATCAGAAATATACTCCTTAGCCTTCATGATTCAGTTTGAATCGAGTAGTTGAAGGCTCAGTTTATCGGCGGTTAGGAGTCTTAATATGGAGCCTATAGTAAAATTAGATTCTTCACTTGTACACCAGCATATGTTGAACAGTGCAGTGGGTCCAAGAGTGTACCACAAAGACTTTCTGAAGTAAAATCTAATGCAAATGTTTACTTTGCTATATTTTTTGATTAAGTTTGATACTTCATAAACGATATAGCGTATCTTCTCCTTTAGTTTTATTTAATCAAAATAATTATCGTATTGACTGAAAGTATAATTTTCTTACTGCTCATCTAAAACCTGTAATGGCAGACAATGAACACTTTTTGAAGAATTATTTTTGTGTCACGCAAAATGGGTTTGTGTATTGTACTTGTTTTTCCTCTGTTTTTTTTTTAATGATCGTGGAAGTTCAATGGGGTTTTGTGCTGAAGAGCAGTGTTTGGACTTCTTTGAATTTTAATTGGCCTGGCAGCGTATCAATACATCTATAAGGATACTGACCATGAAAAAGAAAAATCTTTCACACCTATTTAATTCGGGAGCAGGCGATGTGCTGATGATTCTGATTTGGCCAAATCTTGTAAAAGTCTCAATCTGTCACACATAAATACATGATTTTTACATGTAAATACCTGGCATTGGTTTTCCCATATTACAGTAAATACAAATAACTGAGGCTGATTATTATTTTATTCTTTGGTGTTACTGCAACTGAGTTGCTCATCTGTGTTTTTCATATGATGGTTTGAGGAAATCTCTTCAGTAGGGTGAATACTGCCCAATCGCAAACTTTAAAGTTAACTTCAGATTGAACCTGGCAGTATAATTTCAGCCTGAATAGTCTTATATGAACACCTTTTGCAAAAAATTATTAGTATGAAAAAGTTGCATAGAGGACCATATTTACTCAATATTTTTTGTAAAACAAAACAATAAAGCTGTAACACTTAATAATCCATTAAAAAAAAGCCTGTATAAAATATTTCAAATAAAGACATGCATAACAAAATATGTCATCAACAGGACAAGAGTAAATGCTAAAAACAACAAACACAAATCATCAGTTTGTTAACTTCCAGGTAGCCAGTTCAGAGAATTTAGCAACACTGTCTATCAATACTTCAAACGTAAAATGTGGTTTTAACAGACGTCTTGTGAGAGATATGATGTGCACTATAAATGGATATGGTGATGCTTTGAATGTGTACTTTAAAATTAAAGTCACTATTTTAAGATTACCTCAAGATTGTAGGGCCGAGTAGAGAATGGGCAGTACGATATGAGTCAAAAGTTTTCGTTTGCCCCTTTTATTTATTGTTCTTTCTGTTGACTGAAAAAAATTATGAGTTATTGTTAAATTCAGGACTGTCAAGAGGACTCGGATTATTATTTGGGTGACAACAGAAACAGCTTTCACATATCTTTCATTGTATTCCTGTAGTTGGAGAAGAATGGAACCAAGTAATGAACTTTGGGGGGTACACCATTAACTCTATAAACATAATCAAAGCAGTCTTTGTATGTTTTGTGAGAAAGAGAGAACCCACTCATGAACAGTCACTTTTTTTTCTCGGAACAGAGAACGTGGCGGAAAATATGGCTGGTGCTTTTTAAAGCCAGCTCTACGGGGGTCGGCCGGTTGGAGTTCTACACATTAGCCGACAGCACTTCTGTCACTGACCAGAGGAAGATCAGTCGGCAAAAAGCACCGGAGAGAAAAGTGGTGCGTCTGAGTGATTGCCTTAGTGTCACTCCTGCACCAAAGGGGTGTTGCCCTGCCGGGTGTACGGCCTTCTCCTTAAAAACCACACAGTGCACCTACATCTTGGCCTCCACCACAAGCCAGGACTGGCTCAGCGCCCTCAATCTTCTTGCCTTCCAGGTATAACAAACCTCTCTCCTCTTGACAAGTGCAACTTTTTCCTTTCTTCTTATCACTTTTCCCTTTCTTCTTATCAATGCTTGGGTTTTAATTTGGGAAAGGTGAGGATATGTCTTACCCACAAGCAGAGATAGATAACACAATGAGGAAGTTCATCCAGTATCTGTAACTTCTGTCCCTTCACTTCTCTAAATCTTGTGCTTGCACAAGCTATGTTCTTTCTTGCATCTTACCACTTCGAAGTCATAAAACAGTGATAAGAGGGAGGTAAACACTGTGTCATGTTTACTGCGTTTACTGTGTTTACAGAAGGATCCTGGAGAATCAGACAAAGGGGATTTTGAGGGAGGAAATGACTTGACCATGGAGGACAATGATCTTTATTCCTCTTGGAAAAGGGGTAATGCACATCAATCCACAGACGAGAAATGATCAGACAAAAGCAATCAAAATATAGGCTATAACTTTTTAAAAGATACTGGGTCTGACTTTCTAATGCTTGCCATATCTGTCTTATAAATATTTGTAACATTGCACAGACCAAGGTAGCAACTGAGATCTGGGTACATGGTAGGAACTGTATCAAAGTTAGTAGTCAGGGAGAGGGGTAAGAAATGTGTTGTTTAATTTTTGTTTTTAAAATTTCTATTTTACTTCTCTTTGTTTAGATTTTATTTCAGCCTTCCATTTCAATATACTTAATAGTTTAAAATAATTAAAACAAAAAGACAGTTCTGACTTTCCTCCGGGTCATAAATGAAGGCAAGTCAGCATTGTGGTGCACATTAGAACTTCAGTTAAGTGTTTAACATTTAAAACTGGGTACACAATTTAACAAGTTGTACTGGTTCATCTTTGATGTTGTGGGGAAGTTTTTGCAGGATCAGGATTTAAGGAAACATCTGCTTTCCCTATTATGAGACTATTAAATAGGAGATTATCATCACACATATGTCCCTAGTATACAGTTTGGGCTACAAGGGGCCCAGTACACCAACTAGTCGGTCCAGGAGGCTGTTATCTACAACGTCCCACTGCTGAAGAGTACCAGCAATGGGCAGACCACACCGTCAACATCAAACACTTGGTAAATGTTTGGTTAGGCTTACGCACCAAAACTACTTGGTTAGGTTTAGAAAAAGATCATGGTTGGTGTTAGTACATAATCTACCTTACATTATATATATTACTTTACTTAAAAACTTTACATAGGTTAAATTACTTACATAAATTAAAATAACTCTGCGCAATTTATGTAACCCCGGGCCTGCCAGTAGGTGCTATGTGCCCAGCAGGTTTAGAAGGCCCCTACTAGGCTTTATTTGGGACAGATGTGATGATAACTAATTGAACAGTCTGATACTATAGAATAAGCAATTACATAAATAACCCTGAAGAGGTCCCTTGTTATTTTAGGTATAAAATAAGGTAGGTTAACAAGTTCCTTCACCTACCCTATAATTATTGAAAAGAGGTCAGACATAGTAAGAAACACACCAGAACTAACCGTAACTAAAAATCACTGTGTACAGGTGACTCACTTCCTGTTTAAACGTTAGCCTGCAGTACTTATTGATAGTTATGTACACACAGGCTTCCTCCAGGTTCACTGGTTTTCTGTTTGACCTTCAAAACTGGTTTTTAATTTCACTCTTTGTCATATTATCTGACAAATATGTCCTGTCCAACTATCTCAGCAGTTAACATGGTTTTCACAAAATAATATCACCCATTAATATTATTAATATAGTAATTATTACTATTATAACTAATAAATTGCCCATTAATAAAAAGTAAATTGGTGACTATATTATAATGATGGGAAAATATGTCTTAGCATCATAAATTCAAGACATCAGCAGAAACTTTCAATATATGTGAGCAGTAGCTCCAGCCACTAATTTATTCAAACATGAAAGACAGAATATATTAGCGTCAGCATGCTCTGGCTTATACAAATGCATTTCTTTTTATTTGCTAATGGATTACACTTCTGAACAATCCAGGCAGCCCAGTCACATGGAGAGATTAGTCGAATGCAGGCAACTTCAAACAGCTTTCTTCAATATGAAAATGATTTGGTGTACCTTTTATTTATTTTGCTGACACATCGCTGCTCAGACCTCTTATGGAAAATCTAGGTCTTTCATGAGGTGTTTGGCTGCAGTAACCTTTGCACGCTGTGATGTTTTCTCGTGTTTAGATGTGACACTTCCTCCAAACCAGTACAAAGTGACTGTCCAGAGCACGGAAGCGTCCAAGAAGTGCAGGCTGTCTGGGGAGTACGTGGTCTCCCCAGACAGAGAGGCTGTGATACTGCTCTCCATCAGTACTGGTCAAATCATCTACCGCTGGCCATACAGCTTCTTACGCAAATTTGGACAAGTTGAGGTAAAGTATTCAATCACCTCACCATAGTCGTGATAAACCTGCTCAGATGATTAACAGTTTTAGGACTATTTTGACATTTTGGAAAATGCTCTCCCTTCCATTCCTGCCAAGAGTTATGAGAGAAAATGAATACTACTCTGATGTGTGTGCTCTACATATGAAGTGACAGCCAGCAGCTCTTCAACCTGGAAACACAGTGATACAGAAAAACTGCCTTCGTCCCTAGGCAACAAAATCTGCTTCCCAGCACTTCTAAAGCTCACTAATATGTAACTCCTTTGTTTATCCTGTACCAAAAGTGAAGTGTATTTTATAAAATGTCTTATAATGTTTTAAAGATGTGCACTTCTGGGTCTGACTGCAGGGAGGATTCAGCATTGAAGCAGGCCGTCGCTGTGAGTCAGGAGAGGGAGTGTTCACCTTCCTGACCCGCCACAGCCCCCACATCTACCAGGCTATATTCAACCAGTGTTCAGTGCAGGGGCAGAAGTGGGTCAAGCCTGTCAGCGTCCACAGAACATCCTTACCTGATGTGCCTCCCGTTCTCCTCCCAGCCACAGCCAAGCGACCTGCTGGCCCTCCTCACTACAGCCTTGCAGATGTTTCTGCTGACACGGAGGACGATTCTGACGACAACTACGCTACCATTAATCACATCTCTGTCCAAAATGTTCAGCAGCTGTCTCATTTCTCCAGCAGCAAAGAAGCTGTGGGAGATGATGTGGAGGATAATGAAGAACAGTGTTACTCCCTGGAAACTCTCAACCTGGCTGACATCATGGATGAAAACATTTATTACAACTTAAGACGAGCCACGCCTCCTTTGATAAAAAAGGATCAGCACAAAGCTGAGACATATAACCCAGAGTCCATCTATTCAGATGTAAAAAAAAAAGATTCTTCTCCAAATCTCCAGCTTCAGCCTTTATCCTCCTCCCTGATTCAGCCTGTACTCCACCCTGCGCCCTGCACCCTCATCAAATCTGTTCCCATACCCAAGCCCCGAAACCAGCATCTGCCCCCTGTGAATAACTACATCCAGACAGAGTGCAGTACACAGGCACAGGCGGGAGATGACGTGAAGGAAACAGAGGAGGCCATCAGCTCCTCTGCCCGTGCTACCCCCACAGAGGACCCTGGCAGTTTTAAATACAAACTGGCAGAAATCTTTTCTAAGGACCTAGCCAAGTTCTAGCCACCTCTTCCCTATGGAGAGGGCAGCCCCACATTTTCTCAGTAGGCTGTTAGATAACAGACAGACTCAAAACAGCAATTTAAAACATGATAAATTGTAATAAAGCATAATTAGTTTATTTACTTCTATAAAATCCCTTCCACTGGGAACATGCAGTTAGGCAATTTGGCTTGCAGATGTTTGCTTTGTTGTAGCTTGTATTATGAAAAATGCATTTGGAGGACTTTTTTTTTCAGCAATTGTTATTGCAAAAAAAAAAAAAAAAAAGATTTATTATATTTTGTTTTTCTCAACTGGAATATTAGAGAAGCTGTGTGCTGCAAGATTTTGTGTGTGCCTTTAGTTGGTAAACTGGAAGAACATGCAGCTGACTGTGCACAAGGAGATGCTCAACATCTTTGGAATTTGTTTTTTCTTTTCTCCTTATTTGAATTAAGAGAACTTTGTCACATATGAACCAACAACTCAGCAACTTATTAAGACCACAAACTCCCATTGTGTTAAGGTGTGAATACAGTATGTATTTGGTGACAATGATGTGTAGCAAAATAACTTAAAATACACAATATTGTCTTAAGTATCTTTATTGTCGCAAAACAGCCCTCATAAAAATCCCCCTTAGCTATACATAAATAGAAAAATACTTGTTTTTAATTGGACAAACATCACTACTGACACTGGAAATGTTGCCTGTAATGGTTCAGGACATATAAAGTGCATAAAACGGCCTATTGACGTTCATCATGGCCTCAGGAAGACACATTCAAGATGTCAGTCTGTGTTTTTGGAGTTTTACCTGTACTTTTGTCATCAGGTAACACAACATTAATGAAGACATTTGAGATGCAGTGGGACTGTCTCAGATGTCCGCTGTTGTCTACTGCTATAAACACCTGGAGTTACAGGTGAATGGTAGTTCTCTGTTACTGTCTCCCACTCTGAGCTTCCTCCATGTCGCTGAGATGCGAAGACTCTCCATCGCTGCTGTTGTAGGATTTATTTGACTCCAAGTCAGATGTGGGACCAAATATAATCAGGTGGCCAATAGAGGCGGATGGGTCTCGCTGGTCCCCGGTCAGCGGGTTCGGGGGCTGCGCGGTGTCTCCCGGCCGGATGGAGTGAATCAGGTTCCTCCTGGAGGTCTTGTCCGCGGAGCCCGGACGAGGACTCCTGCACTCCGGATGAACCACGTCGTCCAGGAGCTCGGACAGCTCGGTGATGTAAATCTGCGCCATTTGAAGAGTGTCATATTTGGATAGCTTTTTCTCGTTTTCCAGGGAGGGGATGACGCTCCTCAGCTCGTCAAAGGCTTTGTTTAGACCGTGCATCCTTCTCCTCTCCCTGGCGTTGGCTGCGACGCGCCTGTGTCTCTGAGGGCCGAAGTGGCCCGTGTTCTCTCCATCTGCTGCCTTACCAGGGTCTTCCTCTGTGATGCCTGAAGCAGCCACACAGTCAGAGAGTTCACTCATTGGCACAAGTTTGTCCAGTGAGAGGTCTGCGGCTTCGTGCGCGTCTCTCCGTGAGAACGCGCGAATTGAATTCGAAGAAATCCAAGTTTTGGAGTTGATGTGGGCCAGGTTGCGCTGCTGCAGCAAGTTGAAATCCTCGGGGTACTCTGGCCAGCTTGAAAGCTCTGCTATTGCGGCCATCACTGTAATGGCCTGCGGTTGTGCACGGCGGGGAAAGTTCGCTCAAAGGACTTTCGGCCGATGCCCCTCGTCTCTGGGGTGGTTTACGCTGAGCCAACAATTTATACAACCTCCCCTCAGTCACCTTGGTGTCACTCCCAGCCCTGACAGCCCTGCAGCCTCAGGAGGCAGCAGCCAATCGCACAGTCCCCTCTGACCCTGTCAAAGAACAACCACACAAAGCTCGACTTTTTTTCTGCTATTGTGCATTGTAACTCAATCACGACCTTGTTGTTATCCTCACACAGAGGGGAGCCGAAAGTATTAATCATTTAGAAGCGTGGCGTATACTGTATGTTGAAAAGCTTCGGAGAAGAGGGGAGAGGAGGAGGAGGTGTGAATGATCTTATGATCTTGTTTGGGGTCTAATTCTTATTGATTACAATTTTCTATAAATGAATTTTGAAAAGTAACAAGTGCGTGTGTCAAAACAGTTTTCAAAAAAGTTTTCTGATATTTTTTTTTTCCTTCAATTGCTTTATTTATTTACTTTATTTAATTGCTCATAGCCTATTTCTATAAGTAGCCTAAATAATTCAGGGGAAACATAAAAAAACAAAAAAACATAAAAGCTTGTATTGCCACCATCATCATCATCATCATCATCGTGGACCGCCACTGCTTCCACTCCATGGAAAATGAACTGAGACCTCGTTCTCATGAGCAAAGTATAACTGACTCCTTAATTAGGCCTAACCCTAAAGAGATCTGGAAGCAAAATGCACTGCAAGTTTGTCCTCAAACAAACAGTAAACGATGTACAATCTTTCACGGATTATTTGCAGAGGAATAATAAAACGAACAGGTGGGAGATAGGACTTGAGGCACACCTGTCTGTAGCAGAGCCATCACGATAACTGATAAGTTGCCTGAAGGCAATTTATGAATCATTTAGCAATAAACAAGGATGAAAACATAGGCCATAATTCAGAAGTTACTGCATTAGGCGTCTTTATTAATATCGTTTACATTGTTGTCTTCACAGGATTTAGGATTTGGTTTTCTAATGAAGGAAGACAAATGCTACAAATTTTGCTTGTGGTCTCGTGGCCCCTGCCCTGTGCCTATCAGCTGGTGTCCCCTGGCACCCCGCAACAGCTCCACACCTCTGTTTCAGACGGTGTCACCCACGTCTCCCATATGCTGCCCACAGCGTCAGCCGAGCCTCCGCGGTGACACTCACAGCTCTGACACCGGAGCTAATCACTCATTAGGCCATCAATTATACCGGAGAGGAGCGCGGACCTGTCCGGTGGGAGATCTGAGATGTTGTAGTGATGGCGACATGGACAAATTTTGCATTCAGTTAGCCCCCCACCACCCCACCCCCTCCTTTCTCTCCCTCTTTTTCTGTCTCTGTGTGCGTGACAGTCGGGGTCGAGCACTGGTAAAGAAAATCACCGTGACCTGCCTCGCCGCCAGCAGTTTAATGAGCCCTGGTCTTAGTTGAATAAATCGGCACGTTCTTCGTCCCGGGGTGTCCATTCATTTTTTGGGCTGCATGAATATTTCATTCCTTCAGCCCCACTGCCAGCGCAACAGCCTGTAACCCTGCGTGCTGGCTTTAAAAAATGCGGCTACACTTCCCATCTGGTGCGGGCGGGAGCGGGGGAGTGGCAGCCCGGGCCGAGGAGGTGCGAGGAACATTTCTAAGGTCAACTTCCAGTGACCTTCTGGAGGAGACGGAGAGGAGGGGGCACTTTATAATTTATAGTGCCATACTACTGTCCATCACTATGGAGATAGCTACTAAAAACGTGGCTAGAAAGTGGCAAAAAAACCCAAAAAAAACAAATCGTGGACCCAGAATCCCAGGAACGGATGCTGGTATTTGTTGACTCTGCACTGGGAACATTTTCAAAATAAAATGAAAACGTATAATCAAATGAAATAAAACTACCGTTAATTCACTGAAGATAATAAATGAATTTGCTTACTTGCACAGTTGGCTTTCTTCTAGAAACTGCAAATAGCCAATAGAAAATAATAACTTAAAATATGTCACTTTAACAATCTATATGGGCTTCACACACTACACCATGAAAATGTTCCAAAACCAAGTTTCCAGTTGGTCAAAATGCATAATAGCCTACAGTTACATGGGATCACGTGAGTTTTTGCACGTGAAATTGGTGTGTTTTTACTGTAAGGGGTTGTTTCTAAAATTAAGCTCCATTATTTCCCCCAAAACTTTAAGCAATGACATCATCATCATTCTATAAAATGATAAATAACTCTACAAATAACAACAAATTTGCTCCAACCTGGTAGGCCATGTACCTTAACACTTTTGCAACACTTTAAGCGATCTTGATGGAAGTTTGCACATATTGCTTCAACAATTTCACAATGTTTCACAAAATTTCAATAGTTTCACAATGTGTCATTTTAACTTTAAGAAGCACAGACAACTGCAACAACGCTGGTGATGGGACCTGGCATTAGTCCCAGCAACTCCCCCCTCCCCCCTACACACACACACACACACACACACACACACACACACACACACACACACACACTCTTAACTACTCAAACCCTAAACCCAGGCAGCCAACCACAGCAACCCACTCGTGTCAACGCATCTTCCTATGGCTGCTGTTTAACTGTCACCAACCACCTAAGTGGAAACACTGCACACCGTTTTATTAACATTGTAAATATTGTGTGTGTATTTTGTGGGACGATTATTGAGATATCAAGAGTAATTCCAATATTCCCTGTCTGTTTAAATTTTGAATAAATTGAGCAGTGCTAAAAATGAAATCGTCTCATAGGGGACACCTTCAAACCTCCAGTTATCCCGGGGGTACAGTTGGGGAACTGTGGCCTCACGCAATCTATAATTAATCCAGGACCATTTTTGAGGCTTGAATTTGAAATGTTGTGTTTTGTTAATACCATATGATTCATCCAAACCACTGTGGATTAAGCTATTGATGTAACACTCTATTTTACAGTTGACTAATTTTGTAACGATTTTTCTCCCTGGAAAGAACTTGGTAATTTGGTAGGCGTCTAATTGAGGATTTTTTTTTTTTTTTTTAATTTTTTTTTTAAACTATAATATATAATAGCCTAATCAGTGGGCTATTGCATTTTATCTCCTGGAATTATTCAGAAATTAACACAGAATGACCAGAGGTACATCACAGGTACACTCTACATATACATACTGAGTAGATACATTAACAAAAAATAATTAGATATATAGACAGTTGAATGATGGTGAATCATTTGATTTAAATTATATGTTTCAGGTGTTCTATTTATTATGTCTACCTACTGCAACACATCCACCCCACCCTGAATATACTTTCAGACAGCTTACATAAAGTATTACTAACAACATACAGCAGGATCATGAATAAGCTCTACTTTGACACATTTCCTTCCTCTCTGCCTCACTGGGGCTGATCGGTCCAACACTAAGCTACCGTTTTGCCATGATACTTTAATTAAAGACTCTTTAATTTAGTAACAATAGAGGGGCTTCCATTTTTCACACAATCGTGCACCAAGAACAGTGAACCGCTTGATGTTGAGAGCAATCTACTCTGTAATTATCCTCTTACACCCGAAGCTACGGAGGTGGTTCTAGTGAGCAGAGAGAAATCTTAATGCCCGGGTTTCAGACGCAAATTAGGACAATTAGCGGCCTCATTAATTTGGGAAAAGGGAAGTAATATTCTAGTTAAAGTAATGGTTCATTATGTCAGTGTTATCTATGGCAAAAAAGGCTAATTGATGAACTCTGAGAAGAACAATAAAACAGTGAAGAGGTCTTTTTCCGTACAGTGGCACTGTGTGGACATTTTTTTTTGCTAAATGTGCAGACAAAAATAAGAAAGCTAACTTAACTTTAGGACCTATTTACAATATCAACCGCCCAATAGCCGCACTGTTCTTCACTTAAGTGGAAGGAAATGTTGCGATGCATGAAGCTCTGCTGGGGTCTGTGATGCGGGAGACAGACGGGCCCGCAGGGGCTGCAGTTTACTCCGCACCAAGGGGACAACAAAGCTGGTCAAATACCGTCAGACCTGCACCAGTGATCACAGGTGTTACCACATAGCCTGCCTTTTGTAAGACACAGTTTAAATTATGTTTAGTAAAACGATGCTGAGCAAAAATATAGGCTGATTAATAACTTAAGTCTCAGTCTTCTACCGTTTTTGCTACCAAATCTTGTTGTATTGATTTTTTTGTAAACATGTTTTTTAAAGCCCATGTTATAGGTATCGCTACACATTGTTTAGCCTATGAGCGAAAACTATTGGCTACAATAGGCCATGAAAAAAAACACTAGTCGACGTAATGTCTTATTTGTTGATTTGTGCAATTGCGCGAATGTTGCTCAAAACCTTGCCGATTTCCAAAGTTTGACACAAAATCTGATGTGCGCTCTCCGGTCATGTCCACGGACAAGTCGCAGAGGTACGGTGGAGTTGATTGATCTCAGTTTGAAATAGCGTGTTCATGTATTAGATCTTTGGCAATGGAGAAACCTTAAAATGCTACAGGAAAGGCTCAGCAATGAAGCAATGAGCCCGGGAGGTGTTTTGAGTAACATTCGCGCTTCAGGGGGTCGGAACGTCACTGCCCAAGACCCTAAAAAAAAGGCGCACCAGGTCAGGCGACACAACCAGGTGGGTTTTCTATGACACTCTGTGCGGCGTGAATTCATATCTTGCGGTCAGGCTGTCACCCCCTGCGGCGTCTGGGGAAGTTGTGAGCGCGATGGCACTTGGGTTCTCCAATGCGCCCGCTCACAGCGCAACGATAACGCACACGTTTCTCGCCCACAGCAACACAATCTGAGCTCCCCACCACCCCTGCTCACTGGATATGACTCCACTGCTGCTTTTCTCTGTTCCCCAATCATTTGTCACAAACTTTGACGCGTGCTGGCTGCTTAAGTTTCAGGTGCGTAAAACGTCACCAACGCATTTGGATTACTTGCTCACAAAAAGTGTGGAACTCAAAAACTGATGACGATCAAGCGACGAAATCTGAACCAGTTTACTCATTAGGGTTATGCCATTCTCCTGCTCCGTGCACGTCACGATGCTGTGCGTCGTGCGCGCGCACGAGCAGCAGTCGACTGTTATCCATCCATCCTCGTAGCGATGGTTAATAATGAATATGATGCCATGCGTATGACAGGTTAGTGTTCTGGAACATTGAGTTTTATCTGATGTGATGTGTGATCATGTTCACTAATAAAGCCGACGTGTACAAATCAATACAAGTTTTAGCCTTTTTGGTGACGGAATTTCTGTTATAACATTATCTCAGTTAACTACGGCCAGTTTTTGCTTTCGGCGCATCTATCGGTGGTAAAGGAGTGGCCGGTACATGGCAGTGATATACCGCTGAAGCGACTGTTGTACTGATGCAACAGCCGCTTTCCCATCTCGGTGCTGCTGCCTGAAATCCTCCGGAAACGGAGCTAAAGTTGACGGACCGGCCGATGACGCTATTTCCGTAATTTTTGGGCCGCAAGTCGCACTTCAGGATTGCTCCTTAATGTGGTTGTGTGTTTTTTTTCTTTTTGTATTAGTGATTTGCACTTCAGGACTGTACATTTTTGTCGTTGTGTTTTTTTCTTTTTTATATTTGTGATTTGCACTTCAGGGCTGCTCATTTTTTAAGTTGTGTTTTCTTTTTGTTTTTGTGTTTTGCACCTCAGGACCGCAGGTTTTTGGTGAGTTTTTTTTTCATTTTCTTTTTGTATGTATGTGTTTTGCACCTCAGTGCCACCGTACTATTCTTGTTCAAATATAATACAATATAATCATACAAAATATATATATATATTTTTTTATAAATCCTGAGGCTTCTTCACTCCATTTGTAATGCACATATTGTTGCTACCACATTTACTGACGAAAAAAAAGAGTAGCCCCAAAGTATATAATTAGTTGTGTAATACCCATAAATTAAACAGAAAACAATTGTAGGGTTAATATATATGCAGTTTTCAAGATATCCGGTAGGGGGCAGTAAGCGTATGCACAAAAACTCTTCAGCCGAAGTCAAAAGACAAAAATAGGGGGAGACAGAAACGCGGAAGAAAGACAAGCAGAGTAGTCAAGCTGGCTATAGTGAAAGATAAAGTTGCGTGCTGATTAAAAGTAGAGGTGCCGTGTGTCGGCAGGCTACTTCATTGTTCACATGAAGGTTACGGACGACCAGAATTTGATGTGTTCAGATCGTTATTCTCTGGGGAATGTTTTTATTTTTTATTTTTCTGTGATAACTTAAAGTGAACTCAAACCATGACCATGGACAGAAACAAACAATTAGACACACAGCTTGATATACACCAGCACTGTTACAATTACTGTGTGAAAGATATTTAAATGTAAACTTGTATTTCTTCAGAAACTTTTGTCAACTAAGCTAAAATAGTTAGAGATAAAAAAACAATAACAAAAAAACTTGCACCCGAAGAGGATTACAGAACCGAAAATGATCACGTATTAAACTCTAATACCACCCAGATATTTACAGCATCTAAATGGTAAACAATACTTTTATGTTTTTGTTTACAATAGTATCTGAATAAGAACTGTGAATGAATGTAAAGCTTAAGTGCAGCACTTCTATGAATGAAGGAACGTCTGTCACAATTCCAGCGTTTGCCAAACAGGTTGACGTCATGCTGATGAAGTCTGTGGCGTCAAGTTAAATCTCTGTATCCCACAGTGTCCGGTGTTTTTACATCTACTGTCTGGTGTGACATTCCCGCTCTAGCCGGATGAACGCAAACTGGCTTGGTTCGTGTGCAGAGCACGTGCACCGGAGACTTCCAGTTAACTTCCGGTTTAGCTCTGCGCTAACATGAATGGCGATGAAATAATTCGATTAAGCGTCTCTGGTAGACTTTCTCCATGTCATCGGACCAAATCGATCACATTCTGACAGCGAAACAAGTCATTTCGCTGAGGTTTTGATGCCTTTCGTGTCATTTATCCACCGTTATATAACTGCAACGTTAGCGACGGAGAAGACTTCTGCAGAGCCGATAACATAAACGTGATAAATGTGCCAACAAGGTTTTTGTAATTACTGTAAGTATGCACTGCAGGTTTACGTTAGTTGTTTTACTATAAAATGTCTATATTTCTTTCTTTTTTTTTTTTTTGCCCATCAAAGTGAAATGTGAAAGTGGAAGTAGTATTTTAGTCTTACTTACAGAGCTGAAACTTTAGATACTGGAGTATGTTATAGATACTATATTATATTTCACTAAAACATGGAGTAACATTTGCAACAGACTAAACTGCCTCATGATATAAAGCAGAAACGTCGTAAATATCCCATAATAGAGTACGATTTATTGCATTACAGTTCCATGTTTAATGCAGTACTTTTATTGGTAACAGAGTACACTGTAGTGTTGATACTTATACTATAAGTATGTCACCTGATTACTTCTTCCAAGCACTGGATATTGGCTGTAGCATCTCTCTGTAAAAAACAACAACAACAACACATTTCTATTTTTGTCACCGAAAGGCATAAAATGAGTTTACTGCTGATCCGTGGTGAAGCCTTCTCGTAAAGCTTCAGAGTGCTTATTCAATCTTAAAAGAAGAAAAAGGCTTGATTTAATGGGCCATCCGAAGGTTTTACTTCATGTATGACAGGCTAAAAATGCCGTTTTTTGTGTGTGCTCTTTTCATGTACCAGCACACCATATGGCAGATGGGCAAACATGGAGTAGGCTGAAAAGATCCAGTCCATCAAAAGACGAAGAAAAGGCCTCCAGACACTTGAGCATCAGGGACTCTGAGAGCTGTCAGCGGTGGATAGTAACTTACAGGGTGTAATAGATGCTGAGGCTGTTATGCTTTTAATAACATCATTATACAATGCTTTTATGTGCAGACAAGCACATGGGTGAACAAGGAATGACTTCAGTAGTTATCAGAACTTAGACCCTGTACATTTTTTAAATGTATTGAAGACAAAAATCACACATTTGTGGAACCAGAAAATTTAAACCTCTTTCCCACGTTTGTGAAACTGCTCTCTAATTTTTGCTCACACTCTGTCAGAGAGGTGACGATGCCATCTGTTGATCTTAAAGCTGTAGTCTGTTGTGTTGCTGTTTTGAAATAGATCACACTGCAAGGTGTTTGCAATATTTTCGTTCTTCATAAAAAATATAACAAATTACATTCAAAGCCCAAGACAATATCATCTCAAAGTACAACTTTAAAGAAATACCAGAGAACACACACACACACACACACACACACACACACACACACACACACGCACGTACGTTAATCAGCCGTTTTGCCAAAAATAGCAGATTTTAAGGAAGATGCTGTTCATTGTGGGGCTCTTTCATTGTATTGTATTACGTTTCATCACAGGGATGTTTTTATTTTTCTGGTTGCTCATGAGTTTTATTTTTCATCACATAGTTCTTGGAACATTTGAAATATTTATCATGTAATGGTGCAGTTTAATAGAGAATAGCAGTTGTGATCACAGATGTCTCCGCTGCTTGTTTTATTTATTTGATTTGAAGGATTTGTTTCACTGACTTCTGGTTGCAAAAATGAACAGAAGGTTATTTTACAGTTAAAATATGGAAACTTTTGGTGAACAGTGTTGTAGTAGCAAACATTATGTGTAAGTATAAATCTGAAGAATTTATGAGTGTATCTGCCTTGAATGAATATAAAAAGGAGCATAAAAAAAAAAAAAATTAAAAAAAAAATAATAATAAAAAAAAAAATAATCATGTAATATCACCAGTTACCGCCAGAGGGAGACAACATGATATACTTGCCACAGGCAGTGAAGTTCATTCTTCAATCAAAAAAACAAACATTATTATATAAATACTACAACCTCAAGCTATGATGATCCTCTAAGTGCTGATAGGGTTATTTACTGCCAGACGTAAATCCTGCACGAGATAGACAGTTGTCTGAGAAGGGGCTACCTCTGGAGGTTTCAGCGGTTGTCAGCAATCAGAAAGCTATTTACTGTGAGATAAAGATTTGTATGATAATAAGGCCCCGCTCAGTTCACTGGAGATTGCATCCCTTGTGATACAGGCCACAACAAGATGTGATATCGTATCCTCGGCCCACCAGATGTTACCCTGAATCGTCTCTCTTGAAAAGAAAAAGATCCTCTAAAAATGTCCCCAGTGTGAGACCCAGAGAGGAATCACGATGTCCCCATGATGTCCTGTCCTTTCAATTATCAGGGACAAACTAAATAAGACGGCAACGTTTGAGCTGGGAAGTGACGTGCAGCTGTCAGTAGGGAGCAGTAGTGCTCTGTGTTTGGAGCTGAGCAGAGCAGCATTTGGCTGCTCGTCAGTTAAGATGAGCAACACTTTGTCCACTGACCTCTTTGACCTTGCGGTTTGAATTAGACTTGCTGCACAAAGTGAGCTGTTATGAAGTCATGTGAACGTTGGCGAATCACGCCAGGCTGTTTTCAATATGAGATCTTTTTAAAGTGCACGACCTTCCGTGTTTTTATCGTTTGTGAAGTGAGTGCCCTGCCTTCGAAATAAAGGTGGACGACTCACTTCCTTCTTGTCGTCCTGTACGACTTGATCTCTCGCTCGCTGTTTATTAGATAGAAATTTTGAGAATCCCATGTTTAACTGACAATCTGCATACTGACAAGCGAGTGGGATGATGTATGGAGGAAGCCCAAATATTTAGAAGGAAAAAAAAAGATTCATAATTATGTCTGTCATGATCACGGTCAGAGGGTTAGTTCAACAGGATTATTTCATTAGACGGATAGTGACAGCCACAACCAACTTCAATTATAATCATGAGATCCCTGTAATTTGGCACTAAAGATTGTTCATCAACCTCCAGTATGGATTTTCTATGGCTGATTAATGTAATTGGATTGAGAATCACTGACGTCTCAGTTTCATCTGACATGTGAGCGGACGTCAAGATTATGCAGCAACAGCCTTTAGGTTTCCATTTGTGGCTTTGAATTGTGGGTGTCTGTGAGCGGTCGCGGTTTATGATGGCGTATGTCAGCAAGAAAATGAGAAGTGAGAGATGGAAGCAGAAGGAGCCTTGAACACTGAGCTCGGGTAATAACGAAGCTGCATGTCCAACTCTATGAGGGGGCATGTATAAATAACCTTCATTATGAAAAGAGCAATTTTATGCACCTGCCTGCTAATTGTTCCCATGCTGACACGCTGAATTGGTGTGATCTCTCCTTTTTAAAGCCCTGCCTTCGCATAGGAGGGAGGGGGGGGGGGGGTGAGATTTAAGAGTTGTAAAGAGAGAGAAATGAAGGGAGGTAGAGAAAGGGGTGAGACTGCTGATGGTGAGCTGCATCTTAAACCGAGCAGAGCTGATTTGCTGTTATAACCGTTCGATGATTTCCATCTGTAATGCGAGTTGGTGGGGGTGCCAAAGGATTTAGCGAAGGTGGTCACGGTTCCTGCGTGGCACTGCCTGTCCATCCCCACTGCCCTCTTTTTGGTCGTCCCACTCTTAAAAGAAGATAAAATGTTGATGCCATAAATCTCAGGATTTATCCGGGACATATATTCCCGAGCCCCAGAGGCTAAACTGAATGGAAATCATTAGCACCTTGTCCTTCAGTGTGATCCTCGGTCTGCAAAGTGCAAGTGCCATAGGTGAGCGTCCCAGCTATGGGAAGCAGTGAACAGAGATGGATGAGACTGGCACGGCAAAGGTGAGGGGTGAGGAGGAAAGAAATAGGGGGAGACTTGAAGGAGCTGGAGTGTGTAGATGGGAGGAGGTGAAAGCTGTTGTATAGGACGAGAGGTGTGAAAGATGTGTTGTTTCCTGTGGTAGCTCAATCATTTGCAAGCATGAACAACTCTTCCCCCTTCGTGTGGATCACAGCCTGATTGCAGTTGTGAATTCGATTATTTTCTAGCGTGGTGCATTGTGTTTTTTTTTTTTACTTTGTTGAGAAATCGCCAAGTTGTTTTTCTATTCATCTTCAAAAGAGAGTTCCTGTGTCAGAGTCCTGCTGCATTCACATTTGTGGTGGATAACAAGCTAGATTTCATCTGCATGATTTACTCAGCTAGAAATACAAGGTAAACTGACAGTCAGGCAACTCTGATGTTAAATGCTGACTAACGTGTCTCTGTGTGAATTGAACTTACTAACAGAAATGAAATCTGATTTCCTGAATCGTTTTTCTCGCTGTTACTGTGGCTGAAAATAAACCAGACGTTGAAAGTGTCACAAAACCAGTGGATATTCATGCAGAGTCGTTTGTGCAAATGTTCTCAAGAATATGAGATTCATTCCTCTTCAAAACTCGTTTGAAGAAAAGCATAACAATTAGTAATCCTGTTAACTATTTTAGTTTTGCACTTTAAAGCAGGAGTTTGACATTTTGGAAAACCTATTTGTTTTCTTGCCGAGAGCTGGATAAGAAACGGCAACGTGTTCTTTTAACATTTCAGTTTTCATACAAATTAAGCAAACATAAATAACTTTTTAATTAGTGAGGTGTGAAGGTGCTGTGTGATGTATTTTGTTACATTTGCACAGAGCTTGGCTGGCTGTTTCTCCATGCTTGTGGTGCTAAGCTAAGCTAACCATCTGCTGGCTGTAGCTTTATAATTCATGTACAGACACAAACGAGAAGGTTATCAATCTTCTCACCTAACTCTTAGCAAAAGGGGGATTTTGTTTCCTTCCTAAAAATGTCAAATATTGTACATCATTTTTAAAAGATTTGTACATGTTTACATCATATTTGAGTTGTGACAGTGTAAAAGGTGACACGAAACGAGACGGCTTTTACACTCTCCATTTTCAGTTTGTGTTTTAGCCCACGATGCCAACAGCCTAAACACATCATATTATGGCTTTTTATTGTCCCTGGAGAGGAAAATTGATTTACTGTTCTGTTGGTGAGTACACACCACAAAGAAATGACAGAGCCAAGCCTGTCACTCTTATGAAGGATGACAAAATAGATGGCAAACCATACACATGACCAAAAACACCCTCGCACAAGATACAATACTTTAGATATAAAAAGTGTCTGAGGACATCTGCAGGGCATCAGTAAACCAGGAGAGTGGAAACACAGAGTGGAACCATGGCTCTTTTGTTTTCTGGCTTTGGGCAAGCCTTATTTTCCCTCACACTCACTCACTCATTCTCGCTTGAACACAAGTGTACAAGCATCCAAGATCAAAAAGTGAATTCTGCTAGACGATGAATTTTTGCTTTACTTTGACAACCATTGTGGGGCTGTAAGCTCATCCAGGGGTGAGTGGCATCCCTGCAAAGAATAAAGGATGGTTATTAAAGAAAAAAGACCAGGGAGGGGTTGCTGAAAGGTGGGGGGGAGGGGTGTGTGTGCCCAACATGCCCGGCATCCCAAGGTCAGGAGCAATGCACTCTGGCAGGAAGTGCTGTGAGGAATGGTGATGTCAGTCAGAAACCTCCTTCACCTCCCCAGACCTGTCAATTTGCCGGCGATAATTAATCTCTCTCTGGTTAAATATAAAGATTGTAAATCACAGCGTGATCCCGCACCATCACGCGGGGGGTGGGGTGGGGGGGGGGGTTCGTCTGTCAGCCACAGACCTTGGCTAATGGCCCTTTGTAAGCAGAGCTCCGGCTGAGGCAGCACACCAGCCACCTACTGGTCCTCCTCATCATTTGTTTCTCGTGGAGACGTGCTGTCTCCATCTAGCAGAGTAGAATCATCAATTTGCAGGCGTGAAGACCGCAATTTTAAACCACTGAAATTACTATCCTCAAATCCCACGTCTTTACTTTACATTCACTTGGTGCCGCCTTCCAGTGACGATACATCACCAAAGTTTAAAATGTTGGCTTTATTGGAAGTCAGTAAATATTTGATAATGGTTTATAGAGTCGATCAGTAACAAATAAGATGACGAATTGATTGTCTAGGTGGGTACAAATGGACACTATTACTCACAATCTGGAAAGGGTGAGGAGCTTATTTAGGTGGAAGAACGCTTTATTAATGACACAATAACATTTATAACTGCAGGCCTGATGGCTGTTATATAGGAGATACTCACGACTTACTATTGACGTACTTTCTAATAAGGCATAACATTTGCATGTTGAAAGTCAGTCAGTCGGAAGGCTGTAAGAATCTTGTAGTCTAATAAGCTATCAACAATGCTGATGTAAATTCTATAAAGGTTGTCAAACTAAACTGTTTATTTAAGGGGGGATGTCTCCCTGATGAATTAAAGAACTACTTAATGAAACAATACTGGCAATGCAGGAAGAGAATACCAAGGGAATAACCAAAACATTGCTCTTATGTTCTTGTGTAAGGGCTTCTTAGACATATACAAAAATAATAAAGTAATTAGTCATAACTTCTGAAGAATTTATAAAGTGGCCTTATTTATGTAACCTGATTAATAGTGTTCTTTAGTCACTCTGGCTGAAAACTGTGCAGTTTCTCTGAAACTAAATCTTTTATGAATGCAGTCACAGCAAGACAGTAAATACACGCAACTTCAGTGTCTCAGGGTTCACATCAGACTTAAATACACCCAGCTTATTACATTTTGTACTTTCATTACACAACAACTAACGTAAACTGAACGTGACGATCTGTAACCTAAAACATAAAAATTTCTCGTACATTCAGATGATGGGCATGCGTCTTAACTTTAGGAGAAAGAAAGCAGACGCTCTGATGTCACATAGTTTGGTGACTATAACTCACTAAGATCTGAAGAATTAACTGAATGGCTAATATATAACCTGTTGTGGCATTAAAATAGAACATTTCAAGCTGTTTCACAGGCTGTTGATGGACACTATTGATGGTCAACGAGTATAAAAATGTATTCAATGAGCAGAGTAATGTGTGCGTGTCCTTCACCTAAGGTGTGTGTGTTGTCTCGGTGTAAATTCCTGCCCGAGTGTCCTTGCTATTCCGCACAGTCCACCTGCTGTCAGATTCAGCAATGGCGAGCATACAGTTGAGTATTTAATTACTTGTATACAGCTCTGTGGCTCACTTCACAGTGATCATTACATCACTTCACTGTTGCTTTCTGCAGAGCAGCTCCTTTTTTTTTTTTTTTACAAACTTCCCTCACACCCCTTTGGACTCAGCATTACATCCACTATAATAAAGATGTTTGTTTGTGTGCTTGTAGGGGGTAAACTCTGCCATTGTCTTTGAATGAGCTGTTAGCACTGTGCACTGTTGTGCTTGTTAAATGCTTTGTTGGAAGTTTGACACTCAGCTTCTCAGGCTGCACTCAATGCCACCGACGCTATCCTTAAGTCATGAGGCTGTTTCATGCTGGGCCCCCATGGGTGAGGGAGGAATGACAGGATAGCAGAAGAGGAAAACAACAAATGTGGACACAACCCCCCCTCACACACACGCACACACACACACACACACACACACACACACACACACACACACACACACACACACACACACACACACACACGCACACACAGAGTCACCTTTAAAGTGTATGAGAGCTCCCTGATGCCAGTGCTGCCATACTGCATGACTAATGCAGCCCGCGAGTCACTGTTTCTCCTCGCCGAGTCCCCAAGAGCTGAATTAATTGGCTGTCATCATGGTAGCTCTCTCTCTATCTCTCTCTCTCTCTGTCACACACACAGACATGCATGGCATGATCAAGATATAAATAAACTGAGTCAACATGGCATTTAAGTGACAGGCAACCATAAACATTTCAGTAAGATTCAGTGACAGGCTCTTACTTCGGGGCCCCCATCAAACATATTGACCGCGTGCACGAAGTGCACATAATCACAACTATCAGTTGGCAGTTTGAAGGAGCACTTTGATATTTTGGGGGCTTTACTTAGCTGTATTCTTGCCAATACTTTGATTCGAACATCAATGCCACTCTTACGTCTGTGCATGAGGTAGTGAGCTGGAAATGGGAGGTGACTAGCTTAGCTTAGCATGAAGTGTGAAAGCAGGAGGAAACGACTAGCATGGCTCCCTCCAAAGTTCAAAATCACGGCTCCCAGAACTCACTAATTATCACTTTATTTTTGTTTGATTCATTCCTACACAAACAGAACTGTGAACATGACAACTCCTGGTTTCACAGAGATAATCTTCTCTGGCTGTTGTTCACCCAGAAATTCTTAGCACATACCACATGATGTCATTTTTGCATTTGGATCAAACTGGTGAGATATGCAATTAGTGAGGTTTAGAGGGAGGCAGACGCAGTATTTTAGTGTATTTTTGAAAAAAATTTCAGTCTGTCTATTGCCTCATGTTTCTGCCAAAATCCTGTTTTGTCTTCAGCGCTTATGCTGCATTCACACTGTGTCTTAGAGGTAGAGGAAAACTTCACTTCCCTGAAACACCGAAAACAGTTCATGCATTATTCCAAGATGGTTACTCCGTGCTGCTAGTCCTCTATGCACCATAATTTAGTCGTAATTAACTATTTGGTTGTGCTGCAAATTTGTAATGGTTTGTTAAGAACTGAAACCAGACAAATAAATGTTGTACATC
Organism: Embiotoca jacksoni; assembly: GCF_022577435.1. NCBI lineage: Eukaryota > Metazoa > Chordata > Actinopteri > Embiotocidae > Embiotoca > Embiotoca jacksoni. Next base: position 13,722,510 of record NW_027185403.1, read on the forward strand.
TTTTATTAGTGGAAATTTATTTTAATAGTGTTGGTATTGGATTTTATTTAGATGTAACTGCCAGTGATTGTGACTTTGGTGCTCCTTTGCCTGCAATTTGACAGGAGTATTTCCTGTCACCAAAGGTACTGATGCTCTCTGACATCCACAAATCTCCAGGTTTCACATGCAACAACCTGAAATTTGTAACTACTCCTGTGACTTTTCTGAATGTGCATGCTCTGACATGACACTGAAATCACATGATTTCATATGTGGTCTAGCAGTGGCTTACAGTCAAATCTCTTTCAACACACAAGTGAACAAATTGTACTGAATCACAATTGTCACTTGAATTAAAAGCTTTTAGCAGCGGAGCTCCTTTGTGATGAATGAGATCCCTGTTGTGAGCTCAGCTGTGATTCACAGCACTTCACTTTCTCATTCAAAGCATGTTGAAAGACCCCAAAAGCCAAAGAAACAATCATATTCTGATAACAATGTCGCAAATAACAGGCTACTGAGCTATTAACCTTATGTGCAGTGTGTGTATAGGTTCATTTTGTTCTGAACTGAAGACAGAATCAGCTCTGAGTGTCGAGCCATGTGAACTGTAATGCGTTCACTTTGTGACGTACGCAATGAAGTGCATTTGAACCACGGCTTTAACTGGAATCAGAGACATGATTTATGATTTCCACCCCTAGATAAACAACATATTCTGTATTGCTGTTTTGTATACGGGACAATGAACAGATAACATTTGAAGGCCCCTTTCATTTGAACACTTTTGAATTCCAATTATAGTCACTTAAAAGACAAAGCACTCTCTGCCTTTCTATTTGCCTGTGCGTTGAACCATGAACATTTGTGTACCTCAACATGCTGCTCAGGATGAAAGGGGTGTCATTCCGACCCTCTGCCTTTGCATAATACTGTCTGAGTAGTCATGCAGTATAATATCTTGTCTGTCTGAAAGTAATTCTTCTTAAAGGATTTCACTTTTGTTCCGAGCACTGATCACCAGTTTAATATGGGGAGAGCAGAAAACTTTCTCACTGCACAGTAACAATAATGTGTTGTGATGTGTACATCACTTTATACTGCAAGGGCTTTACCTTTTAATGACCCCAGCCATGTTTTACTTGTGTGTGTGTGTGTGTGGATGAGGTTTTTTTTTTTCTGCCTTTCTCTGTCCTCAGAGCTTTTCCTTTCCATAAGACTCCAGATGTTGTCGTTCACTCATTTGGGGATGAGACGAAGCAGTCAGGTGTGAGAGATATCCTCAACAACAGAATTTGAATGGAAATAAAGCTCCGCCATGTGTTGCTACAAGCTTATGTGTTCACAGCTGTTAGAGAGAGTGAGCGACAACTCTTATCTATAAAGTTGTGACTAGGTTTTGTATGATCAGTGCATTGCTCCTTTGCTGCCTTACTAAGCTGCAGAAGATTAAGTGAGAATTATATTTTATCTCGAGTTTTAAATGATGTCTGCAGCCCTGCATTAAAAAAAAACACATTTAAAACAGGAAGGCAATGCAAAAACCCAGGAAAACATTTGAAAGGAACAAACCGAGTAAAATTCAACACTACTGCTTTATAGTAATTATACTGCAAATACAGTAGCCTCTCGGTAATGTAAATCAGTAAATAATAATTTAGGTTTTCAAGAAATAGTATCAGGTATTTTTAGCCCAAGTAAACTGTCCTATAGCATTGGAAAAGTGCTCATGTTACAATTCATTTGGAACATGAAGGTACGTGTAGGTCTCATCATACTTGCAGGTAACCCCAAAGTAAAAACAATACATCCTGACACGCATAAATATCTGCACAAAATTTACTACATCTCTTAATACCTGACTTATTTCTGGTGCTGCCTCTAAATAGTTAACTAAGCGTGAGTCGATAACAATATTTCTGGTCCGCCAAGTTGCTTAGTTGCAGGAAGAAAAGAAATCGTCAAACTGCATCTTGTCAGTGGCATTATAAATAACTTGGAGAAACATTTGTTCCTGGCCTGGTTCATGCAATGTTACGACGTTGTGTGCCTCTGTTCAGGACTGTAGAGTTGACCCTGGCAGTAAAAGCAAGTTATTAGCTAAGAGCCAGGCTACATTAAAGACACTACCATCGTCAGGAGCAGCAGATCTGGAAAAGTAATAGATTGCGTGCAATAGGCTTTATGTTATTGGCTTTCTGAATTGCACATTTAGCCTTCTTTTCGGTTCTTTGTCACTGTCTTTAGAACACGCTCACACACACACACACACACACACACACACACACACACACACACACACACACACACACACACACACTGTGGAGGGTGAAAGTCCTCTTATGGCCTGGTTGTCAATAATCTGTTATTAGCTTTGACACAGATGCTGTTAAGATAGGACACAATGACCGTGGTAAAATAAAATAACGAAATGTTCAGTCTCCTTGCTGAACATTGTTGTTCATATGTGTGCCTGTAAAAGGTCTATTTTAAAAGCTCTTTATTATGGTATTGAATTTCTTTGTAATGTAGTACAGTTTTAACAATGTTACTTGTTACATTCTTTGACTGCCCTGAAACTCAAACACTCTTCTGATGCCCCAATAAAGTTATATTAAAATAAATAAATGATTATCATAAACGTCCAGTCCACTATTGGCTTGAACTAATAACAAGTCGACAAGGACAATTTTTAGTCAGCGGAAGATATTTCAGTCTGAACTTGTGGTGGACCAACAGACTGGCAAACTGACATTGACATGTCAGTCAATTACAGTTACATCATGATGATAGCTGAAAACTTGTAGAGGCTCTTCGAATGCTAAAGAAAAGGTCTCTTAATGTTTTTGTTTTTTTCCAGGGTTCAAACATTTTTCTAGGGTTACGTAACAAAACACAAAATTACGTATTAGTCAAATAGAATAAATTCTGTCTTCATATTTTGAGTTGTCTTGGTCGCTTGGTAACAGCTGAGACAGGCAGCCTTGGCATAGTTAAAAAATAAAATTAGGTTCAGTTTCAGTCTTATTTCTGTCTCAGATGCACCAGGTAACATTTAAACGGCTTCAGAGGGCACTGATGAGGCCTTTCAGTCAAGGTGCTTTGCTCAATGACCTTTTAGCTATCATGGCAGTGTGTGCATACTGTTGCAACAGATGTGACTCCAGTTGACCTCCAGTAACTAGCAGAGAGCTGGAGCTCTCCCAGCTCAGAGTGGTCGGGATCAAACTGACAACACTAGTAATTGGGTGGCCTCTTTACCTCTTGGCCAGCTCACCACCTCTCCGGAGTCCGAATGTTCTAATCCACTTATTTCTCATCACGATCATGGAAGCATTTGACACCACTTGAGAAAAATCTAATCATAAACCGTAATCTTGTTATCCTTGTTGGTGACAAATGTAAATCCTTCTAACGTGCCTCCCAAACAAAGAAAATCATCACTCTCGTCTCAATTTTTCTGACCCAGCAGAAGATTCAAGGTGCCGTGTGGATGAGGATGATGTATCGCAATGTCTTTTAGTTGTGAAAGGCAGAGAAATATTATCACATTAACACTTGATTTCCATTTTCCATGAATAATTTCTTTTCTGTTCCATTTTTGGAACATATTTCATCTTTCAACTCAAATGAAGAAAACTATATATTACCACAGATGCTGCTTACCACTAAATTATGAGTCACTGTTGAAATAGAACATGAAACTTGTCTGAAATATGTCCTTTGGAAATGGTTTTACCAATATTCCACTGTAATTATGCAGCCTGACAAGCAGCTATTTCTACAAAATTATCAGGCAAAACACAAACAGTGACAACGGTCCAAAGTGTCTGCAGAATTTCCTTTAATATTTGTTTGTTTTTCTGCCATATGTGCTGTGACAGCCTGGCCATGTGAAAATCATCTTAGTTGTTATTCACAGGGTATTATGATATTTGACAACAGATTCCAAGAAATTAATTCCAGGAAACAGGCTGTGGGTGAATGATAATAGCACCTTTCTATTGACAGGGCTTTCACACAGATCAAAACTTAATGGGCATCATAATTAGCAGCAGTGATTCGTCTCCCCTCTGCTTGGCCTTTGTTGGGGTAAAGCAAACTGGAAGGTTGACATTTCTCAGATTACTACAGATTCATATTGTTCATCCTACAGTGAGCGGCAGATGAGAAAGACTAACTAGCTTTGACTTTGAACCCATGGACTACAGGCTTTGCCATTCAGCAAAGACACAGTTGACAAGAAAACATCTCATTAAATGTGTGTTTTGCTACATAGCCGGCCAGACCATACCATACCATACTGTGAGGCTTCTTGCTGTCACAAAAACAAAATTAGAAATAGTTACTATTTGATTTACATTTTTGCTACCCTCACAAAATTGGCAATAAAGAGGCTCTTGAGATTTAGTGTTACACTTGCATAAAATTAGGAACCTGTGAGAGAGAGTTTAAAGCAATGGTCAAAGTCAATGCAGCAAAAGATAAAATAGTGTTTACATCCTTTGATTAATTCTATCTCGTTTTTGACATAGCATGTGGCATCACAGTACACCATTTCCAGGCAGGTTTCAAATAACCTTCTTATCCTTATGGTGTTCACAGGAAATGATACATGAACTGTGTATAATTCAGTGTCACTGCTTTTAATTTGATCTCATTAATATCTGCCTCACTATATACGTTTCACTCCCCTACAACTATATAAGTGGTGTATTATGTTGTTGTTAATGTGAACGAAATGTTTATACAGCTGCCAGTTCACATTAAACATTGGGTGGCTTTCATTTTGAAGCAAAATATAGAATATAAATGTAATCTATTTGTCACTGCAATTAGCGTTAAACATGTCTCTTAATCAATTTTTTTTTTTTCTCCAAAAAATGAGTCATGGTCTTTTTTGACAAAAAAATAAAAAAATAAATGTAATGCATATTTTAAATGTGTAAAAATTCCCTCTCGTTATGAATGACCAGAAAGGTAAAAGCCTTTAAAAAGGACCTCTGCCAATTTTACACATCAAAGTCTGTTTACTTGACTGCACATGGGAAAAAGATTCAGCCTTTGGCAGCTCCTGAGGGAGCTGTACAAAGTCACTCAAGAATTCATCAGCGTCGGTTTGGCCTGAAGAAAAACCTGTGGCGGGTGGAGTTAGAAGTGATCACCAGACCTCTGTAACACGCTCCTCATCTCTCCTTGTGGCGAGTGGCTCATGGCTTCATTAGCCACGTAGTGGTTAGGGCAGGGCGGTTATTTTGATTTCTTAGCTATATTGATATATTCTCAAACCCGATATAGAATCAGACAGTACTGTTTATATCGATGTAGTTTAATGTTGCGTCGCCAAACCCATTCTTAATATTGAAAACAACTGAAGGAACCTTTTCCTTTTCATCTACCTTTGTAAAGTCTGTGGAAATATTGCTTCCAAGGGATAGCAAACTTTCTTACCAATCTCACACATGTATCTTTCTCTTCAGGTAACTTCATGCGTGTCAAATCACGGAGATAGGTGTGAAACACAGTTTTTAGTCATTTAAAACAGGCCAGCACTGCGGTGGCTAATCACATGAGTGCTCTTTGGTGAGGGGATAAAAAATTCACTGTTAACCAACAGTAGTGAGCCAGAAGCAGTGTCTTGCCAAGACACTGCAACAAGATTAAAAAGCCTTCATTAAATGGCTCACTCACAGAACATCTAACCAACATGTTTTAGCTGCTGGCTTTCATCCAGCCGCAGAACTGGGCCACAAGACTGGCCAGTTTTTGGTTAATTTGACCAAATGAATGAGTGATTTAAAAAAAAAACTTGTAACATTATTACTGACATCAGCATGGTAATTTATTGCAAGTTGTTGCTAGATATATAAAACAGGCAGCCCCTTCATTTGCTTTCTTCTACTCAATTGTGGTTTGAAAACTTCATTCTTTGTGCATCTGTCCAACTTTTAACTACATGAATTTGCCCACAAGCCTTCCAAACAGTCGTGGACCATCTTGTTATTTACCCTCACCACAGTGCATTAAAATGCCAAGCAAGGAAGTCATAATGAGATTTTGAATTGCAGTTACTGACCAAAAGTGGGAGGCTGCAACTGCAATTTCCATTTTCATTTTCAGAGACTCAGAGAAATGCCTTCTCTGCTATACGCTAATGTGCAGTGTTCCTTTTGTGTGTGTGTGCATCTAAGATATTGTTTTACAGTAATTAGACTTTATGCTTGAGCGATTCCTTGTTTCAATTAAATGAAACTCAAACTGAAAAAATGTGCCAAAAGTGTATTTTCAAGGGAAGAGGGCTACTGCAGGAACAAAATAGTACGTATTGATTTGTCTGGCGGTGTTGCAGACAACTCACCTGGCTATCCATCTGAGGTGGCTTTTGACCCAAACAATGACAGGGTGGGAACCTGCACTGCACAAAACAAGCACAGAGCAGCGAGTAATGAGCTGTATGTTGACTGTCTTTTTGTTCCTGAAAGAGGAATTTTGTTTTCGCCACACACACACACACACACACACACACACGCACACACGCACACACACACACACACACACACACACACACACACACACACACACACACACACACTCCTGTTCTGTTCTGTTTCCCTCTTGTCCTTCTGAATGCTCGTCTTAAGAAAATTGCTCTCATATGAAAATAGCACGCCATTCTTTTGTTCCTCCAATAAAAGATGTAACAGCTGCTTCTCAGGGAGTGAATTCTAAATGAGGCTTGGCATTGCCCTCCGCTGTCAGATCCCGCAATGACCTGGACTTCTCCTGCTTCCTGCCTCCTCTCGCCCGCCCCCTCCCTACCGCTGTCATCCTCCACCTCTCTCCTCTGTCTCCCTCTGCTCCTTAAGATGAGCCCCTTGAGTTGGGCGTGTTGACAGGGCTTCCTCACTCAGATGCAACCGTAGGGAAGCTGATGTGTCCCAGGCCGTGCAGAAGCATCACTCCATGCGATGGCACCTCAGCCTCTGCTCTTAGCAGAAATCACTGGAGTGCCTGATGTGTAGAGAAAATTATGAAAACCAAGCAGGGCCCTCAAAGAGTTGCTGAACAATTGTTGTTGGAGTGTTGATGAGTTGTGATGTTTGTGTCCCAGCACTGGGGTTAAGACTAAGGTCATCAGTGTGCAGGTTGTCCTACTTCTGATTGCTGCTGTCAGTCTTGTTTGCCACAGAGCACCAGGTGACACCAGGCGACACGGCAGAGCCCAAATCCCAAACATGCACCTGCCTGAACTCAGCAGCGAGGGCAGTTCAACAGCAATTCTCATGCTGAATACATGATTCATCCTCCAAAAACTTGTGATTGTCAGAGGAAGATGAGAAACTGTGTTTGTGAGGTTTATCAGGACGCGGGTAACAGGAGGATATGACTATTGAATGACTGCATCACACATTTCTGAACATACAATGTGAAACAGGGAGATATGGAGCAAAGGAGGGGAGGCAGTGGAGTAGAACAGCGAAGATGTGACAGGGGATGTGTGAAAAGAGAATAAACCAGGCTGTGGGAAGATATTTAGGCCACACTGGGGTTGCTTTTTTAATCGCTTGCACAATATGCAGCGTTTCTGCTACCTCGGATGTCCAGCTGCTGCCGTTCTCCTGGGTAACGCAACTGCAATGAAATTACGCTGTGACTCCTTATGCAGAACATGCTATTATTCTCCCAAAGCAACAATCTGATCATTCAGCGTCCCTAACCAGCAGGCGTACAAATCCCACAGTCTTTGTAATATTTTCCTGGATTTTCCAGCAAATTGGGCTGAGGGATTGAGTCAGCTTAACCTTTCACCAGTAATCATAGGTGATTATAAGCATTTGGACATCCTGTTATTTAGAATTATAGCAACGGGTGGCCAGTTAGGCGGTAATTGTACTGCAGAGGGTTACCTGACTTATATGGTATATTTTTGTCCCACACAATTCTCTGCTTAATAGGTAAAAAGTTCAGCAGGTCTGCAATAAAAGAAATTCAGCAGGCTTATTTACAACAACCAGGCTCCATTTTTATATTAATAACACAGTTGCAAAATCAATACAACCCCCTTTTCCTTTGGAAGATATATTTTATTGGAAGCACTCATCCAACTAGCCTCAGTGTTACTTTTTCCTTGTTCCAACCCAGCAGATGGATTTTCTAAAAATTTCAACGAACAGATTTTTTTTCCATCTTTGTTTCCTTGACAACACATCTAAACAAGGAATGGTCTCCCAGACAACAGGTCTGAAAATACTGCAAATATCTCAGCAAAAACAGGGAGAGATTGCTGTGTATGGCATTTGTTTTATTCACATTTCTCTCTGCGGGAACGTGGCTCCGTGTGTTGATTGATCTATTTATTGCACTGAACATATATTACACACACACACACACACACACACACACACACACACACACACACACACACACACACACACACACACACACACACACACACACTCCCATCTGCAGTGATGGAGATGCAATAATATAATGGGATTATCTGTTTAGTCAAGGCTCTGCTTGCTCTAAACTGTTAACTGTGATCCTGTCTGAGACGAGAAACATGGCAGAGAATGCCAGCTGGATCATTTTTATCACCAAAACAATACTCTCTGTGTGAAACAAATAGTATTTTTGCTAGATATGCACTAGAATATGTTACCCTCACAGAGAACGCTCATCCCTATCTCAGATCCAATCAACAGGGCCAACAATTCATCCCTCCGTCTGTTATTGACCCACCCTCACTCCCGTAGACGACTGCATCAGCCGACAGGGTCTCTTTGTTTTGCTTTCTTCATCTCTTCCTGCTCACTCTACTGTATCAGTAGTTATTACGAAGGATTGTTACTATGGCTTGCTCGGTGGAAAGAAATACCATCAGAGGGGTGATTGTGTGTTGTTTGCATTGAGGCGTCATCGTGTGTGAGGCGATCAAGCATCTGCCTGACACCGTCATCAATAATGAGGACGAGTGCCTTTGCACTTTCATTAAGAAGACAGGAATCGTAGACGAATCAAGCTCTTAGCAACTTCTGAGCCTTAACACTACAATTCCCACAACATGAAAAAAATATCAACCAAAATGGATGGTAATAATCAAACCAGGGCGCACAGATCTTCACATCATAGAAGAAAGTGTTTCTGTCATCAACATAATTAATTTCATTGATTTATTCATTCAGCAAGAAATAACTGTTCTTTATTTAGGCTTTCTAAAAAGCATCCCACGAATGAAAGAAGAACCTGTCTCTCCCTGCAGAGTACAGACTAGTGGAAGCTGAGCTCCTGTTGTACTGCCTTCCTGTAGCGCTTCTTCTGTCAGTATGGATTAGACTAGTGAGCTGGAAAACTTCAGAAACAGAACAACACCTCCCGATTCCGCTCCAAACTCTGCAGCCTTGTATACAACAAATAGGTTATTCTCAATATCAGTGATATACAGTGCATCCGAAAAGTATTCACAGCGCTTCACTTTTTCTACATTTTGTTGTTACAGACTTATTCCAAAATGGATTAAATTCATTTTTTTCCTCAAAATTCTACACACAATACCACATAATGACAAACTCTATTAAAAATAAAGAACGAAAATATAACACGTACATAAGTATTCACAGCCTTTGCTCAATACTTTGTTGAAGCACCTTTGTCAGCAATTACAGCCTCAAGTCTTTTTGAGTATGATGCTACAAGCTACTTTTGGGCAGTTTCTCCCATTCTTCTTTGCAGGACCTCTCAAGCTCCATCAGGTTGGATGGGGAGCGTCGGTGCACAGCCATTTTCAGATCTCTCCAGAGATATTCAATCGGGTTCAAAGCTCTGGCTGGGCCACTCAAGGACATTCACAGAGTTGTCCCGAAGCCACTCCTTTGTTATCTTGGCTGTGTGCTTCGGGTCGTTGTCCTGTTCGAAGATGAACCTTCGCGGCCAACTCCAGGAAGAGTCCTGGTGGTTCCAAACTTCTTCCATTTACGGATGATGGAGGCCACTGTGCTCATTGGGACCTTCAATGCTGCAGACATTTTTTTGTACCCTTCCCAGATCTGTGCCTCGATACAATCGTGTCTCAGAGGTCTACAGACAATTCCTTGGAGTTCATGGCTTGGTATGTGCTCTGACATGCACTGTCCACTGTGGGACCTTATATAGACGGTGTGTGCCTTTCCAAATCATGTCCAATCAACTGAATTTACCACAGGTGGACTCCAATCAAGTTGTAGAAACATCTCAAGGATGATCAGTGGAAACAGGATGCACCTGAGCTCAATATTGAGTGTAATGGCAAAGGCTGTGAATACTTATGTACATGTGATTTTTTCATTTTTTTAGTTTTAATAGATTTGCAAAAATTTCAGAAAAACTTTTTTCACGTTATCATTATGGGGTATTGTGTGTAGAATTTTGAGGAAAAAAATGAATTTAATCCATTTTGGAATAAGGCTGTAACAACAAAATGTAGAAAAAGTGAAGCGTTGTGAATACTTTCTGGATGCACTGTATATTTAATGACAGCAAAGGTACCTGTAATAAAGTAATACGTAGAGATGGGCATTCCAAGCAAAAATATCATTTTAAATTTGTTCTGAACTATTCGATTATCAATCAAATATTAGCCCCAACAGCACACACACACACACACACACACACACACACACACACACACACACACACACACACACACACACACACACACACACACACACACACACACACACACACACACACACCTAAAGAGAAGGAGAGACTCACTTGCGCCGTAGACTCGGACTCAACAAATGCTGTCAAACTTCAAAAAAATTGTCGCCTTGGACAGAGCTGATAATCTTCACATTAGTTTCATCTTTGAGATGAGGGCTGTTGTTTGCGTCTAACATTGAACTCACTTCGTCTGGCTCTTGATAATTGATCAGTGGATGCACCGTCTGCTCGGTGCTTCGCTCTAATGACTGTGCTCAGCTGTGGTAAATTTAGATGCTGGCGTTACCTGCAGAGTTTGACTGCACCTCATCTTCATTTATTTTTTGAAGGAGTTCTACTCAGAATTTACACATGGCTGTAGTCGTCTTTGCGTGTTTCTACTGTTCGCACCGTAACATCAAATCTCACAGCAACACACAGTACCTGCAAAGCTCTGGAGACTGGGACCGTTGTGCTTTTCTTATCTTGTTTAATAGACAGCTTGTAGGTGTTTTGATGAGAGTAACGCATTACAACCTGGTAAAAATGGGAAATAAGGAAAAATTATAGTTGCATATACTAATAGATTTTTTTTATATAATAACGGCTATTTGAATATTTAAAAATCGTGTCCCATCCCTAGTAATAACAACATTTACAAATAGTCTCGCAGAGGCCAGGATTGCACTACTTTAGCATTATATTTATATATTACTTCCAACCAGCTAATTTTACGACCTTGTTTCACAAAATATTTTCCAGTGTAAGATGCATAACCATCTTCTTTACACTTTTAACTTTTTTAAAATAAAGTGGCAGTTATTATTGCGGCATTAAACTACCAGATTTATGTAGTTGTCATTGTCTTAAGCACTGTGTAATGTAGTTGTGATCAGAAACTTCTCTTGGCCTCTCTCTTGGTGCATTCACAGTATGCTACAAGCTGCTGAGCACCAGCTTCCTCAGTGACTCCTATCTACAGTGTCCAAAGTGTTCTTGTTTGTTTGTATGGATTTAATTTTCTGACAACATACAGTAACTTGTCAACGCTGTAGTTTTTGCCAAATAATCATTGATCTTTGTTCTTTCTTGAATGCATCACCAGTGAAAGTTGTCAAAAACGGTGCCTGTTCACAACTTCAGTAAGGTCGATAACATAGAAATAGATATCATTCTTATGCTGGTTAATTTCCAAAAAAACTGAAATATATGGAAAACAAATGGGTTCCTTACATGTACAACAAATTTAACAACTTTATCCGCTCTGTGGAATATGGTTAGCAATGACGCTTGTTTTCAATTTGCACCTAATGAAGTAAAACATGGAAAACCAGCAGTAACTTTTAAACATGATTTTTTTTCACCAGGAGTTTGTTATCTGAGCAACCAAGAGACATCTTTATTGTGAGCCGGCTTTAAATCCCAGTGGAATCTCCTCACTGCAGGAAACCAAAAACATAGGCGAAAACATGGTGAAACTAGATGTTTCACAAAGTTTTATTCATAAGTTTTGAGCCAATCCCCCACTGAGCATAATGAATTATCAATGTTACACTTTCAAACACTTTCAGCATTCCTATGTACAATATGGCAGAATATAGTTGTTTGTGGAAGCCGCATTACAGCTGACACTTCAGCATTCTCTCAATATTCATATGGTCGTACAGGTGGCAATCTGAGCAGAGAAATGTCTGTGACCACAACATCTGTCAGTTCAGTTTGTGGTGCATCTGGCCTCTGTTGTACCAAAGCCAGTTCCTCTAAATAAAGACAGACTTTTTGCATCGCCAGCTCCCACCCTCTGTTCTACACACAACACTTCCCTTTGCCCGTGCCAAGCAGCCCAAATTAAATCAGGCTTAAATAAGATATATCTCCATCTCTGTATGCAAGGATAGACTGATCCTCGCAGCAGCGCTTTGACATTTCTCTCAGGCCGTGGGACGCCTCTGAAGGATTACCTCTGTGGGAGTGGGCTGCATTAGCTAGCCCATGACGACTCACTCTATTGATAGCCGTGGCAGGCACACCTCAGCAAGGAGCCCTTGTGCGGCCCGTGGAGAGAAGAGAAATGAGTATAAATTGTGGGTGTCAATTCCAAAGGGGAAAGCTGGTCATCTGTAAAAGAAAAGATGTATGAGCACATAAGGATGGGTAATTCCACTCCTGTGCCAAGAGAGGACGTGGAGAAGATGACATTCCCTCCTCTGGTCTGTGACGGGGCTTCAGAGTTTCTCCTACTCTTCTCCTCTTCTCCTGGCAGCTTCTTTCTCTGACTGTTTGCTCTTTGGATTTTCATTCGCACTCGCAAATATCCAGACTTTAGCTTCAGCCAACCAGGCAGTCACACACACACATGGGCACACGCCCTCGTATTGATTCGCGTTCTGATTTGTGCGTCACCGAGCCATTGTTTCTCCATGTTAGAAAGTGAAAGGAGCAATGACCCAACTATCAATCAAGAGCAAGACAAAAGCAACACCTTCTTCGACAACGGGCCTGCACGCTATTTGTCAGGCAACGCATCGCATTCTCAAGGTTGCATCAAACTGACAGCTGTGCCAAAGCAAATGTTGAACACCTTTTGATGCAGCCTTTACAAATTAGTTTAATGAGGAATTGATTTTCACTCCTCCTCCTTTTTTCTTTTTTTTCATGAACAAGGCAGGCTGTCCCTCAGGCCTGGTAACAGCAGGCGGTTCAGCTCCACAGGAGCAACAATCAGACAGAGAAGCAGAGCTACTCACCCTGAGAACAGGCAGTAAGAAGCAGCTCACTGGGCAGAATGACTCACAGACAGGGCCATTCAGATGCACAGGATGATGGCTGCAACCTGCCTTTTTCACAACCACGGCAGGCTGCCGGTCTCGAATGGATAGACCCCTCTAATGCTAATGTGTTGTAGCTTAATGTTGTGGAAACAGATGGAGCTCAGTCATCAGGGTTGAATGACACAATAGACAGAGAGGTGGAAAACATGCTTTGGTGTGTGAGTGATCTCATCAAAACATCAGAGGGATCAAATACTTGAGGTCTGCTGCTTTTAAGTTAGGCTGCCTGGACAGAAGAATAATGAAGGTCTGAAGTAGCGTGGGTGCCAACCAAATGGGAGGTTTGGAATTTCTAAGCAAAACATTTATTCATGATCAGCGTGATGAATACAAAGTATTGTTTAAAGGAGAACAGCAGCTTTGACAAGAATAGAGAAATACAATTGATGGATCACAGCATTATTGATTAGTTAAACTCAGGGATTTATCCGCCATTGACTGAAATGCACATAAATCATCATCATCATTTCTATTCTGTAGGCGAAAAGAAAGAGGAAAACATGCCAAACTGAGAGGATGTCATCTTTGCTAAAGAATGTGTTTGGCCTTCTTACCCTTTCATAATAATTCACCAAAGATGGCCAAGTCTTTCTAAATGGGTTAATGAAATCTTAGACTTTACCCAGCTGAGGAAGAAGCTATTGATCCCGCTGTTGGGAGGAAATCCTATATCACTGTGCCAGTTCAGATTAATCATTGGACGCGCTGTATGACATTGCTTTGCAAAACGGTGGAGATCACACCCTTTCTGAGAGAAGTTTGGAATAACAATCAGCGAACGATTATTCAAAGCCAGAAAACAAGTGCAGCAAATGTAAATGAAAAAGAGTTGACCGGTCAATTCAAGGAAGAGGAATCTAATCAAATGATTTCAAAAGTTTCTTGCCTGTATTTCATCTCACTATTTGTCCAGTGAATAATGGCCGATCCTTGTCGATGGCGGCTGAAATAATGTGAAATATGTTCCAGCAAATGCGGCGAATGGCTGGAGAAAATCTCACTTTTTTCTTTGTCACAAACAACTTTGATTGACATGCCGGCTTTGCTGGGTCGTCTAGCAAATCAATGGCTTGCAACATTCATGCTGTAAAATTTGCCAAATACTGCTTCCACTAAAGGAAAGAGAAAGGGGGGGGGAAAAAAGCCATTTTTGTTTCATAAAGAAGTGTCCCTGAACAGTCGTGATTGACACGTCTTCAGACATGAACAGCTCGAGGTGTGGGTCTGTCAGCAGTGATCCACACTAAGTCCTGGTAGAATAAGCTAGAGATTGGTGCAACTTGGAGTCCAGCTGGGGTGGATGTCTTCCCTGTGACATTGTAGATTATGACAGGCTCCCGTTCTCACGCAGACAGGGAGAATTTATGGAAATGGAAGCTGAGTCTTGAGACGGATGGTAGCTGATCATTGTCTATCCCATGCAGCAATCAGGTGAAACCCTGCAGGGCTGAATTTAAAGCAAATGTGCTCTATAAATCTCCAGGTTTCCATGGGCCGCCTAATGAAAACTAATAGGCAGACTGTGAAAGGAGCTATCCATCCTCCTAGTTTCCCCGCCCAATAACGGGTAACACTCCTGTTGGTGGTGAGGTAAGGCTATTAAGTGTTTACATGCATGTTTCTCCTGGGGAGAGTCGTGATAAAAGTAAACAAGCTCGATCTACAAGGCTTCTTTAACTATTAATGTCACTTAAATGTAGACATAAATCACAGCCTGTGTTAAATATTAAATTTACTATCGATTATCTATTGATAGCCTGAGGAGGAGCAAATGCTGCTTTTTTACGCCACAGTGTCCTGCAACCCTTTGAAATACATCATATGTGTCTCTTCTTTTTCATGCATATTCAACACAGAAAAAGTATTTCTCTGGGAATTGATAATCCAGTGTATTTCTGTATATATGAAGGTGGAAGCACCTGTGTATGTGAGCATGCTGGAAATGTATGTGCCCTCCTCTCTACTCAAGAATAACATCTTATTTCAGGGAGCAAGGAGTGGGGCCTGTGTTGAACCACGGGGAAAGAAGCAAAGAGAGGGCTGGAGGGTGAGGGAGGCGGTGGAGAGGCGGGGTGGGGGGTGGAGGGGACTTTTGGTGATCTCAGCCTGCAGATAGGCACCACGGAGACGTTCCCAAATAGAATGTGACTTTGATTTCTCACCTCATTTCACTCTCAGCTGTCAGATAGGTTTCTGCTCAGATGACATCTCCTTCACAACGATGCGCAAAAATGTGGAACGGCTCAGAAATGAGGCAGCTGCTGCCCTACATGCCAGGCGGTCTCTGTGACATCACCACCTCTGCCGCCCTCCTGTGACTCACAACACTGACAACAACAATTACAACAACAAAACTTAAGGCACAGCCATGCAAATGATGCACTGCATCTTCCTAATGCCTCCCACCTCTGCAGTTTTGTCTGCTTCTCAGTCCCTCAGTGAGCAGCCGTGACCCATTTACCCCTGATGTATAAACGATTCGCTTTTACCTGTACATACATGTTGATGCACTGCCGTATACTCTTTTGAGTCTCACATAGGCTCCATTAGCACTGTAGCACCCTCTGTGAAAAAAAACCCCTGACATCTTGATACAAGAATATACCTTATAAATAATAATAATATAACATTTTTTGTTGCAATGCTGTAACATTTACAGGTTTGTAATAAGTGTAATTTTTTTAATCTACTTTTTTAAATAAACGAATTGGAGTACATAAGAAAATGTAACGCTCATAAAACGTTAACATTCCGAGAAGCATGGATTTCAAAGGTCAAAGGCTTTTCTAAAATAACTAGTCAAAGGAAGTTTTCAAAACCCAAATATGGTTCCCGATAAGGGTTTTTAATTAATAAGGAATTACTAAATGATTTGTTTTCTGTTCATAAAGATACTACACTTACAACTTGAAAATCTTTTATAAATGGTGCCTTATTAGAAAGTGATACCTGCATGCATGCTACTCAGACACCGCATGTGAGCTGCAAAAAAAAAAATCGAGCTTACAAGAGTGTTCCTCAGATGTAACATATAGGACTTCTGTAACAAGGAGCACAGGACGTTCAGGCCCCCTTCCGTGTGTTATAGGTGTATAACTCACTTCCAAATGTGTTTACAGTGTTTCAAACGGTGTCAGCTGAAGGTGTCTCTCTTGGAAAATGATGAAAAACAACAGCAACAAATGGCTATTTCCTGCTAAGCCCAAACCTCCCGTGCTGTCTGACCACATACAATAAATAAGATATGTGTCTCGTTCCGTAACTTCATCCTGTCTCCGCTCTTGATGGTGTTCTCATCTTGAATCCCACGAGAGTCGAATGGGATTGGGGAGTATAACCGGAGTCACTGACAGACTGGCTGGTACAGAGGATGAACTAGCTCAAACTACAGTCCCTGTCCATAGATTTTTTTTTTAGCCATCAGGGACAGCTCTGCAACAGTATCTACGAAAGCCGTCTAGTGAGAACATATCAGACCCATATCTGTGATTGGCTGGCTTGGTCTGTGTAAGAGACACCAGAAAACTGCTGCTGTCCTTGTGAGGGATTATTCAGGAAATATCGACACTGAAACAATCTGCCTGTGATTGTTAGACCAGGTCATTTTCAGACCTGTTAGCAGTCGCCCCGGTGGTGTCGTGAGCCTTACATACCACCTGCTTGCCGTGTATTCTGACCAGATCTGCTCCACTTGGCGATGAATGCTATCTCAATGAGACAGCTGGGTACTGGTAACTACTCTCTAATGTTTCATCAACAGGGATTCACGTGTTATTCATTTGCCTGAGCTGCTGGCCGATGGCCATGTAATGACTGTTGATCACTGCAGTTGTATACTGGATTGAGATTTTCACCCTGGTAAATTTTCTGTTCATTATTCCTCAGACATCCCTAAGCGAAGCACAGTGCCGCGATTTAAACCATATGAATAACCTAATCAAGTCAGCATCCTGAAGAACTATTGCTGGCTTACAATCAAATTATAATCAAATTTTCACATAGTTTGAAAAGAATCATAAAATTCTGTTCAATAATTCACATAGCAAATATGATCTTATTGGGTCTTGTTTATGAATTCGGAAAGCCTGCCACCCATCACTGCTCACTTTTTGCCCGACAGCAGCTCTGGCTAGTCCTTCAGCTGCAAAAGTCGAGGAGGGCTGGCAGCCACAATATTAAAAAGGGAAAGCCACTTGCTGGTTCTGCAATATAAGTGTAAATATGGGCACCTTAGAACAGCTGGGTTATGAATAATGGAAGCAGGTTGCCCTTGGTATTCATGGGAGGGGGAACACTCTGCCACTCAAAAATACAGAGAAAGTTCACAACCCTTCGCTGTACTTCTCTTTTCTTCGCTGCCTACTTGCACATGCGGCCGTCAGACGCCGGTCAGAAGTAAGACAGCAGCAACGACGCTGGCTGATGCTGCAGGCCTTTGGTTGAATTCACTTGTCTGTTTTATCCCTTCTTCCTTAAGGGACACGTCTAAAAGGCTGCCGGAGAGGGATCTGTTGCAGGTTGTGACAGTAAATAAATAGATGACGTACTGCCCTTGCCAGACAGCATTGAGAATAGAAAGAGAGGTCAGGCGCTTCAGGGTGTGAGACAAAGCAAAGGGCTAATTTTGCAGTGACACTGCTGATCGTTTCACAAGAGAAAAATAAACCAGCCCCCATAGCAAACTGCAATGAAATTTGGAGGAACCAAAGGGAAAAAAATATGTTTTTTTTTTTTTTTTTTTTTTTACTGTACTCTTGTTTCTTAAAGCCTTCTAAGTTGTCCATATCGACTTGTTTTTTCCATTAACCGATCTCAGCTCTGAATTAGTGTCTGGTCGCTGCTGAGTGGGCTGCAGCAAGCCAGCTGGGTCAGCTGTCTCATTAGACGGTAGTTAGTGAGACTGGGCTGAAGTGTAAAGACAGGAAGAGAATAGATGCCCTCTGATAAGTTGTTGACATGCGAATGTTTGCTGCAGAGTTTACAGCTGAGCCGTTATGGCTGAAGGCCTATTTTAGCAACGGTAAAGGCAAGCTGTGTCTGTATTGAACAAGGTTTATACTTCCACCGTGTCATTATTAAATGGATGACTCCTCTTCAAAATACTGCCAGACTAGTGCAAGCTGTATCCAATACTGAAACTCATCTTTTGCTAAAAGAGGCAGACATTTTATTTCACTAAAATAGTTATTGCCTTGGTAAGAACAGCATATATCCACCTCAGATACGGCCACGTGTTGTATTTTGTTCCTGTAGTCTACCCACTTTCCTTCAACCTTACTCAGAGAAAATGCATCCACTTCTTTAATTTCATTGTGAGTCGGTGAAGAAGGCAATAACAAGATGGATCGTGGAGATAGTTAAACCATAAGGCGTGTCAGTTTCATAATAGCCCGAGATATGTACACACACATTGCTATAGCTAAAAGTATTCACTTTTTGTATTGAAATTAATCAGGGTGGACTCGATCTTCTACATGACTGGCACCGCTAATATATTTATCAATCAAAACTCAAGTTTGAAAATGTAAGAGTTTGAAGAGATCCATACCTTTAATAGAAGGATGTGTCTTGTGTTTTTGGAGTTGTTCAGTAGCATTATTATAGTCTATTCCAGGTCCTTTTTTGTGAAACCATTGTAACGCATTTCATTCATTCAAGCAAAAGTTGCTCGGTGGCACACACCGAACAAGTTTACCAAGCTTTTACCGTGAGATATGTTGATGTTCCTCATGTCCCCGCAAAGTTGCGCCCTTAGAGCACATTTGCATCCTTCTCTGTCGAGCCTGTAGATATGAAGGTTGTATCTTTTATACGCGAGTTTAATAATGTTTTAAAAGCAAATTTCCTGCAGAGCAATAAAAAAAAGTTTTGGTTTGCAGTGCATAAAATTTGCTCTCAAAACTGTCTTTTATGTTTGCACAAAAAAGACACAAAAGTACTTTCATAGTAGACAGCATGCCTGACTAAGAATTTCTCCTTTCTCAGGCAAAGACTTGAATCATACACAATGTTCAAATAAGTTTCTCAAATATATGTGTTCATTGATCTCTTCATCATTTTTTGTCTCTTTACATATTGATCATCAAATGAAACACATTTTTATTCTGATTGCTTCTTAAGTGTCACAGCTCTCAGCAGTTGTTTTGTCTCCTCAGCAGGTACAGCTGTCCTTTATTTTGCCCACAGAATATATACTTGTCATTAATATTGGGCTACAAGGGTAAAAATAATTCCCATATGTATTTGTTGGTTGTATAAGCTGCGGCTGCTAATATGACTTGTAAGGAGAGCACAAGATGTAACATCCCATTGCGGCTGACACATTTGAATTCAGAGTCAAGCGATTAACCGAGAAATCATGCACGAGTGCCCTTGCTTACCAATCTGTTCTGTGTATTTGCCAAAACATCCATATATTAAAGCTTGCTGAGCCTAATGAACATCCCGCTCTTATTGATGATCCCATTGTTGTTGGAGGAATTTACATAATCGCTACTTTACTCAGATTAAATTTCCCTCCATTAAAACAAACCTCTCTTCCTCTTCGCTTTAGCTGAGGTAGTAATATTGTCTCATATACGTGTTTGTATTTTGTGAACAGTTTTTAAATCACCTTTTTTAAACAATTTGCATGGAGTGGACTTTTGTTTTTTGTTTTTTTTCCCAACCACTTTCAGCTCGCTGTGTTCACATCATCATTATATCTTACAACATTTTCTGCTGAGACAGGGACTTGCAGAGAGTGTTTTTATGTTCTTGGGGGAGGGTGGGGGGGGGGGGGATGAGGAGGAAGGAGATAATAGTTTGAAGGCTGTGTCAGTGGTAGGCAGGCTTCAGAAAACATCAGGGCAGCATTCGGAGATAAAAACAGGTTTACCACCCTATCATGTCCTCAGAGCAACTGCGCTTTGATATGTTCTAAAAAAAATCCATTGATGTCTCTGACAGCACTTTTCCCTTTTTTCTTCCTCCTGTAATGACAGTGTACGCTGTGAATGCTAAATCAGGGCTGGTTTAGTTCAGTATCTTTGAATTTCATCAAATTCACAAAGTTTAAATTTGCACTTAGATATTAATCAGCAAGGCAAATTATTAACAAATTATTAAATTACATGATGAAGATTATGACCATTGGGCTTGAAAGAGAAATATACAGACAGGTATAAGCTTCTGATTTCATATGAATTTTTGTAAATATGGACAGTTTAATAATCAAACATTATATAGCAGGTATGTCTTGCTTCGGAGCTACATGACCAACCAACGAACCCAGTGTTTATTGTTTGTTGGCCCTCTATGCTGTTCTTTTCTCTCTCTGCTCTCCCCTCAACCCAGCTGATCGAGGCAGACGGCCTTCCACCTCTGAGTCTGGTTCTGTCTGAGATTTCTTCCTGTTAAAAGGAGGTTTTTTTCCTCCCTACTATAGCTCATGTGGGAAATGTTGAACTGTTGGGTTCCTCTTTATAATCTTGTAAGGTCTTGACCTCACCATGTAAATTCCCTGTATGACTTACTGTATGTTGGAATTTGGTGCTATATGAATTAAATTACAATGAGCCAGTGCAATGTTGCATTGAAACAAAACATGGACAAATTAAAAAGCCCATTAGTTAATTTAACGACTTAGTATACACCTTAAAGAACTGCACAGCAAAGACAATACAACCAAGAACAGAAATGCACTGCAAATAAGAAAAACACAACCATCCGTTGTGCTGGAAAGTTACAATTTTAGATTTATTTCAGTTTTAACATTCTGCATTACTCGTATAATTTTGCAGATGTATGTTTTGCATTGGGTCTTTTTAAATACAACAACTCACAACACATACACAAGAGACAGTACAAATCTCAAACTCAACAATAAGTTTATACATTGAAAACATGGAACTCAACAAGAAAATACAGACAGAACCAAACAGGTTGAATTAATACACCATAAAACAACAGGGCCAGATCATTCATGATTACGCAACTTATTACTCCTCAAAAGGTGGTTCAGGATCCAGTTTGAGTTCTGTAAATAAGGAATTCCACATGTCGATCCCCGAACAGAAAAACAGTGTGTCTAAAAGTCTCGGAGGCATAAACCATGGCAACAGCTGAATGCTCCGATTTGTAGTTGAAGTTTTTAGTGGTGTGTAGAAACATTTGTTTTGTTTTGTAACACAGTTTTGGTTTTCTCCTACATTTGGTTGCATTCTGTATTTTCTGTTGCTTAAACATGTTGTCCAATTGCAGAACATGTTTACTTCTTGTGTTTGGTCTTTTTTTTTTTTTTAAGTGCCACATGAATTCAGCTCTGCAGGGCCACTGCATTGTACTCCAGCCCCACGATATAAATGTTCAACATGATAAATATATATATATTTTTAAATTTTATTGTACTCTATTAATTCCTGAGGGGAAATTCTTTTGCTAATGAATATGAATATGATTCATTTGTAATTGTAAACAAGATGCCGAATGTAGTTCAATAATAATGAATTCTGAATATGGCTCTAGTGAAATTTGGAGGGAATTGTTGATATAAAATTCAGGGTCTGCACTTGAAGATGAATATGTGGAAGCTTTTGAGGAGATTGTGTGTGTGTGTGTGTGTGTGTGTGTGTGTGTGTGTGAAACAAACAGTGAAATTTTGCTGTGTGATAATTTTTCTAATGTTACTGTCAGTGAAATGATTTCAGCTCTTTAAGTTTTCAGACAAGGTCATGCACCCTAACGCATCATTTTAAAACCATACATGCCTCCCTGGCCACCCACAACACACAGACACACAGGATGCATTATGCACATGGATACACACACACACAATTCTTGCCCAACTAAATAAGAGACCCATTTGCCAATTCTTGATTAATTAATTTGTCCGTTTTCTCAAACACACGAGGAATTCAATTAATTTTGAAGTGGAATAATACTGGGTCTAATCAAAATAAATGAATCCACCAAACCATATCATTGCTATTTATTACAAAAACACATTTCTCCAATTTTGTGCGAGGCATTCCAGTATCCACTGGCTGACCTGTCACTCTCTTAGGCTACTCAGTTAGGCTCAGTTTAGTCCTTCTATTGGCATATCACAGCCTGAGCCGCTCATACAGCAAGATAAATAGGCATGACAAGTCTGCTTGCTGTCATTTCTACAGCTGCTATAAATACACAGCAAGTAAAATAAACTTCACTAATCTAATTTGCATGGCATTATGTTACATTTTGTGATGTTAGTAATTAAAATGACTCAGATATGTAGATGCTGGAATTATGGCAACTCGCTCTACATTTGTATTGCCATAGAGTATTTACATATAAGATACACTGAAATACCATAAACTACACAGCCAGCTCCAAGGGGCTTTTTTTTGTATTACATTACAAGTAAAAGCATTTATTATTCCTAATTTTAAACCTGGGATTATGACCTTTAATGTTTAAGATGTGCCTCTTTTATTTAATAATGGTGAAAACTTATTTAGTCAATTGTGCTATATTATTTGAGAATATATGAGATGTTGGGTGGGAGGGGGGGGGTAGTTTAAGGAAGAAAATATTGATAATGCTTGAAAGAGCTTTCTTTAAAAAATAAATACAAAATCAAGTTTCAAGCCCTTACCCATCCCAATATGTTTTGTACAGTCCCTAACTAGTAACCACAAGTGAAGAATCATGATTTTCAAATTTTCAATTTTACTCATTCTTTACCTATTCCCATGTTTTGGGTGACTGCTAATTGGTCCATATCGGTCATGTGACCAACAGTTATAAGGAACAGCCCAAAGGCAACTGATTTGTATCTGTTCTGATGAAGACCTTAGAGGCTGAAACACTTAGGCATGTTTTATTTTTAATTTTTATTGTGATTCAATAGCCATGAGTGATTAAAAGCTTTTTAATTAATCAACCTCTTGTGTGCCTCAGATTTCTTCAAGTTTTCAACTTAAAGTGTTTGATCCCAAAACTGAAGAGCACCAGAGGGACAACCATTCACACACCCGAGCAGAACTCCATGCTGACAGTTTTTGACAAATAGCAAATATAATTTTTTATTGAATCCCTTGTAACTGTCCAATAAATTTGGGACCCCACAGTTGACCTCCCAAATGTAGAGAAAAAGGCTCATGAAGTGATTTTAAAGTAAAATAGACATTCATACTCACTTAAACTCATACTGAACTTGGAAAAAATATTATTTGAGCAGTAAAGGTCAGAAATGGATCTGTTTATCCCATGTGATAAGAAAGTTGGAAGATGTTGTCTAATAAAGTGTGTTTCTTGGTGCGTGGTGTTTTAAATCCCCGCAGCTTCAGCTCCAACAGCCCTGTTCCACAGTTACAGACTGAGATCGACTTGTTTTGCCTCCGCCTTTCCTGTTCTATAGACCCACTGAGACTTGCTTTGCTGTGCCATCAGTAACCTATACAGCACGGCATGTCAACTCACAAGTGACTGCCACAAATATCAGACAACCCGGATGAGACACTTTATCATATTTCATTGCTTTTCAAACGTATTCCAAGACAAGGGCAATGTGATTTATTATTTATACTCCCAAAGCCACCTTATCCCTCTCTACCAATGGCCAGACTAAAAATAAACAATTCATTTAGGACTTCTAAGCACAAAATATAGATGATTTATGCTTTATCCAGTCTGTCATCTTCGACATAATGTCCCTTGACATAAAGTCCATCTATATTATTTCATAATAAACCAAACTAAATCTTTCATATTAACATTGATTGAGAACTGTTGCTTCAGTCTATTTCCTACTTAAGGAAGAATGTATATTTTTCCATAAAAAGAATTTTGTTAAAATTCGATACAGAAATGGAAAATCAAGAAAGAATTCAGTATAGAGTAGTTGCATCGGCCTCAACTGGCGCCTCAACTGTGTGTGTGTTTTCTGTTTCTTAATTTAAACCAATTACAGTGCAGGTCTGAGAAAGCAATGGGAGTCCAGGTTACAGGACAAGGTTACCTTGCCAGGGTGCTTATCATGGAGAAAGTGGCCTGCTAGGACAAAGCAATTCAGAATTTTATTATCATTCAAATTAGAACATATAGAGGAGCTTCTATCCGATTGGTGAAATAATGGGAGTCATTTATCTAGGTCTCACCGACCTTTCATTTCCCATTCATGTCTTATTAGTGGAGCATACATCATCATCTTGCCATAATTAAAAAGAGAAAATCAAATTGATTGTGGGAAAAAAAGTGCATGCTGGTAGAGACTGAATAGAGCTGAATAGAGCTGTGTGTAGCCTCGTTTCTTTGGGCTTTAACTGGCCTTTTCTCTGTTGATGTCCTTTTGTTATGTGGCTTCTCAGTCACTCTGAAGCCCAGGAGGTACGCGAACCAGACCTCATAGGTGTTTATCAGCTCTGGGCAAGCCCCTGCCAAAATCAGAACAAAGGCATATTAGAGCATCGGTGATTAATGCACCACGAGATTAGAAAAAAGGTTTCTCAGAAAAAGCTGCCTTCATAATGGCTTTATGAAAAACAAAATGAAAGTAGCAAGAGCTGATGACAGAGATAAGACAGGATTTACAAAGTGAACGTCGATATGTTTGCAGTTTGAGTTGTTTTCGTTGCCAACAGTATTCGTAGAAAACGGTCTTATTTAATAACAAACGACAGGCAGACTTTTAAATTAAAAGTGGCGGTACACTGGAGCACAGGATATCAAAGACAGAGTTTCAGTGAAGACTAAAAGACAAGTGACAGACTCATTGAAACCCAGACTTATTGAATATGGAAGTATGTTGTTATCACTACGAACATGTTTACAGACGTCCACAACGCATTCAACTTCAACAAATCCAAATAGGAACTGAAAGGAAAGCAGATAACTAGTCATCACATTGCAGTTCAATGAGCATAACTCAATAGTATGTCTCCTCTCTTCTCGATCTGAAGCTTGCAATTCACCAGGGGTCCACATTGGAGAAGATAAATGGGGTGAGAGTTACCCTCCAAGTGGCCCTAATGAGAAATCTGTGGGAGATGCTCATATTTTATCTGCAAAATAGAACAAAACAATTCTCCCCAAAGCCCTCTTAAATGCTAATTGAATAGTAATGCAATGCCTCAGGCATCTTGTTGTCAGCTCATTTGGACAGTGATTTGTCTCAATCCGTCATAGGATTCTCACATTTGGCACACTCTCAATGAACTCCTCAATGTGCCATTGAAATTCAATTTCATAAATCCCTGTGCTGCACAACAGCATCTTTGCCAGCACCGCTCTACACTTTGTGTCCTCACAATTGCTCTTTTGCACGGAGATATGATACTTGAATAGACAAACTTTGTGAGATCAGCATTATCTTCTTCTCTGATGGATTTATTTGTCTGCTTTAGAAGCACTAGCCTGGACATAGGTCCAGCAGCTTTAAGGTTCAAGTTGAAATATTTTTAATCGTCATTCTTCGTCATGTGAAAATGGATTCCCCGAGAAACATAACAAAGTCTTATCTTACTGCTGCACTAATAAAAATGATGGATAACATGGGAGCCTGAGATGATTGGAGACAATTGGATTTCACCCACATTATGTAATTCAAACACTGCTTGGAGAACAAGCTGGAGTCTCAGGTTCCTCCTTGACTCCAGCACTAGGCAGGGTTATGAAGAGGCCACAACAAACCCTGCTGTGACACAGACAGAGGCTGCTTCCACACCGGAGCTGCATGCTATGAGCTTTTGCTTCTCGTAACACTCAAAGGAGATGAAATTGATGGATGAAGACAAAGGTTAACCTGCTGTACTTGTACAAAGAGTCAGGCTAAAACTGCCAGCATGAACAACAAAGTCATTACGACAGGATGGCGGTCCTTATTAAGGTGTGCTTATTTGCAAGGTGATAATAGCAAACAATTTACAGGACATTGTGAGACTCTTTGAACTCTCTTCGATAGATCAATTACCCACAATGTTTAGGTCCCCAAAAGTACTTGGCTTAAATTCAAAGGAGTTACCAGACCAGAAAACAATGTACAACTCCTGCTGCAGATTAACAACACCAATTTTGCGTTATTAAATAAATAGACAGTCATATCCCAATACATTAAATATTTAGTAATTAATAAATGCCTTGGTTGCTTACGTTTTGACTCATGCAGTGAGTGTTTGCATGAGAAACAAAAGTTTATCTAACAGCATCTTTGAAAGTACCTTTTCTTATGTGTTAAAATATGAACCGTCACTGTTGAGCACAGCATGTCAGCTTTCTTTTTCAAGCTCACTGCCACCTCCTCGTCCCTTTTAAATTCATTTGCCACCTCTGAAGTTCAGTTTCAGTCCAGCAGTCCCTCTCATTGTGGGGTGACAGAACAGGTTAATTGCTGAATTTTGACTGTCATGCTGTAACAGATGAACGTGGAAGAGAAACTGTGGCATTAACACGCAGATAACAGATTGCTATCTCATGCTCGCAACAACCTGGTGTGGCATAATGGTGTCGGAGTGAAGAAATTTTAATCACAGAGGTATGTAATGACATAAATCTACATATCATGGATGAGTAAAAATAATAGATGAACTCCTTCTAGCTGAACAAATACTCTGCATGTGCTATATGTGTCAATGAACTGCATCATTCTCATCTCATGATAAAATTTAAACCAGTTCCCATATCCCCGAGCTAGTGGGATTAAAGCACCCACTCTCAAATATGACTCAAAGATTTAAATAACAGTCATACTGTATGTTGCAATACATCAAAGAATAACCTTTAGGACTTTTGAGGCCCAACAGATATTGAAGACATGCCTTGGTTATGTGACTGTCCGCCACTGTACTCATATTTCTCCTTATAAAAGAGCTTAGGGAAAAGCTGCTGTTATTTTCAAGTTGAACCTTCATCTTTTTGTAGTCTCTAGACTTTGTTTCCAAGGCAACAAGTCCTCCAACCTATACAACCATGTAGGTCGGTTGTTCCTACATTCAAATACGACCCACAGAAGTGTTTCCTAAATTAGCACCCCTTGTTGGTTTTAAGTAGAAAAAACACTTGGACAAGGTTAGGGAGAGATAATGGTTTTTGAGTCATATAATGTCTTGAACCATGCTGTGCGTTAAAGTTACTAAGTACTCAAAGTTATGCATCCTTTGTCGTCATGGCAATAGCAAACGCAGTTTTCATAACCCATCCCGACGCGTTTCTGGAAGCGGGAAACTAACATCGGTCTCCTGTACCCATCGTTATGCAATGTATGTCGTCATAGCAACAGTAAACACCATTTCAAAACAGTCTCACGACTCGTGGTTTTAAAAGGGAAGCGAACAGCCGTCTTCAGCACCCACGTCAGCTGTTGTATCGAACTATCCACACTGAACGCCACCGCCCAACAAGGAAAAACTAACATTACATAGACATCATCGGAACTGTGTCACTTCTCCGAGACAACAGATTGTTGTTGTTTATGCGACAGCTATATGACTTTTAACTTCAAAAATAATGTATATGTCGTCATAAAGTGCTTGCACAAAATACCTATGGAGTAATCTTTTCAAAGGAGGACAGTCTCTTCTAAGGGCTGCCACATTTAATAGGCATTATTGCATTTGTGATCAATATTTGCTGCTTTCAAACATTTTCTAGACGAATGGGGGACAATATGGAAATAGGGTAATGCAGATCAATTTGGATAATTGGATTTATTTTTCAAAACAATCAAATTAATTGACCTTGTAAGATGCATTTTCCTTGCAGGGTACTTGTCAGTCACGGCGTGCCACAGCCATCTTCCGAGTTTGTCAGGATTTGTTACTGGAGTTCAAAACTAAGGAAAGGAATATCACACCACATCACGCAGGTTTAGACATTATTTTTCGTTGTTGCCCATGCCTAAGCCCTGTCTAAGCCCTCGTTATGTTTAATGGTGTGAGTTATTGCCTGCCCTGAGCATTGTAACTCACGGGACGCAGAGCATAGAACATTTATAGACCCTTCAGTCACTATAGAGGCTGAGGCCGGCATTTGCAGTGAGCAGGGGATAAAAGAACAGTAATGTTCCTCATTGCGGTCCTCTGTGATACCTGAGTTTTAAAATTCGCACCGCAGGAGAAGGTCATTTTAATAGTTAATGTTCACTGCATTATTTTTGCAAATGGTCTTAGCGTTTCAAGCATGCAGTGTTTATAAAGAGTCTTCTTGAAGGATCCACTGAAGTGAAGTGGACGGGTCGTATTAGGGGTCAACCCATTATCCCTACTAATGTGCTGTGAGATTGGTAGCTAATTGATATTGCATGCTAATTGATACTAGCACTGGGCACACTACCAGCTGTAGCCTTTACATACCGTCCACAATATACAATTAAGAGAAGCTGTGGGCTGAAACTCATTTAGTTCAATCTTCCTTCCTTTCCACGGTCATGTCTGGATGATTTACATTTGATATTCTGAAGCTCTGGCGCAGGACATTTAACCTCAAAAATATTGAGTGATGGAGATACTCAGGATGCAACAGTAGAAACAGAAACATGGAGAAAGTAAAGACTTAAAGATGAATTTTAAAGAAAAACATGACAGGGCGAAAAGAGCCTGAAACTCATTTATAACCAGCGTAAGATTTAGAGAGAAATGCGTGAAGGCAGAAAAGCTTTTGAGGTCCGACTTGTTGAATTTTTTTTTTAAGGTGGGGATTTTGGGCTATTTTGCTTCTGTAACATGTTTTGTTTTAGACAGTAGAAAGAAAATGTCCAAAAAAGACATTCAGGTGTTTATTGTTCTAATCTTTGGCTATTTGATTTTGTAGATTTCTCCTAAATTCGCCAAAAGCTAACATATATAAAATGTTTCATAAATCAGACTATGAAGGATATCTGAACAAAACCCTCTGTAAAACGCTTCAGAATATAGATGGAAATAAACCTATAAAGTTTGGTGTAATTATGTGCTACTGAAGTGAATATTTATAGTTTAGAGTGAGGAAAAAACTAATTTTGAGAAAAGTGCCTTTAATTTTAGAATCTTTACATCTCAAATTAGTTTTTTTTCCCTCACTGTCTGATTGCTTGATTTACATCAGTGTTTATTCCTAAAACATGGCGAAAATAGATTTTTATGGCTGTAAACTTATTTCTGATTGATGGAGTGCAAAATCAATTCTTTAAAAACTTTTGACTCAAATACATCAACAAAATGAAACAAGAACTTTGAATCTGTCGTTTTCCAATATCAAGATGTCTGATGTGCAGATTAGATTCTTAAATATGCATTATTTGCATATTTAAACATAACATTTGAGAAAGGGTGTAATACAAAAAATAATTGTCTTAGGAAAGTAATCAACTGGGGAAATTTCATGGTTCGATTTATTCGTTACTATTTTTAGCCTATTCACTTGTACTCTGCATAATGTAAATCCAACGAATTTATCTTAATACATACAATACATTGAATAAACTAATAACTGTATACATTTCTGATAATTGAGATGTGTGTGTGATTTGTAGATGTAGAAGTACATTAGTCAGATTGATAGTCAGATATTTAAGAATGATTTCTGAGATAGAGACTGAAAGGTCTTCTTCTGATCACCTTGATCCACGTTGGGTAGCGGAGGTAAGGTACGGTTAACCACTGCAGTGCTGTATTGATTACGTTACCAACAGACAGTAGTAATAAAAAACACAACAGTAATAGGAAATACTTAATATTTGGCTAATTGTTTGGAGTGATTCAAATATATTCCGAAATAGCCTATTAATAGTGCATTCACATAAATCTCCTTTACATAACTGTACATGAGCTGCTTTTAGTTATAAAAAGTATCAATATCTTTGATCTTGGCCTAGTATTACTTGATGTTGGATTGAAGCCCACCACTACCGTGAAAACACTATCACAAATTATAATCACATGCGCTATTAAGAGAAAATGAGTTCGGGAACTGTGGATTTAAAAAGATGTGTGAATAGCAGCACGTGTTTTATACCAGAAACTGTCATATACAATGTCAGCACAAGGAAACCCTCTGAGAGGACGGCTCTTTGGTGGACACATGTATCTACAGAGAAGGTAGATTTAAAGCTATGCTAAAAGAACTCAATGAACCATCACTTGCGTGTTGGTGTTATTTGGCGTGTTAAAGAAATCCATCAACTCCCAACGCTGCTGCTGCTTTCCTTAGTTTCACTTTGATCCTGGTGTTGTATGTTTATATGTTGCATGGCAGTGTAACAGTGGCTGTAATTGTTGCCATCTTGACCATTACACTCAGGTAAAAGAGATTTTTAATCTCAGTGAAGAAAGCTAACAGGGAAGAAAAAAAAAAAAAAAAAAAAAAAAAGTAGCAGTAAAAGGAGACATTACAGCTAATAAGCAGATTGCCTATGGTTTCGAGGTATTTATTCACCATTAGCTGCGGTGACTGCACACAGCAGCAGCAGCTTTGCTCGCTCAGTGAAGCCGTAGGTTTCACGTTGCCTGCAACTCTCTGCAGTCGGTTCCTGACTGTAAGCAAACCAGTTGAATGAAGCCTAACATTGGCTGGCAGTTTCGAAGACACACCATGTAACCTGGAGTTACATGTAACTGCATTTCTCATGCCTCGTGGTAACACAGCAAACAAGCCCAACATGTTGAAGTAGCCATGTGTTGGTGGGATTAGTAACTTTAATGACTGAATATCAGTTTACTTGTCAAAAGAGTCATCATGATATCAAAGTATGACCGGTGAACACTGAGCATGTAAAGACAATGTAGTGGAAATTACTCTTTAATCCTTTATTATGTCCTTAATCAGTGGCTCACTTCTTAAACATACTTTTGTCAGTTCCACCTTGCTGGTTATCAGCTTCAGAACTCTCAGGAGTTTAACTTGTAAGTTGAAAGAACGTCTTAATTATGCTCACTGGTGTACTTCCCAGCATGCACTGCATTTCAATTAACTCACTGGAATCTTTCCCTTCTCATCATTTAGGCAAACATACTGGATAAAGGTGTTCTGGGTGATTGCTGGGTAACTCCTTGATCAATTTCTGGAGAAACTTAAAATCTTAGTAACTGTGATGAAAATTAGACAACTGACATGACAACTTTTATATGTTTCCTCTACTGCCTCTGTTTCCTCTGAAGTTGAAGTTTTCAGTTTTGGTCATGTATGTCAGCAAACATTTTTAACACACATTACACAAAGTGAGTGTCAACCATTTTCTCTGTTAGCATTGCGGAGCCTTTGTGTTGCTAACTGGTGATGTGTTTAGCAGTAGCCGAGGAACTGCGGAGTGTTTTTTGTGTTGAGAGTGAATGAGTTTGTTTATGGGTGAAAACCTGCAGTGGTTTCCATCTCAGTTTGGCTCATTTGAGCACGTAAGGACAATCAGAAAGCAATTGTACTCGGTTGTGGAGCGGAACAACTGAACCTCGCTGGGAGTACATTTGTTGTGGGCATTGTCCACATTCACGTTCAAACTATTTCACCTAAGTAGTAGCCTGGGATTTTATTTTTGTAGACAATGGCCATGTCCTCTTTGATGTTTTCCAAATATTAACATTTCAAGAGCTCTTGTCTGCATATGGCTGCTTGATAATAGCAGGAAAAAGTCAATGTATTTTGAGAATTAATTGTGTCCAGTGCGGTTCACTTACAACACTATCACTGTAAAGTCTGTGGGCACAAATCCTGCAGTGGAGTTTGCGATGGAATTATCAAGGACAAGACAAGACAACAAACAGAAGGTCTCTTAATTTTTGCTGATAGCCGTAGCTGGAGGCGTTTGGGTTGTCCGTATGAACGTGTTCGGCGTTCGTCTGTCTGTCCGTCCGTCCCTATCCCAGGAATGTGATATCTCAGAAACGCCTTAAAGTAATTTCTTCAAATGTGGCACTAACATTAATTTGGACTCCAGGATGAACTGATGAGATTATGGTGGTCTGTGATCAAAACTACAGAATTCATACACTAATTATAATTTTTTTTTTACATAAATCTCTAATAGGATAACGTGGTGAAGTGATGACATTTTAGATCCAAAGGTCAACTTCACTGTGACATTAAAATGCTCTGCAATAACACTTTTCTGGCCATTATTTAACACCGTAACGGAAGGAGAGCTCTTGACCATAGTTCATTGAAACTGTGGTGATATTATAGATCTTCTGTGGTTTAAAGATGTGTGTGAAGCGTCCAGATTGTAAACATTTTAGTTTTCTTTGCAGCATCCTGTTAGTGTTGGCTGCACTTGATTGGTGAGTTGAGCTAATCAGCAGTCGGTAGATGTTATGTTGTGATGTTGGGTTCATTTATAGACGTCAGTCAGTGGCATATGAGCTACTGAGCAACATTAAACCACTCACCTGTAAATAGGTGTACTGTTGGAACTATTTTTTGTATTGTTTCGTGTTCATTCATTTATTTAAGCTTTTATGTTGGAAGTTGAATTCATGTTGTCTGTAAATGTACCTCAAGAACAATAGTTTCTTGGGGATTCTAATGAAATGATGTCAGAGTCAGCCAAACTCCTAGCTGGGCGCCTCTAGGATATTATGAGAAGCTGGATTTAGTGGCGTATTTGTGATGGGATGTGTTGTTCTGAACATGGCTAACATGCTCTATGTGGGCCATGAGTCCCGCAGGCTCGCTGTTTGCCAACAGTGTTGTGAGACGAGCTGCTGTACGTGACATTCTGCTACCTCAGTTTCCATGGATACCACACCTGATTAGACATGAAGTCATGCACGTGCCCTCTGGATTGTGACAGCAAGAAGAGCCGGATGACATCTCTCCAAGAACCTGCACCACTCAGAAAACAAGAAAAAGAAAAAACACCATAATGGAACTGCTCGTCGACCTGCAAACATGTTGTCACCTTTTATTCTGTTTTAATTCTCTCAGCCACCCACTGACGCACAGAGATGTTGACTTTTCTCTCTGTCCTGTTGATCTCACACGTCGGTTCATGATCAAATGTTTGACAATCTAGAGATGTAATCAAATGTATTCCCTCTGTCTTCATTTTCTATTTAAATCCTTTATTCGCTTTTCACATTCACTGGCTCCATTCCCCATTCCCTCTGCTCAGCATGCATGAAGCAGACAGCACAGGGAGCCCACAGATCCATAATCCCCCTACAGGAGAGAAGTGGATGGCTTTAATGATTTAAATCTTGTCAATGAGCACCTTCTCTGATTTGAAATGAGAAATTTGAAGGCTTGCTGGAATTAACCCAAACTCACCACATCAGCATTCCCCTAAGTCAATGGTCATTGACTGCAGCAAGTAGGTGCTTAATCATTTTTAATTAGAGATAATCAGACATCCTATCCATTCTAGTTACAAGATGGCAAAATTAAGGTCTGCTCAGATCAAAGTTCTCAATTTGACATTCTGACTCCAATTCTTTAAATTTGACAACATTGTTAATCCAAGGTTTTTTCCTTGTTAAGAGCAGATAAATCAACATCGACAAACTATACACGATTACCCCGGAAAATGAAGACGTGGGATGTGTTCACAGAATCCTGTTGATGTCAGCGTTTGGATGCTAATTTATTGTTCGACAACAACAGTGACAAAACTGAAAGGATTCAGAGCAAAACTGAGAGCTAAGTGTCGGAGAATGCTCAGTTGAGTCCGGGCTGGGTGTGGCGGTGTAGTCTCTCTCACTGATGGTATCTCTTAGTAATGAGGCCCTGTGAAGCCGTGGCTCTCACCCCTCGCTGGGCCCTCATACATCATTAATGTTCCCACATCATAGTCCTGATAATTACCGGGGACGTGAATGTCACCTCAGTCGCGCCTCCTCAACAGAGGATGACAGCACAAGGTCTGTGGTCTGCCAGACGGGCCACGAGTGCCGCATCTCACACGGGCTCCTCGCACGCACACACACCCGGAGTGTTGCCACACACTCGCAAATACAACAATTTTACCCAAAGTGAACCATATGTGTCCTCTTATTATATTCGCCACACATGGGATGCTCGACTCCTTTGGCCTTGTTCCAGCAGGCTGCTCGACTTTCCTCCACAGACACTGAAAAGTAAGTTAGCATAAAAGTCAGTTCACCCAATTTACACAATAACAACACTTTTTTTCATGTCCTATTAATGGTGTGTGAATTGTTTTATGATACTGTTCTTGAGAATTCTGCCTTTACGTGGAGGTGAATGCAATTTAATTGTGTGACTCAAAAACCATATCCCAAAGAATCATATTGACAATGGATGATTCTGCACTTCACAAGTTAGTGTTAAATGCTCGTGTCCAGTGTCACTGTTCAGTACCTTTACAGGAAGTAGTGCTCCCTTTACGAAAACAGGCAGGAAGGAATGTGACAGAAGTTTGCATCCCACCAGATCTGTGATGAACTTTTAACTTACTGTCTTTGTTTAAGTTTTTGAAGCTGCACAAAACAAGACTCTTTAACTGTTGTCCTTGGCAACGTGTCTTTCGAAAAGGACTCTGGACTGGTTGATCCACAGAACTCACTATCAGCAGTTTTCACAGGAATTATTTACCTGCACTCTTTGAGCACACTGGTTGCCTGTGGTCCTGGCACTTCTCACTGCAGTGGCAGAATAGAGCTTTATCAATGACTTTAACGCAGCCCTTTCTAGTTTTCTTGGATTCAAGTCCACCCTGTTACAGAGTTATTTCTATGTTCCCAGGGTCCTATGTCCTGAGGGTCTTGTGTTCCCAGGGTCCTTTGTTCCCAAGCTTTATATAGCACATAATGGGAACCTGAAGGAGATTTTCCCCAGCTGTTTTTGTTTAATATGACATGGGCTGTTGAGGGTTACGATTGGTGTGAGGTTTGAACTGGGGAACACAGGACACTGGGAACATTGAATCACTCCCCCTCTCACCACCAAAACTAGAGGTCTAAACTGTGGTTTACTGAAGGAACAGATCATAATCAGGCCTTTGGTACATTAAAACCAAATGTTGCAAATAAAAACTGGAAGATTTCTATTTCTAACGGCATGACTCTACATTTAATTACAAGCGTGCTCAGATTTCTCTCCCTTAATTGCTGATGTTATACTAGATTTGTATTTTAAAATGTGCTTAAACTTACAACCATCTCTTAGCTGCTCACATCACAAGTTTTTCTTCTGCAGAAAAATAGATAAGATTCAAAATTAGTTCCTCATCTCCTGCTACAAAAATAATGCTGGCTAAAAATGTTGAGACTATATCTCTATAAACATTAGCTAATAATGTATTTTTGAGACCTACAATGCCAAATATATGTATATTCTTAAATAACTCTTAACATTTTTTTCCTTCATTGTTTTGAGTGGCAGCAGAAAAGACATATCTTGCAACTTGAACATATGAAACCAAAGCGATCTGGATGGTTAGTTTCAAGAAAAATTCAGTTCTTCTATAATTTGGAAGATTACCAGAGGATAATTCAGTTTATTTCAGCATGGCGTATTTCCTAAATGTGGCTACTGTGGGTCTATTGTTTGTGCCAAATTTGTACTTGCCACCTCCTCAGTAGTGATTTGTGAAGATGAGAACTGAAATGTATATTGGGGGAAAGCGGTGAAGGCAACTTACAGCTGTCCAATCAAACCTGATTTATACACGAGTCATACAGGAGCCGTACCAAATGACTGCCAGCAAGTTTCCGAATTGCAGTAGAATGACAAGATTCACATGTAGACACTACAGCCAGATAACAGTGATTCACCTTGAGGCTGATAGCTCTGTTGACTGAAACATTCATTTATCTTTACCTGAGACTAATCGTCCATAACAACTAACTTTTTCTCGAAGCTTACAGTGTAATTTCAAATCATAGTGGGTTTACTGCAATAGCATTTTATGTGATGTAATCTCACTATGTGCAGAGACTGTTCTTTTCTCCGTGGAGATGTACATTTTCTAAATTTGGCACCAACAGGTCCCAATTTGCTGCAAAGGTTTTCCTCCTCAGTCACCTATGGAGAGCCGGAGCAGCATGTCCTTTGGGATGGTCCTGTTGTCCTTCTTTCTCTGCCTCTATTTTATTGTGTCTCCTCAGTCTGATTTAGCTCCTCGTCTGTTTATTCTTGTTCCAATAAATAGGGTCGACCATCAAAGTAAAATGACTTGTGATTGTAGAAGTCAGCATCACACATGTAAACAAACAGATTAATATGCAGGTTGATTAGGTCAGCTGGCAAGTTAACCAGACAATACATCTGCATGCAGTTAGCTGTAATGGCTATTACAGGGGGTTGTTGGTCATACTGAGAGACAAGCAGTCACGGTGATTCATGTAAAAACCAGGTTTATTTGGAAAGCTGTGGAAGATTACAACTTGTCCTCTTATTATACACTACATTATTTTGCACAAATCCTTTTTTTTCCTGTATCTCTAATAAAGAGGTACAAAGTAGCACAGTAGGCACATTTATTGGAAACACACCAGACTGAACTAAACTGGGATTCTCTTTTAAAAATCGATAATATGACATTTAAAGTTCATACCAATGGAAATCCCATTTGTGGGCTATGATAAAAGCTTTTCAAACAGCAGATAATTGCACTGATAGAGCTCTTTTATGAGGAGACAAGCTACACAATGTAATGAGGAGGTAGACAAGATTTGTTCACATAAGAGCAGGTATTCTTCCTTCAAAAAGGAATTTAACAAAGAAAAGAATTGTGTGAAACATAAAATTCTGCCGATTAGGGTTGAAACATTTCAAACCCCCCGCATGTTTTGGCATCAGGGAGTGAGACTTATCATTCTCGCTGTCAACTCACCCATGTGACTGAACAGATGTTTCCACATACTTCATTTCTTCTTCACTTATTCCTTGTCTGCATCTCTTTCTCTTCCCCTACAGAATACACAAGCACACACACACATGCAGACACACTGGGTGTAGAGTAAACCCTCATTTGGCCAATTACTCTGACCTTCCAAATTGCACACCATCCAAAAGCCTCTTACAGTGAATGTAACATCCCCTCCTTCCCTGCTCTCTGGAGAGATATTCCGCAATGCTCCTCTAGCCCCACTGATAGGACAGTTTAGCTTTAAATGAGCCTGTTTTGCCTCAACACATTTCTTCCCGCATATCTTCCAGGGCTGTGGGTTTTATTGATCGCTGTTGTCCCAGGGGTGTTGGTGCCTGGACTGGGGCACTCAGCAGCAGCTGGTTGGGCTGCTGATGGTTGTTAGCCCCGCTGGCTGCTCTGTTCTGGGCTTTGTGCGGTGCCAGGCTCAGCAGTTACCCTGCTCCCCTACAGCCCTGTCTGAGGACGCTTGTTAGGAGGCTGCCTAAAATAGAGGAGAGATATCTTGACTGCACCACTTCCCTCTCCACATGCCTGGCTGATTTTCCTGGCCTGCTGGCACAGGCTTACCTGGTACCTAGAGTACAGGGTTTACATAGTTGTGTATGTGTGTTTAGGAGTTTCAAACTGTGGCTGATCTTAGTCTTGTCTTAAAACAAAGCTTGGTGGTATTATTTACCTATTACATGTTTTCATTTGTGGCAGCCTACTGGGATATCCCCCAGGGCTGGCGGCCGCAGGGGAGCTAAAGGGCGAGTCAGGGCACACGGTCTACCTCTCTGCCTCACCGTCACAACAAATCCTGGCTGGTTAGAGGCTCTGCACTCATGCTATTGGGGTGGTTAGATAATACCCAGCATAGTTTTTCTGCATTTTAATTTGACTTGTGCTCTTGTTATTTTTGGCAGGACATTTTCTTCCAGTACCTCTGTTTAAGTGGGCCCCACACTAGAGGATAATTGGTCCGATGGTGTGTCCAATTCACCCCTCCAGACATTCGCGGGGGCGTTCCAGATCTAAACTGATGATCTGCCGAAATGATCCGGTATTGTCAGGGGTTTAGAGACATAATACCCCAGACTGGATCAGAGTTACCCCGGTTTTGAATTGTAAATATCAAACACGTTTGAAATCCTGTGTTTGAAGGAAACAACGAGACAATATTGAGCATCACTAGCCCCACAAGCCTAGAGCACTGTAATATTAGTATGGAATGACATCTACGTGGCAGTAGAAGGCCAACAAATGTATAAAAATTACTGCATTTCTAACAGGTTTAAGTCTGCCTTCCACCTGTGTACAAAAAACAGTAATGTAAGCCTGTAGAAGTAGTTTCCATGAGCCATGTTTGAGACTAGCTACAAAACTTTATTTCCAACTCACCTCCAGCTGGTGCTGCAAAATCTATAATTGATTGCTGATTACGTCTTCTCGACTTCATCCACAGTATTTTTTCCTCCTATTTTGTTTTTCAATGCAAAACATACACACAAGTGCGACGAGCTGACAATGATGGTTTGCCGCCAAGTCACATTTTAGCACCACGTGCCTGTACTCGCTTATTTGAAATCATTTAAACACTAAGTATGTGGTCCTGCTTCTTGACTGAAACATCTGGTGTGTGTGTTCCTAAAAATATGTTATGTCTGTGGTCTGTCACGTTTTTTTTAAATCGATTAAGATTTGAAAATCCTCTAGTGTGCACCAGACAATAGACTCGTTTGTTCAACTTAATCATTAAAATGTGTTTCAGTCATGTGGCCGTTAACTAAAACGCTCACGCAGTGTTCGTGTGACACCACCTTTAATTCATTTAAATGAGTAAACCAATTGAAATAGTAAATTTAATTGCATCACAGGTCGCTCCCAGTCATTTGGCTCATTGAACTACAGCTATCATTACATTGGCCAGTAAAGTAATGGTTTCCCAATACAGTAGTTACACTTGAGTTTCATAGTACCACAGACAGTCATCCACAAATATCTGAAATTGTTGGGAGGTAATGCTCTTGGCAACCGTGAGGCCAGGTGGTGCGCATCAGTACACACAAACAGCCAGCCAATCAATGTTCATATAACAACCAGATACACTGACTGACATACCAGCTATCAGCCATTCTGTTAAGTGTCAGATATTGCACGCTACCTCTGCACTTTATCATGATTTATTACACTCTTCATTGAATAATTTTCTACAAATCATGGCTGACTCACAGTTTGGCCTCTTGATAAAAGCAAGTAAATGTAATGTTTTTGTTTGTATTTATTATACATAACTTGTTTGCAAAATGACCTTACTTGAACTTTTCAAAGTACAACTGCCACGTCATCTGTTACCTAGCTGTGTGCTGACAAAGTGTTGTTGACAGGCAGTCATCCTATAAATAACACATGGTGAGTGACGAAGGCTCATCCAAAATATACATAACTGTCAATATAGGAGATGTGATGCAAAATGAAACTTGGTCAAATGATAAATTAAAGCTTTTAAAGATGGAAATTAAACATATAAAAAAAAAAAAATTAAAAAAAATCTCTGCTTTAATCTTTAATGTGGGACCAGGTACCCAATTTAGCATTCCCTCGTGATTTAAAGCCTGTGCCGACATCAGATTAATTTGCATATATTCTGAACAAGAACAAATCTAGCCAGGGTCTGATCTTGGAGGAAGATGCCATGTCTATTCCTCCTTATATCTCTCAGATATATACAATACAAAAATATTTCCATGGAAACTGAGCTGAGTAATAAAGAAGCTAGACTGAATGCCAATCAGTCAAGTTGCATATCATTTGTATCCATCTAGACTATATATACATATACATATACATATAATATATGTAGTGAGGACTTTGAAGGAATCCTTATGTGTGGCTTGGGTAATAAAGATGATTGACAGTAGACAATGCTTCAAATATGGATGTTGCTGAAAAAAATGCTACAAATTCTAAAACGCCTTGACCTTTGACTAACAAAATCTTATCAGTACATTGTTTAGTCCACTTGAATGTTTGTGACACAATAAGTCACATTGAGGCGTTCCTGAGATGATGGGTTTCACAAGAATGAGAGGATGTGAGGTCAGAGTGACCCATGACCCCAAAAATGTAATCAGTTCATCTTTGTGACCAAATGAAAGATTTTGCCAAATTTTAAGAAAATCAAGCTGCTCTTGACATACTACAATCATGAGAATAGCATGGTAGGAAGAATGGATATCCTACAAACATAATGCTTCTCGGCATGGCTATCACTGTCGCAGAGGCATAAATAGTAAATATGTTAAGGTGTATCAATAGTATCAGTATCTGGCTGTAGCATTTGCATATCGCTGTTGTCAAATGAAAAGCACTAAGAGAGCTTTTATGGTATATTAAACTTGAGTACCTTCTGAATCAATTTGTACTATTTATGAATCAATGATCCTTTGCTATGATATTATTCTAACAAGGTTTCAATGCATTTTGCAGTCGATGAATTATTATGGTATCTGTAATGATGATATAAATAAGTTGGCATGCTTTATATTGCATATAAATATTTATTCTAAATTCCAAATAAAGTCAAGCTGTCATATTTTCTTCCACACAGCAGCAGAAATTACGAAAGTCTGTATTTAATAACCTTAATATCAGTGTTAAAATCTTCCATTTGAAATCATAGTCATTCATCATGAGAATCAAATCATGACAGCATCAATAGTTTTTACACAAACACGCAAGTGGTAAAGGTAGTAACATGCATAAGTTAATTTGATGGAGGACTATTGGTTTTCTTGGCTTCAGATTTGGGGGTATTTTCGACACATTCATTTGTCTTTAACCTTGTGCTGTTACACCGCTGTGATGTGATCATGCTAAAACTCACAGTTTACAACTCAGTGTCATTATGCCAGAGAAGCTGACTGGTAATCATCCAGAACACCAGAGGCATCTGATTTCTGGTGCTGCTGCCAAAACATCTGAAAGAAGGAAAGAAAAAACTGTTGTTCTGCAATTCACTCTCCACTGGGGTTTGGGAGTATTTTATGGCTGTGCCCACATCAGAACTGGGCACTGAGTCGGCACAGTAGGGGGGCGCTGTTGTCTGTCATGGGTAATGTGGCATGCAGGAGTCATGGGTGGAGTTCAGCAAAGAAGAGATCACGCACATTTAAAGGCTGAGTTCGCCCAAACGACAAAAAACAAGCAAAGACAACAACAATAACAACAACCCAAAAAACACAAGCTATCCTTCGTTTACATTTTGGATACAATTTCACCTTTGTACATTTATTTATTGCACTAAAATGAACTAAAGGCAACATGTGCACTGAAGGACATCAGTTAAACTGTAGTAAGATGTCACAACCAATTGAACTTTAAATGAGAAACCAGTGAGGACGTGTTTTTCAGATTTAATATTTACTTTTTGTTTCATATTATCCTACTTTAGTTGTCTCCCAGTTGCGTAATTTATCTTAATGTACTGTGGTTTTTGAGTTGCTCCTCCTTTCCTTTCCTTTCCTTTCCTTTCCACAATTTTATTGAAGACCCCTTCATTCTCACACGAGGACCATGTTATAACATCACCTAGAAAGTCACTGGCTGTTGTTGCCAATTTACACATTTAACTGGTCATGAAACACTGATCAAACCGTCATTTCCAACGAAATCACACCGCTTTCCCAGGGCCAAACTAAAGTGTCTTTCAATGTAATATTTACAGAGAGCTCAGACACTAATTTGATATACAGAACATCATCTAATGTACAGTATTCAGTACATATTCCCTCTAACACTTGCAGACAGAAAGCCAATACCTCGTCCACAGCTCTGTGTAAAGCCCGAGGATAGAGTTTTGTTTTGCCAGATGCAACTAACGCTCTCACATAGCAAATTAAGCACATAGCAGCAAAAAGATGACATGACTAATTAGATCTATGTCACTGATTTCAATTAATTCCAAATATAACCTGGATGGTGTTAGAGTTTATTACAGTTTATTCCTATGTATTTCATACTTACAATCTTTGCTGTAACTTAAAGGCAGGTTAGTGCAGCCCAGTTACTGCATTTCTCATACCATCATTAAATTGTATTTATTTTAAAGAAATCGTACTTCTGCTGATATGAAGAAATTGATGCACTTGTTTAACTTAGAGATCTCTTGGGTGAGAATCTGATCTGCCGCCAACGTTTATGGCTAATTAAGTGTGTAATGCTGTCATGACATTTTTTTTATTTAATTTAATTCTGTGTCTGATCCTGTTCAGATTTTTAAAAGAAGGCATTGGAGTGTTTCAAAATGTAACATGTATTATTGATTTTGAATATTGAGTGTCAAATATTTATACATTGTCAGAGATAAAACCGTACAGTGCATCTGGAAAGTATTCACAGCGCTTCACTTTTTCCACATTTTGTTGTTACAGCCTTATTCCAAAATGGATTAAATGCATTTTTTTTCCTCAAAATTCTACACACAATACCCCATCATGACAAAGTGAAGAAAGTTTGTTTAAAATTTTTGCAAATCTAATAAAAATAAAGAACGAAAATATAACACATGCATAAGTATTCATAGCCTTTGCTCAATACTTTGTTGAAGCACCTTTGGCAGCAATTACAGCCTCAAGTCTTTTTGAGTATGATGCTACAAGCTTGGCACACCTACTTTTGGGCAGTTTCTCCCATTCTTCTTTGCAGAACCTCTCAAGCTCCATCAGGTTGGATGGGGAGCGTCGGTGCACAGCCATTTTCAGATCTCTCCAGAGATATTCAATCGGGTTCAAAGCTCTGGCTGGGCCACTCAAGGACATTCACAGAGTTGTCCCGGAGCCACTCCTTTGTTATCTTGGCTGTGTGCTTTGGGTCGTTGTCCTGTTAGAAGATGAACCTTCGCCCCAGTCTGCTGGAGCAGGTTTTCATCAAGGATGTCTCTGTACATCGCTGCATTCATCTTTCCTTTGATCCTGACTAGTCTCCCAGTTCCTGCTGCTGAAAAACATCCCCACAGCATGATGCTGCCACCACCATGCTTCACTGTAGGGATGGTATTGGCCAGTTGATGAGCGGTGCCTGGTTTCCTCCAAACATGACGCTTGGCATTCAGGCCAAAGAGTTCAATCTTTGTTTCATCAACCAGAGAATTTAGTTTCTCATGGTCTGAGAGTCCTTCAGGTGCCTTTTGGTAAACTCCAGGCGGGCTGTCATGTGCCTTTTACTGAGGAGTGGTTTCCGTCTGGTCACTCTACCAGACAGGCCTGCTTGGTGGAGTGCTGCAGAGATGGTTGTCCTTCTGGAAGATTCTCCTCGCTTGACAGAGCAACGCTGGAGCTCTGTCAGAGTGACCATCGGGTTCTTGGTCACCTCCCTGACTAAGGCCCTTCTCCCCCGATCGCCCAGTTTGACCGGGCGGCCAACTCTAGGAAGAGTCCTGGTGGTTCCACACTTCTTCCATTTACGGATGATGGAGGCCACTGTGCTCATTGGGACCTTCAATGCTGCAGAATTTTTTTTGTACCCTTCTCCAGATCTGTGCCTTGATACAATCCTGTCTTGGAGGTCTACGGACAATTCCTTGGAGTTCATGGCTTGGTATGTGCTCTGACATGCACTGTCCACTGTGGGACCTTATATAGACGGTGTGTGCCTTTCTCAATCATGTCCAATCAACTGAATTTACCACAGGTGGACTCCAATCAAGTTGTAGAAACATCTCAAGGATGATCAGTGGAAGCAGGATGCACCTGAGCTCAATTTTGAGTGTCATGGCAAAGGCTGTGAATATTTTGTTTTTTATTTTTAATAGATTTGCAAAAATTTCAAAAAAATGTTTTTCACGTTATCATTATGGGGTATTGTGCGTATAATTTTGAGGGAAAAAAAAATAATTTAATCCTTTTGGAATAAGGCTGTAACATAACAAAATGTGGAAAAAGTGAAGCAGTGTGAATACTTTCCGGATGCACTGTACATCTCCAGTTTCAGTTGAAGTTCCTTTTCCCTTCCATTATCTGCAAAAAGTGACCATATTGACACATTGATTATTGACCTACATTAAGAATAAAAAGATGTCAGTGGATGTCAAATACCATTTCAGGTAAACAATCTGTAAATGAGCATCTGGAGCAAATTTTTCCTTATACCCTTAGCTCATGTTAACAACCATTGAATTGAAAAAAAAAAAAAAAAACATCCTTTATCACCTTTATACTTCATCCTCTCCATTGAAAATTAAAAAACTATACAATACATTCCTTATGGGATGAGCTTTTTTTTTTTTTTTTTCAAAAGAACGCTATCCATCTGTCATATCCACTTTTCATTGGGCCAGTTTTAGCTGGTTTATAAACTGCAAAGAAGCAGCAGCAGCAAGAGAGGAGACTGATGCACCTCTCCATCACCACGCCACCCTCTCCCGAAAAGGAGTGAAATTAATTAAATT
This sequence comes from Embiotoca jacksoni, assembly GCF_022577435.1. Taxonomy (NCBI): domain Eukaryota; kingdom Metazoa; phylum Chordata; class Actinopteri; family Embiotocidae; genus Embiotoca; species Embiotoca jacksoni. The sequence goes on from NW_027185403.1 coordinate 13,767,184, forward strand.
CTGGATGAGACAAAGGCTTAGGACATAAAGGGCTGCTGTTAGCATTTTTCTAGCCCATTGATTCCTTGTTACTACTGCACATTATGGCCCCCTGAATCCTCATAAATCAATTCATACCCTATTGTCCTTTTCAGAAGGCTCTCTTCACTGTTGGCTCTAACATGGCCAGGGTGACAATAATCTATTGTTTCAGTTTAAATCTCAGTGCTGCGCCCCAGACCAATGGCCACAGAGGGCATCAGGATGTATGTGCTGCCTGCAGGAAGCCGGGGTGAGGGTGAAGGCGCTGGTTACTGAGCAGTGGCTGTCACATAAGGGTTGAACTCTGCAACATAGGGAATCTATCTTTGTCTATGTGGGGGATTTGTACCAGAAACCACTGAACTACTTAACGACTTAAAATACCTTGATTTCATTTAAATGGAATTTAACAAGCAGGTGAGAAGGAAAATTTCAGTGAGTAAATCCTCAGATAAATGTATGCAGATTAGTGTTCAGAAGAAAAGTGATTCTCTCTCTGCGAGTGTGGATCGAAATTGAAGGCTGTTTAACAGAACAATTTAATGCACCACTTCTGTGTGTGCGGCAGTTTTTGTTTTTCATGATTGTAACTTTAAACGATCCCTGAGGTATGTGTTTGGTTGGATTGTAATTTGGTTTCCCACTTTGGTTTATCAAAAGGTACTGCAAGACTTGAAATTTAACTCGCATATCAAACCTAGAAAGCTGGTAATAAAATTGACCTCCAATAGTTATGAAAAAGAGAGCAAAGCCAGGCACAAACTGCTCATTTTCAGGAAATATCAGGTATGCTTAATATATTCTTTTAATTAAGGTTTGACTAAATTTATTTACGTGAGAAAACCTTTTACTGCATGCTTTCCATTATTGTTCAATGTGTCATGTGTTACATTGAATTGCTTACATTCATTTTATATAAAAAAAAAACCTAAGGCACCCATCAAATTTATTAAACTCCAAATACATTTCAGTCATTTCAGCCCTCAATGTCGGTGTGCTTTTGTATAGATGAATGCCTACATTAACAAGTTCAGAGTAGTTTACAACCTTAGAAAGGTTGTTCAAGGCTGTGACCGAGGAGGTGAACATGGGAGAATACCAAGAAAAGAAAAGTATTTTTTTTCTGAGCAGGATTGTTTACAGCTGGGTTACACTCAAACTTTAGATCGATTGCAACTGGTCGTTGACTGACATTAAGTACACCAGTGAAGCAGCTAGTTAGACACCAGAGCTTAGCCTGAGACCATTATACATAGCTGGCTGCCTCAGCCACATACTGTATTGGCAGCTTTATGAAAAGGGCTTTAAAATCTAACTTTTAAACAGGTAACAGAAATGTTTTTAATCCTCTGGGAACCATGAATGGACCGTGAATTGAATGCCTCTAATCCCATTTATCAATAACTTGTGTTGGGATGATAATTTGACAATTGAACCTGAAGTTAGGACCAAAGGAACGCTTAAGGAGTGTCCAAGATGGTAACTGTTCATCCTCTGCAGAGCATGAATGTGTTTGACAACTTTTATAGCATGTTTGTCATTAAATTGTAATATAACCAAAATATTGAACAGATAATTATAATAATTGACTGATCAGCACACTTCAGCCCTGAAAATGTTTAAAAGGAATATCAGTAAAATTGAATATCAGTAAAAAAAAAAAAATCAGTAAAAATATATTCTATATGTCTTTATATTTATTTATATTTGTTTGATATCAACCACTGGGATTCTTTTGTTTGGTGTTACCCATCATTAAACACAAAAAGGGTCAGAATCAAATTGATTTATAAAGCACTTAGAAGTCAACAGGTTGATCAGGAACAAGATTGTCAGATAAGTAACAAGCATTTTGTGCACCGTGCGTCATGTGTTTTCAGGCAGGGAGAAGGGGTATAACAGATTTCAGTCCACCAACCCAAAGGAAATGTGTTTTGGAAGCAGTTGGAAGCCTCTGTGGCCTGATTTGCTTGCTTCATCTGGTTGCAAAATGTGAACATAATAATAGTCTTTAACCAATCGATCAGTGCAGCTGTAATATGATTTCATGGGTGTGATTTGTCCTTTTGCGCCATCAAATATTTTTTTTCATCTTTTTCACTTTAGGGATCCAATAGTAATTGCAGCAAAAAAAAGGTAGTCTTCTCATTAGGTAGTTCATTCACTCATTTTCAGTTTATTAATACTGATCAGAAATGCAGAGCCAGTGACATCAATGACAAACCAGCTCAATGACATTCAGCAGCTTTGACAAAAAGAAAAGAAACATTTACCTGAAAACATGGACTTAATTGAGCTCTTGTTCAAAAAGCACCACTTACAGTTTAAAGTGCAACTACAGCAACACCAGCCAGTCCATTTGACTTCTGTCACATACCTTTCACATGCTGTGCAGTTAAATTTCTTGACAACAGTTAAATGAGTTGGGTCTTTGACATGGAAAGGTGTGATGGCCTAGAGATATCAGTGTGGGAAGGTGGAACTGAGTGCCAAGAGGTCAGTGTGGGACAACAGAAGCCTGACAACAGCCTGTGGGCACAGCTGTAGGCACTCCTTTAAAGGTCACTCTGGCCTCAACACGCACCCCATCAAACTCTATCACTGAACACTGCCCATAAACTGACATGTGATGTTGCCCTTTTTTTTTTTCCTTTAAAAGAACCCATGTACTGTAGTTGTTAAGGTTAGGGTCTCTATTGTTTTTTTTTTTTTTATTTATTAAAACACTTCTACATCTGAGATACTTTATTAATAATATGTCTTGTTTTGGCCCATTCTGTTGTTTGGAGGTGAATTTTCATTATTTTCATTAATATAAAACCAAATGTGCTGTGAATTCACTTATTTTCAGATCAGCTGCAGTGGAATTTCAAAGGTTGCATTTTGTTTTTTTATTTTTAAACTTTCTAAATTTGTTTTTGGGACATCATTCTCTGAAGAAAAGTCTTTACTCGACTACCACTTTTGCACTTCTGTTCAACAGTCTTGCAGGGAGAAATCCATCATGGAAAAATACATACCATTTTTATTCCCATCAATTGCCACACAGGTCAGAATACACTGCAGCTACTGCCTCTATCTATGGCCATATTTTGGCTGTTTGCTGTTTGAACAACAGGGCACAGTATTATTGCTTTATTCTTCCTTCACACACTTTTTCTGTGTAAACAAATTACTGTTATATACTAAAGCTATATTATGTACTCAGCTGCACGTCCGGGATACAGCAAAGACAACATCTTCTACTGAGGATTGTCAAAAGCAAATATACTGAGCGAGGAGTAGCTGTAGATGATGCTGATGGCACATTGAGAGAAAAGAGGTCAACAGAAAAGTAAATTACAACACTAAATAACTATTAGAGAGCAGTGAGCATTACAGATTGATAATGTCCAATGCCTAACGGGAGCAGAGGGTCCTCTGCAGATTAACTTGGCACCCATAGGATACAGTTCTATGACATACTGTAGTTTAAGGCAGGCATGACATTCCTAATGGATCACAAGACCTTCTGAGGAAATGATGCTTCACTCCATGTCTATATGGTTGATTTAATGCTTATGGTGCACAGTAAACGTAAAAGATGAAGTAAAAGTAAATGGTCATTAATTATACCATAACCTTCTACCCCAACCTCCACCCCCCTTCTGTCTACAACTATCACATAAATGCAAAACAAAGTCAATGCCATAGACCCAGAACTGAGCACCTGATAGTTTTCAAAAATTATATTTGATATAGATTTCTTTTCATCTCTGTTAACTGATATCCAATAACCCCCAGAGGCTGCAATGATGACAATACGAATGTGTTCATTGGAACAAATGACATATTAATGTCAGCACCGATATCCTTACTGTCGTGGGGAAGTGAGTTTTTATATATAACCTGAACCCCGGATGGCACTGGAACGGGTCGTAGGAAAATAGTTCATCCTGTGTGCACCATTAACAGAAACAGCAAATTTAATGGTAATGCCATTAGTTATTAATAGCTCACATATGGAATTGATAATTGACCATCATGGAGTGCCCAAACCAATAAGCTTCATCCTCTGTGGAGCACGTTTATCAAATTTTTAATGAGTTTTGACATTAAATTCAAATATTTTTTTGTGTATGAGTTGGAATTTTGGTCTGATGGTGTCGTGGATTTTGTCTTTATCTAATTCTTGGTGAGAAAATAAAATAAAGGTTCTGACGCCAAATGCCTTTGTCTTCTTTTAATCTTTGCAAAGAGGTATCACAGTCACACAGAGTACATGAGCAGTCTGCAGGTAGTGAGCATGAGAGTGAGACCCTGAGTACAGAAAACAAGAACCTTTTATGAGGGAAGTTCTGCTATCTCTGTTCATAGCAGGTGGAGGACTCCCCTACATGGGAAGAATCCTCCTGTATGGTTTCGGTTGTACTCCCTATCGTCTGAGGGAATATTCGGTATCAGGGTCGAGGTCACCGTGTGTCAAGCCATATGCAGTAGAGAACAAAGACAACTTTTGTGTTACATAACGAGTATATGACATCATCTGGGGAATATATGTATCAAAAAGAATATGTGTATCACATGGATAATGGTATGGGAAATTAACATTACAGATGGTGGCACTGAAGGAAAGATGAGAGGCAACTAAAAATGTAGAGTTCATTCTCTGGGAACCATGAATATCTCAGATAGTCTGCCGCAATTTAATGCAAAATCTTCTTGATAATTTTCAAGATAACATGTCATGTAACAAAATGCACATTGAGAGAAACATTGCTTTGACAGTTGTACTACAGGTCATGGGGTGTTAGGACATTTTAGGACACATCTTCTGGGGATCATAAATATCCGAACCAAATATCTTTGCAGTCGATCCATTTGTTATTGAAATATAGTGCTTTTAAACATTTAGACAGATTAATTTAATTGACTGATTGCCCTCAACCCTGTTACAAAAAAATAAATAAAGATTTTGTATTAAACTATTAGTATGTGCAGAGCAGAGGCAATCTTGTCTGCACTCTTATAATAATGTGCGGGTGGTCTATTGTCATATAGAACTGAAATGAATTACAGTGGCTCCATTCTTGCTTTATCACTCACTGCTGAACTTTTGATACACTGAGAAAATTATGCTGCTTTTAACAATAGAAGTGGGTGTATTATTTTTAATCACCAAGAGAGTTGCCTTCTGGCAAAGGATTATTACAGCCAATACACTCGCCTGAGGTTCATTTGATTGTTTAGGGTCAAACAATCTACCTTTTGGTACAAAAAGCATTTTTTTTTTGTTTAAAGAAAGTAAAAACAGGAAGTACACTTGGTATTACTTAAAGTTCTGGAGGATTTTTGGTCCCTTTATATATATCCCATTATACTGTTCATTTTCAGTTGTCATAATTGTGGATACATGTTTATTTTTTTTTATCCTATTGTAAATTAATAATCTTGAATAAAACATTGGACATTGGATTTGAAATTACTTTTTACAATTATAAGTCCTATTTTAGCAATACCGCTTCCCCATTTCTTTGGTACTGACTTCACGGTGATCTCGGTCGTAAGAAGGGTGATTTGTTTTTCTATTAACATTATTTCTTATGGAAATAGATTTTCCTAAGCTACATGTCCATCTGAATGCCTGTGTTCCCCGCTGTTGTCACCATCCTGCAGTTGTTTCTTATAGAGCAATTTCGATCTCAGGCATCCTAGGTGTCAAGCTAATTTAAGCAGCTGGAGAGAAAGAACCAGCATGAGGAAAGGACATAAGGTTAAGAAGATAATGTGCTTTCTATACCAAGCTGTCTTCCCTTGTGTCTCCACTGTTGTTCCTTTGTTTGTTTTAAGTTTTATAATGGGCCTTTCCATTCCCAGGCAATTTCCGCTCTCAGTCGTGCTGTCGGTGCTGGTCACCGTTCATGGTGAGGCAAAGATCACTGTGGCCAAGGGCACGTCCGCTCGCCTGTGACTCCACTGTCAGCACTAATGCATTCAGGGCAGAGCTACACGCTTTTTCAGGTGTGTCGCAGGCTGCAGCATCAGCAGATTGTAATCAAATCCAATCTGGTATTAAAAGACGATCTTGACACTTGACTCCATCAAAAGAAAACAGGGAAAGTTAGTTTATATAATGTGATTGTAGACAGGTCCTCGATGATCTCCCTGCCTCTAGTCACCTTATGAAACTTAATATGGATGCTACATGCTGCATTCAACCATTTTGAATGGAGACAATAATGATCCTTTGATCGGCACCACAGTATATAGAGCTTTTCTGTGTGAATTGTTAATGTGCAATTTCCACTGCATGTGACTGAAATACAACAACACAACACATGCTTCAATCAACGATACACTGTACATCTTCAAGGGAGGCTTTGCTCCTGATTTGGCACCCTGTTTTCATGCATATTCTCGCTGCCACATCGACCTCTCACTTAGAAGCACTTTGAGAAGAGTCAGTCATGCGGACATACATGACACCGGTCTTAAATCTCAGTCACTGCTCAACAAGGAAGTGCTGATCATTCATCCACATTCTCACTCATGTATTCATTCAGATGCACAGTGTCACCTTAAAGGGAGAAACTGAATTCAGAGGAAAATCAATATGATAAACTGCTACTTGTTTTGTCCCTAAATTGTTTCAGTTTGGAAATCGATACGGAAGCCAGAGCCATTCATCACCGTTTGAGAGAAGTGGGCGCCCCGCGGGAAAATATTAGGGCCTCCATGTGGAGCAGAAAAAAAGAAAATGCAATGGGTGGGTGAAGAAGGAGGTAAGCCGATGGCCGGCAGGGAGAGAAAAAAGGAATAAAGACAAAGAGAATAAATACAGGGCAGCGAGATGGAGAGAGGCAAGAGAACAGAGTGGGAAGAGCAGAATTGTAAGATGCTTCTGTCTCTCCATCCTCCCTCTCTCTCCCTCAGAAGGATGGATGACGTGCAGGGGTTTATCAGACGCTGACAGACACAATAAAAAATAACCTTCCCAGTGTGGGGCCTGTTCAAATTAATACTGTGCAGCAGGCGACGTCTGAGCCGGGTCATTAGGGGCCACTGACAGTGTCATTAAGACAATGGGCAGATTATAGCAGTTACATGTGACAAACTGCCGACGTGGACTTTGCCATGTTCCTCAGTTGACCTTTCTGAGCCTCATCATGACTCCGTAAATCAAGGTGGAAGGTAGAAAATGAGAGAATACTATAAGTGCCATTATGACCACCTTCCATCAATGTTACTATTGTATTTTTCAGGATTTTTATGGCTTATTGCCATTCTCCAAATATGTAGAGGATAATATGGGATGCCAGAATTCACTTTAAATGTTGTTGGCGTGTTTTTGTTTGATATGTGACACTGTAAATCAAGTATTTGATTAGCATTTAAAACCTATAAAACGCTTATGTTCCCATCTAAAACATTCAAATGGTATATTACGTTTGAATTTATTATGCATTGTGGATGCCGTAAAATTACATTTCACTACCTTGCTGATTGTCTTTACAGTAGCAAAGTCAAATATCAGATGGTTAAAGAGACGCAAGTTAATTTAAGAAAACTGTGATCTGCATTTAAATCAACTGATAGTAAATCAGTACAACTGTTATGTTCGGAAAGAAAAGTATGACCTTTGTTTTGGTGTTAATTAGAGGAACATTTGACAGCTAATGCCTAATGGTATTACACAGACTGCAAAAATGTTTGACTTGCTGTTTTTGCTTATTATCATTATGCATACATTACAAAATAAGAAAAGGAAATAGGCCTGTTCTTTTGCTGAACTTTTAAAGTTCAGGAAAGAGCATTGAATTGCCATGAAACAAGGTGTCACATTCTTTGGAAAAGTGATACTCATGCTTGAAGAAACTCAAAATTAATTAGATGTTGTGGTGTTTAAAATCTTACTAACAACCTCAGAGGTCAAAATCCAACTCTACGTTTGGTTTGAATTCCAATAAATTGCTGTAAAAAGCATCAATAATTGATATGTGTCTTCCCTCAGGGCTTGAATTTACACAAAGCAAAGAAAATATAAAAAGTATTGTGCTGTGTGTTGGAAATAAACTGGTGAAATCCAGTCAGAAGAGTAAGTCCCTATTGGTTTTACTTATTAAATCTACTTCAGTCATGACTGGGAGTTTTAGATGAAGACAGGTCCTGTCAGGTAAAGGCATTGCAGTGTAAAACTAATCCAACCTTGAGTCTACCAGCCAGGTGTAATCTGAACAATACAAGTGTTAGTCATTAAATGCACTGCTGCTTTTGTACACAGAGCGTAACAGGTGAACAGATAGAAAGAGGGGAGGGAAATTACTTGACATCCAATGTTTTATTTTTTCATTTACTATTTGCAAAAGTAAAACCTGCCATGAAGAGTTCTAGTACACTATCGGTGTAGCTACCCTCTAGATAAATCACAAATACAAGGCGTTCTTTTAATTACGGGCATTTATTTTGCAGATCCATGCCGTCTAACATGGGTTCATGTATATAATATAAAATGGACATAGCTTCCGACTGAAAAATGAGGCCAATGAGAAGTGCCTTAAACTGCAATACCACTGAGGATCACTAGGGGTTGGCTCCAAAAAGGCTCTGGCTCTGTAGACTCCAATTTAACCGTTTCATGAAATGCAAAGTCAATATTTTCTTTTTCCAATTGATTATGATGTCATTCGTTAAAGTCACGCCTTATTAGTTTTCCGATGCTCCATCTTGAAATAATCCCAGCATTTTTTAAATATTAGGCCTCAAAAATTGGCATTTTTCTGGGGGTGTCTGTTTGATTGACAGGTCTGTGGTTGAGTCAGGTTTCCACTATCGTTGAGCGGCACATAGTATCCTCAGGTAATCAGATCAAGTCAGATCCATCGCTCCCTACCCCCTAGTTCCTCCAAATATAGTCACTTCTCCCTCCAAAATACCAAGAGGGTGACGGCCAAAATCCAAACTTGAGTCTTCATACCTGCAGTTCACAAACCAGTGGGTGATGTCACTGTTGGTTGCTGCTTGGTGAAAACTAAACAAAATAAAATAGACATTTTAGAAATGTACTCTAGTGCAAAAGAAAGCAATTTCATTGAGAATAACCAATAAAACAAACATCTCATGTACAAAATATATCTTGCATTTCCAAGGAACTCAGATAATTAGCTCGCTAAACATTCACTAAAACATAGGTAGGCTACCTGATGTCATGTAAACTTCTCGAAAATATTAGCGGCTAGCTGTCCTGTTTGCATATCCAATATCCATAAAAAATAATGTAAATATAGATGACCCTGCTTACCTCATGGGTTGTGTTAACTTAGAGGGTTAGAAAAGCAAAATTCGAATTTTAGTCTTCAATCAGTTGCAATCTTAATGAACATTACTATACAACAAGGCAAACATCATCCTCCATTGAACCCAACATGTTCTCCGTGGCAATATGCAGAGTGCACAAAAAAAATTAAACTTTACCAGCACTGTTTGCAAAAGAACACTGGTTCCACTAGGATAACACGAGACAGATCCATCCTGCTCTCGTGTGCATGTTCTTACCAATTTACTGTTAAGTAACAAAACATTCCCCTTTGTAAACAAAGATTATTTCTATATTGTATTTACAATTATCAAAATAACCAAAATGGCATAAATGACTAGGATGGCGGCTACAATTAAATTTCAGGTTGGTATATTTGTTGAAGTATAGCATCAGTGTGCTGCAGTACAACTAGATGTAGATGTTCACATCTACATCAATAAAACATGATTGGGAGTTAAAAAATGTAAGTGAATACAACATGAAAGCACATACAATGTTTCCCATGTTGTCGTTTTGCTTAGTGTGCTTCCATGCTCACATTTGCTTATTAGGAGTAAACTTGAAGTGCACTTAAGGATGATGGGAATGTTAGTTAGCAGACAAACTGCAAAGCTCATCTAATGGTTGAGTTAGATCAAAAGTAATTATGATTCAGCCCCACCAAACTGTTAAAAATTGAATGGGGCCCAATAGTTGTTGATACGTCAGGTAAAAAATTTATACAATTTAAAATGTAAAATTTGGCTGTCTGCCATATCAAGGTCAGGATATTTTGCAGGTGTTCAGGTAATGCGTGAAGCACTGACAATGCATCACATTGTACGGCAAAGGGAAGAATCGTCTTGTCTTTCTGCCCCTGTGTCGTCGTGTCAGATTCTCTCTGATTCAGGCATTCAGCGTTTTGTTCACCTCATCTGTCACTGCTGCTTAGTCTCGCAGGTGAAACAGCACCGATAAATAAAACACTGAGGTGGAGTGTTCAACCTGCTGTAAAGTACTTCTCATGGAGTTCATTGCATCAGTTTGGAGTTAAAGCAAACATGATTTCTCATCACTCTGTCTTCAGTTTTTTCTTTGTGTGATGAGTTCTGAAAAAAAAAGAATCAATTTTGTATAGATGTGATTTCAAAGATCCAATAGCACATAAGAGCTTTGGATGGTGCCTGTTCAACAAATATCAATCAAAAAAAAGTCAGATATTTTATGATGACATGTTTTAGTAATCCAGTGCTGCTCCATGAAATATTGAAAGCAGAGGTAGATGTTGGTGTTGACTTTGATCACTGTCGGCCTTGCCTGTCTTCTGTATCTCTCCTCCCCTGTCAGGCTAGATCAAAGTACGCAGCAACATGTGTTTCAGACCAGAGTTTCCCCCAGAACTCACATTCGCCTTGTTCTGTTTATCGACAACAATAATGACTCCTTAAAATTCAGGCTGCTGCGTGGACCTCATTAATTTATTTATCAGCCCGCCTCATGTTGTGTGTCACTGTAAAGGGGAACCAGTGGTGCACTAATGTTGACACCGGGACACAAGCTCTGATTTGTGACACTGGTCGATGGACCAACAGAGACAAAGGGGCTCCACGCAAACAAATTAAGCCGTGCATTGTAAGGCAGGCAGTTCTCACAGGGCTGTTTTGTCAGGGTAAGACAGTCAGAGCATTTAAATGACACAGGCGCTGCAAAAGTACCTCTTTGAACATAAAATAGCTTGCCTTTGTCTTTTGTATTAGAATAGACTTTCATACAGGTTTGAGACATCTCTCTGAAACATTGACTTGTAACTAAAAGGCACTGTTCTAAAAATGTAAGTTTCAAACTTGTAAGAATAGAGTTATTGATGTTTGCAGTGGGATTAAAGATAAACCCGGCAGTGCAGTAGTCATGGTTATATTTGAACAACTGTTGCATACACAGACGCATCCAGGAGGTCTGAATTCCCCCAGCAGAGCCCTACCCACTGAATAATTAATTGAATTTAGTTAATAAATTAATTTAGTTGAGATATAAAGAAAACAGAGATATCACAAATTGAACAGACACAGCAAAACAGCCTCACAAAGCCGACTCGGTGATAGTTATTAAATTAGAAGTCGAGTTTTGTATGTGGAGCTACGGGGGAGAAACACTTGTCGTTTGGAATGAATATGAGTTTCTACTGTATATGCAAGTGCAGTATTTATTATTTCCTATTACTATCTGTGGCTATATTGCAGATCTTTTTTCATGCACAAATCTCTCTTTAAAGAGACACCTTGATCTCAGTTAGTCATTGTATTTTTACAAAGGATTTCATTCAATTTAATTGCGATTTTACCCTTAAACTTTGGGTGAAAGGTAAAATCCGATTAAGGTTCAGGCTAGGTTGCTCTTGATGCGGCAAATGCTTGTAATGGCCCCAGTCTAAGCCAAGTAGCTCAGCGTGTCCAGAGCCTGGGAAGTGATTGAGAGGAACAAGGGTCCCAGGAGACGGAGCTCTAAGTAAGAGCGATTCTCTCTTCTCTCTCAAAGTATGGACCACCATCCCAGTGACCTTCTGCTAGCATGCTGATGAAATTGGATGATTTCTTGCTGGGACTGAAGAGGAGTGACAGGTGGCTGTGCTCCCAAGCCTGAAGGAGAGTTGGTCTACTCAATCCACTCCCTGACTCCCGTTATCTACTCACGTGCCCCCTTTCCTCTGCTGTGATCAGGAAAGATCTCACAACATCATCACTTATTTACAGCCAGAAATGAAGAGCAATATTTCAATCTCACTGGACATTTCAGAAGTTTCAATATATGCATTGGACTGCCCTAATTTGCATGATTTAATAAAAATGCAATCATATTTGCCATGTGAACTCCGGACAGTTCTTCATAAGTGACACTGATGCTGCACCTCCAGGCATTATGTTTATTTATGTGTTTGGTTTTTGTAATTATGTCACATGTCATGCTTCTGAAATGATTAGTCGAGGACACACAGGTTGCAAAGTGGAAAGTCTTCCGCAGTGTAGTCACGAGCATTTCTCCTCCAAAGCTAGAAAACCAAAGAAGTGAGACTCTAATCTGTGATGACACGCTGATATACAGCTTGGAGCAGCTTCATTGACCACGAATGGAAGACTGACTTTGTATACTCATACAATGTTTGCCTGAAGTTTCACATCCAAGCGAGTTTTATATGGATAGTGCTCTAACTTTCAGAACAAAGAAAAAAAATATGAAAAATAATTCAGAAAAGTGTTGCAGGTGTGTTTTCCATCATTTGGAATTCACCTCCATAGAGAAACATCAGAGAAACACCTGTGTGTGCATGCACGCAGGAGTGTGTATGAGGGTAAACGGAGCACACCATGCAACCACAGCCACACACCAACATACAGCTTCAAGAGTGACTCTCTTTTTTTTCCCCACCAGCCAGGCAAGGCAAGAGTTTGACTCTGCGTCGAGGTTGCCATGGCGTCTCTAGACCTTGGGGAGATGTCTGCCACCTTGGAGGATAAAACACAGCGCATGCAAAATGTTTCATCACCATCATCCTACCTCGTAGGTCATCTCAGCCTGTTAACATGCGTGCACATAACTGCTTCTTCTTTGTTGTGTGCTAATATTGTACAAATGAGTCCTTGAGCATTGTGTTTCTTCAAAGAAACAAGGATGAGAAGAACAATGGATTCACCTCTTTCCTCTATCATCTTTGTTCTTAATTTGCTCAGCATTGTGGGTGTAAACCAGCTCACACTGGTGTTCTATTCACAGACAAAATAAAGAAAAAAAAACAAAAAACACCAAAATAATGAATAAATAAAAACCCTCAGGGAGGGCTTTTAAATCTACATAATATCAAACTGTAGCTTTTTCTTTTTTAATAACAAGGCGTATTGGGTTCTGTTTTTCTTGCATGCCTAATTACTGTGATATGAATTATCTTTCGTCCTTTGCAATTTAGTAAATAAATCCCGAGGGAGCTCATTTGATGCAGGAAATAGGCCATATTTCTAAGTGGAGAAACCATCATGTGAACAACGTTCCATAGGGGAAATATGTAACCAAATCAGTCATGTAATGGAGGAAATCAAAGCATCACACAACCTTGTTTACTCCGAGGATGGTAGCTCGCAGTCTCTGGTCAGGCAGAGAGCTAACCAAGCAACAACTCTCCCACGTTTCTTCAAAACACATGTACTGCCTGTTTTCAGTTAAAAGGGGGAGATTAAGCTCAATCAAATTTACAACATACAGTATCAAGGGTATCAGAGAGAGTGAAAAGATTGAGGAGAGATGGGCGAGTCTGAAAAGAGCGGATCTATTGGTCGGTTATTCTGGGGTTTTTCGAGCAGGCGATGGGTGGCCCTGCAGGTACTGCTCTCCCTGGGCTAAGACCACTCCAGACAGACTGCAGTAATTTACATTGACAAAGCTGTCAGAGGAGAGGTGGCCTCCTGCATGGTGATGGATGCTGACCTGGGAGGAAGAAAGAGAAGGAGAGGAGAGCATTCAAGAAGTGAGCAAAAACTCAACACGTTATATACGATTTTTGTCGTTTAGTATCTGAATAATACTAGGCACACACAGTAAAAAGAAAGAAATACAATAGCAGGAGTTTCTCTGTCTAAAATCCCACCTCTACAAGTCCAGACCCTCTATCCTTGTGTATCTCTAAATGCTGAAGCTCCCTGGCACTTACACCCTCCCAGAAAAATACAACACGAGACACATCAGGTCGTATCAATATTTCATGCCACTGTCCGTCTCTCACATGGGGGTTAGAGGAATAACAAAATAAAGTAACCGAACAGTGGGAGAGGAAGGAAGCAGATAACTTTCTTACCCTCCCTGCTTCTCCATTCCAACTTCCTGTGGAAAAAGGTGCTGATGCTGCATCTCCTGGGGCAGGTGCTGCATGGTGTCAGGGGCCCCTGGTGAGCAGCTCCTCGCTCCTGTCACCTCTAATAACACCGGCCCTCGTCAGCAGGGGCCGGCGCCAGCGCTGCAGCCTCCCACTCCTCCTGTCACCTGTCCTCACGCAGGCCAAGGTGACTTTGTTCCCTCCTGATGGAAAAATGACAGCTACTGCAGCTACAACATCCAAAAAAGTCAGGGAGCAACCAGTTGGCTGCTCTGTCCTTTTCTCTCATTCTTTACTTCTCCTCTCCACTCCCTCTCTCTCTCTCTCTCTCTCTCTCTCTCTCTCTCTGTTTCTCACTCTCTGTGCATTATGTGCATTTTGTTATTCAGCTGAAAATCCAATGGAAATCTCTTTGCCTGTGTTTTTCTGAAGGCCACTTGTCAGCATACTGCTGTGTAAATTTCATGTCCAGTGCTCTCTTGAGAATAAAAAAAGGTCAGGAGTGAAATTGAATGTTGATTTTACATTAGTATGATGCCATCTGCAATAACTACATAAACCAGGCAAAATGATACAGGTACCACACCTAAAGACAAATTCAAGGTCCTTGTACTTTACTTGCATATTTCTTGTGTATGTTTTGTGTATGTTTTCTTACATGTGTATATTTCCTTATAGTTCTCTGTGGAGAGCCTTTACCATGTTTTGTGAGTTTTATAGCAACTGCAGATTCTTCTACCCGCTGTGTAACCTGGATGTCACTAAAGCCTACACACTGCTCCTTTAAGAAGGGTCAAGTGGGGAAACTCTTTAAACCCACTTACTCAATCCAAATCAAATTTAAATCTGTTGTGTCCCAGCTCCCTCGGTAGTCACAGCTCCACAGCCTTGCTGTCACTGTTAGTTGGGGTGATGCAGACCAATATGGATTCCATTCAGTAGGTCTCAGCTCAGGGACTCTGGGATTTACTCTGACTTCATCTCTATCCCACAGTTACTTTCATGCAATGAATGGCAATTACAGACCATTAGATACATTAATTTCTGCCAGCAACGCATAATAACAATCCGTCTTCATATTTACATTGTGCTGCTTCTTTAACATTTCAGGAATATGCCAGAGGGGATTTCCCCAAGCGCTGTATTATCTCACTTGACATGTTAGCTCTGAATTAAGCATGATATGCTGGTTTGGGATACTGTGGAGTAAATAGTGCGATTTCCATGTTTAGGGTGATAGTGTTGAAAATGTTTCATTTGAATTACAGATGGCTCTGGGAGCATTGTGGTATGACTGAAGTGATAGTAATTGCTGAAATGTAGATGACACACAATGCTGCACGCGTTAGTGCTGCAACACATACTGAAATTGAAGCCGCTTACTTCATTGCCGAATGCTCTTATTCTTGTTGTTTTCATTGCAGAGTGATTTGCCTGCTCCTCTCCTGTTGCACTGCAGATTGCGTCTCGAGCTTTTGAGCAGCTTGCATGAAAAATGCCTACTGTCAACCCAGTGTGTCTCCTGGACAATGGTAGCCCAAATCCGGTTTTGAGCTTTTTTTTAATGGGTAGTAGAGACTAAAACCTGATGAAATGGAACAGTTGTGTTGAGTGTACTCACACACACACACACACACACACACACACACACACACACACACACACACACACACACACACACACACACACACACACACACACACACACACACACACACACACACACAAAGGAGAGGATAGAAGCAGAGAGACTGTGATGAAAACCAGAAAAGATTTCCATGTTTTCCATTCCCTGCAGCACCGGAGGGATGTTGTGCTGGGGACTCATGCTGTGATAAAAGGGGAGACACGAGATATCACACCCTTCGGTCCACCTGCTGTCTTCTCTCGCATTCATCATTTGATGAACCTGTCATACAGGCCTCACCTCGGTCAATTATCACCATCATCCATTTCCAGCATGAGACAATATATGGGGAGTGGCCATCTGCTGCAATATAGCTGGAACTACGGGGTCATGCAATTGGACAGCAGAGAAAACCTCTTGGAAAGTTGACTCGGCTATAACTCAAGACAAACTTTGACGTTTTCAACTCAGAAATAGGAAACGAGCAACTGCATCTGGCGATCTTTGAATATCATTTAGCACAGGCTGTCACTTGTGAGACATTATGTAAAATGTAACTCATATCCATCCTCTCCGCTTCTCTCACACACACTCCTGTGTGCTGCACTGCTGTGTGAGAGATATCTCTAACAGCCTCATGTTGACTCATTTAGTATCTGGCATTGCTTGTCGCCAGACTCCGTGCGTCTCGGCATGTATGGCCACTACTGCCAGTTGTCCATATTTTCACCTCATTTTCAAGATCTTTCACACCATGGCTGATGGTGGCAAGTGATGACATCATCACTCAAGCCTGTGAGGGAAGGCAAGCACTCTGCCACCCCCGACTCTGAAAGAGCTGGAGCAATTCTGATGTTGTTCGGCAGATATCATTTTCTCACTTTCTAAGCTTTTCTTTTGGTCAGACCTATATCATTTTTCCTCTTGGGGTAATAATACAACAGTGCTGGAAGATAAACATCATGCCCCACTGTGTCATTTTATATTTGAACATGAACACAGCATTTTCAATCTCAAAGGTGTACCCATTTATGCCTGTTTTTTACCTCTCATTGTGTCTTTTTTTTTTATTGTGGATACAATGACAACTTTCATCTAAAGGATATTTACTCAACGCAATACATTACAATAGTGACAATGTTTTGCAATTAGTTGTGTTTCTTACAATTGCAAAGTTCTCTTCAAGGACTTACTCTCTATTAAAACGAGCGTTTCTCCACTATAGTTGCTTTAAAAATTCAGAATTTGTTTTTATTAGTTTTGCATAACAAACATAGTTTTGCCTTCTTTTTTTGCAAATGATTTAAGAGTTGTTCTCACGCCGCTATTCTATGATTTTGAAACTGTAAATTAGAGCATGTGGCCTTTGAAGATTAGACACCAATTCATCTGCCTTGAATTGTTCATTTTCCTTGTAACATAATGGTTGTTCTTACAGGTAGCTCTTCATTGGAGGCTTTATCATTTATTATGTTCATTATTCCTGAGGACTAATAAGTGCATTTCCTCCCTTTTACCATTTCTGTCTCATCCATGGGTTTAAAACCCTGAGCTGGAAATCAAGCATTCCTTTGTTCACTGCTCATTTGGAAGACAGACTTTGCTGGCTTGTCCCTCTAAGCAGTGATATTGTAGAAGCAGCTCATGGCAAGCATCCTCAGAAAAGATATTCTGCTCTGCTTAGCAGGTTCATGAATACTGAACAGCATTGTAAAGATCAAACAGAACGAACGTGCCGTTCATGGTGGAGAGTCATGGGGTTGACACTTTGACACATGCAATTGTGTCATTATTACGATGCACTGATAGTCGGGGTAGATGTTTATTGAAATTAAAATTTGCCATGAAAAATTTACTGGGATTAGGCATTTTGTAATATTTATGTTCACATTTAGTTTGATGTGAAAGCGAACTTCTTTATTTAATCTGTCACAACTGTAAATGTGCTACTAGTCTGGCCAACTGTGCTGCTTGTTTATTTTGGCATCCTCTGAAATTATATTCTGGGCCTGACTTCTGACTCACTCTGCTTTGGTTTCCTGAGTTTTTAATAACTTGCAGAAAGCAGGAAAAATAAAGCTTTATTCTTTCTATTTTCCTCCGTTCTGCGGCTATATAGAGTAGTTCAAACCACCTTTAGAGGGAGCACTGTGGCTGTCATATTTCTCCTTTATAAAAGTGGTCAGACACATCAGATGTAAGGGCACTTGCACCTGTCTGGTGCTCTGTCTCACCTCCAATATAGCTGTTGCCTTGCTTGTCCTTCATCTTTGTTTAGAATCCTTGGGTCTGTTTTGGGTAAATGAGGTTCATGACCCTGGCTTTCTGCATCGCCAAGCTCTCACACAGTTTCCTCATGGTCGAGGGGGAGAGGCTGGCATTCAGATGGAAAGCACTCTCAGCAGACGGGTTAGTAATTACACACTGGAAAGCAATCAGCCCGAACACACTGCTTCTTAATTAGCAGAACAAAACAATAGTGCATGGATTGGAGGACCCTGGAGGTCACTCGTTCCCCTCAGGTATCCCAATGAGTTGCACATAAAAGAGCCCTGAACCTCTTTGGCTACTCTCCCTCTCCCTGATCAGACCGACAGGCTCCCAGTGATCACAGATGCATCTCAGCAGGTAAAAAGAGTCACCATGTGAACCAGATGAAGGAGCCAGATCCCATTGGATGTGTTAGAGATGCACTTTAAAAGTGTGACTGTCTGATAGGGGATTGAAGGGATGAGCATTTGGGCCTCTCTTCTTGGATGTAAGCAGAAGAGAAAGAGAGGTCACCTAATCCATTTTAATCAAGGCTACAGCAGCAACACACATGGTATTCATTAGTAAACAAGAGCAAGAGCTGCTCCACGACAAACAACTTGGCCATAATTAGCATGTAGAGGATCTTGCAGTGGACAAAGTCTCTGATAGGGGTCAGGACGAATAAAGCTGCCATGCAGCGTAGAGTAAAAGCACTGTGTTTAATTCTTATAATGCAAACTCTTCACATCAGATTACACAGACTCTAAAGTCATACTTTCCACAGTTTGATAAATGCCTCGATTATAAATTGACTGCATGCATTTCTCTTGCACATTTGATATTTACAGAGATATTCATAATATCTCATAATGGACTATGTATGCTCGCAATAATTCATCCTGTAATACTACCCAGGCTAAATTACTACCACGAGATGACTGTTTCCAATTTCCTGCATGGAAAGATCTTAGACGTCTACGGTCTCTTCATAAAGATTCATAAAATGACAGTAAAAGCATTTGAAATAATAAAAAAAGAAAAGTGAAATGCTCAGAGCACAGGAGTTAGTATGTAACAGAAGCAGTGGAGCTGCTGTGGTCTGACATGCAGCCTGGGAGCTTTTCTATTCCCTGCTATTAACAGCTAGGTAGAGCAGGCTGGTAATAGTTTTTTCATGTCTATTAATGTCTCTCTCCAGAGCCAGCAGTTACATGCTGTGTCATTAAAGGTCAGAACAAATTGGATCCTCAAATGAAGACTGAAAAAAAAGCAGGGCTCCTTAACAGCTGGCATAAGGATGCCAATAAATGCTCTGATTATTATTAATGATTTTTCTCTCGATCGATTTGGCCCCGTCTTGCTGTTGGTGTATTCAGTGATCTACTACAGTTAAACTATAACTGCAGAGTCCTCTGCAACAGCCAAGCATGGTTTTACTATAGGTTTTTTTCAATTTTGTTTAATATAACTCCGTAACAATACTGCACCGAGTACTACTGGCAAGCATTGTTTTTCTGTACTGGGCCAGTATAAAACGAGGGTGAGTTATATGCATATTTGAAACCACTACAGTACGTGTGGGGGGGGGGGGGCTAGGGTAGTGCACACATTGTGGCAACACTTTGAATGACAGTAGGATGTTCCCTTATTCCTGGAGGATCGTAAATACTTTATTCTCTTCTTCTTGACATAAACCACATGCACACACTGAAAAGATACAATACAATCCACTTGTAGGTTAATATTAATGATATGAAGTGTGAATGTGGCTTTTCTTCAGCGTTAAGAAAATACAGTACTGGTAGAGATTTATGTGGAGGGAGGTTTGGGGCGAGCTGTAGTCAGTAGTTAGTCTGTATCATAACTTTATGTTATGATTGTGTTTTTAATAACTGACATATTGTCCCCACAAACTGATTGTGATGAGAAAAAGTAAACCCAGAAAAAGAGACAGAGGAAGACATTGTTGTCCTCTGCACTAAAAAAAAAAAAAAAGCACCTTTGTTTCAAGGGCTGGACATTGTAAAAAATAATTTGATACAGGTACAGATATCTTGAATTTGACACCTTTTCCTGAATGGTACTTTTGTTGAAACACATTTTATAAAGAGCAAAGACAAAAGAAAATTAGTTTACACATTACAGCACAAATCTTTAGTTTTCATGCAAATTAGGGGGGAAAGTGTTATTTTCTGTAGCTGCGATCTACAAATGTCCCCTAACCACATCACACGGAAACTATCGGCAGATGCTAGCTAGCCAGCTGTGCTTAGGGAAGCCTCCAGTTACGGCAGCTTATGCAACTCAGACAAATTTGAGGCCAAAAATGTTTCTGACAACAGTGAAATAAGATGTTTAATGTAAAATCTGCTTAAGTTGAAATCAAGCGACTTTATCTGTGTAGGCCAGCCTCCTAAGTAGAGCCTGTTTTATTTCTTGTAAATGCTGTATTAGTTCACCGACGTTTATCAGATCTACTCATGCGTAAGTGTACCAGAGATATACAAATTTGGTACTGAATGACAAGACATTTCTTCAAAAGCAGATGGTATCAAAGCCATAAAAGTTCAGTATCTAGCACTATGTATTACCCACCGCACAATAAAGCCATCATTTGTGACTATTTCATCCTTTTTCAGAAATATTTTCTTCTGAAAAAGAAATTCAGTTTGAGCAGAAGAAAAGTCCACACAAATTTATGCCACAACCTTTCCTGACTTTCTGACCCCCTAATAATTTTCATTAAGTCAAAATCATCTGCAACTTGTAGGTGGTACATTTAAATGTAATATCACTGCAAAACTAAGCAAGCAACAATTCCTCAAAGGGACTCCTTTTGCTCTTTGCCCTTGATGCTTTGCCATCATCAACACACTAAGTGCTGGAAAGTCCAATACTTGGTATCGCTCACTGCACCTTTGGGGACAACAAGACAGAAGCACCTTCCCCTCCCCATCATTTCACAGCCGTATCGACTGCCAAGTTGATATTTCAAGTTCTGTTATGTGACATTTGGTTGACTGAACAGAGGTGTCAGGGACAGCCATCACCAGGAGGAGAGGAGGAGGAGGGAGGAAAGCAAAGATATAAGAAGCAAAAAAAAAAAAAAAAAAACCAGTACGGGAGTGTGTTGAAAGAGACACGGAGAAAGAACCAAAGGACATTGAATGAGCTGGAGGGACTGAAGCAAAGGAGGAAGGGAAGGGAAGGCAAGAGAGAAAGAACTGTCATATCCACCCTTATCGCAGCAGTCTGCAGTTTTCCAAATGTCTCCTTTCAAACAGCGGTGGAGGGTGCATATTAACTGTAATGGTGTGTCTTTGTCCAGGCTCCTGCTAGGCCATTTACATCCCAAACACTCTCTGAGGGCGACCTCCACCACGCCACCACTCACCTAACCGAGCCCTGAAGTCTCACCAGCACCACCAATACACCTCCCCTTTGGTTTAGAATCAAAGTATTTATAATTTTTTTCTCCTCAGCACGCTGAAGGAAATTGTGCCATGATTCTTAAACAAGTGAGCAGTATTGCGAACAAAGGTAGAGTTTGTGGATGTTGAATAATTTATGCAGCGCGACAGATCCGGCGGAGTTCGATTTATTCGTTTATTAAAGAGAAAAGTTGCAGGTCTCCAGTGACCGGCGTCCTGTATCATCCCTACAAGTGCAAACACTTTGGTCGGATAAACTGTCCAGATGCAGAGTCCTTAGCCTACATCAAGTAGCTCATCTAAAAGCTGTTCTACAATGATAACCTTGAAATCCAGCTCAGTGAGCGCTCAATCTGTGGATGCAAAACTGTAGAAACGTGAGGCACATAAAACCGCACATCAGATAAATAAGTGGAGCCACATACCCAGGTGAAATTTTAATGAGATATGTGCCAGAAGTGTGCCAGGCAGACACACTGATTCATGTGTGTTTTTGTAATATAGGCTAGAGGGATGTGTGAGTACACTTTGTGTAGTCAAGGATTTGTATGATTAGTAGGATGAGTAAGAGTGGAATGCGATTAATCCGAATCTGCATGGGAAATGTCTTTATCAAAGAAACATCATAAGCAATGTAAGACACAAAAAGGCCAGAAACAAATCAAACAATGCAAACTGTAAATGCACAATCAGCCATGTTTGATCTCATGTTAATTTACTGTACTGGAACCAAATGGTGATTTGAAATCTCTCTGTATTGGAGGCAAGATACAACATTGTAGTCTGATCTGATCCTTCAGAATTCAATAGGTTGTCTACATAATGCTTTGTGTGAACTTTTGGACTTTCATAAGTTTTTCTATAAATCCATAGTAGTCACTATCAGAGCTGTGTCGTAAGAAGTTAGAAAGCATAAGAAGAGCTTTACTCCAGTACAGCAGCATCTAGTTTTAAAAATCGTACATCTGATAGAGCACATACTGTAATGAAAAGGGTATAGCACTCATACACGTCATTAAAATGTTAAACTTTCTTTCTGTCACTCAAATCTAAAGTCAAGCTACCAACATAAAAGAGAGACTGACTCTTTTGTTGTTACGAAGATGGAACCAAACTAGCAGAAAAATACTGTATTTTCACTTTTAATAGTTGAAAACATCTCACATCAAATTTTAGACTTCAACCGTGTCAGGATCCTCGTTGAGTGTCTGCACATGCCGTGCTCCCTCTGGCAGCTCTTCCTTATGCCATAGTGAGTTATATGACATGAATGGTCCGTAACCTCTCGGTGATATAACAAACTAAAACCAGTAGCGGCTGGTGAGTGCAGCACACTGGGATGCCAGCCACTTCCAATTATCCAGAGAAGAGATGCAATTTAAAGCTTAAACATAAATTAAATATAAATTGCAAAATAATGCAGAAATTAAAATTATTTACTTGTACACTGTGCCTGGAAGGTATGTCAGCACTGATTTAAGAAATAGCTTTAACTTTGTTTTCTTTTATGCAGGAACTGAGCACTTATATGATAGTTTTCCAAATCTTTTTGGTTCATTTCTCTGTGCAGAAAAATATTTCCTATGTGGGGGGGAGGTGGGGGGGCAGCGAATAATGTAAGTCCCTCATCTTTTGGCAAGCAGGTGACCTCAGTTTGCTCTCTGATTTGGCTTCTTCAGATTTTCCACTCACTTCAGTTAGTAGTTCATCATGTTAGTGTATCAATACTGTGTTTCTGTTTTTCACCTCATGTCTTTCGCCATTTCTCAACACTGTATTTCTCTTCCACACCCACTGATAACTGAGTGTCCTGACTTTCCCTCCACTCATCAGCTTGTTAGTTAGTTGGCTTGTACTGCAGGAGAGACAACTTCAAGCAGAACTGGGAGTTTCAGGTTGGTGCAGCTGCCAAAATCAAAGGAAATTTGATTTTATCTAATCAACCCACATTGAAACTCATTGGTGCTAGTTTATATTTTTGTATGCTAACCTGCATTGCGGAGACTTTGTGTCAG
This sequence comes from Embiotoca jacksoni, assembly GCF_022577435.1. Taxonomy (NCBI): domain Eukaryota; kingdom Metazoa; phylum Chordata; class Actinopteri; family Embiotocidae; genus Embiotoca; species Embiotoca jacksoni. The sequence goes on from NW_027185403.1 coordinate 13,790,662, forward strand.
CGATCTAGAAATAATATTAACACAGCCCAGGGGGTTTGCTGTTGCCTGACTTTAGCTTTACAGGCAACATTTCCTTTGTATCTAAATGCTTCCTCTTTAACTAAGAGGTCAAAGTTTCTCGACATATAAAGTCAATAAATGTTTTCCAACAAGTTACAATGTCAAAGGTTAATTTCCCTTCACATTATGATTTTCAGCACCAGTGTAAATAATCTTCACTCCATTACAGAGATATTACAGCTTCGGAAGGAGAAGAGGACATTTGGGGTGTATGAACTGCAGTTGTGTTTCTTTCTGAGGCCGTAGTTGAGAGCTGAAGCAACTAAAATCTTTAGACCAAAGATACAAAACAATGAATTACAAGCTGTATAGAAGTACGGTATGAGTGACATTCAGAATTAGTAATATTACCAACTAGCTGTCAGACCTTATGTGTAAAACATAAACATACCAAAAATGCTGTTTTATAACGCTGGTTTCATAACACCTGCTATAGTAGCTGTGTGGCTCTTTAAATATATTTTTTTCTTTTATTTATAGCGAGAATGGTCAAGAATTTGACCTGAGCATAGATTTATCCTACTTTGAGATTCTCTGTGAATGCAGTGCTATACACACAGAAATCACATGAATTAGCTCAACTCACACTATGTACTATGTACACAAAGGAATATCAAAGTCGTCTACTGCATTCTGCGGTGAGCTGCAGAATAAAATAAAATGAACTCTTTAATTGATAATTTCATGGCAGGAGATCTGCCGTGACATTTACGGTAATAGAGTGACACATTGCATTATTCACTTTGTTTGCAGGTACAATACAAACAAATAATGTACTGTATGTATTTGGTTCAGGCATGATCTCTCTCTCTCTCTCTCTCTCTCTCTCTCTCTCTCTCTCTCTCTCTCTCTGTCTCTGTTTATCCACCCAAACCACACTTGAATAAGCATTTGTCCAATTAAATGATGTGTGAGAATAAGAGAGACAGAGAGAGTGCAAATGGGAATGTGAAACTAAACAGGAATTGAAATTTAATTTGGTCCTTGTTCCATTGTGATTACAAACTTAATTAGAAACAGAGGTATATAAAACTCTCGGAAACACTTCGGTAAAGCACATGTGACAAACAGTGCTGAAATTTGATTGGGAAGACTCACTCAATCTGTGAGGCTTCACTGAGATGGAGGATGTTGTCGTACACGGTGGCAAGGACGATTAATTTAATCTCAGGTTAACCAATTCAATTAAATGTGACAATGATGGCAAGTTTCCAATAAACTGTAACTTTTGAATTTGTCTTATATTTGGCAATATATCAGATAGTTTTCACTAAGATTTAGTTTAACACTGAAATATAGAGATTGGTTGTCCTCTTCAGCTCATCTCTCTCTGATTATTTCTTCTTTGATTTTTTTTTTCCCATTAATATTATGTTGTGAATTGTGCGGCATATTTCATCCAGAATTTTTCACCTGTGATGCTAAGACAAACGTGTTAAAGAACCCGTGTTGTTCCTAATTTCCTAACTTTATTACTTACATGTAATGCAATGAGCAATTACATGCCAATCACTTCTCACTTGCCTTCTCTGGCTAGTCAAACACATGTAAACACACATTTCTGATAGATTACTTTATAAATGTAATGGGGTTACAATGGTTGACACCATGATAACATTTTATATTAAAAAAATAAATAAATATACATATATATATATAAATTTAAACTCTATGCATCTTAAACTTTTTTTGGATAGTGTCTCAGGCTCATCTGTATCATTACTGAACTTCCAGTAACCAACTTCTCATCTGTCCATGCTCAAGCTCATTCCTGTAAATTCAATGCATTATAATTACTATATATCATGCATCCTTCATTAAGCAATTTCACATCTGACAGAAGTATGTAATTTATCATATTCTGCAGAAGCCTTGACTGTCTGGAACATGCTGAGAACATGGATGACCAGCTGAGAGGTTGATTATGCTGCAGGAGTTGTTTGAGAGGTTTCTTCAGACATTTTTTAATTATCTGTTTACTGTGAAATGAAAAATATAAATTATAGTTCTGCCATGAATTCAAACTGACAGCAGCTGCAGGCTTCTGCACACACCAAACCACGCCTTGGTGCTTAGCTGAAGTGTCTCACCAGCTAGTTAGCAACTCAACAAAGTAAAACCACAACTGAGATTATGTCAAGTTTATTGATTACTCTGACCACACTGTAAATCAAGGATTTTTAATAATATCTGAAGTTTTTAAAAGTGTGTGACCTTTACCCTAGTGTTGGAGGAGAGTGTGTTTGCGGAGCTTGTCTCGTTAGCTCTTCTTTCTCTTTGCCACTGCGGAGGGGTCCTCTGTGATTCTCTTTGTCATCACCTGACACCTGACTCCACTCGCTCCATGTCTGTCGGTCCAGCAGGTACAGGTGCAACAGATTAGCATGGTCAAGGTCAGCCGGCGTGTGTTGATCTGAGTGAGTTACAGCAAAGGTGAGTGGATGCACCTGCTGGCCCCTGCAGATTGATTTAATTAAGGACATGGGTTTGCATTTGTTCCAGTGGTATTATAAAGGCCAAAGGTACCACCAGAGGGGAGGAGAGGAGAGGAGAGGAGAGGAGAGGAGAGGAGAGGAGAGGAGAGGAGAGGAGAGGAGAGGAGAGGAGAGATGTAATCAAAAGGAGAGAGCAGTGGAATTGATGAATGAGCTTTTAATCTGCATAGAAATAGCTAGGTTACAAAATTGAGCTGTGGTCTCGTGGCCCGGCCTGATGTATGAGAGTGCTGTGGGATCCTTGTGCAACCCACACCCACACTTTATTAGAATATGTTTGTCCTTCCAACACTGACCTTATTCCCGGCCTTAATTAAATACTCCCTTAATGACTTCCCTGTCTACGCATAGCTTTGCCGACTTGTTGGTGCAGGCGCATGTGTGCCTTCCGCACCAAATATTTGGAAATGTGGCATGTACATACTGTACCAGCAAAAGTCAGATTTAGTGTGCATGCATGTGGGAGGTGGTTGAATAGAAATCATTATGGGTAATTGCAACATGAAGAGTGTGTCTGTGTGTGTGTGTGTGTGTGTGTGCTTTATTTGCTTGTTTTCCATCGTTATTTCATTAACCTGCATGTCTGTAATTTTATTGCAGCTGAGTTAAGGCTGCTGAAGTCACTGTGGAGACTTTTTATATGAACCACCAAAACTATGTGATTAAAAGGAGGTGTGCAAACCTGGGAGTACAAGGTAGAGGGAGGCTACTTAATGAGATTTTTAACCCACTAATTCAATAGTGTGAAGTAAACAGTGAGGAGCTGGGAGAAAAGAAGAACACTGGGGGTGTATCCGGCTAGCATGGGAACATGCACACAATCACTCTTACATTATCAAAGTGCCATTATTCTGCACTGCCAAGCCGGCTGAGGATTAGCTCGCATATGTTTCATTTCTTTCTTTTCCTCACAGGCCCCTCCTCTACCTCCCACTTTGCTTTAATCCATCAACCTGAAGACTAATCCTTTTGAACATTCAAAGCAAGAGCCAGGAAGGTTGTAACATGATCAATTACAGACTTTCATCCGCTATGTCAGTCGACGACATCATGCAAACATCGGCACAAACACACATTCATATTGTTGAAGCCGCTTTCCCCATTTTTCCTGCTGTCTCTTTTCAATTCGTGCCCACCTCTTTCTTTGCATCAATAGCACGTTATAATTCTGCACCACTCAATATACTTTTGTGTGAAAAACTTTCAGCTGCTTAGCTCTCTAGTAGAATGCCCTGTGGTATTTGTCAAGGAAAAATAACTCCACTGACTCAAAGTTTACCTTCGTATTCAGAAAGCTGAGGCCAGTCATGTTTACTTTCTTTATCTAACCAGTAATAGACAGAGTAATAATGACTTGCAGTGTCTTTGTCATGACTATATAGAGGCATAAAAGGTATACATCTATTGATTTGTCACTGCTTGCCCTGTTCCTTAACAAACCCTGCAATGTTTTGCACATTCCCTCATTATCCTATCTGGTGAGGGCGGGGGTGTAGGCAGGGATGCAAAGGGTTCAGGGCTCCAGAGTTAATTTCTCTGCTGTGTTACCACAGCCAGACTTTTTTTTCTTGCATTGTTTCTCTGTGGCCTACATAATGGCCAGTGTTCTGTTGAAAAGGATCCTGAGGGGGGACTCTAATAACCCAGATAGATAGTGCTGTTACATTTCTTTCTCAAGGCACTCTGTCTTTGCCTGCCAGCGCCCAGGTGCCTTACTCATAGCATTCACAGCACTTCCTCTGCCATGTAAATAGTATCTATCACCTGGAGAAGCGGTTGAAGCATAAAGTAGGAGGGGGTGGGGGTGTAAGAGGGAGAGAGCCAGACTTTTGTCAGATGGCACATAAAGATGGCACAAACGTGTTTTGTCAAATGTTAGCTGGTGTGATTATTCATGTCTTGCATTATGCGGTGTGATAATGATTTTTAAAGAGTGTGTTTGTGTGTATGTTTGTGTGGGCGCCTGTGTGGGCTTTGTCAGAGATCAAATGTCACACTCGTTGTGAAATATCATATTGATAAAAAATGGCTTGCTATTGTCAATGGATGTACTCATGGCGGTGAAATGGACCGTGAAATGCATTAGGCCTGCGTCACTCTCCAACTGGTCAGCCATTAAATCCTTTATTTTCTCAGGAAGGAAAACAGCTCACAAGACACATCCAATATCGGCTGCCACACACCTGTTCAGTCATCTTGTCAAACCGCAACTGCAAACAAGAAATAAATAAATAAATAACTAAAAGGTAAACAGTGGTGATGAAGCTTTTCCCGTGATTTGAAAATTCAGATTTCCTGTCTTTCATTGGATAAATAAAGTTTTTAAGCAGAGCAATGCAGATTATTCATTTTAATGTCCTCTTATTTTGATATTCTTTCATGTTTGAAATATAAATATTCCTCTTTAAAGTACAGTATATCTATATTAGGAAAAACACAACACCAACCATAGAGAATATTTAGATCCTGTTTTTCTGCATATCTTCTCACTAGTTGATTATATTGGAACACTTGAGTATACAGTGCTGACCCAAAGGTCATATATGCAGTGGCAGGGAAGAAATATCCATCACATGTGCACATTCTGTAGTTTGAAAAATGGGGGCGTTGTTCTTGAACGTTAAATTGTAAAGTCAGGGTCATATTCTGCACTCAGTCTAGTGAACGCCTCTCTGCAGTCAGTCGTACTCCGCCTCTGCTTCAGTATGAAGGTCTGCATATCAGATTAACTGTGTCGGCAAGGTTACTTTTGACATGTATTAGGTTACAGATTACTGCTTACCCTGTTACAAATATAATAAGTAATCTAACTATTTTAATTTAAATTATATCAAAGTAATGTAACTTATTACATTTGATTACTTTTTGAGTATGTTTCTAAGCAATGTTGTAAATTGGGTATTAAAGCTGAAAAAAATATTTTCAAACTCAGCAGTGTAAACCTCAAAAAAGAACTCAAAACTATTTACTGTCAAACTTTGAGTAAAAGTTCTTCATTATAACTTGAATTGAGATTGGAATACTTTGATTTTAAAACACAGCCACCAAAACAAATCACAAGTGTGAAGATCACAGCTGACTACAGTAAAGAAAAAAATGTCCCAATTACCTCAAATCAAGTCTACATTCAGGTCGACTCCATGCTGAGTGATGATACAACGATCAACCGGTCCGTCCGGGACAGTTCACAGTTTTTTCACATTGGTTCTTCAATGACTCTTTTTTAAAACCCTCTACATCTTTTCCGACAACATGCTCATCCGCCTTAGTGTGGTTGCCTTGGGCAATGCCTTGTTGATTGATTGGCAGATGAGAGGTAGTACAAACTCAAATAAAAGAACCAATTAAAAGCAGCGCCCAAAATTTGAGTGCAAACTGCCAAATGAATGGAGCCTGTCTAGACGGAGACAGAAGTTATTACTGAATGAAGATTATATTCACCATTAAAGCTTTTTAGTTAGAAGAATATATATTCAGATGTAACCACCAACATTTTGGCTAGAGCAACTGTAATTTATATGTATATTTTTTCTCAGTTACTGCAACTGATTACATTGCATTTATTTTGTAATTTAAATACATGTAACTAGTTACTCCCCAACCGCGCAGATTAAGCTACTTGTTGAACCATGTGGAGAGTTGTCTTTCTTTACTAATTTTACACACACTTTTGTTAACCTCTTATCTAAAGGATATATGTCCATAATGTGGAAATGTAAACTGTCCTTCCAGCTCGTAAAGTGATAGTAAAAAAAAATCCCTGCAGGTGAAAAGTTAAACCAGTTATATTGAGGCAATTTAAGGTCTGACTTTACTTGACTTTTTAGCATCTTTGTTTTGGCACAAAACACAGGCATGCTAATAATCCTGTGATCCAATAAGAAACAGGACCAGGACTTTGGCTACAATTACTAAGATAACACATCACCAAGTTTTGATAGATGAACATCCAAATGTATTACAGACGCATAATTGACCAGAGATTATTTATACATACAGTAGATTATCAACAATCTTCAAAATCTACAATACATTCTTTGACAGCTCCTGTTGTGCTGTGTGGCGCAGCTTTGAAAGCAAAAAGGGAAGAATCATGAAGACTGATGAGGTGGTGCTTTCCTACCTTACCATCCCACTGATGAATATATAACGCCTAGCTTTGACTGTATGGCCACAGATGAGATGGATTTCAGGAGCAATCTGTCGGGGTGGTCTCGGGTGTCCAATTACGACAAGGCAGGACAGCAGGGCCTCTGCTGCTTTGGCAGATGATAGAAGGTGACCTGATTAACCTGCAAATTGACATCAACCATCAAACGTCTGCCTTGCCATGCCACCTAATATAATTGAGGGGTTAATTAAGCACTTAACACGTGAAATTGAATGCAGGACCCATGTAATAGGATGTTGACCAGGAACAGAGACAAATTCCCACATAAATACAAAAATACAGCTTCTGACAGTTGCATCGGGATCATTTAGTGAGATAAGAAATCAAAGCAGACATTATATCTAAGTTCAGGGAGATTCTAAAAGATGAAATGTGTTTGATTAAGCACATTGGAGAATGTTTTCAAGGCATCCCACAGCCATTACTGAACAGATGAAGGTTTCTTTTCTGTTACTTCGGAGTGAGCAATAGTTGAAAATGATGAAACTCTGGGGGCTTTGTCTGGCCTGGCATGACAGATGACTCTGCCGCGAAAATAGGGCATTGTCCCACACTATCATTTATTATGAGCGTTGGCCAGGTTTGATGGAGGGAGCCAGGCAGTTGGGAGCGCAGATCATTCATCCAGAATGAGGGGCTGTACCTGGTGGAGATCGGCTCTTTTGCCAGCAGAAGAGGGGCTCCTGCAAACCCTGTCTGAGGACAAGTCAGACACAGTGATGTTTATTTGGGTAGACTGTAAGAAAATAACACTTATGCTGGACTTTACTGTGTAAAAAAATAAAACAGAATCTTTCCAATGAAATCAGCCATTGAAATCCCCAAAAAACAAAAAACTTGCAGTGGGCTGCATATGAATTTGGTGTTTCAGTGTCAGAGAACCTGTCTGCCAGTGAACCATAGCTTGATGTCACACCTCCTCATTACAGACTAAGCAGTGACAAAAAGTGTTGATTTTTGAACAGACAGTGGTGTGCTGGTTGGCTTCAAACTGTGTGTAAATCTGTGAGCTGTAGCTTGGATTTATGGTTAGGTACACCGATCTGCCACAGGGATGTGGTAGCTGACTGATTGAGTGAAATAGGGCAAGGTACTCTATCTCGCATGTCACTTGAGGGTACATTCTACTAATGTATCCAGCTATCTCTTAACATATCTCAGAGGAGGAATGGTACTCGGTTAAAGGAATTGCACCACTTATCATCAATCAGATTTTCCGCAGATGACACCAGGCACAAATTCACAAATAGGCTATTAACAAATAATCTCTCTCTGCTCAGTGTAAAGTTTAATACAAAAGCGAACCCAAAAGAAAGGTGCTTTTACAGCTCATGAGATACACAGCAAGGAAAAATAATCAAAATCAATTTTTTTAGGTTCACTATGCCATCTTCACTGCACCTTAATATTTTATGAGGCTGCATGTTTAATGCACATATCTCGAAATCTGAGCGTTTCTGTCAGTAAAACAATAACCTAGCCATTTGTGATTACACAGAGCCGCTCTGCTGCCTGAGCAGTGCCACAACTTTGGAAAACCTTTTCAGATAACCTGCTGAGAGAGCACAATCTCTGGCAAGCTACAGCAACTTCAGAAAGAACTGGTTACAAACAAATAACCGGTAATGATGGATCAACTGAGTGAGGCAGCCAATTAACTGTAATTAACGCAATCAAAGTGCTCACAAAAATAGCTATAATGATGTGCAAGTTCTACCAATTTACATGAAAGTCTATGATTGTGCACATGTGAACATGCACAGCTATTAATGTGTACATTTTTCATGCTTGTGTGAAGGGGGGGGGAGCCTTTGGGTGCTCAAACACCCTATTTTTTCATGCATTTGCATGCAGTCTCCCAGTTGGATGAGCTTGTTTGTTTTAACTCAACAACGTTGCAGTAAGCACTTTGTTACTGAGTAGTGATGCTGGATAGCCACTGTGATAGGCATTTATTAGCATGGCTTTTAGATCGGCCCATGAGTGTTGCACTTGACAGAAATAATACTACTCAATAGGAAGGATTCTGCCTTCTTTTTGCCAACACGACTTTACTGCACTCAAACATTTACCCGATCTTAAAGCCTGCACTGAATGGTGACAGCTTGGCCTCACGCATACTCCCAGACAACAACAAAATGCTGCTGCATTGTATCATTTCAAGATGAGGCAGTCATCATCACAAAATAACACATTCATTATTTAAACCTGGCATAGACAGAATTGAGATCAGGACAAAGTCAACTTAATGTTGTTTGGACATAAAAAGTGTTGTAAATCAATTTCCAGTCAAATTATACGCAGATTTGGGGATTTTCACAAAAGTCCTTTGGAAGGTCTTGTTTATTATATTTTCATTTTCACAATAATATTCCACTGAGAGGGGATCCGTTGATAGTGATATATAATATATTTTAAGTACATTCCATAGTATATGCATATGTGAATATATTGAATGTACATATATAACACACAAGCCATGCTATCTAAATCTAGTCACTTCTGTTAATGTCTTATCTATAAAATTATTCATTTTTAACAACAGTCCAATTCTTTTTATTTGTAGGATTTGTAGCCCTGTAGGATTTTGATGATAACCCTGCACCCAACCCATTAAGATTTTGTGAGAATAACAAATGCAGATGAGACCTTTTTTATTGTTGGATTATCTCAAAGGGTTGTTCTTATGTCAAAGGCAGCTTCAGTTGATTTTTCTTTTACAAATCAAGTGGGTGAACTGTGGACATGAAACAGTGTCTATTGGCACAAAAAGACATTTATTCATCAGATGATTCTATTTCACAGATATCCTTGAATAAAAAGTAAAAAATAGCCTCGCTTTCCATATCTCCTGTAATGTTCCTTGAATGTAAAAGAGCCAAAGTGTCATGTGAGTGTCAGATAACAGCTTTATTTCATGCCTGGCCTGGAACGGCTCTCTGTTTAAATATGCCGTGGGTCACAAAATATGCATTTCATAGCAATGAACCCTCAGTTAACCAACTGACATGTATCTATTATAAAAAGCCTATGTATTTCTTAACTATCAACTCACAGTGTTTCATGTTACACTGATCTTCACCCATTTCCTTTGCTGATCATCAAATGTATTAAAGAAACTGATGGAATGAATTTCTATAATCTCATTTCATTCCATCAGACATCTGTTTATTTTAAATATAAATATAGAAAATGAAAGGCTAAATTATTCGCAGAGTGAGAAACCGTTTCGCCTAAACACCAAAATCCTCTTGGACCAACAGTGCCACTCATGGACTAATTAGTCTTCTTCCAGGCCATCTTCAGGCCTTGGCACACGAGAGCTCAGAGGAGAAGTATCCAGAAACAGCCGGCAAGACTGCCGCTGGGCATGTGGGAAGAGACACACAGTGCAAGCTCATTGTTGAAAAGTAATTATTTTCCGATATAAACCCAAAGTATGAAAGTGTAAAGAGATCTTAAATAGAGGAAGGTGTAATATATGAAGCACAAGGTAAATGTAAGACCTTATGTTAAAATCAGACAGTGAATTTCCTTCAAACTGACATGTTGTGCTCAGTTCATGTGAGGCAATGGGGGCTTTAAAAAAAAAAAAGTGTAGCATGAAAGGTCAAAGTGCAAATAAAATTAATTTACTTTGACAAAAAGTAATTTAGAGATTAGCTTGATAAATGAGTGCTGACTGATTAAGGTAATTAACTAGATATGTTAATTTTCAGTTATCTTTGGGTTGGTTTAAGGAATCAGTGATTCCCCTGAGTCCGGCTGCAAGCTGTGACTGCCAATCCAGATGTCCAGAGACCTTGTGTAACCAAAAGGAGCTGCACATGCATTAGAATAGAAACTCACTACATTAAATTACACATTTCGTAGCCTTTTGCAACCTTGAGTATTGACCGGGGATTTCAACAGACTGCAAACAACACCATTAGGAAAGAAGGGTTATCCTCAGGGCGTCATACCCCAGATTATTAAGGTGCTTCTAAAACTGCCAGACCAATATTTTTTTTTTCACATAACATTTTTAAGGCAGCCAATCAAACAATGCAGGATAATGATCACCTCTGGCTGACAGGACATCACTTCTTACCTTGTGTATTCACCCCTGGACCTTATTTTTCAATTTGAATGCTTTAAATGACTGAACCTGCGCTAGTAATATTACATATTAACAAAAAGGGTATTCTAATTGTGTATTTCAGATGAGTACGAAGCTGCAGTAAGGTGTGCTGTATGTATTTCATCCAATAATGGCTGTTTTTTTATGAGGTGTAACACAAGTAAAACTAGGTGGGAGACAGACTAAAAAGCGAGGAGACAGCCTGCAGGGCAGCTTCAGGAGCGATGGGAGTCCATTACAGAGCTTCTGCAGAGCTCTAACAGGTAACACTGCCAGCCATATGTCAGGTAGTACTGAATCCACATTTTTGTCTGGATACCCTAATTATAAAATGTCTCCTGGCATAAGGACCACATGCCATTGCCATGGTGTTGCTATAGAGGTAACAGCATGGCAATGGTATGCTCAGCTGCCATAGAAGCTTGAAAAGCACGAGTCCAGAGGCTGCATGACTGACATTTCGGCATGATACACTAAAGCCATATACCGAAGTCACAATAGCCAGTAGCCTAATAAAGAATATATAACACAAGTCTGGACACAGAGCTGCTGAAATCCTTAAATCCCAATTTATTGGATTTTTTTTTTTGTATCTGCGGTGGATCAGACACAACCCCATCATTTCAAAACTCCGTCCTTCCTGCCTGCTCAGAATGTTTGAGGACTGTGATTGATCGTATTTGACGGAGTGTGTGCTAAAAGCAACCCTGTGTGTGCATAACCACTCAGATTCTTTGAGCAGAGAGATCCAAGGACACTTAGCTTCACAATCACAGATAAAAGCAAGAAAAGAAACATAAACAATATGTCACTCCTTTATCCCGTGATAGATTTCTGTCTCTTCTGGTGTAATCCAATCTACATGGATGTTCCCTGAGCTCTTCTCGCACTTCACCAGGATGGATTGCCATGAAATTTGGTACAGATCTTCATGGTCCCCAGATGATCAGAAACTAAAGAAATGGCTTAAAGCAAACCAAACTTGCGATTGTGTGTAATCATATGAACCCATCTGTAGCACTGCATTTACATTCTGTCGCTGTTTTTATATACAGTATATCTGTATATCTTTTGTGTTGCCCTCAAGTGACTGATGAAGCTTCCTATTGATGAAATTCGGTCACCAACTTCTAATGAAATGAGAATTAGCACATTAGTTAACTCTGGCTAATAAATAGATAAATACATAATATTATTTACCCCCATCGGTCTTTTCCCATAGTGCCACCAGCTGACCCAAATTTCTCACCCATCTAGAGAAATATTTCTAGATCTACCAGCTGAATTGGGTCAAACTTTGGTACAAACATTTGTGATCCCCAGATGATGATTCTCAGTGACTTCAGTGATCCTCTGACTTTTCATCTTGCATCATCATAAGGCAGAAATTTCAATTTGTCCAACACTTTGGTTTAAAATACCTGCTCTGTTATCTGCCCACACAGGACAGGGAGAGCAGTACATTCGTTCCCCTGCGCTGTCTGCCTCTGCAGCCTGGACTCTCAGATAACTTCACTTCCCTGTCAGGATTTGGAAGTATCGAAGTTTCAGTGATCGCCAAGACTTTTTATCCAGAACATCAGGTCAAAATAAAAATGTGTCCCATTTTAAATACCTGCAAAAATGACATACTAGAATCACAGCAAGTACAATCATCACCTTTGTCAGACTATCAACAAACAAACAAAGAATTATAATATTGACATAATTCACCTATGAAACCTCGTAGTTCAGACCCAATCTACAATAGTCTGACAAAAACAGTCTGGTTAAATTGGCAAAGGTCCAGTAAATCCAATTCAGTGAAGTAATTAGCCCAAAACACATTAATACAGCCATAATATACAGAGACTGCTGTTGCCTCCTGGGAGACGTGTAATATTTTCCACGTATTCTGTCATAACTTTAGTTAGCATATAAATATCAACATCGGGTTCGACTGACATCTCACTTGAGCCAAAAGGAACTTCCATGTCCTGTCCATGGCCTATAACAGCCAACCAGCATCCATATTGAATGGAGGTGGATTCTCCCCCTTCTGTAGTTTACAGATCGAGCCAGTTGGAACCGATGTTTCTGAAGACTGATGCTTTGTAGGCTATAATGAAATTCTAAAAATTGCAATCCCTGCGTTCCGAATTGCATGCTATTTCTTTTTACTTTTAGAAAGTACTGCAACTACCTTTGAAAAGTATTTACTGATGCATGCAGTATGTGTACAATTAGGCAGTATAGTAGTATGGATATTGGAATGCAGGGAATATGCTGCTTCGTTGGGTTTATTGAGGAAACAAAGAACATCATGCGTTAAAAGAACTACCTGCAATCTAACGTCTTGTGTGTCGTGTGTTTAGGCAGATAGGGGTTTAGTTTGCTGTTTTTTGGGAGTTTCATCATGAAAATAATGCCTGATGGACATTTTATATACTTTATGGTGCTTTTCTTTGTTTCTGTAAATAGATTAATGTCTTCTGCTTTATGTAAATTATTTCTTAATGTTTCCAAATAGCCTTTTTGGACAAATAGGAAAACCATAAAATATTAATTTTCTGGAGCATTATTATCAAAATTGAATCTGGACTAGGTCAGACTTTATACTGTGGTCTCACTGGATGTTCCAGCTAATAAGTCCCAGCTACAGTCATCTGCAGGCATTTGTTTTTACCCCCCAAATTTATTTATTTATTAAATTCAGGTGGAAATAAAAACATTTTCCTTCAGTATGTTCAAGCATCCTTTAACTCAACGGCAGTAGCACCTACGGTGATTGTGACTGTTGGGGCAAAAACCTCAGAGTATAATCTTTCAAAAAAGACCAAACTCGTGCTTGTACTACAAATGGTTCAAGAACAGCTTTCAATTTACTTTTGGTTTGCCTTGAATAGGCGTTTCAAATTTTACACGAATGTTCCGGGGACAAGGCAGGTGGTATTTGCTTGAATTAAATTAAACAATGTTACTAGTCCGCAATAGACAATCCAATCCATCCAAATTTATCAGACTAGATTTGAAATCTAAATGTATAAATCAAAATATTTTCTCACTGCCTCATGCATTAGCATTTATCTCAAAAGTACTGCATCATGTCTAATACATAAAACCTCACAGAGCTGCTACCATGGCTGTGGACTGTTATGGTTTGTTAAGATAAAACCTGAGGAGAATTTTAAGGCTGGAGCAGTTGGATATCAAGTCAACGTAAAGACGTTAGTGGGCGAGAAAATTCTTTGTGGATTGAGACATGTTGCTTCCTCTGGTGCAAACAGAAAAAGTTGTTGCCAAAGACACACAAAACAGAGGGAAAATGAGAGACTTTTAGAAAATGACAGGAATTTTTTTTATTTCTGGTGAATTTGGTGATCGGTCAGCGCTAAACACACACATAACACAAACACAGACTGCACAGATGGTAGCGGGTCACATTGGTGTGAATGATGTGTCTGAACACGCCATCAGTCCTGTTTTAACAAATATTTTTCATGGTTATATTTTCATTCCAGTACTATCGAACCCTTTCAGCACAGTCTCTGTACAACAACTAATGAGGGATTTTGTAAACCCATGGTACTTTAAAACTTTTTTTGAAGCAAAATGTAATTAACCTTTGTAGCAGTGGGAGAATATGAGACAAGGCAGAGACTTCAAAAACACTCAAACAATATATTGCTTAAAAATTCTTTTCATGTGTTGCATAGATGGAGTTAATTAATGATGGAGATTACATTTGTGCGCTGATAAATAATTTCTTGCATCTATGTTCTTATACAGCTCCTCTTTACTACTTCACATTGCTTTGAAGCAGTGGCCCACAGAGCTTGTTTTAATCTTACTAATCTTATTTGGTATTTGAAATGAACAGATCGATGTAGCTGCCCTCATTGAGAGACAGTGTATCTCAACATGTTCAAGAGCATCCTTATCTCACTGTGCCTCTCAGGCATGAAAACCCTCAGTTACAATCCAAGTTCAAATGTTAACATGTACACCTACGCAGGTCTAAAACTTCGGTGCTTATAAATCCTGAAAGGGAGGTGAAATTATCTCTGTGCCCAGGGTGCACAGGCAGACGGCGCAGGGGGACCGATGGACTGCTCTCCCTGTACCGCGTGCAGATAACAGAGCAGGCCTACAGTATCTGCAATACACAGCGCTCTGATAAGATCTCAGTGTGATTACCTCCTATCAGTCACCGATGATCAGCTGTTTGGGGCTGTCCAATCAGACGAATCACGTACAATCATTTCTGAAGCCGTTGGCTCCTCACAACATCTTATACATTTTGCAGAACAACTTGCTGCTTCATAGGCAATGAAATTATTGCTGTTGCATCAGTTATTTTGACTTGCTTGGCTAGCAAAGTCTCTTGCAAGTTTCTAATACAGCACTTACTCAGCTGAGTAGATTCATTTACACATGGATTCCTGCGAAGAAATGCTGAATGGTGAAAAGGAACAGATTTTTATACAGCATGAGGTGGTTCTCTCGCAGAAGTGAGGTTACAACTTTGCTCCAATCAATAGTAATGTAAAAGAGGTATCCAAACATTGATCAAAACAAGTACATTGTTAAACATAAGTGAATGCACACAACCACAAATTTGCACACACAGGCACTGCCTCACATTTCTTTTCTAAAAAGGAATTGTATCCGTCATTTGACCCAATTGGACTGTTTGGTTGACCTACTTATTGGGTTGATCCTTCAGGGTTCGGCCTTTGTGGACTTGTTAAGTGTGTACTGTGGCATATTACTTTGATGTGCGAGTATTGATTGTAAAGATACAAGACTCTCGGCTGACCTGTAGCATATCGATTTGAGAAAACTGTCTGCATTCTGCCTCGTCTCCAAGTTGATAAAACTGATTTTGCATTGAGCTCAAAAAATTAATCTGAGGCTACCAGATGCATATGGGTGCATAGTAATCAGTGGAAACATCAAACGTTAAGATATGACCAGAATGTTTAGACTCTCATCTGTTATTTTCAGTGTGGTATCACTACTGCTGATCTATTTTTCTCCCTGTCTGTAGGCTGCTATTGCCATTCTTGACAGGGTTTACAGTGAAATGCTGGATTTATACCCGTCTGTTCATTCAAAGGCCATTAGGTCGTTTCACATCAGCAGGTAATGGAGTTGACAGGGTTCATCTGAATTGTGTTCTTACAGCCTGAGGGGCACTGAGTGAGTCCACATAGTCTGCAACCACCAGCCAAAAACAAGCTTACAGCTCGTTGGTTTGGTGATAAGTAGGACAACTGCTAGGTGAATTCAAACTCTCTATGCACACGAGGACGAACAACGTGTGGGTGCGGGTGGGATTTTTCCCGGTGCCAAAGTTCAGCATGAGCATCAGATTACAAATAGGCTAATACTGTCTGTGGGAAAGCTAATGTGTCAGAATGATCTGATTCAGACAGCAGAGTTATGTCTACAACTGTTAGAAGCTTTAACCTGTTAGCACAAGATCTGGTGTGAAGAGAAATGTGTGCAAACTGCATTAGGGATGAATAAGTGGTGTCTTATAATTTAAATATGAACTATGCTCAAAAATCAGTTTTATTATTATCTTTAAAAATAAATAAAAAAAGATTTAAGCAGACTGCTAGCACTTTCAAGTGTATGGAGCGCAGTGGGGAGTGGGCATTCAGGGTTCAAATTAGAACCTGATGAGAGATTATAATGATGCTGCTCCATGGTTCAGTCCACATCCAGAGGGGCCAAATATCCAATTAAAACACTCTCTCTCTCTCTCTCTCTCTCTCTCTCTCTCTCTCTCTCTCTCTCTCTCGCTCTCTCGCTCTCTCTTGTTCAGTGAGGTAATTACTGGAAACCCTGCATGTAAATTCAATACAAGATAATACCTCTGGAGAAATGGCTCACAACAACCCACCAAATGTCATTGCTGCTCTGTAATTGTCATTTTACTGGATTTGATCCGTCATACTGGGCGTTTGATATCACAAATACCACCTTTAACTTTACAGTTAATTCCAGTTTTTGTTGTGCTCCATTAACTCGGTTCAAACACTGGCTGTAATGTGATGCTAATTGTTACTGAATCCACCATTACTAGAAGTGTATATGTGATTCACGACATGAAAGGTTGTAGTATCAAAACAAGCCCGGATCTGCAGCTGACAGCCGGGAAAAGGGCAGCTGAGCTAAGCTGATTGGTGATACAATAAGAGTGAGAGCTATACTTTATTTCCTGACCTTTTGTGGCTTGCTTTCGCACCCTCCCTCTTCTGTCAGTATCACTGATCAGCCGTACAGCCGTGTACAGGCCAGATCCCGCAGCCACTCCAAATGATCTTAACGCACGATGTGTCTCTATAATATTCCCAACCCCACGCCCTGCCTTTTCATCGACACACTAAGATAATGCATTGGACGTGGCAGAGCAGCCGAGCAGTGGCCCCTTCCTCTCATGAATACAGTAGATTTGACTGTATGTGCTGCTGTGGCAGAATTAGAGAGGAGAGGCTTTGCACTTGCAGTGTGTTGTTGGCTTATGATCACAGGCTGGTGTGTCATAGTGCAAAGAATCCATGTTTCAATGTTCATCTGAATCAATCTGGTCAGGTTACCTCTCATATTGGGCTATTCTATGAGTAATTGGTTTAAACTCTTCCTTATGAGCCACATTCACATGTTATTTGCCCTCATATTAATCATTCCACTCCTCTAGTCCAAACAGCTTCTCTGTTTAATTGAATGACCTGAAATAACCATTCTCACTGGCGGGGTTAAGATCAGTTTAACCCATGCTTTACATTCTATAATTATGCTTGACATGGTTTTGTTTGATGATTAGTCTGCAGGAAAATTTGAAATTAAATTGCTAAACCTTCCACTTTAATGACGCACTGTGCCTTCTCAAGTTGGCTGAAACTATCTACAAGCAGATTTACTTCTGAGGTGTAAGAAAAACCTGAGAAACCTCAAAATGACTGAATGAAAAGACCAGCTGAACGGAAAGCTGGAAAGTCTGTTTTCCTCATCTGGAAATGGCACAAAACCACATGCTGAAAGTCAATTAACATAACCCTGACATAGACCAACACAACAGAGAGATACAAACAGCAAATTTAAATTCAGGGAACCTGCAGGCATTCAGATAAAGCTGGCGTCAAAAGCAGCACAATTTACCTGCAAATAGAAAAAGTATGGATAAAGAGATCCACGTAAGACTTTTTTTTTTTTACTTTAGGTAAGGCAGAAGCCGATCTTTATTCAAAATAATTTGAAATCTGACTTCTAGTGAATAACTTCTGTAATACATTTCTTGCAAAACTTTTTGGACACGTGATAGTTTTTGGAGTTTGTGGGAAGAAGACAAATATTCATGTGTCTAGTTCTGATACAACTTTCATCATGACATAAAATAATCAAATGTACCACATATTTTCAGTTTTAATTAATACCCAATATTTCTGTCAACATCTTAGCCTTGCCTTTTTTCCTCACTATCTTGCCTCTCCTATCGATCTCAACTATTAAGCACCTGTAATGGTTGCCATCACTGGGTTGGTGCAGTGAAACAGACAGGGCTTTTTGACTGTATCACACTTAAATGGCTAACCGGACTGCAGAATAGGCTACCTTTCAGGTCTTGATTGCAGCCACAGAGCCCTCCCTGTGTTTTCATTGTGTTCAGCCACTGTTATAACATCAGCGTTACAGCGAGTAACAAGGAGCCATTGTGTCCTTTGGAGGTCATTTCAGCTCCAATAGAAATGTTTTTTTTTAGCATTTGCTGCAGCCCACACTTGAATGTGGGCACCAAACTGGCACTTGTTGGACCCCTGAGAAATAGCTGCTGTTTTCTAAATAGGATTTACTTTAATTGGCAGATTATTGTTTTCACAGGTCAATCTCCATAACCCGGAAATCCACCTCCATGCTCGATAAAAGTTAAGTCATTTACACTTTTGACCAACCTCTTTCAGCCTATCTTGCCTTCAAAGACATTTACAGCCTTTGTGATTTCAGTCCTGCCTCCTAACCACATTGGCTAATTGTCCTACCATGTAGGACTGAGGAAAAAAATTTAGCTATAGAGAGGTGTCAAACAACATTAGCATTTAGCGTAGCCGTCCAAATGTTCTTAGGGCCTGTATGTCTGTTTATTCTCTTTAAAATGTATGAATGAAGGATTTTGGATTTAGAAACCCACAAGCTTTCTTGTCACAAGAGCCACCGAATTTAACACACTCTAAACAAATTAAGATGTCCAGCTATACAGCTGCAGTTTAAGGGGGAAGCCCACAGCGTGTGGTAGTGATGGTAATATCCTCCGGATGTTCTTCTGTTCTTATAAAAAGGAGCTTTGCAGTCACTTTAACAAGGCATTTTCACTTAAATGAGGCACATTCTGGAAAGGTCACCAAATCATAGGAGCACAGCCTTGCGGGGCTGAGTTTTCTTACAATATTCCCTTTGACAAGTGTTGCTGTCTCATGAGTAACACTTCATGATAAAGTAACTAAGCAGATTTGCTGTGTGCCTGACTGTCCTGTCCAGCAGACTGTGTGCAAAGCCTGTATGTGGCATGTGCTCCTTGATGGGGCCAAGAGGGAAGGCTTTGGACTCACCATGAATTTATGTTCACACACATGATCGGTGTCAGGAACAGAGCCAGGATCGTATGGCTGCTGCTGCTGCTTCCTGTGGTGTCAGAAAGCAGCCGATTGCTTGTTGTTGTTCCCTCTCTGTTTCATTTGATGCTGATGATGCTGAAGACATCATGGGCTGAAATGTTAAAGCATCCCACCTCAACCCTCAACCTTCACTCTGACTAGACCTGTGACATCTGCAATGCTGGTGTGATGTGAAATTATTGAATCTAATGATGCTTTTCTGTATCATCAGTTTAAGTGAGAGTTTCCTCAGAACTCTTGTATTTATGAAACTATCTCAAAACCTCAAAGTGAAAAATGAATGACATCACACTGACGTTGTTTCTCTTAGTTTAGGATTCTTTAGTTTATATCCAGAGCTGGTATGTTCTGATTGTGCTTCAGTATGTTATATCTAACATGTAACGAATGTATTTTATTTATAGTCACATGATTGTGCTTTACATTGCAACATTTTGGTGTCACTATTGAAGTTGTACCACCGAGGTCTCACATCAAAATGTGTGGTCTATTATGCAAATGATATTAGTTTCACAATACCGTCTCACAAAGCTCATTGTCATCTCAGACATACGCACAAGTTGCCTTTGGCAGCCAAACCACAGGGTTGGGTGGTTTAGAAAAATGATCATTGTTTGGGTGAAAATAACTATGTTTGTGACCTAAGCCTAATTTACAGATGTTATTTAAGGTAACTACGTTGCTCAAGTGCCCTTATTTACCTTACTTAAAAATATATTATTTATATAAAGGTCAAATCTTTATTTAAAAATGCACTTTCAATTACTGCTTTATATTTGAATAGTTAAATCTTGTCAACTTGTTCAGAGACTTTTTCATTTTAATTATACATGGCCACCTTAGAATAAAAAGTGATGTCCGCTTCACTTCCTTTCAGGCTGTTTTGGACACAACAAGCTTCCTCAATCAGAGGGTTAGAGCAGGGTGTTTACGGAATAGACTGAGAGGGAAAACTCAAAGCCCAAAAAACACCTGAAGACAACCAAGATGATCCTTGTAATCAATTCAGAGCTTCACTCAGTTTGGATTATGACAGCTGGACAAGAAGACACTGTTTAGAGACAAAAGTGAGGGATAAAAAAAATTGGTAATTTGAGTCACGGAGGAAATTACACCCTTGGTAGCTGTTCTGGAAAATGTCTTCAGCCTTCCCTCTGCTCAGTCTGCTGTTACCATTTTCCTCGTCATCGCTTTCCAAATCATTGTGCACCTGTTGTAACTGAGGAATAAATCAAGCAATTCTGATTCTGATTAGATAAATTGCACAATAATTTTGTTCGTCGAGATTTTACAGCTTCATCAGTAACTATCACATTTGACTTGTTGTGAAGAGATGGATTGGAAGTAATTGTATTACACTCTTGATTCTGAAGGACAAAGTGAAATAAAGCCACTGAGCATATGAGGTTGCAGTGAAGAGGGTGAGTTGCTTTTTGCACCCTTTTTCTTGTGAACACAACCTCAGAGCCTGAAAACACAAAACCAGCTCACGAAGACACTTTGAAATTGGAGGAGGGGGAGGAGGAGGGGGAGGAAGGGTGTGGGGGATTCTCTTCCCCCACCCCCCTTTCACCCCCCCCGACCAAACCCGAAGGGTAATGCTGATGTTATCCAGGTTTGGATGCACTGTGTGGAAAAGGAAGGTGACTAAAGTGGTGGAAGAGCATGCGACTGAGCACGGGGAAGAAGTGACCTGAACTTTAACAGGATGGAGCCAATTCCCCGAGGAGTAAACATTCAGTAAAAGCTGAGCAGCCCATATCTGTGGAGTAAATGGGCAGCAGAGTGGAGCATGTTCTTCCCTAACAGGGCCAAGGTACACTGCCAGGAGATTTGAACTTATAATTCCCTTTTTGCTGTTGCTTGACTCATCAGGGTATACCCGCAACTTTTTGCCAGAAAATAAAACCACTGTGGTAAGAATATCTATTATCAAGATGAGAAATGTTACTGTGTCACAATACTAACACGAGAATACAGAAAGTACTTCAGCTGTGGCAAGCAGCATCAGTGGTATTACCAAGTAGTACAGGTGAAATTGGACTGAAATGATGTCAGATCCACTTAATATTACTTGTGTGTTGGTGCTACAGGCTGGTCAGTCGGACACT
This sequence comes from Embiotoca jacksoni, assembly GCF_022577435.1. Lineage (NCBI taxonomy): Eukaryota > Metazoa > Chordata > Actinopteri > Embiotocidae > Embiotoca > Embiotoca jacksoni. Next base: position 13,812,279 of record NW_027185403.1, read on the forward strand.
CGGCTATATACTCATAGTTTACCCTTCGTAATATGTTTCAAATTTGGTCCAGTGAAGCTAAAATAAACTTTTTATTGGGCAACTAGATTCAATAATAAACCATTTTCTTAGGTGCATGGTAGGGAAACAGCCTTTTTGTTGCTGTTGTTGCTATCTGACACATGTTCGAGTTGCTGCTCGGTGTTAATTCTTCTTAAGAGCGTGAATATAAAGCTATACACCTCTTGATAATTGCAATCCTCTCAGGGAAGCGGAGGGCAGACATCTGTGAATGGATGAAGAAATAATGGCATGGTTAAGAGCTGCTTGGGGCGACCAAACACATTTATTTGTGTGAAGTGTCGTGTTTTGAAAGCCACAAATGAATCGCTGACCTTATTTATGCAATTCTCTATTTGAAATTCTGACACAAAGATAAACATTTCTTTTGTTTATAACAAACAAATAGCAGTTCATCTCTTTCTCAGGGTTAAATGCAGTCAGGGAAACAAGCGAGATTTGATGCATTCTGTGGGTAATGATGAAACCGTCCACAGTTTCAGGATGCAGGATGCGGATGGGACTCTCTGTTTGGAGGAGGAGAAATTCCTCCTACCTTCTTCGCGACACTGTGACAGTGCCATTCCCTCCTTATCTGTACTCTCTTCCTTTGCCTCCCCCGTCAACCCCAACCCCACTCCCCCACCCCACTCACCCATTTTTCAAACACCTTCCCCCTCCATCATCCCTGTCTACACCAGTTTCCAAACCCCGCTGTGATAAGCGCTCTGAATGAAAATGATTTCCCTTTAATTACTTTTCATATTCAGTGCAATCCGAAGTGTATGCATTATATATGTATGTTTCACCACTCAGTATGGGGATTAAACAGTTGTGGGTGAACCTTGCCTGAGGGCGAAATACACAAATGCAATTAAATTTATTTCAATGAAAAAAAAAAAAAAAAAAAAAAAATTCTCATAGGTGACAGTTTTGGCGAAAGAACAAAAACATTTTTTTTTTTAAAAAAGGATGAAAAAATAGGTCCATATGTGGGTGTGGGGTTCATTATTCTACAAATAATAAGTAGAAAAACACTTCTTGCTTTAGCTAAGGTGAAACTTGTTTTATACTTGTGCCTTCAAGTGTCCTAGAAGGGATATAGGCAAGTTGAGAATACTTATATTCTCTGCAGCATGTGGAAACATTTGGCCATCTTGTTTAATATTTCATTTTGCGACATATTAGCATGCAGGTCATTTTCTCTGTTTTCCAGGACTGAGACAACTGAGGCACTTTAATAGAATCACCTGTATTTCTCTCAGCGTTCACAGCGTGTAGAGCTCATCCTGTGTTGAATTTCTGCTGCTAAATTACATGTCCTTCATATCCTTAAATCACAGATCAATAATTTGTCTTCTGCTGTCCAGAGACTAGCAGACAAAGAAATAGCAAGAAAGTAAATGGAACAGAGACCAATTACAGCTGGGTGATCTTATGTCTGTTGAGAGGTCAGTATGCTCACCTCCACACACCTGCCACAACAGGCCCACGCTGCCTCGCTAGAGCGGGAGCTGAAACATCAAAGGAGCGCTACTTGAACTTGAAAACTTGAAATTGCTCATCCTCAGCCCAAGAGACATTTGTGTCTTTCAAAACCTGAAGGGAAGAGAGTCAATCCACACATAGGATCCTTGATGACCCACAAGGCAAACCATGAATTTACCCTCCCCACTCTGTCATACTCTGTTTAGAGAGCAAAGACACAGAGACATCCTGATGTGTATGGATTTTCTTTTAACGGTAATAAGACTGTCAGGGGGGCCTGTACAGGCTGTGTGAGGATTTGGAGCCACAGACAGCGGTAATTGAAACTGACAGCGGGTTGAGCACAATGACTCTGTGGAAAACAACAATCATAACCTCCATAATAATCACAGCAACACTGCACGCTCGCAAACTTCTAAGGTAAACAAAATTACCCTGCTGACACCAACCACCTTATTTCCCTATCCTACCTGATTGTCTGTGCTTTCCTGCCGCTGGGCCGCTGACACTTTGCGTCATGAAGGCACCCAAAACTTCTGCATCAAAGGTGTTTCATGTTTAGAGCTGCACTCTGGTATTCGTCTGCCTTGCATGTGTGTTGAAAGGTGCCATCATCTCTGGTTGATAGAGAAGAGTTTGTTTAATGACAAAAGTTGCAGAAGCAATTTTAGCAAACATCGCAACAAATTACTTTAAATGAAAAAAAAAAATGTTGTTTTTCAAATCAGAGAGAAGATAAACATACCTCTCATCAAAATAGGTGACATTAATTGATATTTATTACAATGGAAATAAGGCAAGTAATTATATTTGATAGGTTTTAATGGTGGTAGCTTCTGCATAATGTTTTGTTTTAATTATTATTATATCCTACTTTTTAATAATGTTTACCTTTCTTGTTACATTGTTGGTGACTTTACAGTTAGTTTGTTATGAAGCTCCATCTACAATGAATGGTTTGGGATATTTTGAAATCACTTTTCTTTCTTTTTTTAGACTATGTGGACTTCTAAATGAACCTTTGGAAATCAGTCTGCTAATGCTATACAGAGAGTCATGAGGTTCTTAAAAAAAAAGTTTGATTTGTCTCAAACTGTGTTTTTCAGAATTTTTAACAAAATATATCCATCACTGAAGGGAGCTGTAACATATTTGGGCAGACAGCAATCCATGTAGATACATGAATTTACACAAAAATAGAATTGGACTACCACCTTTGCAGTTGTGTGCCTCTGCCAACTAGTCAAGTTGCAGTTTATATCCATCTCTGCCCAGACTCATATTCATGTGTTCACATGTTTGGTCAAAAATGCTTGACAGTAGACAATGCTTGAAATATAGATGTTGCTGCAAAGAAGCTACAAATTGTTTAATTTGGATGCTTCACACATCTTCAATCTGACAGCACAGACGAACAGTTTCAAGAGTCGTGTCACCAATTCAGTATCTGACCAGATGTGAAATATCGTCACAATCTTCTCTTCTGTTCCTGAGTTATGGTGTTGAAAACTGGCCAGAAAAGTGTTTTTGCTTAACAATATGATGCCACATTGAAGTTAACCTTGGACCTTTTTGGTGTAAAATGACATCACATTTCAAAGTTTTATCCTAAAAGACGTTTGAGTGAAATTTTTTCACAATTAGTGTTTGAATTTTTTTAGTTATGACCACAAATGTGTTTTGGGAGGTCACATATACACTTTGACCACCAAAATCTGATCAATCCATTTGAGTTCAAGTGAACATTTGTGCCACATTTGGAAAAAAAAAATAAATAAAAAAAAAATCCCTCAGCACGTTGTGTGCACGAGAATAGGACATGGGAGCCTAAATGCTGTTTATTGATGTGTAACTAATTGGTTCCAATAATTTAAGTTGCATAAATGCAGAAATTCCTGTTAATATGACTTTATTAATCTTTAGAACAGATGACAATGCTCCTTTATTTCCTTTGTATACTCTTGCGATAAGGTTAGTTTTGGGGGAGCTTGAGGTCAGTCAGTCAAGTGGAGTGGAGCCACACAGTTTTTTGAACTCCCTCATTCTCCTTCGCTCGCCCGGTATCTCCCTCTCATGGGGTTTTCTGGCTGGAATTTTATGGCAACGTTATAATCTGGAAAATGGACAGTTGTTTTGTACCAGTTATTTTTGTTTGAAGTGAACAGTTCATTTTCACCAGGCTTCATTCACTAGAACATACAGGACAGATGAGGCATAAAAACATTGAGAGATTTGAACTGTAGTTACAGTCTTGAGTTCTGAAGTACAGTGTTGCAGTACACAAGTTAAAAGCTAGTAAGACATTAACTTACTTAGAAGCATAATTAAGGTAATACCAGTTACCTAGCTAGAAATCGGAATCTAATACTTCATATTTAAGGTTTGGTCTCAACGACTGTTTTCTCTAAAATATTTGTGACTTCAGCTACAAATAGTAACATCAATTATTGTAAACAAACTGCAGCATGGGTTGTGAAAATACCATCAGAAAGCTCGCTAGCAATGTAGCAAAGGGTAAAAATAAGCTCACAATGTTGAAAAGAAAAATAAGAAGTTCAAAACTGAAGACTGAGCTACATTTGTAGAACTTTAGAGAACCAAGTTAGACGATAACTTTTGGTAATTATCATCTTTTCTTCGGGACATAGACATGTTTGTGTATTGATTTATAAAAACGTCTAAATAAACATACACAAAATGCAGTAATTCTAAAAGCATGTTTGATATCCAACATCGTCTGGTTACAGTAATTACTCCATAGCTGACACATCCTGGTTCATTCAAAGCAAACGTAGTATCATATAAAGAGGAGACTCTTTGTACAAAATAAATTCATGGGACATGTACTGTATAAAAGAGACAGTCATGCCTGCCTACCATTATGATAAATACACACACTGTGCTCACAGGAAGAAAACAATCTTTTTTCTACATTTCACCATCAATTCATTTCTCGTTTTGATGAAGTCAAAACCTAATTGCATGTGAGTCAGAGCAAACATCTGTCCTCATCATTTTCAATAAGTGCAAGCTGTCAGGCATGTAATCAGAAAATCATGTGCTGTCAGTCATATTCCATTACAGTCAGTTCCATTTTTGTCAAGATGTGGGTTTTTCAACATTTGGTGCTCATTTCCTTGTGAACAGACGGGAAAACTTCCTGGCTTTTGTGACTGGTATCAACAGTTGTTAATGTCCTTGTGCTGGTGGCAAGAAAAAAAATATGAATCTAAATTTGAACTTTTTTTTCATGTTTGTTATTCAATCTTGTTGCAAGTCTCACTTTTGGTTTTATAAGATGTAACAAACCAAAAGATAACAACATCTTGAATTGGGAATTATTTGTGAATATTACTGTGACAAGCTACAGTGTACAGCAGGAAACCAAGTTAGCAGCCCCACAGCCTGGTGCTGATAGATGAAAGAGGTGGTGAAGTGTTATTATGGCTGGAGTGTACTCAAAGGAATGCAATTGATGACCACTCTAGGGTCAACTCTGCTCACTCTGCCCTAGGGGAGAAATCTCTAGCTGAAGTATCACCTGCTTTGATATTGGGATGGTTGTAGAGCTATTGCCTTCTGCTTCATGGACACACACACACACACACACACACACACACACACACACACACACACACACACACACACACACACACACACACACACATTTGCACAGCTATCCTTGTTATGACATCGTATTGACTTCCATTTATTGTGGACAGCATAACCCAAACCCTAACCATATCTAAATCTCAAAAATGATTTTTTTTTTTTTTTATTTACTTAAAAAAAAAAAAAAAAAAAAAAAAAAAATTATCATTAATACTGGGCTTTGGTTCCCATAAGGACTATTGGTCCTGAGGTGTTTAGACCAGGTTCCCAAAGAGGTTGTAAGAATGTGTACATTCACACCCACGAAACAAAAACATGGACAAATGTGTGCCTTCAGTAAACCCTTGCGGTTTACATGTGTCTTTGCACTAAATTTGTCATTAAAGTAAATTGTTACAGTAAACAATTCTTTGACACAATGAAGTCTTAACATGAATGCATCCAAAAATATACTTAACAAACATTGATATTCTAGAAATGAATGTATCATACATTTAATCCACTTAATTAAAGCAGGACACATGAAGTCAAATTCAGAAGGAATGTGACAGTTTTTGAATTTCCACACTCAGTGAAGTTGACTGCAGGGTAGAAATCAAGCCAGTTTATCCCAGTTCATTCTGGTTTTTCACCTCTGTGGTTGGCAACAGTCTTCCAACACCCAAACAGGCCCCTCCAGTCCTTTCTGGCTCTCATTAGCCGGAGCAGAGGTGTAGACAAATGGTGAAAAATGAAATGGATATGCTTTAAAGTTATTGTAATGGGTTCATGCAATGCCATGAACACAGCTAATTAAGGTCAGGGGAGTTCTCATCACAGGCAGTCCTACGGTTGTGTATGTTTTTATTAAGGGAATTTATTATGCAGCTCCGACACGGGCCGGGCCGCCTCGCTTCACCAGAGCTAGAAAAAGGGTGTCTCCCCCTGTATGAGCAGAATAATTATCATCTTCTCACAGTATTACCAATTTTCTCCAAATGTTTTTTGGCTTTCCTGAGCAGGCTAAACACAAATGATGCATGATGAAATCTCTTCATTGTCAACCACATATTCTAGTGGAAGTTACTTAAAGGAAGCCAGAACCTTGACAAGGTTTACAGGTTCTACTGACAAGCAGCTATTGTCCCCAAATAACCTGTGAAATCATCTGCAGGTTTGCACAGATATAGACGTTGGTGGTAATTAGTTTAACAAATAGCTCAGTGGTCATTTTGGAAAAATCTCCCTTAAAATGCAGAATAGTTCAGGTGATCAGGCACTTTGGCAAACATTAAGCTGCTCTATAATTTCTGGTTGCCTTAATAGCTGGTAGATGAGACTTTAAAACCTGGAAGATTACAGCAGAGGCATTTAAAACTATGGACTCATCTCAGCATTGCCATCATTTAATAAATGTTCCAACAGACTAAAAAGAGAGGTTAATGCCATTGCTATAAATACTGCGGTTATTTACTTGCCTTTAATTACTGAAAATAGGTAAACAATAAATAAATAAATAAATAATTCCAACTGCACAATAAAAGGAAATATAAATTGTACCTCTTGAAAGCTGCAGTTACCAGTTAATGGTAGTGTTTTCTCCATGTAAAAAGCTGTTAATAAATCTCTTGTGCATCATTTGTACATATAATGAAGCCAATGTTCAGATTAATACATATTTGGTTTTAGGTCAGATACAACTGCAGCCACAAATCTTCTCATTATGGAATGAGCTTCTGTACATCCAGTATAATGAGTTGGATTCCTGATTCAATTAGGCAAAAATGTGAAATGATAGGACTGTGGAATCATTTTCTTAAAATGTGAGAAAACAAGGTAAATAATGAGATGGTTGTTTTTTTCCGGAGTAAATTGCAGAGCTCCCCATGAGCTGCAGAGCTATATGTTGTTTTTGAGGAAGCTGAATTACAATACATGCATAACAATAATTTATCATGCAGTATTAACAAAGTTTATTCAATAGATTTGAAGAAAAGTTGTTGGATTTAAAACATCCAGTTGGATGACAAGCAATGTGAATTATGTGATTTAGGAGAAGTTGAGAATGAATCGCATTTTCTTTTGTTTCGTCCTCATTATGATAAATTGAGTATGTCGATATTAAATTAAATGCGTATTCAAAATCCAGCAATGTTATGGTGCATTGATGATGGCAGAATTAAATGGTTGTTCAGCTGTAATATTTGTAAATTGCAACTGTTGTTGCTGAAGCTTGGAAAAAACTTTAGCATGGTTTATTTGTTTAGAATCACTTGAAATATTTGTTATTACTCTGGTTCTTATTTTTGTTATAAATGGTGTTTTGTAAGCCTATTTGGGATAGGCTTTTGTTTATGTATGACACAGTAATACAAAATTATCATTCAATCAATCAATCTGTTATCATCTAATTTAAAAGATGACTGGAGAAACTGTGACTTTTGTTGAGGTGTTTAAACTATTACTAATTTAAATTTAGGTTTTTTTTCATGATTACATTATGCATAATCATATAATCATTATATTTCTATTTCAACACAGCTAATTACTTTCATTAACAGCAAAATACATACGGTATATCTGCATAATGTGGACCAGTGAGCAAGGTGGATTTGTTTCATGAAATATTTAAGCCCCTGGACTGTTAACATACAAACATGAAAACAGATAAAGACAATACATCACACAATGCTCCATCCCTAGATTTGATGAAATACTTCACTTCTACTATTACATGGATCAGTTTAACACTGATTATCACAGATATTTTTTTTGTGTGCTTTTTTTGTGGTTTTCAGTCTCTTGGCGATAAGCATCAGAGTGACTTATTTTCATGTTCACAATCAAGGATCGCATTACTGTCTAATCTCACGCTCTAAGAAGTAAAGCCAGATGAAGATCTGGGAGATTTTCACTTCCAGCCTGTTTTCAAATCAACCATTAAGATCTCTGTCTTTGGCAATCCTTTGAATGTCATTCACTTCTCATTTTTAATGGTAGTCTGTGCACAGGGGGACCACAGCAGGGAGAGTTGGGATTTGTGCACTGCTTAGAGGAGTTAGAAAAAGGGAAATACATTATGCACTAATATATCCAGCAGTATGGTAGGTGGTGTGCATGAGATTTCCATAGAGAAAGTACAGTAGCTTATGGTGATTTGACCAACTGAGTCAACTCTCTGCTGCTATGAGACTTTTTTGTGAAAAAGTACTCATTTCTACAGTCAGCTTCACTCACTCTGAGCACCTAGAAAACAGTTTTTTTTATTTATTTAATCTGATAAACATCGAATGCTGCAAGGTTACTTTTTAAACATAAAGCTATCCTCAGGTGACATCAACTGTTGGCCCCTTTTATGTTTATTGAGGTGTTCTGCAAAAAATATGACCTAAAACATCATTAGATTTTTACACAAGCCCTAAAAGAAGATAAAGAGAACCCAATTAAGCTAATGAGACAAAAAATTTTCCTCTAGCTCATTTAATTATTGAGGAAAATTATCCAACATTACATATGTGTTGGTGGCAGAAGTTTATGAACCTTTGCTATCAGTATCTCCCCTCTGTGCAGCAATAACTGCAACTAAACGTTTCCAGTAACTGTCGATAACAATTCAGAATGTTTTATTGAGCAGAGGGAAAAAGGTTGGTTTTTGATGGAGTTTTTCAAATCTCACTTTGCCCTTGTGATAAGGATAAGGAGACTTATTGCATTCAAAATTCTCCAAGTGTCTCTGATCCATAGAGCCCATGGTTGTTAATTTTGGCCTCATAGTTTTGTAGCTGTTACTGACTAAATTTGGGGATGTTTTTTTCAATTTTTTTAAGAAATAGCCAATAATGGGATACTATTTTCATATAGAGTTAATTATTCTTTGTTCAAAATGTTAATACAGATGATTAAAGAGTTCATTAAGATATTTTCCCATGTTAAGTTGACAGTGACGGGGCGACACGGTGGTGCAGTGGTTAGCATTGTCACCTCACAATAAAAAGGATTTGGGGTTCAAATCTGGGCCTGGGCCTTTCTGCAGAGCTTGCATGTTCTCCTCTGTGCCTGTGTGGGTTCTCTCCGGGTACTCTGGCTTCCTCCCACCCTCCAAAAACATGCATCTCAGGTTAGTTGGTGGTTCTTCAAATTGCCCTTAGGTGTGAATGAGAGCATGAATGTTCTTTGTGGCCCTGTGATGGACTGGCAACCTGTCCAGGGTGTACCCTGCCTTCGCCCAATGTGAGCTGGGATAGGCTCCAACCCAACCCAACCCCCCCCCCACCCACCCCCCACACACACACACACACACACCACCACCACCCTCCCCCCTGCTCAGGATAAAGCAGGTATAGATAATGGATGGAAGTTGAAAGTATTAGTAGTAGTTTACATTTGATAATTTGGTTTTAATCGTCTTTTAAAAAAAAATGTATTGGTTTTTGTTTGTTATTGTAAAATTTGCATACTCTGGATTCTCTAATATTGTCTGAAAAACCCCTTATGTTCTTGCTGTGCTATACTTTTTAACCAAAAAGAATGAGCATTTTTTTTTCCATCCATCCATCCATCATCTTCCACTTATCCAGGGTCGTGCCGCAGTGGCAGCAGGCCAGGCAAGCTGACCCAGACTTCCCTCTCCCCCGCATCATTTTCTAGCTCATCCTGGGGGATCCCGAGGCGTTCCCAGGCCAGCTGGGAGATATAATCCCTTGCGAGGGTAAAGAGTTGGTCCACTGTTCCACGAAGAGGACAGACTCCGCACTGCTCCTCTTGAATCTAAGGTTCGACAAACGGTCGGAGCCTCCTTTCCAGCACCCTGGCATAAGCTTTGCCCCAATAGTTGGATCACACTCTCCGGTCCCCTTTTTTGAAAATGGGACCCATCACCCCGGTCTGCCAGTTCATGGGTACTGTTCCCGTCCCCCATGCGACATTGAAGAGGCGTGTGAGCCAAGACAGTCCAGCAATGTCCAGCGCCTTCACCATCTCAGGATGGATCTCATCCACCCCCGGCGCCTTGCTACCGAGGAGCTTTTTGATTACCTCAGAGGCCTCTGCTAGGGATATGGGTGCAAACTGCTGTTCGGTGCATAAGCACAAACAACAGTCAGAGCCTTCCTCCCCGCAACCTAAGACGCATGGAGGCGACCCGCTCGTTCTCACGCCTCTCACCCTGGGCAACTCCAGAAAAGGATAAAGTCCAGCCCCTCTCCAGGAGCTTGGTTCCAGAGCCAGTGCTGTGCGTGGAGGTGAGCCCAACTATATCTAGCTGGTACCACTCCACCTACCGCACCAGCTCCGGCTCTTTCCCTGCTAGCGAGGAGACGTTCCAAGTCCCTAGAGCTAGTCCGTACTGCCGGCGATCGGCCAAAAACGATGCTATGAGAGAGGTGGAAGCGCATTCACATCAGGAAAGTTGTGTGCTGAAACTGGTTATATAACTAAGTAAAGCCGACACCATTCTTGTCCATTCAGGTTTTTTTTTTATAGAACACTTTTACACAATATGAATTGACCAAAGTGCTGCACTACATCAAACAAAATTGAAACAAATTAGACAGGCTGGAAATAATTAAGCCCTAAAAATGATTAAACAATACAGTAAAATTAAAAGAAATGAAAGAAAATATTAAGCCAAAGCAACACACAAGGACATACATGTGCAGTAATTAATAGTGAAAAAAGGAATGAAATTAAAATTGGGCCTAATTTGAAAATGCCAGTTAGAAATAAATGTTCAAGATTTGAATACTGAAGAGGGGAGCTGCAGACTCATGTGATACATTCTCATTGTCACATTGTTTTATACATTATTCTCATACAAATAGCCATTATTTGTTCAATAAAACATGGAAATATGCTAAGTGTAGTATATCATAATGGGCAATACTTCAGGAAAAACATATTTGGATAAATTATTTTAAAATGTAGATGGTTGGTTTGGGATGCAAACCAAAACAATAGCACTCTGAGCATGAATTGGCAACTTTCCCTTATGTTAAAATACTGTATGAAACCACATTTTTGGTTCAGTGTCAGTGACGCAATGAATCAACTGAGGGTTTGATGATTAGTGACAAGGATATGATCTTTGGGTTGAGCTTTGCTACGGAGTTGTTCATGTGTGCATTATTAAATAATAATAATAATAATAATAATATGGTTTTTAGTAGGTTTTTGACTTGTGCTCGAACATAACTTTCTGTGGCTTGAAGCCTTTGTGATGATTACAAATATGAACAGACAGGGTGTGTCAGGATCCCTGTGTGTCCCTTTGTTCTCCCTTATCTCCTCTTTCTCATGTTCCTGTCTCTATCCCCTGTTTGTTTTGGTCTGTCATGTGTTCTTGTTTTGATCTGTGTTTGGAGGGTGTGGACTCGTCCACCTGCCCGCCTCCAGACACCTCCCATTATCACCTGATCAGGTTGGCATAGCTGTCTCTCGTTCCAGTAATCACCACCTGGCAGTATATGAACCCCGGTCCTGCACTCCACCTGCGTCAGTCCATACTATAACCTCACCTGGTACTATGCTGCGGTTCTGTAAATCAAGTTTGCATAGTTTGAAATTCCGGTTCTGTCTGTCCTCCGCCTGCCACAGTTTCTACCAGCGTGTCTGCCTGTCTGTGATCCTGTGATCACGGGTACCACACAGTTGATCCTGTGTGCCTCACCCGAGACTCCTTTGGTTCTCGGACACCCCTGGCTTGCGAAACATAACCCCCAAATTGACTGGGCGGGAGGAAGAATCACAGGTTGGAGCGGCTCCTGTCACCCTCGCTGTCTTCGCTCTGCTCGCCCCCCAGTGGACGCCTTTCCCGAAGCTCCAGCATCTACTCAGAACCTCGCTATGGTACCTCAGCAATATCAGGACCTCAAGGAGGTGTTCAGTGAGGAATGCGCTCTATCTCTTCCCCCCCACAGACCTTATGACTGCCCCATAGACTTGCTTCCCATTACTACGTTTACCTCCAGCCGCCGATATAGCCTCTCCAAGCCTGAACGGGCGTCGATGGAGAAGTATATCACGGACTCCTTGTCTGCTGGAGTCATTCGTCCGTCCTCGTCCCCTCTCAGAGCTGGATTTTTTTTTTTTGTCTAAGAAAGACAAAAGTCTTCGCCCCTGCATTGACTACCGTGGACTGAACAGTATAACGGTTAGGAACAAATATCCCCTTCCTCTGATCAACTCTGCTTTCGAACCCCTGTCGATTGCTACGATATTCACCAAGTTGGATCTCCACAACGCCTACCATCTCGTCCGCATTCGGGAGGGAAACGAGTGGAAGACTGCTTTTAATACTCCACTTGGATATTTCGAATACATGGTTATGCCCTTTGGATTAACCAACGCTCCGGCAGTTTTTCAGGCGCTGGTGAATAACGTCCTCTGCGATTTTTTTTTTAGATCGCTTTGTGTTTGTTTATCTCGACGATATCCTGATCTACTAAACTATATTCTCGCCTGGTACTACGCTGCGGTTCCGTAAGTCAAGTTTGCATAGTTTGCAATTCCGGTTCTGACTCTCCTGTCTGTCCTCCACCTGCCGCAGTTCCGAGCAGCGTGTCTGCTTGTCTGTGATCCTGTGATCCTGCCTGCTGTCCTGTGTCGGCCCACGGGTGTCACGCAGTCGATCCTGCCAGCTGTCCGGTGTCGGACCACGGGTGCCACACCATCGATCCAGTCTGTTGTCCTGTTTTGGGCCGCGGGTGCCACACAGTCGAGCTTCCCTGACAGGCTGTATTATTCCAAGGGAACCATACAGTCAACCTACCGAATAACCTGTTGTTTGGAAAGAAACCTTCTTACCGAGAATCCAACTGTTGTCCGTGCTGCATTTGGGTCAACTCTCACCACAGACCTTGACAGGGTGTAATCAGGGTGTAATGGACTGGCACCCAGGGGTTAAGACTAAATTGATGGAGGGCCACCCACAGACAATGGCAAAATAAACTTTATTCTAACATGAAGCAGATAATAGCCAAAAAGAGCAAGCTAGGAGGGAAAGCAAGAAAAAATAAGGAAATAACAAAAAGTTCTTGTTAAAATAATTTATAAAAAATAGCAAATTAGGTGCATCAATGTGAGTGCATTGGTTTGTAAAGATGGTAGACTCCTTAAAATGAATCGATACCAAGTTAAGCAAATTAAGATGTTTTATTGCCATAACAGTGTAAACTACCTTGAATAGTTTTCATTCTTCTAGTGATGCGTCCCATTGGTGAAAAAGAGGCCGTGCAGCAGGACAGTACCTGAACTTTTTATACTTGCAGCAACTATAAAACATCATGACTGTAGGCTATACAGTAGTATAGAGGCTGAATTACAGAACAACATTAGAGTCTAAATTGTAAATAGGTTTATCTTGAGGGAAGAAAAATCCCCTCCGATTCAGAATGTATTCACAAGGTCTGCGAAGGGTCTCGGGGTCAAGCTCAGTTGTAATAATGGTTCTGTTGTAATTTTAAGTTTTCAATAATGTGCGAACTCACGGGATGTCGTTACCATCTCGTGTCCTGCTCCAGATCACATCACACTAACAATATTTCAAAGTAAATGACTACAGCGTTAGTGTTAATGATCCCTGTATGTAAATGACCCATTTTACATCTTTGCATCTCATCTCTTTGTTTTTCCACACACCCCATGCTCATCAGTAGCAATGACCATGAGACTTCCCACAGTGAGGAAAAATCTGGGCATGTTTAGGAACTCCGCTGTCAGTGTTGAAAGGTATCTTACCAGGGGGTCTTTCTAATTAAACTCGTGCCTAAACCAAGGCTGTGGGAGATGGGGCATCTGCTATGCAAAGTGATTTGAAATCCTCCTGCTGCTCATGTGCAAAACTTTTCATCTGGCCTCCATCGAAGGAGGAGGTTTGGGAAAATGCCTTTATTTTTCATAATCCCCCCTCTCTCTCCCATACCTTATCCATATTTCATGAAGGGCTCTGGAGGTATGAAATTGTCTGAAACTAATCCACTACTGGATATTTAGTCCCAGATTAAAATCACCCGCCTCACTGCTTCATAATTCTGTTCCTATTGATTGCTGGGTCCAAATATAAGTCAAGGATGTACAGAATTTTTTTTCCTGGGACTTTCTGAAATTGTGCCGGCGCAGCTTCTGTGCACTGACTCCATGTAAATGTTGCTTTCCTCAGTGAGCATTTGTCAAGCTTTTGCAACTCAGCACTGCACTTGGTTTGTTTAGGCTCACAGTTTAAGCTTGTTGTAAACCCCCATGACTAAAAAGGCACATCTGCACATGCAGCACAATTAAAAAAAAACACTCCCCAAAGATCAAGATAGACAGCTGGAGATACTTGGGCTTGGAGTCCTTACTATTTTTAAAGATAGAAAAAGGATTGTGTGAGTATTATGACATGTTCATGACACCCAGGAGCAGATCATTCCATTCTTGCCTGAAGTGAAAGTGCACGTCTTTCCCCGTTAGGCTGTAGAATAGGCATGTCTGTTAACGTCAAATCTACATAAATTGTATCCAACATCAATAGGTACACTGAGTGTGTTTTGATACTGGTATATACATTTTTCAGCTGCATATTTCCCATTTTTTGCCCAAACTGTGTGTCACTGCCATTTGGTCCAATTGTCATATCAGGCTGGCGACAGTGCCACAGCCTGAAATCAGCACAGACAGAGCCAAGGTGAAAAGAAGAGACCCGAGTTGTGCTCACAAAAAAACACAAAGCAGCAAAAGTGTTCCTGCGATAGATAAGCCTACAGTAATTCAATTTTGTATCTTATTGTTAAGACATCCCCTGAAAAGACCAAAACTACAAAAGTCTGTTTCTCTTTCTGAATTATCTTTCTTGTCTGTTGCATAAACACGGCGCATGTGGTAATTTTCAGAAACAGCAGGGCACTGTCGTTTTATTAACATTAATCCATGTTGGAGTAAATGGTTTGGGACTATTTTCAGCTGCAGAATAATTTGGTGCTTTAAGGAGTATTAACGGTAACAAATGTAATGTAATGGCAAAACATGTCATCCTGACAAACAGTGGGGTCATTTGTGTGTTTTTAGTAGTTGTTTTGGACAATGGCTCTCTATGGCTCTAAAGGGATAAGATACATCTGGCACTGGCTACAGAAGCAATACTTTTTCAGAGCAAAATCCTTCATTGTTCGAGCATTTGTTTGGTATTTGTTTGTTTTTAAGTAACATTAATATTTGGAACAGAAAACCACGGTGTCTGTTAGGCTGCCATCAGTAAGAGATTAGCTAACTGTAAGCTTGATAGCCTACCAACACTTGAACATTTAGGTTGGCAAAGGTTTCAGCTGACCGTAGTCTTGTTGTAATACTTTTAGACACAAAGTTACATCTTTAGAAAGGGACCTTAGAATATAAATAACAAGGAAACAATTAGCATACATTTCCTTAGTGGTCTGTAAAAGCCATATTGATTTGTGTGTGTGTTAATTGACCGTTCCTCTTGCTACAGTGTGAAAGTGAATGGGAAGCGATGCACAGAGGCGTGAGTAATATGATAACTGGAGGTATTATTTGACCTGTTCGCACATTTCAAACCTGTACTCCTCATGAATGCTGAAAATACTGTCATGTCAGTGAGAAGTATATCTCCTCAAAATGTAATGTTTACATGATGTTTGCACAGAGCTCGCTGGGGAAAAACACGGGTGCGCCTACTCAAGGCTGCATATTTGAGCCCTCTCAGATTTCTGCTGGTGCTGTTTTTCCTCCACGGTGCTCTCCAACACACCATTTGAGACTCAATTGTCAGAAAGCTAAAGATGGAGATGTGTTGATGCATGCCTGCCAAAAAGTCACAGCCCAACTGTTCAGTGCCAAAAGCCACACGGGCGTGGCAGGTGAGAAAGTAAATGAAACTCCAAAACTCTGCAGGAGAACGAGAGGGTGGGGGGGAAATAAGCAGTGATGAAAGTAAAATAAAACTTTGAGTTGAAAACCAGTTCAAGTTGAAAGACATGGATTTATATACTTTTAAAAAAAAAATAGGGCAATAAAATGAATTAAAACTCAAATAATACATTTAACAAAACCACATGATAAATGTTGGATAACATTTTCACGGAACAATAACAGGCTCCATGTAATTGAATGTACACGCCAAAATTGAAATTCTGCAACAACAACAACAAAAACCATTAGCTTATCTTTGTCTGCATGGAAAAAAGTGAGGCACTTTCATGCGCACTTGATTAATTATGGAAATAAGTGTTTGTTTTCTCTGACTCTTTGGTGCTGTAATGTGGCTGCAGATTGATTTTCAGCGGGCGCTAGCTAGAGTATCATGTAGTGTGTAGTACAAGCCTTCTTGTCTCCAAAGATTTTTCCATCTATGAAGAGTCTGGCAAGTAAACAAAAGAACAGGTGGCTGGCGACAGAGGCAGTGTAATAATACCACATCCACAGTACATGGATGCACGTCTGTTTGTTTTTCTGAGCTCTCATGTCTCTGACTGTGAGCATCAGCCTAATGAATGTTTAGTCATCTCCTAGACTTCAAAAACATCTGGAAGCTTTAACAATTGTGCTCATACTGTAGTCATGAACTCTGTTTTATTTTTCTGTTTTTGTTCCTCCAGATTTGGTTGAATGGTCACTCAGCAGCTGCACATCTGTTTCCCTTTTTTTCAGAGTGCGTCACCAGTTTCAAATGGGTAAAGGGTCAATTTGACTTTCAGATGTTGCCTTTATATTTTGCTGTTGGATGAGTCACAGAAATGGGGTTTAATCATAGACTGTATATATAAAAAATTTTTTAAAAAAAGAGCGTAGCCTGTGTGACATTACCAAAAGCTTTCCTGAAGAGTGGTGTTGAAGCTTAGTTCCAGGTAGCTCTGGCCATCGCCATCTCAGCAGTGCCTGACTCTTCCTTTCTTCCAACTAATCAAAACTGGGCAAAGATGTGGTATGTGAGGGAGCTGAGGCAGGCTGAAAGAAGCTGAAACCTGCAGGCAGCTAGCCGGCTGTGATGGCACCCACCTGTCACACAAAGCAGCCCATCCTTTGTTTATGCATAATTTCAAACATTTTACACTTTTTTGTTTTTTTATTTGCAGATTGTATATCCTTTAGAAATATTTTTGGTGGTTTTAAGTATCAAAGACCATCTCAGCATAGTTTTACATCTCTTCTCTTAAGCTTCTTTCTTGAGCTTGACCAAGAACAGACTGTTTTGTGTCTGCATCTCAAAGGCACAGCAATATCAGTGACCCTCTCTTCTGATTGACTTTTTTGATTGACACATGCCTAGGCCCATCACAGGTTTTCTTTGGTCTTGTAGCTTGCTAGTTCTGGGACAGAATGACCACTTAGTGTTTTCTTCCACATAAAAGCTTGGACAGTGGGTCATGCTGAGGATGGACATATGACGTGAGTTTGTGACATCACAAATTTATGGACATCTAAACATCTTGTCCAAACAGCGCAGTTGCTAAACACTGGCTGTGTACATTTTTCTGTGGACTGAACATTTTGACACTGTCACAGTATTTTTAGAACATCAATACCTTCTTTATAATTTAGAATAAGAACAGAAATCTGAATTTATAAAGTATAATATAAGATTTTGAAGCTTTAATACCATTTAAAGGGGCGGGTTATATAAAAATCCCCTCCCGTACAGTTGTCATGAACAAGGAAATTATTTATAGAGACCAAAATTGTGACTTATAATGGGCTGTAAATAGGTTTATTTTTTTCTTTAAAGTTTGGCCGTTTAGCATTGGGGTCTTCGTGGATTGACCCGCTTTTAGAGCCAGCCTCAAATGTCCATTTAAGAAACTGCAGTTTATGGCACTTTTGTGTTGGTTTCATGTTGCAGCCCTGAAGTTTTCCAGATGGATATAATGTGTCATCCAGTGAACTTCAGAGTTGCATGTAGGCAGATTTTTAGATGGTGGATTTTGATGGTGAACATGGAAGACTAAATATTATGCCTGCTATATACCAGCATGTTAGCATTGTCATTGTGAGTATGTTGTGCTGATATCAGCAGTTTAGCCAGTCAGTTGACCAAAACACTGCTGTGCTGAAATACAGTCTTAGTCTTGTTATTAGATACTGATAAATCTATCGGCTAACTATTTCTCCATGTCTTTAATCGATATACCAAACTCTAAGGGAACCTTCTTATGATACTAAATTAATATCTAATTATCATATCTGAGATTCTAGAAAGAAAGTGGGCCATGTTTCCGAAAGTTGAACACTTTTAAACATAATGTAAGAATACCATAAAACAGTGTAGAGATTTTAATCCCATGTTGTAATTAGACACGTTGATCTTTTTAGTAGTGTTCTCATGTACTTACAAGAATCTAAGTTACAAGCTGAAACAACAAGGACCCATTTACTGAAGACACTTACCCTGAATCTGAGTGTGCTGCTGGTGTAATGATGATACTTGAGCAACACAACAACTGTAAATCCAGGCAAGATCATAAGTTGCTTCTCATATTAGGTCAAGTTTGTGGGTCAACCATTTATACAACTCACGGCAAAACACATCAGAGCCAAAATAGATCTTGTTTGCTGGCAAGTCACTTCACTTTATGCTCATTCATTGTAAATGTGAAGCATAG
The DNA here is from genome assembly GCF_022577435.1 of Embiotoca jacksoni. Taxonomy (NCBI): domain Eukaryota; kingdom Metazoa; phylum Chordata; class Actinopteri; family Embiotocidae; genus Embiotoca; species Embiotoca jacksoni. The sequence goes on from NW_027185403.1 coordinate 13,830,986, forward strand.
CAGAGCTGATTAGCATAAGACGCATTACAGAGCATATTTCTTGGCTGTGCTGGTGAAGTCATCCAGTAATGACCGAACTCAAATATTCCAGAGGCTCCGAGCTGCTGCAGCACATTGAAGTCAGATTGGAGAGCAAATCCCAGGAGTTTGTGTCCAATAATAACACTTGCTGTGAAAATGCCTTTGCCATGTTGCATTAAGCTACTGTATAGCATGTGGTACACTCTTGTTTATTCCCAGAAGAGGAATATTTTTAATGAAACCCCAAGTGATGACTTCCAATTTTTTTTGAGACCAGTCATTTTACCTTGATATCGGAGATTCCCCAGACGATTATGAGCCCATACTTTGCTGAAAATATTACACTTCCCCTGCCACCAGATTTGAAGGGGAAAAGCTCATCTGAATTTGAAAAGCCGTGTCTTGTGAGAACAGAATTCCCAGGTGTGATGAGTTTGCCCTGGAATTCAGATTTATCAGGTTCTACTTCGAACACAGCTCATACCACAGAGGGAGCGAGGATCATTTGGCAAATGGTGAGAACAGGAAGCAATTTCATTGAATTGTAAAACAACTCTTAAATCTCACCAAATGAAAAAGAAACAGATGGAAGTCAAAAATCTCTTTGACGGATCTTGAAAGGAGCCTTGACAGCCCCCACCCTTCATGTTTGTTGGTAAAATTCAGATTTATTCAGTAAGTACTTCAATAATACAGTAAAACAGCAATAAACAATCCATGGATTTCATGACAAATTTTAATTTCTTTTTGCGCATTGTCAGTATAAATGTACAGCCAAGTTAAGCAGAAAAATGCCAGAAAACATACACACATCCCGGAGCTTTCCTGTAAAATGTCTGCAGCTGTAAATGCACTGTAGCTCATTTTCAGTTTGTTTCGACAGAAATGTCAGTGCATGCCCTGAAAAATGTTCTAAGATAGGAATTATAAGGCCTTAAATTGAAGGAACTTTCACAGGCTGCAGTTTGAATTTCTGAAAGGATATTCATGGTTATTTTCTACCTGAATGTAATGTTCTTATTTTTACAAAGTGTGGCAGCATAAGTAACAGAAAATTCCCTGTCAGCAGCAGATTTAAAATCTAAACTTAAAGCACTTCTGCATACTGTATATATAAATAAGGCACTTTTACACACTATATATGTATTGTATGTAATTAGCTGCTACAGTTTGTTTATGGCTGATTCTGATTAAATTCTGTTGGGTTTTGTTGTGGGCAGAAAACATGAGGAAGCAACAAAATGTTAAAAGTGAAAACATTTGAGAGCACCGCAGTGGAGTCATTGAGTTGAAAGGACACGTTTTCAGTGTGTTTTGGGTTCAGTTGTTGTTTGTACTGGCCCCTCAGGGTGTGTATTGGAGAGCAGTTCTGCCAGTAAACTGGAGGTATGTAAAGCGTAGCAGTTTTGCAATTATGACATGTTGACTACAATTATTTTTTGTAGTGGTGAAAACTAGGAGGGAAAAAGGCAAGAATAACAACAAATAGAATAGATGAGAAAGATTAATTCAGGGATGGACTAGAAATGATAATGGGCTTTTTCACTTTATTGTATTTGTAGTGTAGCTGTGGTTTATTTTAATAGCAGAAACATTCAACAGTCAGAGATCAGCAGTCAGAATATGTTGAATATGTTTAACAGACTGAGGAAGAGATGTGATAGTTAAGACCCCTGCTGTCCCCAAAGTTGGAGGCTCACATCTTCGCTGTGGGCTTATTAAATCCAACTCCAGGACACTGTTGTGGTTTTAGGGTTTTCAAGATCTTAGATGAATGTTTGTGTCCAAACAAACAATCCAAAGAATCCCTAACTTAACTCTGAGCCAAACACAAAGGTCAGTGCGGAGCTGCAAAATACAAGAGTCAAACCTCACACCAGAGAACAATCTACATTAGAGCTGATTGTATTTACACAATAAGTCAGAGAGTTGTGAACTGCAGACACAATCTGATTCTCCACCAATGTGTGACCCTCGTTCTTGGGTTTTTCATGAATCTGTTGTGGACAATAATATAAATGTGAAACTCAAGGAAAGCACCGTGAAAATGATTTTAATTTATCATCTTGTGCTGTTAATTAATAGTCCTTTTTCACTGCAGACATTTTGACTTGTCATTGTAGGGAAAGCACACATGGAATTAATGATGGCCCAGTTCCATTAAGAGTCCCAGTAAACCATTACAGTGACCCAGTATGCACAACAGCAGGACCCCTGCTAAATGGAACGCAGACATTATTAATACACCTGTGTTTTCACTGTGGGAAGTCAGAATAACAGCCCTGAAAAATGTCCTCTTTCATGCAAATGGCCTCAGCTGCATTCATCAGCAGGCTCTTTGACAGATCAGACTGAGGTTTAATGATTCTTCTAAATAAATAATACCACATAAATACCATAAATACCACATGATTAATATCAGCATTTTATAAAAAATTTACTTTACCAGGTCTCTTTAAAGCAAACTGTTTTACTTTTCATTTTCTCAAGTTACACAGGCATATGATTGTATTATTTATAAATGATCGTTATGACTTCAATAAGAAAGCAAATTTAAATGTTATTTGGCATTTAACTAAAAGGATATTAAGTCAAACTAAAGAATACTAACTACACAGCAGTCATAGAGACATATCTTGATTCATCCAGAACAAACACTGTATAGTATAACACTGACAGTTTGAAATTGCATTATAGTCTTAATTATATAATACAGTGGGGTTGCTATTACTCTTAAACGGTTAGAAGAATGGTTGCAGAGCCTTGTGTTTTTTTAAGGACTTCTTCCAGGCTTGTTTAGAATCTAAAAAGATGCAATCAGAACGCTCTAAAAGAGACAGTGTGCACTCATACCCTCAGGTAATTGAAGAAATCTCAGAAATCCCCTGCAATCTTTATAATTTGTGTCATAATTAACAGAATAGACTCAGTTTTATTGCTGTAGTTACTTAAAACCTGAATAAGGGAACACTTACAGCTAAATGGAAAACACCAAACTGTGCGATGCCACAATGCATTGGAGGGTTTTTTCTATTCGTGTTTTAAGGCAGGGGGCTTTACATTCAACTCACAGCTTGGTGTAGTAACTGACTAAAAGTCCAGTGTTTTTGTTCAGACAAATCATTCCTGGTTCGTACTGTCAAAAGCAAAACCGCCTGAGGCCTGTTCACAAAAGCGATTTCGGAGCACGCGCCCATCGCAAATAGTGGCAGCATCCTGTTTTACAAATGATTATCACTCACAATTTGCTGGTTGTACAGTCCCTTGCAGGTTTATGCATGAGTCACAAGTGTGGTGTTTTATTTTGGTGAGTCAAAAGTGCCAAAATTAACACAAGCAATGATGATCCCATGTTGCAAATAACAGCTTACGTGTACCAAACCCCAGTGTAGGTGTCACATCTCATCCTGTCTGTTGATTTTTTTTTTTTCTCTTTTATTTTGCAATTTTCTGGTTCTATTTCCTGTTTTATTTTGGTACTTATCTCTTGTGTCATTTCAGGTCACCTCACTTCCGGTCCCTCGTGTTTTCCCGCCTTCTGTGATTGTCTGCCGCACCCTGGTTGTTTCCACCTACGACCTATTGACTCTCTTTCCTCCTGTGTATATATACTTGTTTCACCCCTCACTTCTTTGCCAGCCTGGTGCAGTTCATAGCTCTCCGTTCCAGCGGTTCCTGTCCGTGAGTCTGTCCTGAGTTTTTCTCTTTTTGGATCTGTCTTTGCCTGCCCCTTGCCTGAATGGATTCTTTACTGGTTTTGACTTCTGGAATAATTTTTGACTCTGCTTTTTGGATTATTCCCTGGTTTTTCTGAACCGTCAAATCTGTTAACCAAAGCTGTTACCGAGTCGCGCTGTTGTGTTCTACACTTTCTGCCCTGTTACAGTAGGTTCCTTTTTGTCTACAGAGAAAGTTTGCAGATGTCACAATGTTTGTATTTTACACAACAATAAAGTGACTGTGTCACTTAGTAAAATTATAGTTTTAAATGTTGTTTTTTTTGGATGCTGAGAGCGAACCTAAAACCAGAGTGAAATTCCTTGCATGTGTCAACATACATGGCCAATAAAGCAATTCTGATTCTGATGCTGACATGCAGAAATACAAGTAAAATCTTTTAAATAGCAACGTACATGTCTTCAACAGTAACAAGGTGTTTTGGACACATGGTCCAAGTAATATTTAGCAGCTATCTTGTGTGTGACAGATACTAAGACTGAGCTTCCCTTTTTAATGTACACTGCTTTTCCCAGTTGTTTTGATATTAACAGGGGTCATGAAGGATGTGATGCACGTGTCCTGAAGGGAAAACTAGTTCTACTGCAATATCACACAAGCTGATGAGATCTAGCTTTGCAATCAACATGCATTCATATTCATTGTAAAGTTTCCACAGTGGTGACAAGTAAAACAAATCCTTCAGTGTGATACATCATATTGTGAGCTCCAAACAGCAGTTCACCACCAGGAACTTTCAGTGAGGTGTGCATAACAACCAGCTGATGGATGTCTGCCGCTCCTGATGGCCTGAAAAAGCTAACCTGAGTTGATCCTAATGGCTCCACGGTCTGATGATTACACATCCAGTAATAGAATGTGTGAGCATGTGTGTGTGTGTGTATGTGCGTCTGGGAGATCACATGGCTCATAAGAAATCTTCCATAGGGATAGGTTGCAGCAGATTGGTGCAGCCGTTAGGGAAAGCGCCACCACATCCAACAATTTAGTTCTGAGCCTCGATTTCCTCCCGGGGCTTGCAGCAGTGTTTGTTTTTCCTAAACATTGTTTACTTTCTGGGGTGTGTGTGTGTGTGCGCACATTTGTGTTTATATTAGTTTTTCATAGATCCAACGCTAAAATTGGATGCCTAGAAGTAATAAAATTTAAATCCCTGTCAACTTCAATGCCATGAAAAATAGATTACCTTTACTGTGGCTAACTGGCATAGTTTCTGTCAGGTATTTTTTATTTCAGGTAATGTTTGCAATGAGGCATCTCCCTGTGCACGTGTACTACAAACAGTATGAACACCACCACATAATTCATCACATACTGTACTGTAATTAATACAATTCAACAGCATGCTATTACACATCATGTTATCATGTTGGAGGATGCTGGCCCGTAATCAGTTAGAGCCAATTAGGTGGAGGTCAGAAGGCCATTTGAAGTTATTTACATGCATGTATGTGGCTGCCGAGCGAGCTGTACTCAGCTCTGTTTATTCAGTTTTTCACTTATTTGTTTTTTCAAAGACTAGCCTTCTTCCCTGCACTTAATGCAACTTTCTTCTTTGGCCTCATCAGCAAATATGAGAAAAAAAAATCAGCCCCTGTGGGTATGAAGTAGGTCAAACTGTTAGTAGTTAATTTGGGCTTGGTTCAGATGGGCTTCAAACAGCACTTATTTTTCTGTTCACTTAACTCCCTCTCTGGATAATAGATGATGCTGTCCAAAGCCCTTAATCTTATAACATTGGCATATTCCAAACTTATATTTTTCTAAACCATAATTTCATGCTCTTGGTTAATGTGAAGAGCAATTCTTTGTACCGTGGTTGTATGATACAAACACTCGGTGGAGCGCATCATTAACTCTAGATGGTGTAATCTGTGTTAGAAAATGGAGTATCAGACACTGAGGGCTAACAGTGAAGTCACTGCCATTACGCATGCATTGCTGATGTTGTTTCCGAGCCATCGTGCTGTGTGCAGCACATGTCACTCACTTGTCATGGTATTTCACACTCAATATCCGATCACCGCAGCCATGAGAATACTTCAGTCGTATCGCCTTCTCAGACACTTTCATATTGGAAATTACAAACACATGATAAGGAAGAATAAGACTCTGGACTGGACCCACCTGACTCACATACTGCTGCATGTAGCTGCACATTTAAACATTTTGTGAATAATTATTTCAACAATACATGAAACAGTAAAGACTACAGCCCAGGGTCTGATCAGGTTGGAAGGTGAGGCAATAATAAATGTACTTTTCAGTTGTTTGTTTTAAGTCAAGCACATAAATCTGTAATGTTATTTATACAGATTAAATAAGGAACTCATTAAAATGTGGGGGCTGTAAAGATAATTAGTTATTTGATTACTAATTTAAATTCAGAGTTAAAATAACTTGCTTCCTAAATATAGTTTTAATACACTTAGATGTATCATAACTGCCGTCTGTATAGTTCCGTCATTGACAGAAAATTTCAGAACTAATATAGTTTATGTTGCATGTTTATGCATTAGGTTTGACATTTGACTAAGCTTCATTGGCCTATTTGATGATTTTCTATTGATTATTTAACCAAAATCTTGAATGTAAAATCATGGTTTTGTAAGTGTTACTGTAGCTGAAAACTGCTTTTTGGTACCACCTGACATTTAGTCAGCTGACCTACAATAATACAATAATATACTGTATCTCAGGAAGTATCTGCTCTGCAACATGCCATTAAAAAAAGAAGGCATAGAAGGAATATATACCTTTTCACACAATATGTAGACATGCTTTTGTACCACATTGTATTTTCACTATCACTCAAATATGAATCATCGTGACATGCAGCTGATGCAATAAACACTGAATCAGCTCTAAAGTTTGTCAGTTGCATTAAAGTCTGAACATTACTGATGTGATTTATGAGCTCCAAAGTTAGTGCAGGCAACAGGAATGCCACACAGATGGGCTGTAATTTAGACGCTAAGTGGCGTATATGGATTTTAATAGACTGAGAACTGTCTCTAACAGTAGAATCTTTTGATTTAGATCCTTTTACTGCCCCATGGTCTCAGGGGCTGTGCTCACAGTTAACATTCAGGAGGATGAATTAGACCTGTATATATTTCTTTTACTTTGGCATCAAGGATGCTGATTTAACAACAAACATATCTATCTATCTATCTATCTATCTACGATCATACAATGGGCTGATGTTACTAGATTGAAGTGCTCTGCCACTAAGAAACCTATCCTGCTTTTTTCCTTTGCTTATTTAACTTGGTTTGTTTCATCATTAGTTTCCCCAGTGCTGTTAATGATTGATGAAATCTTATTTTTCTGGGGTTGGGGGGCATTAATTATTACCAGCTTCCGAATGGAGGTTCGACTGAAAACATTTGAGACCCCTGGTTTAACCAGTTAGTTAACCAGTAACATAGCGTGACACTTACAGTGGCGTGAAAAAGTGTTTGTCCCCTTCCTGATTTCTTATTTTTTTGCATGTCTGTCACACTTAAATGTTTCAGATCATCAAACAAATTTAAATATTAGTAATAGATAACACAAGTAAACACAAAATGCAGTTTTTAAATGAAGGTTTTTATTATTAAGGGAGAAAACAATCCAAACCCACATGGCCCTGTGTGAAAAAGTGTTTGTCCCCTAAACCTAATAACTGGTTGGGCCACCCTTAGCAGCAACAACTGCAATCAAGCGTTTGCGATAACTTGCAATGAGTCTTTTACAGCTGTGGAGGAATTTTGGCCCACTCATCTTTGCAGAGTTGTTGTAATTCAGCCACATTGGAGGGTTTTCCAGCATCAACCGCCTTTTTAAGGTCATGCCACAGCATCTCAATAGGATTCAGGTCAGGACTTTGACTAGGCCACTCCAAAGTCTTCATTTTGTTTTTCTTCAGCCATTCAGAGGTGGACTTGCTGGTGTGTTTTGGATCATTGTCCTGCTGCAGAACCCAAGTTGGCTTCAGCTTGAGGTCACGAACAGATGGCCGGACATTCTCCTTCAGGATATTTTGGGAGACAGTAGAATTCATGGTTCCATTTATCACAGCAAGTCTTCCAGGTCCTGAAGCAGCAAAACAGCCCCAGACCATCACACTTCCACCGCCATATTTTACTGTTGGTATGATGTTCTTTTTCTGAACTGCGGTGTTACTTTTACGCCAGATGTAACGGGACACACACTTTCCAAAAAGTTCAACTTTTGTCTCGTCAGTCCACAGAGTATTTTCCCAAAAGTCTTGGGGATCATCAAGATGTTTTCTGGCAAAAATGAGATGAGCCTTAAATGTTCTTTTTGCTCAGCTGTGGTTTTCGCCTTGGAACTCTGCCATGCGGGTCATTTTTGCCCAGTCTCTTTCTTATGGTGGAGTCATGAACACTGACTTTAACTGAAGAAAGTGAGGCCTGCAGTTCTTTGGATGTTGTTGTGGGGTCTTTTGTGACCTCTCAGATGAGTCGTCGCTGTGCTCTTGGGGTAATTTTGGTCGGCCAGCCACTCCTGGGAAGGTTCACCACTGCTCCATGTTTTCTCCATTTGTGGATAATGGCTCTCACTGTGGTTCTCTGGAGTCCCAAAGCTTTAGAAATGGCTTTAGAACATTTTCCAGACTGACAGATCTCAATTACTTTCTTTCTCATTTGTTCCTGAATTTCTTTGGATCTCAGCATGATGTCGAGCTTTTGAGGATCTTTTGGTCGACTTCACTTTGTCAGGCAGGTCCTATTTAAGTGATTTATTGATTGAGAACAGGTGTGACAGTAATCAGGCCTGGGTGTGGCTAGAGAAATTGAACTCAGGTGTGATAAACCACAGTTAAGTTATGTTTTAACAGGAGGGGGCAAACACTTTCTCACACAGGTCCATGTGGGTTTGGATTTTTTTTTTTCTCCCTTAATAATAAAAACCTTCATTTAAAAACTGCATTTTGTGTTTACTTGTGTTATCTTTGACTAATATTAAAATTTGTTTGATGATCTGAAACATTTAAGTGTGACAGACATGCAAAAAAATTGGAAATCAGGAAGGGGAAAACACTTTTCACACCACTGTAGGTGACGCATAATCCCAGTCATCAATCAATATTTCACCTTTTTTCTTCATGTTTTTTTCAGGCCTGCCTTCTCCATTTGGTCACACGCTCTCATCCATATCACACCGAGTGTCTCCTCATCCGTTACACCTGAGAACTCATCTTATTGCTTGCCTGATCCATCCCTGGATATCTACCGCAGATATTTCCAAGCAACCGGCATTCATTGCATTCAAGAGCAGCATCTGATCATATGGCTGGTGGTGGGGAACTTCTCACCTCTATGATGAAAAGAATCCCTCTATGGGTTTGAGGAATGGAGATTAAGGTGGGAGGAAATGTGTCACCATCCTGGGATGGGCTGTAAACCACTCAGTGACAGGAGGAGGACGGTGAAACGTCACATTGTCCCATACAATTATAAAATGTCTCACCTCATACTGGAACAGTTTAAAGGTATTAATTGGAGCAACATTTGTCATGGTTGTGAAACATCTTTCTGGTCTAAGTCGGTTAACTTGAAACCTAAAAAATAGTGAATATTTACTTGACAGTGTGGCTGGATTTCTTTGCACTGTAGACCTTAACCACACACAAATAGGCTAACAAAAAGTCATTATCTAACCTGTGTTGGCTCATGCAGTATAAAATACCTCTGTAACTTCTGTTCTGATATGCCATCCCCTGTCATAAATTCCCCCCGTCCTGCAAAGGGGTGCAGAAAAATGAACTCCATCAGGAAGCTGGATACAATTTCTCTGACACATACAACCTTGGTCCAGTAAGAATATCTGTGTATCCTGCTGACATGTGATCTTCTGAATCTATTTGGGACAGCTTGTCTCACTGAACTCTAAACAGTTCCTTTCAAGATGCATCATTCATCAATTTCAGCCCCTGTTTATGAGCCGCAGATGATACCCCACAAGCTCAATAGCTGGCAGACATTTAACGATATGTCACACAGGCATTCTCAGACAACCCACGCTTTAGGCTTTTACTAATCCAATGCTTCAGGTGTTGACAACATGAAATGCTCAAGGCGTCGAGCAAAGCTGATCACATACTATTGTTACCATGACAGCACTTAATCAACCTCCATCGCAGGTGGGCTTTGCAGAATTGTCATTACTCACTAGTGTGCATGTAACTCCACCGGCGGAGGCACGTGTTTTTTTTCTTTTTTTTTTTCCTCGAAATCTGTCTTTGTTTGTGATGATGGTAAAGTACCAGCACTTTCTGCTGATGGAGAGGTTCAGCAGATAAATGATGAAAGGGGTTTTCTGAGAACCGCTGTTATGGCTCTTTGAACTATTTTTACTGCCTTATTTTCCATGATTGCTGGAAGGTCAGACTCTTCCAAGACAACCTCGCTGCACAGGCTTACAGAAAAACTGTGTGGTTTGTTTACATTGGGATGTCAGTGTAGTACACTGTGGTAATTCAATGGTTCAATTAGTTGTCTTACACTTTTCAAATTTTCTGCCGTGAACCATATTTACTCTGAAACTTTATTCTCAAATCTGAAACATGGTTCTAGTTCTGTACTTTTTAAATGATTGTTTATCACCAGGACTACAGAGGCAGAACGTGAAACCATGATTTGATGCGGTGACACCTTCTGGATGGTTTCCTACTTTTGGAATAAGCCTAGAAAAATGTGTATGTTTTGAATCACAACCTATTATTATATTTTAATTGAACAACAACACATTCTTCAATGAGCTGAAACACTGATGGCAGATTCATTTTGAGGCTTTTTTTTAAGCTTGATTGTTAAATGTCCTAGCTATTTTTTAACGGTGCCTTCTCTGTTTCTGCAGCCATAATCTCTTCCTTTTTCACAATTTCAGAACTATTAGCGATCACCATACAAGAGCAACACAGTGCAAATGTGTTTTTTACATCTAGTAAATATTTTCACCATCTGTGTGTTTACTTTTTGCATGATTTCTTTCTCTAGTGCAGGAAAAAACAACCAAAAATACATTTCATTTAATTTATTTTGCAGTTCAAATTTAATGAGTTATTTAAACCTCTTTGTATACATTTGTAAGTGGGCTTGTAAAAGAGCACAAGTGTGATCCTCTATCTAACTCCAGAATGTGCTATTGAAAAGGCTTAACTGTTGTAGCTGCCATCTCTTACAGTGACATGCACAGGACTCAGAGGTTTAAACACTTGAAGAGAGTCGCTTCGAGAGGACACTCAAGTATTCCCTTTAATGAATCAGGCCTGTAACACTGATGCCTGTTGACCTGGGTCATGTGATTAAGCTCTTCAGCCAGGGTCAGTGTTTCCAATTTCCATTAATATTCTGATATATTGTATGCAGTTTCAGTTTGTAATAGCTGGGAGAAACTCATCAGCTCAGTGAGACATCCACCAATGTCAATATCAAGTGGATGAGAGCATTTTCAGGTGTTGAATCTGCATTGTATGATGTGTGCGAGTTCACCTTTTGTGATAGTGGGAGCCAAAAAAGTATAAACTTAAAAAGACACGGACTCCCGTCGAGGATTCTCTGATCATGTTTATGTGTAAGGGGCTTGTGTGTGTGTGTGTGTGTGTGTGTGTGTGTGTGTGTGTGTGTGTGTGTGTGCGCGCGCGCGCGTGTGTGTAGAGATAACAGAAGAAGAAAAAGTCAGGTCGGGTCTCCTGTAGCCTTCACAACTCCCCTGCATCAAACTGAAGGCTGCATTTTTGAATTGGCTTCATCAGTAATGCAGCCAGACTGTCAGTTTGGCAGGTACAGTACAGGACACACGAGTGCAGCACTCTAAAGGAAATCTGGCTGTGTTACAAAAGACGTCATCCACACAGAGTTAATAGCACCTTTAAAAACGTGCCACACAGGATGAAAATAATCACATGGCCTTGAGAGCATCCTTTTTTTTTAACACCACAGCAATGCCAGGAAAACATGTGGTTTGTGTGAAAAGAGGAGGTGGAGATCATTTTGTTTGAAGCATGAAATGACATTAATTTTTTTGCCCTACAGTTAATGAAGCTAACTAAAAGATAAAACGTATTGAATTCTCCACTGATACAAATTAAATGTTAATTTGAAGTTTATGAGTCTCAGTTAAAATTAAAGTACAGTCAAAATTAAATCTTATATATTAGAGGCTTTTTTTGACTTTCAATTATACTACTTTTATAATACCGCGGGCAAAATTTTTGTTCCTTATTTGGAGGCATTTCAAGTTGAAAACACGACTTCATATGTTCTCCGTGGCGTTTCTTATTGCCGCTGGGGTTATTTGCTGTAAATGTCACCTGGGACGCTGAGTGACAAAATAATGACAACCTTTTTTTGAGGCAGAGCAATTTCAAATTGAATGAGCAGGATGTGCGTGGTGAACAATGTGTGCGCTCGCCTCCCGATTGCTCTTTGTCAATACCATTCTGACATCTCTCCGAGAATGTGTTCCGACAAATACATTGGACGTCTCACAAACACAAACTGAGAGGAAAAATACAGATTTAAACACATACATGCGTTGTCCACTCAACGCTGTTTGTTTTGAAACTCCCTTTGGATAAATGTGGAGGCAGCAATAGATCAGTTTGAGGCGATGTCACAATGCATTAAACACGTTTTCCAAGAAGTGCTTTTTTTCTGGAATATTGCAGCATAAATCTAACCGAGGGCTCGCTCATACCTGCACGTCCAGAAAATATTAGTTAATTAAAGTGTCATTGAACCAGCTCGGATGTGTGACAGAAAAATCCATTCATTCCATTAACGTAGTAACTGTATCTATTTGCATGTCAAAGATTGTATTGAGTTGTGATTTGACAAATACATGTCTCATTTATTCTTGTTATGTGACACTTTCACCAGAGTAAAACGATTAGTTTGAGTTACTGAAGGTCAAACTTTGGAATTTCAAACAACACTTCATGTATTTTTTTTCATTTTTGTTTTGATCTTTTTGCACCCTTTTTAGGCCTTATTACTAAAGGTGTAATCTATCATATCTTGTATGAAACATATTCCCCCTGGATATTTTTGAAGGCTTCAACATGTGCTTGTCAAGGCAGGTGCATGTGTTTACATTGCGTGTGTTAATTAAATTGCTTGCAGGATTTGGAAATTCATTGCAAAATGTGACACTTTGGATTTAACTTTTTTTTTTTTTTAAATGTTACCAAATGATTCAAACCGTGAAACTGCTGAAGTCATTGCCATAATAGGAAATACCAGCTTTAACACGTTACATATATGTAGAGATATCTAACTGTCGTGTATGTGTTTACCATTTTGCTCCAAGCATCAGTGTAAATTTACATCAAGTTTAGTTGTGATCAGGTTTTCGGTTGACAAATGTAACAATACAACTATCACTACTATGACCACCATCACTAAAAGTCCTGAATTCAAAATGTTACATAAGTAAAGGCACATGAGTAAGCAGCTAAAGTAAAATATCAGAAGTAAAAGTACTTTCAGTGTCATTATATTTTTACATCATTGGATCATTACAACATATGCATTCATCTGAATTTGATGTTGAAGATAAATGAAATTAAGTCATTTATGCATACTTTATATGCAGTTTATGTAAAACAATACATCATATTTGTAATAGAAGTAAAGGCATTAGTTGATGGACAGGAAATGATTTAGCTCCTACTGTATATTGTTCATGGATTGACTGTCATTCTTTGGATGAATCATCCCAACTGTGATAATTCATTTTTTTCCCGTCAGCTACACAAAAGAAGACATTTCGAGATGTGACTTTGTAACAACATATTTGTATTCAACATAATAAATTGTGGAAAATTATAATGGAAACTTTTTACAATTTATTATGTTTAATATTCAAAAGTATTAATTTATTGATGGAAAAATATTGTCAAATGAATAGACAAGGAACAAATGTTTACCATTTATACCATTTACTAATAAATGTTGAGAAATTAAAATGTGTGCTCCAAAAAATTTACAAAAATTTACAAAAAGTATTTTTTTTTTTTTACTTTCTGCCACTACTAATTCCATATAGCATCATACTGTTCATATCTCTTTGGAATAACACTATGTAATGGGTGCCAAATAGTCTGAATGGAAGGTGGTACAATGTAAAGGATAATGAGAATACTTAACAAGAAAAAGTAATTCGGCACTTTTTTGTTGACAGTCGTTAACATTCTTAGTTTCTAGCCCTGAATTGAAATCCATCTTAAGTAAAACATTTCAAGTAACATTTTCCTGGTGTTGAACCATGGCATTATGAAATGAAGCTCCTCAAATGTTAAGTGTGGCTAGCCTATGTGTTACTCCTATGCTGTCAAACCCTGCAGTGGTAGATGAGGTTCTCCTATCAGAGTCTCCAAGTCGCTCTGCAAAGGACTGACACAAAAGCAGGGAGTCATAAAACATTCAGCATCATTCAAAGTCTCCTCTCCCATGCACGCTTAGACAATGTGACATTCAAAACAACAAGAGAATGTCGGTCCAGGAAGCACATTTCAGGAAATCTTTTTTTTGAGAATAATGAAATGTAGACAGGAGAGAAAAAAAACCGTGTGGGAAAAATGGTTCAGTTTGACACATTTTACTGTCACCCATTGTGTAGTGAAGAGGTTCCAATAAAGTCATAATATTTTTCTTTGTCAGGCATACAGAAATTTGAATTAATAAAGCATCATTTTAAGTGGAAAATGAGCACACTTCCTGTTTTCATACAGGATCTTTTTTGAGCAAATCACAACTCATTTGGACACAATTTGAGAGTCTGTCGTTCTTTGAGCTATCTTTACATTACACAGTCAAAATGGCAAACAAGATGTATCCCTTATGCAAATGCAGCTCTCCAGAATTAAAGTCGGCTTGAAAATGTGTCATTCGTGGTGCTAATTTCTCAGTTTTATTGTTTTATGAGGTCTTTAAAATGTAAGTGCTCCTTTTTCTTCCTGCACCTATTAGCACACAGAGCTGTGAGGCAATTCTGTGAAAAGAAAAAAAAAAAAATCAGGTAACCGAGAGTTGAACTGTTTAAGCGCTAAACAGTGGGTTTGATGAATTACAAGTCAGTTAGTCCATTTTGCTGACAGAATGCTAATGTATTTATGACCCTGAGACTGAGAGAAAATGAAATCATCATATATTTCCAAACACTCATGCAGTGTTTTAGATTAGGGGAATGTATTTGGGATGGAAACACATTCTATGAATAAATTGTTTGAATTCCCTTTTCGAAACAACTCTTCACTCGAACATTGCCCGGCTTTCTTTCAACAATCCGGCCCTTGAATTTACAGGGAAAGTGGAGAATCTGCTCGAAAGAAAATCTTAATTTCAGGGCACGACAGGACACCCTCGATTCCTCCAAGTCGGGAGAGTTGTACTTTGAATCAAAAACACAAAATCAACTTTAATTTTTGGAGTGGCTTCTTTTGATTTAAAGTCATGGAATAAAATGCAGCCAATTTCATATGATTTGGTGGTTATCCCATTTTACATTTTCATCAAATCATATTCTCGGGCCATATCTGTAAAATTGAGAAATCATCAGAGCTGAAGTAGTGGGATATTGGAGGTTCAGCTTCATCAGCAGTCTGTGCTGCTGAAATGAGAGACCTTCAGTGGGCTCCTTCATCCCCCCACCTCCCTCCCATTCATTTTCTTCCTCTGTTATTTTTTTTAAACTCTCCATCTCTCACTCTCATTTGGTTTTTTGCTCCTCACTCAACTGCACAAGATGTGGTGAGATCACATGGAGACCATTTTATCTCCACTTGTGTGAAATAATTTAATTAAACAAAGTTGCAGCTATGCATAGCATATCCTGATCATAACATTTTTATTAGTGTATTGAGAGGTGCGGAGGGTACAATACTCAGGAGCTGTGCTCCAGATGTAGTGGAGATGATAGCTTTTATAGCCCTCATAGATAGCATGTGCTTTAATATCTTTATCAAGAATACTGGGTATATTCAGTGTAGTTTCATGAAGGGGGAGGATTTGGGTCACCTATCTATTATGCCTGAAAGACCCACTGGAGACGCTATGATGTTAAAGTAATATGCTTTCTTTCAACATTACTGGGACTTGTTTGGCTTATAATTAATTTTCCTTACCCCCATATCAATAATATTTAATTAAATTGATACCCTATTGATCATCATTCAGTCATTTCGCATGGTAATTAATGGCTAAAATGCTGTGGCATGCTAATCTGAACCTCAATTTCATTCTCATCGGACTGCATTCTCAGAAGTGGTTTGCAATGTAATATGCAATACGCTGATGGCTTATTAAGATCTTTACAGTCATTTAATCTGAGACTGTGGTCAATTATATCTCTCTGGAGTAGCATTGCAGCTTAATTTGATATAAACAAAACAATAGACTGTGAAGCTGTGGTCATGATGGAAGTTGATACACCCTCACTCTCTCGCTCTGTCTCTCCACAAGCCTGTGCTGGAATGCAAGACAGTCAGGACCTGCACTGCAAGCCTCCTCAAGGGACCTCCTGTGTTGTTGGTAAACAATAAATAATATTAATTTCATGCTGGACACCTTCCTTGGATCAATGCTTATTGACTAGGTGAATCATGTGTCTTTATAGGTTACATATGCTGGCAGTGTAATTGCACAGTTTATGGGAAGGATGCAAGAAGACAAACACTGTAATAATCTGTAACATTCAAACGAGCCGCATGTTTTTTCTTTAATACTTGTCAGGTCATCCAGTATGCTCTCTTTGGATCATAGATGCTGTGAATTATTCAAGATGATACAAGAGAAATGCTGGTTGAGTCTTGATTTTGTGATTGATTGCAGGAGAAGAAGCTGCTTCAAGTCTCAGGATATTGTAACTCAAGCCAATGACGGGGAGAAAATTAATTACAACACCACAGATCGATGAACAACTGAATGTGTCAACTCCCCAAAGAGCAGTGATTGTTCATTGTAGTCTGATTGAGGGAGCCAAAGAGGACGATGCTGGACCCAGAGGAATGTGGAAGAGGTTATGCCCTGTTTGACTCAGCAAACACACACCACAGCAAGAAAACCCACTCTAATAATTCCTTTAAACAGCAGAAGCAATATTCCCTCACTGTTAGAGGGTAATATAACTCAGTATGCATTTACAGACTGTATATATACATATTCTCAGATCCTCATTTGAAATGCATGTAGCTTGGGTGCTTTTTCAGAATAAAAAAAGGCACATGCAGCGACTGGAAGAGACAGTCTCCGGCTTGCACGGCCTGATAGAACTCTGAGCAGATTAGTAGAATGAGAAAGATCATTACGAACAACCTCACAAGTGACCGAGGCTGAGTCATTCTCTTCCATTTAGCCGCTGTGCATCTGCCTCCTTTAGTCCTTTACATTCACAGAGCATGTCAGGATGTGAGTGTGAACTGTATGGTTGTGGGATATAGTGTGCTTCTGCATGTATGCATGTGTCTGTGCTTTGTACTGTCATTCTGACTGTGACTTTGACCTTTAGCAAGAGGTGCTGGATAAAGAGAAGGCTTAATGAGTTTGTATAATAGCTGAGCCCTATCTGAGGAATCATCCATCTACATGGGCCCCATAATTAGCTGGTAAGACAGTGGTCCAATTCTGTGCTTCCACTTATTATTCTGCTGACTAGTAGGTGGGAGTGGAGAAATGGATAAACAAAGACACAACCCCCTCCCCCCCATCTGAAGTGTATTAATAATCTGCTGTCGATTGCTGGCAGCGTTGTAAAAGGCATGGCTGAACAGTCTGATAATCACTCCACTGACACCCCCAGAAAATGAGCAAAAGCTATCTGGAACATAAGTCACATCCTGGTCTGAGTTTGCTGACAGGTGTACACTCTCAGGGGAGCGCTAATCCTCGTGCTTCTTCGTCTGTGTTTGTCCGTCACTGAAGCACTGCAGCGCGCGAACAAAACCTCAAGACAAACCAGAAGCATATTTAACTGAAACTCAATGACATGCAGATGTGATCTGGCTGAATTTGTATGCAAAGCACCGATGTGATTCCTATCATGCAGGGCTGAATGTCATATCCATCATTTTCATGTACGGCAGAGGATATGAAAAGCACACTTGCAAGGATATGGATGAAATAATTTCCATTCTTACGTGCGTTGCCAGTATGTGGTTAGTTATGCTTATTCAAGATATGTAAATGTTTCCATTAGGAAAAAAAAAAAAAAAAAAAAAAAAAAAAAAAAAAGGATAGGGCGCGCTCAGGACGCTCCATTCCCAGCGAGCAGCCGGAGTCCGCTCCAGGTTTTTCTCCTCCGCTCATCGCAGCGTATTACCTTCCCTGACTCTCAGCACTCCAGCATTGCTGTGCAAGCAGATGTTCTGTCTCCGATGCCAATTCGCCCAATTTTCGCATTTGGAGAAGGTATTCTTTCGCGCGAAGGGTGCAAAGTGACAAGAAACAAAAAAAAGAAACTGCCTCCCTCCTCGGCTCAGTGACACAGGGGGGGGGAGTTGGGAACGGATAGCGGCTCTCGGAGGGAAAAAAAAAAAACAACAACCCAGCAGGCTACAGTAAACCGGCGGTGGCGAGCGAGGTAGCAGTTTATTTACCACACCTGTGATGCGTTGTTCTGAGCAACGAAGACGCACGACCGGGATACTGATGGCCACGCTACGGCAGAAGGATATGCGCTGAGGAAAAAGAATTAGGCGCTGCGAAAGAGGCGTGAAGTGCTACAGAGGACTCTCTCTACCGGACCTGAAGACGCTCAGTGCGTCCAGCGTTTCGTCTCTGCTCTCTTGCCTTTTGAAACTTGGGTGATCACAAACCCACGAAGATGCCCTTACTTCTGGGCCCCTTTGTCCGCTGCAGGTTCCGCGCCACGCTCCTCGTGCCCTGGCTCGTCTTTGCCGGCTTCACCTGCGCTGCTGGTGAGTTCCATTTAAATCGTTGATGCTTCTGCTTAATTGTCTTGTTGTTGTTTTTTTTGTGTGTGTGTTTGGGGGGGGGGGGTAAGCGCACTAAACAGAAACGGCTACACGTGGCAAATTGTTTGCGGATGTTTTTTTTTTGCTGTGGAAACGCCGGGGCGCGTAACGGAACACGTTGTTGGCACTCCTTATTGTTCTTTAATTTGCTAGCAACACGCGTCAATTAGCCTGAACCTTCAAGGTTACAAGGGGGGGGGGGGAGTGTGGAGCTTCTAACACGCATATCAAGGTTACAACTTGAGCTTGATCTCTCACTCTCCGGATTGCACGTTTTATTTGAAGCTGCGCCGAGAAGTTTAAATTGAATTCCCTCTGTCGTGACTATTAAGTTGGAACTACACCTGGTTGTAGGGAGCAAACCTACACTGTGTAAGAGACGGGCCCGTGAACAATAAAAGGTTATGCTTAGTAACATCGTGCTCCTTTCTTATTGTCCCATAAATAGCTTTCAGCAACACCTCCCTAATAATTTAGTCAGTAAATCTGGAAGCTGTGGAGGTCCAGAGCGCACCGAGCGAACCTGTATTCATCCATATAACCGGGTCCTTCAACTCCACGTTGCTCTCCGGCCAGGACTCATTCCTGCTGCATTTGCAGTATGATGACAGCTTTACTGAGTTGCTCCACGACCCTACTCGCACTGATGAGTTACATTTTTATGATGGAGCCTCCTGGCCAGACACTCCCGACTGCATGCAAATGTCCTTTGATGTACAAAATAATCAGCAACAGTGAGGTGAGCACTGGAGGGAAGTTTCCGCCACGTAGCAATACTGAAGCCATCAAAAAGATCAATTCGATTTTCATTTCAAAAATCAATTCTGCTCACAACAATAACTGTGCAATTGACATTAAAACATTTTTTTTTTTTTTTTTACAACCCAACATTAAGAAGTGCCGGTCATTGACCTGTAATATTCAGTTGTAGTCCAAACCTGCCTTCAAACATTCATATTTATTATTTGATCAATGCACTCACTTTCACTGTTGCCCATAATGCAGCATTTCACAGCTCAGGACTTGGACTATTTTTAAAACACTGTCTTTACTGATTCCCTCTGGTGCCAAATATCATCCTCACAATGTCTCGCAGCTGGAAGCTGGTGGTGAGTATCCAAAATACAAGAATTCCTCACATCATTTGCCCTGTGCTTGTTTCCGAACTGTTAACCTTGCTTTGGACAGAAGGCAAATATGTTAAAGTTGGTGTAATTGTGTCACCTGCTTCAGGACACTGAGATGATGAATTAAGAGGGCCTTTCTCTTGCATTAATTAGTGTATAATTATGAATATATTAGGATTAAACAAACAGTTATGCTCCAGGGACCTCATACATCAAGCTAAGTAAGTAGCAGTGCGGTGGCATTTACAAGTAATTTTTATGATGCATGTTGAGACTGATGTATTTTGATTGGTTTGCTGGGTTATACGGGTGCTGTGGTGGTTCAGCGTTGCCTCACAGCAGGATGTTATTTGGTGCTTCCAGTTTGGTGTGGAGGCTGTGTTTATTTGGTTTCCTGTGCGTGCTCTGCTTTCCTCCCGCATCCCAAAGACCTGCAGTTGTAGGTCGATTTTAAGACTCTAAATTCCCCCAGGAGTGATGCTGTTTCTTTGTTCACTCCGTGATGGACTGGAACTCTGCCCAGGGTGTTTCCCTGACTGTCACAAGCTCACAGCCCTCTCATGACTCCGAGTAGAATACATCAGGTACAGCAAAAGAAGAATACAAGGTTAATTGTAAAAAATGATATTAGCCTCCCCGTCTGTCTTCTGTATCACATTTCCTTCCAGACCCCTTCTCCTTGTTTCAGTCTGTCACTCTATCATATACCAGGTCAGTACAAACATTTATAAGTTCCTATCACAGATTAGAGGCTACCTTGATAGGACAAAGTGAGTTCCAGAAATGGATTGGGAGGTAATTTGGTTGCCAATTCTTCCTACATCAGGAGTGGGACAGTCTCGGCTGAGATCAGTCGAGCTATCCTCTATAGAGAGGCAAGGCGCTGACTCGGCATTTGTCGGTATCAAAGCTGGCTTGTCTTTTTTGCAGGGAAACATAACTCAGTCAGTAATAAAGGAAGGCCTGTCAATCTAGGTTTGAGCTAGCTGAGCACTTTCCCTTTCACTGTGTTGTGAGTGATCTGACGGTTGGACACAGAGAGAGGGGGGGGGGGGGGGGGGGGATAGGTGTGCTTTCAGCCTGAAGAACAAAGAACTGTTCTGCTGTGCCGGTGTGTGTGTGTGTGTGTGTGTGTGTGTGTGTGTGTGTGTGTGTGTGTGTGTGTGTGTGTGTGCACCACTTGATGTTTTCTGGATGCAAACTGCACGTGCTTGTGTGTGTGTGTGTGTGTGGGAGGGTGTTTCCACAAGGATTTGCATACATGCATTGCTCTGTGTTAAGTGTATGTCTGTGGATTATTCCATCTCCTGTTGCTTCTGTTGTTTACCATTTATTTAACCTCTGGTCTGTTGCCTGTTGTTAGTCTCTTTACTTCCTCCAGAAAAGATAATCAAAAACCCAACTGTCCACGCTTTTTTTAAAATTTTGTTTGATTTTCCCTCTGCCCAGTGAGAGTGTTGCCAAGCAATTGTTGTCTGGTTCAGCGAGGGAGCATGGGATTTGATACCAGGCACCTTCCTACTCGTGTGAACAGTCACCTCGGTGCAGTGCAGTTTCCATGGGATGTAAACCTTGTGATGACGCAAGGAGTTGGCCATTAAATGACAACAAGCAGAAATCTATTGCATAATTCAGTAATTTGTGAGTTCCCATTTCTTAGCGAAGTAGTATAAGGGATTCTTTTGCCAGACGTCTCTCATCATGTTAATGTGAATCATCCCGGAGTTGTCTTTCTCGCAGACAGTTTTGTCTCTCCTCATTGACTCACTAAAGAATGCGATAAGGAGAGCGAAAGCTGAAATTAACATAATTTATTGGGGGAAATTGCCTTCTGGTCAAAGGAATTTAAAACCACTTCGTTTTTGTCCCATAGCTAATGCATGGCAAACGATCGCCATGTATTTGCAGGGATATGGTCTTTTACACGGAAGTGATAATTTACAACCAGAGAGAGTTTCTGTTCCCTCTAGTCATGGGAGATGAATTAAAATGACACAGACATTGGGGAGATTTGAACAGTGGGGGAGGGAATATTTTATATAAAATTATTTGTTTTCTCAACCGCTGATAACTCACACATTGAATTAGCATGATGTACAAATGCAGGACATGCGAGGAGGTAATTACACTAAAAAGATCGGGGACATTTTTTTTTAATGATTTCACTCCTATTACAAAAGCTTATGAATTTTAGACTGCTCTACAAATCGATTTACTTATTTGCAGGACCGAATTGATCAAATCTGTTTAATTTTTATTCACTTTTAATTATTTGTTCATTTTGAAAGAACACAGATGAATTGAATTAATCTCTTCCCTGTCTAGGTCCTGCGAAGTAATTTCTTCAGTTTGAGTTACCGTGATTAATGAAGGCAGAGATAATAGTTCAGAATAAATGAATAAAAGGTAAACAGTGCATGTCAACACAGGTCAGCTTTAAACAGTGGAGGAGCACGCTCCATTTGGTGACAAATGCCCAGGCACCTTATCTTTCAGGAGGCTATGTCCCTGCACTTCTCATTTGCAAATGGCTATCTTGAGGAGTAGCGGAAGGACACATGCGTTGCCGAGGACACGTGGAGGATGAACCTTGCGGAGGGGAGGAGTTCGGTGTTATTTTCTGCAGTCTGTGCAGCAGCCCTGCGAAGGCACTACATCTCTGTCAAACTCTGCCCTTTTGTTTCAATTACCCCATTTCTATGATTCAGGTCTATGCAAGAGCGCTTAGGGGTTGAAGTCGGGCTGTTTCCCTCCTGAAATACAGTACACCGCAGTCTCTATCTGGGCTTTTGTATCTAGGAAGCTTTAAAATGACCTTTCACCCCTGATTGTAGGATGAGATTACCCTATGTCTCGATGGGAACCCTGATGGTAATTCAAGGAAGGTCACGGTATCTGACAATATATCAGTAGGGAGAGTGCCCTCAATCTCGACTGTTGTGTTTCCGTTGCTGCTGACCCTCCTGTGCAGCGACCAGCCACATAATATCCAAGGGCCACCAATGAGAGGCTGGGATGAGCTTGTTGAGCCGAGTCCCGAGTCTTTCTCCTGGAGGGTCTAATCGAATGTTCTTTCCCCCAGGTGTCTCACTCCGTCTGTCTCTCTCTGGAGAGGATGAACATGCATAGCTGACCTTCAACCTTGGATGCCACTGTGTTCTCTTGCTAGGAAAAAAAAATTCACCTCAGCAAAAAACGTGGGACATGTGAAGGTTGAGCTTCAGAGTGCGGAAGTCAATCGTAGTACAAGCTACTAATGCTGCCAAAAGGCACTGAGCTATAGCTTCTTTGTCCACAATACCTTGGCCATGACTTTGCTGACTATTGCTAACCAGAAAACAGATATGGTGGACAGCTTTGGTGTGGGCTAGCGTCAGATAAAAAGTGAGATGCGATTGGCGGATAAGCGCTACTGAAATGGTACGTTCAACTCGCGCCTTCTCTGACCTTCGTTCAGGTGTCAGCAGGACCGAAAGGAGAGCGGCCGCACAAACTGTCTTCACCGGGCTGATTGACAGCAGAATTTTCCTGGACAAAAATAGTGTTCATGTAGGCTCAGCATGAAGAGGTCAAATTGTTTTTATGTAAATCAGTGAAGATTATGCTTCATTAAGGCCACCAAAAGGAAAATAAATGCAAGAGCGCCTATGTGACGTACGGCAAAAATGCTTCGAAAAGCCCAAGGGAATTGATCTCGACATACAATCCTGTGTGATAAGGCTTTCTTGTGTTTGTTTTCAGTATACATGATGTACTGACTGGCTGCTAACATTGTACAGTGAGAATAGTGGCGTGTTAGAAGATGTTTTCAGGTCCTACCCGTTCTCCAAGTGATCAATACTCTTCTCCAACTGGTTAATTGGCCATCAGTCACTGTCAGAGGAAGTGCTTAGGAACCCAGAGGTGTCTTGGTGCAGCTCATAATAAGAGCCTGTCCAGTCCTCTGGGTCCTCTCTTGGCCTTTACTTCAGGTCAGGTGGTGGCTGGGGAAGGCGGATCTGAATGCAATATGGAGAGCCATAGATTAATAGTTCCTTAGTAAGGCCACCAGGGAGCGATGTGAAAGCCACTTCCACTTCATCATACAGTGGACTGGATAGAAAGTGTATAGAGCATGCAGTGGGAAAGGAACTTTGAAACAGCGTGAAGGTCATTTGATGTGAAGCGGCATTTGAAAGATTTGATCTGTTTAATTATTGTGTAAAATCCTTCATCTTTTTCTGGCAGGTGCTGCTGTATGCAAGAGTCTGGTTTTTGGAGTAAAAAGAAAGAAATACATGCCCTGCTGTTGATGCATTTTTTTTATGTCAAGAACTTATATAGTAGAAAAAACTAATTGTGGCATGTGCAAAACTTTGGGCACCCTTCTACATGTAAAGTCTCAGAATGAATTGAGTCATTTGAAGCTGTAAAGTAGGTTAGAAACATTGCCAGAGCCTGATACATTGTGACTTTTCAGACCTTGTGCTAAGCTAACACTCAATAACCATGAACTCGTATTTAGACTTAGCCCAAAAAGCAGAGGAAGGCTGAAAAATATGTTAATTGTGGTAAGTAAGGCCAGATCTGGAGGAACAAGAACATTTTGAGGTTGAATCTTCGGGATAGAAAGGTGCAAAGCAAAACCTCCTTAAGACTGTAAACACTCTGCAGGAAGGTTTAGCTGCCAGTGTGCAGCATTGATACAAAAACACAGTCTACATGGAAGAGTCATCAGCAGAAAGCTGTACCTACAACCTCAACACAAAATGTGTATATCGTAAGTATGCAAAACAACATCTAATTAGGCAAAGTTGTTCTGGAAGCGAGTGCTGTAGACACAAATTTGAACTCTGGCCACTCCCACCAAAGGTACGTTTGAGGTAAAAAAAAAAAAAAAGAGCAGAACTTATTGTCGAATGTTAAGCATAGGGTGGAAATGTTCTTCTATGTGGTTTCGTGGCAACCAGTGACATTACGAGGAAAGCGAGAGGAATAGACTCCACTAAATATCAGCAAAGTCTGGATGTAAATGTCATTCAGTCAGTGAAGAAATAGATACTGACAAGAGGCAGTCTTCTATGACAGGACAATGACCCAAGGCAGACCTCAAAATCCACCATAAACTACTTTAATATTCCAGAACTTTACTAATCCCCAGCGCAGTTGGGTGCCTGAAGCTTTACACGTCACAAGTACAATTGCATTTTCTTCTATTTTAATGAGCTACACTTAAAAATTGACAAAATATGGAATTTGTCCAACTGCAGTGCATACAACTTAAAAAGTTGACTGCATACACTTTATCATTGTCTTATTTAGGGTTAGGTGTCATTTCAATAAGGAGCGATCATTGAAAGTAAATACAAAATTGTATTGATGAGATGTGGTAAGATAGTTTTTTGGCGATTAGGCTCCATGGCAATGCTGTGTCAAAGGGGCAATGTCTTGAGAGCAGTAGGCTCTAGGTGAGATGGGTCAGAACCCCCCAGAGCCTAGACGCCGGTGGTGATGGAGGTGTAAAAAAAAATGAGGGATGGCTGATGAAACTTGCAGCTCCCTGGAAGACCGGAATAATGAGGGGAAATGAGGAGGAGGAGGAGGGTTGCGCATTAGGAAGACAGAATGACAGAAACAGTATGACATTTAAAGAACAGAGACTGGAGACTGATTGTCCCGACAAATGCGGGCAGAGAGAACAATAGACAACGAAGAGTGACATCAGGATTGAGGAAAGATTATTTTGACAGTGTGGGAAAGCGGAAGTGACGGAGGAGCTAGAGCAGGATTGATTCACCGAGGTGGAAAAGGGCACAGACGCGGGGTAACAGATCTTACTTAATTGACTTGCGTAAAAATGTAATTCAGTTGTCGATACCGGTACTGATGCCTTAACTTCGATACCGGTTGCTGAACAATGTTTTTTTGATTATCAACTTCATAAAATCCATTTTCCACAAATGTTTAGTTTTCAAGCATTTAGAGGGAGAGCGTTTAACTCTGGTTATTTTTTGAAGCTACAATTAACAGATGTCCCCTAAATACCTTCCAGGGAAACTATTGCTTGGCAGTAGAATTTACTGATGGTCCCTAAACACCTCATGCTTTGAGTAAATGGTAGCTAGCTGGCAGCACAGTGTTACCGCAGTGCACAGAACCTAAACAGGTATGGGGTCATTAATGTCTTTGAAAAGAGTAAAAGAAGGAGCTCTGATGTATGATTTACCTAACAGAGGGACTTAATTTACCCAGGCTGACTGCCCTAATAGAGGCTACGTATGGTAAACACTGTGGTTGACTTACACTGATGAGATTTTCTGCTGCATAATGTTGCTATGATGGTATTGAAACAATGGGTCTTTTTCTGATACTAGATCGTTCAGAAGCAATTCAGTGTGTGCCATAAAAGTATCTTAAGTTTGGTACCCAGCACCAGTCCTGTACTAATAGGAGAAATGATCTAATTTGAATTTGCTCCCTTTCAGCGCCTTTCTCTTAATTTACAAGATAATGACATTTTAGGCTGCTGCACACCTCCAACCAAATATATCACTCATTGTTATGCTTTCCCCTATTTAGCATGGCATGTAAAAGACATAATTAGAAATCACCTAAGGCTATCCGGACAGCCCTGCTGGCGCTTGATTGGCAAGGGTATCTGAGGGAGGCTCAGGCTGATCCAGAATTTGTCATCTTGAAGTGAATTTGTTGACAAGACAGGAGGCACAGTGACCTTTCCTAATTATGTGTATGTGTCCAGGCACCAGTGCCTTAGGCAAGCAATTCAACTGAGTCAACAGAGCGCTGACTTTCGGAGCACATTCAAGCCCAGACAGCATGTTGTATAATGGAAGGTTAGACTATGTTGGGTTTAGCAGTAAGCTTGTTAATAATTCAGTATTGATACACCATTATTAATGTCATTTGTGTCACCTTTTGACTCTTTCTCTTTGCTTAAAGATTCATAAAGAAACCAACAGAAGGATCAGGACAGATTTCGCCCTTTTTTTTTGTTGCCTTCTTTTTACACTCGTACCTAAAATCTCGAAAAAAAAAAATCATTCTGATGTTGCGCCATGCAAGTTGATTCCCACAAAACATGAACCATTTATTATCCACCCTAAATGTGTTGCATTGAGAGAACAGCCTGTCTGATCTATGTAGGTCCCTCTGTTATTGTTTTTCCCAAACAAACCATTTCCCGATGTGAAATGAGGTCTGAACATTACAGATTCAAAGCTTAAAGCTAAGCAACAGATTTTCTTGGCAAGCCCATCAGGAACACTACGCTCACGGAAAACACATTCAAGTCCTTACTCCAATAGAATTAATCATGACAACACAGCTGCCATTGAGGCTAGATGCTCCGTTTTATACATGCGTGCCTTGCACTTGATTATGGCTCCTATGGATTTAAATGTCCACTGACAATGCATTCATGTTGAATCAAAGTGTGTTTTCATACCTGCAGTTTCTTGTCACCAATGCTTGAGTTTCAAAAGATGAATACAGAGCTGTCTTGGCATTGTTTTTGTTATCTTACTGTGATTTACAGGCTTGTGTTTCAGGCAGAAATAATAACGGGGCTTTCGTGACATCAGAGAAATAGACTCTTGTAATGTAAAGTAATCAGTTAGCGGTGGATTGACTGATTCAGTGTTGTAAGGATTTAATATTTTAGTCTGCAGATAATTCAGTCTGGTTCATAGCCAGAGCTTTTATCACTCTTTGTAGTGACTCATGTGTTTTGTTTTTCTCATGGAAAATATTTACCAGCATACATGTCACTATATTTTAGAGGGACACATCAGTGATTGCAATAGTAAACTTCAGGAATGTGAAATCATTTAAATGCCATACGTTCATAAGTGATGAATCTGAGGACTCTTTAGATTTTCTGTAGTTATACAGTGGTGTGAAAAAGTGTTTGTCCCCTTCCTGATTTCTTATTTTTTTGCATGTTTGTCACACTTAAATGTTTCAGACCATCAAACAAATTTAAATATTAGTAATAGATAACACAAGTAAACACAAAATGCAGTTTTTAAATGAAGGTTTTTATTATTAAGGGAGAAAACAATCCAAACCCACATGGCCCTGTGTGAAAAAGTGTTTGTCCCCTAAACCTAATGACTGGTTGGGCCACCCTTAGCAGCAACAACTGCAATCAAGCGTTTGCGATAACTTGCAATGAGTCTTTTACAGCGCTGTGGAGGAATTTTGGCCCACTCATCTTTGCAGAGTTGTTGTAATTCAGCCACATTGGAGGGTTTTCCAGCATCAACCGCCTTTTTAAGGTCATGCCACAGCATCTCAATAGGATTCAGGTCAGGACTTTGACTAGGCCACTCCAAAGTCTTCATTTTGTTTTTCTTCAGCCATTCAGAGGTGGACTTGCTGGTGTGTTTTGGATCATTGTCCTGCTGCAGAACCCAAGTTGGCTTCAGCTTGAGGTCACGAACAGATGGCCGGACATTCTCCTTCAGCATTTTTTTGGTAGACGGTAGAATTCATGGTTCCATTTATCACAGCAAGTCTTCCAGGTCCTGAAGCAGCAAAACAGCCCCAGACCATCACACTACCACCACCATATTTTACTGTTGGTATGATGTTATTTTTCTGAAATGCGGTGTTACTTTTACGCCAGATGTAATGGGACACACACCTTCCAAAAAGTTCAACTTTTGTCTCGTCAGTCCACAGAGTATTTTCCCAAAAGTCTTGGGGATCATCAAGATGTTTTCTGGCAAAAATGAGACGAGCCTTAATGTTCTTTTTACTCAGTGGTGGTTTTTGTCTTCCTCCTCATGCTGTTCACTCGGCTACGCTTGCTCAATTATTAGACCACCGTTAGCACTATTTACTGTATGATTAGATAGCCAAATTAGATTTGCTCAGTTACAAGTTGGCAGGCAACTAGATCCAATATGTACCGTAATCTATTTTAAAAGCTGACAATGGTAAATGTTTGATTAAGCCTTGGGAACCAAATGTTAAATTAAAAACAAATTGTTGAAATTAACTACAGCTCTGTGAATTATTAGTATGCCCAGTTTCGCTGTGGCCACCTGTAATTATATGATGTTGAACAGTGATGTTGCTACATTTCCTGGAATTTCAACACTAAAAAAAAAACAAGAGTTATAGTTTTATGTCAGGATAAATGTAACCGTTTGCCCAAAAATATTCAATAAAAGCTAAAATATTATCGTGGTTTGTTATACATCTAATCTTTTGTAGCCAAATCAATTCCACACAACTGAAATTGTTCCCCTTTTTGTAACAAACTCCTCCACAATGGAGCTGCTTTCAGCCATGCTTGTGTTTGTTTTGTGTAAATAACCCACGTATACCTATTGTTAGGCTATTGTTAAGCAAGATGTCATTCAACAAGTCCGAATAATGCCATTGTCGCGTTAGGAATTTGCGTTGCTCATTTTAGAAATTATACCGATGTTATCGTGAACGTTATGATAAGCCAGATCCTCTGGTCCTCATCAGCGGCTGGATGATATAACAGTTTTGGCTTCAGGTGAGCTAAGTGTGGAAATTCTGTCATATTACAACAGAGGGTTTTGTTTAGGTGGGGATTGTAACCCCTGTCTGTTCGTGGGTGGTGTTTGGCACTTGATGGAGATATTTTTGTGTGTAAATTCCATTATTGAAGGCTGTAAATGTTACCATACTGGTAGCTCGTGATGATCGATGACACAAAGAATTGCTCGGGAGGAAAGGCATTCACACATTCAGGCTTTTTAACCCGTGTCATTTATTTTATTTATTAAACATCCTCAGGCTTGTTTACAGTAAGTTGATATACCTTTCGTTAGTGCGCAGGTCATGGGTTAAGTCTGCTGGGTCCAATCAATTTGTATATATATTTGTATGTATGTGTGTATGTATGTATATATATATATATATATATATATATATATATATATTTATTTATTGACATCAGCAGGAAAGTTTTGTGTGGGTGGATAGAAGTTACACTGCAGTCGATGTTTAAGTCTCCGCTCTCCAAAAGACAGTATGATGTGATCATAGTGCCTCCACTCTCGCCTCACAAACGCACTTTAATCTAAACAGGGCACTGAATAATGTGTATTTTCTGCTATGCTGATTATAGCCTCTGAAGTGCTTTTACAGATTATTGATTGTAATTTTGCCGCCGCCTCTTTTGGGAGTTGGCACTGTTCAACACGTTTAGTAAAAACAACAAAGCTCAGTTCATTTTGTTCATCTAATTAATTTACCCAACATGCCGTAGGGGTGGGCAGACATCTGGTGACCAATAAACAAGAATATAAGGAGTTATTTGTTCGATTTGGCTGTCATTTAATAAATGCGAGTTGGTGTCCAATTTCAAGCGGTGATTGAATGTACACTGGCCTCTGACCAAGCTCTGTTCATATGATATTGTTAACAGCTCCCCTAATGACTTCATCCATCCTTTATTTCTTTGTCACAGTCAAAGATTTTTACTCTCAATTCAGAACATCTCATCAGTCATAAACTGAAGACGCAATAGAGTATTATTCATCTCAGTTATTGCAGATCTGACAATCTAATTGGAGCTTAAAAGTTAGTTGGACATACCAGGTCTGAAGCACAGTGAAAAATGTATTTGTTGGATTGAGGGCGGCTCATGCATTCAGTCTTAAAACCCTGATAAATTATTAGCCATATTTTGATGGTTGTCGCCTGTTCAGATATCTGCGCATGTCCTGAAAAAGTCCTGTCATTCTCAAAATGTCACCAAATCATGTCTAACTTCACTTAATCTGAAGGTTTCCATTTCAAGTTACTACTTAAATAAGTGTGTCTGTGAAAGGATGTAAATGTATCGGCAGCCAATAGTGAGGTGATGTGGATGTTTCCTCTACAGCTCATCTTATCAGTGTCATGCAGGATTTCTTCCTTACTCCTGAATTTTGTGACATGTCAAGAATCAGCAGAATGCATGTTTCCCATGTTCACATACAACCCCATATAATGTAATAAACACTATACACACACACAACTCTGTCCTTGCCTATGCAATTCCTAGAGTAAGGACATTTGTGACTTGCAGACAGTTCGGAGCTTGAATTTCAGAGTTTCCATTTCAAAGGTCTTCCTTTGTCTCCCCAGTTGTACTGTAATCAAACAGAAAACTATCAGCCGTACTCTGTGTAGTCACAACAGGCCAGTATTACTGAAGTCCTTCATCTCTACCGGAGTATTTCAGACAGACCCACTCACACACAATCTGTTAGACGTAAAGAAACACCAGATGTGGACTTCTGTTTTGGTAACTATCAACCTTCAGAATAACCTAGTTTCCTTCTGTATATTGTCTGAACTACTATTTTAATAGGTTTATTTTGCTGGAGTGTTTCTTGTATGACCACTGGATGAACTCCCTCAGGGCGTTGCAGAGATTTTGGTGTACCGTGTTGCTCCGGTTCAGGCCTTGTGGCACCAAGGGATCGAGGGAAGGAGGGAAGGAGGGAGGACCAGCTCCCCTTAATCTCTTCCAGACATGACGACTTCATAAATGCACATTAATCCACGATGAACACTGTGTCTGTGGAGGGTTTGGGAGTATCCGACTTCCACTGGGAAGCACCCTTGTGAGGGTTCTGTTACCCTTCTGTTTCCTTATTAGTGTCTAATAAGACAAATTATAGGGAGAAGAGTTAAAGAGAGAACAAAGAAAGGAAAGTAGAGAGTAAAGTGTTCCCCCCCTACTTTGTTATTTATTAGCCATCCTTCCCCCTTGATGGGTTTGTTAAATTTACCACCATGGCCACCACGTCTATACTTTTTATTTCACAAATACAGCGAGTCTACACAGCGTTTCATTAGTACACTTGCGTCTATAGTCACCTCACGCTTCTCACAGAAAAAAAAAATGTGCTATGTTAGATGCTGTCTGTTTTTGATTAACCTTTTACATTGTTGCTGCTGGACATTGGTCTAAATCTCAAAGTGTTCTTATGATTTATCATATTTTCTATCTTTCACAAGTTGCTGGAGCCACACTTCAGACCACGTCCCTGAATCACCCTCTAATGAGCTAACGTGTGATGGAAGTGCCACTGCGAGAACTGTGAGATTGGACAGTCCATACTTAGCTGTTTAAAACCATATGTCTGTTTTTTAAATTATCCAGCTGAAAACTTGGACGGATATGTTTCAGCCTGAATCATCACAAAGCCAAATGCAATTTGACTTATTTTCTAATTTCTTGGTCTGCAACATACACTGGATACGGCTTTGCTGTGCCATTTTCACGAAAGTAATGATTAAATAATAACTTTTTCTGGCTGAGTCAGATTGTTGTTGAAAATGTCATTGTTAAAACTTTTATATATATATATATATATATATATATATATTTTTTTTTTTTTTTTTTTAAATGTTTTTCCCCACAGCAATGTTACTGTGAAATCCTAAGCTTTTACAGAAGAGCAGAGTAATCATTTTAAGAAGATCATTTGCTTCTCAAAAAAAGTCTTTTATCTTTGTGCACTCTGCTACAGAAGTCTTCAAGTCCCTGTCCAGATTTGTAAGGAAGGATTTGTCCCAATTGTGTTCAAAGGATCAAGATGAAGTTGTGAAACAAACCAGTTCCATGTTTAAAAAAACGACCTTCTTACTTGGATAACATTTGTAAGATCTCACAAAGGCGCTTTTCTCCTGCCTGAGCAGCCTTCAGCTTCCATTTTTCTCAAGCTTACCTTTCAGATTCAGTTATATTAATCAACGGCATACCTTAGCTTTCCTCACTCATTAGAGGAGGCTGAGAAGCTGACAGTAGATCATTTAGGAAGACAATTTTTGTCTGCTTTTCTGTGTCAGCTTTCTCCCTGTAAAACAGAAACTCTAGCTTCAATTGCCAGCATTGAACTAATGGCACACTTTGGTTGAGATTCATGGGTCAACTTTTTTTCCCCAAAATAAACTAAAGCATTATCTGTGCCCATCCTCTGTATCAGGCTGCCATTTTGTGTTAAGCCAGCATTGATGCAGAGAGACTCCACAGCCTGTTGGAAATTGCCAGCGCCTAAAGCAAACAGTAGGGCCCGAGATCCCACAAGTATGAAGCAGCCAAGTAAACCCATTAACTGCCTATAGAGTGGTTTGTGCTATTGTCTCCACATGACTCTGTCCACAAATGAACCACAAGCTGATTTACTGTTTGTTTTGGCCATGTTAAATAACCACAGAGGGCACTTCAGTTTGGATGAAATATAATTTGTTCCTTTCACTTAATAATTGTGATGAAAGTATTTAGAAAAAGTTGGAGACTCACGACACAGTTGTGCTTAATTTATGGTGTAAAATATGTTGTGTAGTGTACAGTAATGCTGGTAAATCACAGCATAAGCATTTCACTTGGAAGATGTAATTTGACAAGTCTGCAGCACTTCATTTTGGGGCACTGAGGCATGATACTTTCTTACTCCGACTTCTTCAATCCCTTCTCAACATATGATGCCCAACTGTACAAATTATTTGAATCGCCAGAAGGTGTTTGATTTATGCTGAGTCTTGAGTTATCAGCTCCAAACAGGCCATGTAGTTTCTCTCTTATCATCCCACCCAGCCGCTTGCAGAATTTCTGCATGTTTTTGAGCTCAGCTCTAAATGTGATGACAATAGTCATGAACAGAACGGGAAGACAAAAACTGCCACTTGCAGCAAAACGAGAGCCTCCCCCTCTCGCCTAATTTTTTTTTAGCGGATTCTCCTACAGTGTGTTTGACAAGAAGGGCTGACAGCGTTACGCAGTAGCGCAACTCAAGCTGTCGTGGGCGCTGCCCGGCCCGACCCCTGTCACACAATTAGCTTTCTGCTTCTCAGATAGCTAGAACAAAGGTGAACTCGGGGAGCTGCGGCTGCGTTCAGTCAGAGTGGAGGGGTGTGCACGACACTGATAACTCTAGGGCACTTTCTTGACCAGAGGAGTTGTTGGCTGTCACTAAACATCACTGTCTTCCTCCCCTCTAATGGCATCTCCAGATTGTGCTATGAGGAACAAAGGCTAGTTGTATGAGCTACTGAGAAAAAAAAATAGAGCGACCCCATTAGGGCTGCAGGCTGTGGTTTGTGGCAGTGGCTGTAGACCTATAGAAGTGTCATGACAGATATGAACCAAGGAACAATTATGGGGTGATGTGCTTGAATTGAGCTGGCAGCCTCTTTAACAAAAAGAGAGAGGGGGGGGGGGGGCGCTATATGAATAGCACAGCAAACACATGCTTGCACACAAAGACACACAGACAAACACACACACACGCACACACGGAGCTGTAATTACTCAATGTGTTAGGTTGGTAAAACTATTAACTTTAAGCAGGAAGGGGAGAAATCAGATGTTATGCTTCCCCTTTTCCTAAGTTGTATTATTCATGAGGTTGAATTCAAAAGGTGAGTGTTAACAAAACAAAACCATATGCAGAATAACAACAAAATGAAACGTTATGAAGAATAATTTGTAATTTTCCGGTGGCGATGGAAATAAATAAATTCAATTGACTGCACTGAATATTTTTTCCTGATAATGACTTGCTTCTGAATTAATTTTTATTTAATGCAAATTTGCATTATCCTGCCAGTAATCAATCTAAAATAGCACTTTTTGGTATTGCTGCCAACAGGACACTGAGTTAAACAGCAGGAGTGTAATGACTTGGTCTTCATTTAATCCTGGTTGATATGAAAGAGTCACTGGAAGGCAAACGAAATGTGTTTAACAGCAAATAATATATTTTTCTAGGCACTAAATACTTTAAGACAGTGATGAAGCATATCAGCAAAGAGTTCATTTATAAACAGTGGCTGCTAATTAGGAATCCATAAATTAGGATGTTTTCAGAAAAGGCTTTTTGTTGTCTTGGTGTCTTGTATCTGAATACATAAACTCTTGTCCTTGGCTATTGGACCCCAAGTTAATTGGATTAAAAGACAGGCTTATTCTCGGTATTTTAAACGGCACGTATAACCCCTAACGAACAGGAGAAACATGATTGACAGTAATGTGCTGTTTTAGCTGTCAGACTCTGCAGGAAGTGCTCAAAGTTGGCGTTCTGTTGCCTTCGGTGTAGTGTCACTGTTTTTTGTCCAAGGCTGACTCGTAAAACAAAACGTGCTCTCTGGTGTATTTCCTCTTTGAGAAATCTCAACCCTCACTTTCTTTTACTTTTGAGTAGTAATGCTGTTTTTCCCTCATTGTTAGTTCGAGTCTGTTGTATGCAAAGTGGAAATGTTGTATGTGCCACATTTTTGCAAAGCATTGCAGGAGTACAACACTTGGCATCAGCGTTGTCACACTAAATCTCTGTCTCCATGACACTCGGAGTCAAAACATGAGCCTTGAAATGGAAGCCCTCCCACTGTCAACATATACAGTAGTACTCTTTTCTAGGAGCTGCTAATGATTCTGACAGAATTAAAAGCATTAAAGGAACTCATTAAATAATTTATTGACATCACATCAAAAAAAGAGCAGTGCAGAAATTTACAGCTACAAAATTAGATTGGGATTTTCTTTCCCTCAAAGGCAGTGCAGTAGGACCCTCCCTATTTCCTCGGTCACAGCTTGTCTTCCGGTCCACGTGTCCAAGTTTCCCTGCAGAAGCTGCAGAGTCCCACAGGTTTATCAGTAATACCCTGGTTAATTCTCCTGCATGTTGAGTTATTGCCGTCAAAGCACCTGTGTCATTGTATCCTGAAATTCTGGCTTATTCTTTCATTTGACGCCTTTATTGCTCCGTGTTCCTGTGAATGCCCCGCACAGACACACAGGGATATAAATGCATGTGTGGTGTGTGGTTTTCATCATTTTATCATTGTTTGCATGTATAGCTACACTGTGGTGGCTACTTATTTGCTCTTTTTGTGGCACTTTGTTTATTCAGTGTTTCCATAAATATTGAAATGCAAAAAAAAAAGAAGTAATTGTTTCTGTGTTTGTTTAAATTTGTGTTTATTATATGTTTATAGAAACAGAATTGTTCACACAGTCCCCATCCACACATTTTGTTCACCATGAACAGTTGGTAGCACAATGTTAGAAATGGAGGTTTCTGAGTTTAAATTTTCACCCCGGTTGGCAGATATTGTGGGTTTAAATGGCAACTGATGCTCAGTTAACAATTTTGTTTATTTTCCAACAATGTGAGAATTAAAACTCAATTTGTACTGAAGTAGTTCACAGTGAAGGCATTAAGGACAGGCTAAAGGTCTGTCTAATATCAGTATGATTAAAATTATGACATTCATTTACAGAGAAATGTAGTTGTCTTAAAATAATCGAAATTGTTGGTTGTTATCAGTGATATTGAATTAAAATGGCCTTTGTAAGAGTGCAGTGGTTATTTACTTGAGCTTCACAACCACCCTCTCTATATACACACCACCTGATGATAACAGAAATGTGCAGGCAACACTGATATGACTTCATTAAATAAACCCTTGACCCCCGCGATGCTGGGTTGATCTATTTCCTTTAAGTCCCTTTACTTCACCAGAGAATGCCCATGCAGAGATTGCGACTGTGCTATCTCCCTATCTTTAATTTAGAAATGCAGGAGGAGTGCACATGGGTAAGATGGTTATCCCCACTCTCTGTCTGTCCCGTTTCTTCATGCATGTTAGCTCTGCAAAAACCTCTTTTGGGAGCACGTAACAGGCCGCATTTCAGTACTTGAAAATAGTTTTCTTCATCTTGTCTTTCCCTAATGACTGCTAGCAGGGGTGATGAAGTCAGAAATTTTGAAAAATTTCCATCACGATGCTCACGGGGCCTCTGAGACTTGACACTGGAAGGCTAACTATCGGGTGCACTGAGACGAGCAGCACGGCTTTGAAATTTGAGGGTTTTTTTTTTAGCTTTTCCCTTTGAGACATGCATGTTTGCATTGGGACAAAGGGGTGAACACACGGGGTCAGCCGGGAGCAGCGCCCCCGTAGCTGCATCTTGATCAAGGACATTTCTGCAGGGGTGTTGGTAAATCAAAGCAGGGATGATCTCTCTCCAACCACAAAGCCAGACCAGCCTCCAGAATAATGTAGGTGGATTTGGGGAGGTGGGGAGTTCTGGGTGGCAGCGGATGCTAACAACTGGCTACACTGTTGCAGGTTTACAGCAAAAAGAGATTTCCCAACATGTTTGACATCTGTTGGAATTCCCCTTTTAATGAAATAGCACAATCCCAAGGCCTGAAAATGACTGCAATTTCTTCATAATCTGATTTGGTTATATACAACATTATAAACTTGATTGGCCAATTTCCTCAGTGAAAACAGTATTTCATTAGCTTTTGATCAGCGTTGATTAATATCTTCAAAAACCTTCTTTTCTGTTCTGCACAAGGCTTTGTCTTGAGCTTAAGCTGATACAAGTTCTGCCTGTCATGATGGGGCATTGACGATGATGTCTTGAGGGCTTTCATCTTTGCTCTTTACATTTGCCTTCCAAATATTGAAAGGCTGAGAAAACAGTGCAATTTGTCTAAAAGGAAGGGACTCCGATCGATAGGATTTTCATTACAGTTATGTTTTCATACTGCAGTAGAGGCAGGGTGTGGACCGCTGATGAATGAAACATTAATGTGTCATCCCCCCCCCACCAAATCGCCTCTCAGTCCTCCTCTACCGAGTACTGTCACTGTGATGATGTGGGAGTACCGGGACGAGTTTGTGCGCCGGTCCTGATTCTCCTCAATGCCACGTCCCCAGTCAACAGCTGTCTGTTTTGTCATCGTAGATTTCAGGCGGTGTCCTCTGTTTGCGGGAGGAGACCAGAAGGCATGATCTTTCTGAGAGCTGCACTTTATTGAATTATCCCTCACTAGTCCCGCTTTGAGAGGTGGAGTTAAGCAGCTTACCTGTAGCCATGAAAATACATGACTCATGGTCCAGCAAGGAATCAAGTTGCCCTTCTGGCTATAACAGTATTCATATTAATTATGCACTTTGTAAGCTACAGTTACTGCATGGCCAAAGAAATCATATGCTCATATGTTTGTGTACTTTTTGTCTGAGGTTTGTTTTTGGAGCTTTGGCCAAGCCTCTTTATTCCAGTTCAGGGACACCATAATGCTGTAGCACCCACCTTTGGCATTGTGGCCTCTTAAAGTACAGCAATGTGTACTTTTGAGCATTTGTCATTAGTTTTACTTAGATGGGTAATGACTAAACTAAACCAAATTCTGTTCCCTTATTTTCTCTGATTTTTTTAGAGGCAAGGTGATAAATTACAGCAAGGAATTACAAATTCCATTGTGTGAACACAAATATGAGTTCGCTTGTTTTCTTGTGTTACTTTGGTGTTAGTTAGGATTCAAACTAACGTGTTCTGACACGAACAAAGTCAAACAAATCGATTGATCGAGGCAGCGATACCTTGTCGGAAAATACTTTTGGTGGCAAAGTGAAGCAGTGAAAGTATTCTAGATATAGCACACTCTTAAAGTGACACTAATTTTGTAAGGTTGGCCTTTTTTAAAGCCACTAAAATAAGTTTTGTTGATGAACCGTCCACACCAGGACACTCTGCTTAGCTTCAAAACCAAAGTCCCCTGCTTCACTGGGGACATGCTGATATCCATCTACTGCAAGACATCCACTGACAGTGGATTAATAGCTCATACAACCCCATTTAAAAAAAAACAAAAAAAACAACTATCCCTTTAACCACTCTGTAAACCTTGGGGATGAATTTGGACGCTGACACTCCTCTTCATCAGTGGCTGATCTAAGTAATGCTCTTGTGGCTGAATGAGAGCAAATCTCTGCAGCCAGGTTCCAAAATATTATGGAAAGCCTTCCCAGAAGGCTGCAGAGCAGCTTATTGAACTCAATGGTTTTGAATGATATGTTCAACAACCTGATATAGCGTTGATGTTCGGATGTCCACATACCTTTGGCCATGCAGTGGATGTCACTATTTATTTTAATAGCGGGGTGACAGGCCCCGGCATGCCCCAGTTTATTCTAGCTGAGTACTCTCTCGTAACCCACATTCATCGCTAACTACTTCCTCCTCATCAAAGTAAGATTAGCATGTACTGTCACAGCAGACAGTTTAAAATGAGACACTGGATAGGGGACTGTGGTAACTCGCACACCGCACAGGAAATGCTGATCAGCACCCATGACAGCAGAAGGTGTAAGTGAAAACCGCGACAGCCCGGCCTCTAAATCCAATAAACCTCCCTGTGATACAGTTGTGACAGGTCAGCCAGATAATGCAACACAAAGGGCAAAACAAATCAGGCTTACTCTCACAGGGTGTCTATTGCTCATTATGCCCTCGGCAATCACAAAACAAATGACCACAGGCCTACAGGTGCAACCGATCTGCACTCTTAGGATATAGTCATAGTTATCATCATTTATCACGTGTGGTGTGGCAGCCTAATATATTGGTTAGTGTTCGCTTTGTGTGTTATGTATACACATCTGAAAACAAGAGGAAATTGCTCTCGCATCTCAGTTTATGGACCACCACTCTGGCTGCGTTGCTGTCGGTGCTAGCAGGCAGCAGCTGAGAAATTGTCTAGCTTTGAGAGTTTACAGTTTACTCCTCCTGTTCTGCTGCTGTGCATCTGCGCACTGCTTGTGTTTTAGGTTTTAATTGTAATTTATTATATTTTTCTGCAGCTGCATGTGTTTAACTACACAGCCTATGATTAAGAATCAAGCTTTGAAATTGTACTTTTCTGACTTGTTCACATAAAAACTGAAGTGTGCTAATTAGGTTGTATTCTCACAGAAAACAGTCGGCAGACATGATTGACCCCTAAAATGCTTATAAAATGTATTTATGTCACTGGGTTTTTTTCAGTGCTGAGACAGTGGAATTATTGAATCATCCACTAGACCTGTCTTACTAAAAGTAAAATGACTGCAAGTTAATTTTTTTTTTTTTTTTTAGCAAAAATGATAGCAGTCACATCTCTCAATTAAACAATGAAAGTGCTGTGGATCTGAGGAAGTGAGAAGCAGATGAAGCACAGTTTGGTAGTGATAACCCTTTGCTGAATTTGACCAAAAAAAAGGGGCAAACACATTAAGTGGAATCAAATCTTTTTTTTTTTTTTTAAATGAAATAGAGCTGCTGTATCCACTCTCAATCAGACAGATGTAAACACAGAAGTATCAAGTAACATATTTGCAAGATCAATTATAAGAACATGAAGAGAGTTTTGAAGTTTGAGTTTACCTTTCACCATCTTCTTGCTGTTTGCAATTAGAGTGTCTAAATTTAGGCAATCACACCA
This sequence comes from Embiotoca jacksoni, assembly GCF_022577435.1. Lineage (NCBI taxonomy): Eukaryota > Metazoa > Chordata > Actinopteri > Embiotocidae > Embiotoca > Embiotoca jacksoni. The sequence goes on from NW_027185403.1 coordinate 13,871,110, forward strand.
GGGTTTAGTGAGGTAGCAGCAACAACCTCGGCCAAGTGTGATTACCTGACAGAGCTGCCAAACAGACAAACACCTTTGAATAGTGATGGGTTTTCCCAGCAACCCTGCCCATTGTGGTCTTCTATCTGTGAATCAGGTTATTTTTTTACTCCTGGAAGGAGTCCAGTTAGTGCTCTTACTGCTGTTAGGAATGTCATGAGAAGTATTACTACGATACTAAGTCACTGCCAAACTTCTGAAAACATGACGGGACTTGGTTGTTCTATGCTATCAAAGGTACTCAAGATACTGGACAATAACAACAACAACAACATGTGAGTGAGGATGTAGCAACAGGTCTGCTGCAGAAAAACCTTAGAGGGTACGTCTAATTTCATATAAAGTCAGAGTCTCGGCTCCATAGATTCATTTAACATCACTCATGAAATACAACGTTTTTTGTTTTTTTTACGAGTCACTTTGGTGTCATTCGCTAAAGTCACTCCTTCCTATCAGTTTTCTGATGCTCCATCTGAAAATAATCTTGTTTTAATTAGAAATTAGGCCACAGAAAGCTTTGTTTCCGGGGGCGTGTCTGTTTGATTGACAGGCCTGTGGTGTAGTCAGGTTTCCGCTATAAGTGGGCAGGGCATAGTGTCCTCGGGTTTCCAGTCAGATAGAGTCAGATCCACTGCTCGCTTCCCCCCCAGCTCGTCCAAACATCACTATCCAATCACTTGCTCTCAACTAGCAAATGGTGACGGCCAAAATCCAAACTCAAGGTTTTATAACAGCTGTTCACAAACCAATGGGTGACGCCACTGTTGGTTGCCGCCTGAAACTGATCTCACAGATGTCTGCAGTTCAACTTCGGCAGACAAGATTAAGACAATTAATATGGCAATTTCCTGCATAGTAGATTATTTGCATTAAACTTTACAGCCTAAAATAGTTGATCACATCATTACCCCTTCCACCTTGTGTTTTCCTGTGTCAATAACTCAACCAGGTTTCATCTCCAGAGATTGATCAAAAACGAGCAACTGTGCTGAGAAAGCGTTGTGATCCACTTTTGTCTCCTGAAAGGAATCCCGCTCTGATGGGTTGCAGTTCATAAGTGATAGACGGTTCTGTTGCAGCAGTTTTTCATGTCTCCCTTCATCTAAAGACAGGTGAAGCAGCAAGCTGATGGAAACGCGCTTTTTTCCATCACTGTCTCATTGTGCACTTTGTCTGCCGTGGCTCATTGCTGTTAGGACATGAACCCGGCATCTATAAGATCTGAGTCATTTAGTTAGACGCTCTCCCAGTTTTTGTCCTTATCTTGACATCATTTATCAAATCGTTTGATGAATTCTCAATTTATAATTCCTTTTTTTTTGTTTCTTACTACTAATCTTATATATTGCTGGATGTGCAACTGAAAGTAATAAAAAGTTTCCCTCTCCGTCCCGCTTCAAACATCCATTCTCAGTGTTCCTGATAAATTCTAAACGCTACAATTGCCTGTTGTGGAGGAGATTACGCCAATGTACAGTATGGTTGAATTTAATCTGTGATTATTTATGATTCATGTTTATTATTTCCATTGAGGTCCAGTTTTCTTATCGTGGTCGTGCTGAAGTAGGAATTTGGCGTTTGTTTTGTTCTGACAAGCCAAACTTATGCATTTCCTTTTTATTGCCCTCATCAGTTATTTATTTACCTTTATTGTGGTGACTCATGTTGTCCTCACTGTAGGTAAATGGCAATAAGAGGCATAACCACATCTACAAGGATCCACAGCATAACTCATTTTCAGAGGGGTAACGGGGTTTATTTTGCTTTTCCACCACAATCTTATCACTGACTCTGACTGTTTTCTCTTTTGACCTTATTTGAATTCCGAGATAAGCATCCCTCCAGCAAAATTGGTCCAAATTAGTCTTTTATCTGGTGTGTTTTAAGGGAATGCTTTGTCACCGGGCCTGTCTGCTAAATGCAGGCACGTACAATGTAAATGTGCTCAGCTGCTGGCTTGTCTGATTTGCCCAAATTTGTTTTAGTGGCTGTCAATGCTTATTCAGGTCACCCAAGAGAACTGACCTCAGTCTGAATGCCTTTGATGCTTTATCAGATGTAACAGAAACACGCCAACCAATCTGCTTTGGTTGAAAAGAACCGCGGCACATTACAAACAGTGCAAACAAAGGAGGATGTGGGGTAAAGCTTCGTACACTCCAGTGTTACATCTCGTTCACCCACATCTGTAAAGATTTCTTCCTTGGCTGCATCAAATGTTCAGAGGTCTTTAATGTGCTAGAATTATAAGAAGATGCTTAATGCGACTGACATACAGTACATGTAAATGAAATAGTTTTGGATGCACAAAGAGGGAGCTCCATAGCAATTATGCACATAATCAGAATCTATTTTGTCATCACCACATCACATTATGAGGGTTGTAATCAGTTTACTTCAGATGAAATTAATTTCCTTTATTTAACAACTGTAAGTCTTTTGACATATGCAGCATTTGATATAATTTATGTAAGTAATTTATAAATGGAACTCCTTACCATTTTTATTCTTATTTCACATCCTTGCCATCTATTTGAACATACAAGATTTTAAAATGGAGAAGAGCTCCCTTTACCTGGAGTCTAGTCCGTTCCACCGTAACAACCCCAAACAAAGCCTCCTCTGGGACTATTAAAGTTAAGATCTAGTGTAATAAGTGTTGAATTAAAAGTGAACTAATCTGGTGTGTAAACATTTTAGATTTTGTGCAAAATCTCAAGGTTTCATAAAAATTCAGGCCCAACACAACTTTCCACAAGAACTGGAGAGATATGTTGATTGATCAATTAATTGATCAACAAAAATTAGAGCCAGAAAATTGTTTTATATGCGGTCGCAATTTTATAATTGAAATACATTTCTGATGTAGTATTAATCTGGTGTGATAATGAAAATATAATCATTGTTTTATTGTTTTCTGACTTATTTTTAGACCAGACCATTTCGTCAATAATGAAAATAATTGTTACTTTCCAACCTTGTTTCCAACCCTTAATTAGTTCATGCTCATTATCTCCATTTTGAACAGTTATATGATGTTACATAATGGTGGTAATACAAGATGAGCAGATATGGTTCTCTTATGGATAATTTGTAGTTTGAATCGAATATGACAACAGGCCCGCGACGCCGATGTGCGACGAGCACGGGGCAAAGCGTCACCTTGTGCCAAGCACTTTGTGAGTTATCTGGTGCTGAGGCATAGAATGAGCAGATAAAACAATTCTAAAAGGGAAATGATTCTGTCCATAATCAGATTTATTTACGCAGCCCACTGAGGAAGATTGATGTCTTATCTATGGCTGCGGATTTCAATTCTCTATGCTAGGATGCAGATAAACAATCAGTCTGCTGTCTCCAGAGCAATTTTAATTGTCTGTGTGTGTGTGTGTGTGTGTGTGTGTGTGTGTGTGTGTGTGTGTGTGTGTGTGTGTGTGTGTGTGTCTGTGTGTGTGTGTGCGTGTGTGTGTGTGCGTGCGTGCACGCGCGCGTGTGTGCGTGTCCCTATTAGCATGTTTTGTCTATCAGCATGTTTTTTGACAACTGACACGCTGTAGGCTCAGAATAAAGTCACCGTCTCTCCCCCAGCTTCTTCCATGACTATTTTTCATGGCTGTTAAATGCCAGACATGTGCTCTTACATCTTTGTGACTAGCAATTGAAAAGTGGAGCTCAAGCAGAGATCAAACCAGCGCAGTTGCTCCTGTCTGACTAGGAGACATGTTTTCTCCTTTCTTGAGAGTATGAACGAGAGTAAGACACCATTTTGACTCGGAAGACTGTTGTGTCGAAATCCATGTTGTACTTTTCCTTACAGTTACTTTTATTCACTATCTTCAGCAAAATATTAAAATGCATCTGAAGCACGTGACTAAGTGATATACTAATACAGTTTGTCAGTGGAACACAGTATATCTGTTCATAAGGGAGGGAGAGCTCATTGTTTGTATGTAGGCCTATTATTCATGTGCCACATTATGTTAATGACATCGTGAGCCAGGGACCTATACTAATTTAGTGGTTTTACCATCACCTAGTTATGTGGTACATGGATCCTGACATTCAGTGTAGTTTCCATGGTAGCCACTATATTTCATGGCAGTGACTGCAGTCTGTTGCATTGGGATATACTATGTTGTCTTGGGAATTAGGAGGAGAAAGCTCTCCACATCTTAAAATAGGCCAACCAAAGAAGGTGTGGAAGCAGAGGCTCGGCATTACCTGCCACAGACTGTTGCACAGAAGTTAACAAATTGCTCCTTTTTCTTTCTCTCACTCAAAGCGAAGGGATGATAGACAGCTCTCATATTTTCTGGGAATAAAAGATTTTGTGACTTGTTATCAAGTCGACTTCTGATTCCCGAGGAATAAACTATAACAGAGCAGTGAGCGAGATCTGAGAGATATTGCCCCCACCCCACCCCAAATCCTCCCCACTTGGACAGCTCGTCTTATTATCTCCTGAAATGGCAAGGTTACAGTACCTACAGGTGCAGAGGAAGGTGAGTCTGTTAGCTTTTTATCTTTAAACCAGTCAACCTTAACAGAGAAGCACTGCCACTGAAGTCTCATCACACCCTGCGAGGAATAAACATTCTCTTGTGTACAAGTTTTGCAATTCATCTGAGCTACTTAGATGAGGAAATGGGAGAATGTGGAAATATATTAGATGTGTTTAATGGACCTGGAGAAATACTGGGAAAAACAACCTTGGTTACCTCTGGCATTAATATAAAATTTATGAGAAGGATTTAGGCCGATCTCCTGCCGAGCCATGAGAAGGCGTTGCTTTGTCAGTCAGTGCACGTTTAGTATAAATCTATCATTTCTCCTTTTTTCTGCAGCCGCCTCGAATCTCCCATTCAGCCAGTTCTGCTGTTGTACTCGGGTTCGATTGTCTCCCGTTTTCTTTTCTGTTGAGGTTTCAAAAGAGTTACGTCAGATTTTTTTTGGCTAATTCAGTAAGGTAGGGGTATGTGGTTTAATCTAATTTAGAAATCATACTTTTGAAGGTGACAGATGGCCGCAAGACAAGTCAAAAGAAGCGGGGAAACTAAATGTTTCACTTGTTTGACTTTTTTCATTGCGGTTGGTGACGTTATTTGTCTTGTGAGGATGTTGATAGCAGAATAACAATGCATTGCATGAGCCATTATAATGTCACTTTGTTTGACACCTTTTTCCGATTTATAAACCGCAGTGTACTGTGTATGATTATTACTTACATATGTGCCCATTTCATGGAGATTTGTTCATTTCTGTCCACAGTAATTGCCGGCATTACATTTATGTTGGTGTTTCTTCACCATTTATTATTTAATTACATGTCAGAAATTGGGCATATTGATTACGTCTCATTTGCTTTCGTAAGATGGTGGCAATAAATTTAGCTTTTCTTTATTCCATAGTAAAATGGTTCGGCTATCTGCCTGTCAATTGGAGGGACTTTTTTCTTTTTCTTTTTCTTTTTTACAGGTGAGCCAACTGTCATCTGTCTTACCATGATTCATGAATTTAGTGAATGGATGAGCAACATATTTCAATTAGTTAAAGGATCAGGAGCAGGGCTCTCCTCCTCCTGCTGCTGCCTCTGATGGTAATGGGAATTATCAAGCAAATGGTGTGTTACATTTCCTTTCTTAAAAGTTCACAGAGCCACATTTTCAAAGAGGAATTTCTCAGTGTGAATAACTTGAGTGACATTTAGTCCATAAAGCTGGAGAAAGGCCCTCACATTTTCCAGCCAAACTGACTTTGTCAGAAATCCAAATGCTTGCATCTCGTGTACATACACACACAGGTTTATTCCTTTTGAGTAACTGCATGTTTTGTAACTGTATTTGAAGCTGTTCTGAATCAAACATCAGTTAACACACGGAGCTACAGCAAGATCAAATATTTAGGATCCAAAAATTCAACCACGATAGAAACGGAGAGCTAAAAAACAATTCAGCCCAGTATCACGGAAAAGTGTGTAATACACCCGCCAGTCCACTAGAAGGAAACGTGTCTTTATGAGGGTTTGCGTCACACTGGTGTGAAAAGGCTAAGACAGGCCATGTGATCAATATCATATAATGGAGGTCATTTGACAAAGTACAACGCAACACTTCACGGCTTTTTCGTATTTCCAGTGTTGCCGTGCATTTATTTATTTTTCTCAGAGAAAAGGCTCTTTTGTACTTCACGGCTCCCGTAGAGGTTCATCTTCTCTTGTGCTCCTGGGCAGCTTAACTTCCTCAGATCTTTCTGATGCAGTCTCACAATAGACGAAGAGAGACAAGTTGTCAACGTTGAGAAATATCCTGAGCTGTATGACCCACAATGCCGTTACTTCATACATTTTTTTACATGCTAAGTGTGGCCTTCATGCGTTGCTGTGTGATGCGTCTTATTGTTGCTAGGGGCGGCAGTTTACGGTGCGGCATTTGTGCGTTTTCAGCTTAAGATGGCAGGAGGGCTGCTCTGGTGTCATAAGTCATGGACTTTCACCCAGGGCTTCGGGGTTTTGGCCTGGGAGGAGGAGATGTGGATTTCTAGTTTTGCTGCATTATTCTGGTTTTTCATACCACCACAAGGCAAAAATAGGACACTGACATGCTACCCACTTGTGGACTGGAAAGTGGCTTTGGGATGATATTGAGTTGACTGATTCATTTTTGCTGTTTGTTAAGTCTCTAACAAAGATGATCAACATACATCATCGATGAAGCAGAATATGGAGATTACATGAGTGAAAGAGCCCTGCATGTACTTTAGAATTGTAAGGATGCGTCTTTACAGAGTGGCGTGTATTCTGGTTGTACAATGCCTTTACTCCGTCACAAATGACCCATCCTGCCTTTGTCACCATGAGTTCACATTTTCTACAGAGCACAAAATGGCTGCTATCTGGGTCTTTGTTTGCATGATGCCTGTGCTCTATGTAATTGCGCTCAGGAGGTAGTAAATCCAACCTCGTAAATCAGAGAACTTTCCACGGTTATGAATACGATCTAAGTCGACCTCGGTGCACAAACATTTACCCAGGTCTTGTGTGCATTGATGCTCCTGCCCCACGGAGACAAACGGGGGATCATGACCCTCGGTGGGGGTGCTCATAGCTCCTGGAACTGGTTCAAGGGTCTGGGCTTAAAGCTATTATTAGGACATGGTATGCTCTGTGGATTTGCTTTACATTAGCTCTCAAATGACCATGCACACTAATGCCTGTGTTTATTTTACTATTAGATAGTCTGATGTTAATAGAAGGAAGCAAAATTGATCAAAGAGTGAGTTTTATATGTAGAATATTTCGCAAAAAGTAGACATGATGTCTTATTCAGTATCATGGTTTAATGACCGTTACTCCTGGACTGGCTAAGCACCTATTTTACATTTAATGTTTACTGTAATCTAAGCTTATCAATATGCATGTACTGCCACCACCACCTCATAATGTTTACCAGCTCCTATAATGCTTTTTATTTAATTAGACAAATTGCACTCAGTCAGACGGAGAAAGCAAATGGCATAAAACAGAAGTAAAGTTAATTGCCTCACAATAAAGCCAGGTCTTTTAATTAACCTCTTAATGAAGGAAGTCACATTGGACTTGAAGTAGATACATGTCAAGAGCAAACCATCAGCTCAAGACCAAACTGGATTACAAGCTTTGCAGGGTTAAAAATATTCAGCCACTTCTGTTGCAAGCGTCCAAGAAAATGCAGCCACGATTAATTCACATTTGTTGAAGAGTTGTAAAGAACCAGCGAGAGCCCCATGTTGCACTAAGGAATGTTTTACTAATGCCTCGTAATGCACGCAGGTCAACCATGTAAAAGAAAACATCATAAATCAAAATGATCCCTATATATCTTCTATTCAGGCCTTTGGGTAAATGCCATGAGTCATAATCTTCTCATAGCTGCACTTATACCTCAGGGGTGTTGCCTTGAGAAGTGAAAGCATGTTTGTGGAATTTATTTCAGGACTTAGAAGTCCAGATAACAGAAATGACATTTGTATTCAGCACACTATCACTGATACAGTGTGTACAGCGAGCAGACACAATGACATGGAAAAAACATTAATACACAAGTGTCACATACTAAAATCGAATCGAAGACTACGGTTTTTTCATGATTCCTCATCATTCATTATTTTCATTACCGATTCATCTGATGCTTATTTTATTGATTAACTGATTTGATCTCGGAAATGTCCGAAAATATTGACATTTGGCCATCTTGTTTTCCAAAAGGCCATGAAATAATGCATATTATTTGCCTGTTGCTCCACTAATTGATTAATTGACTAATTATTTCTAGTCTCTTCAAAGCTGCTAACTGGTACACATTGAAACCACATTAACTCAACACACAAACACTGTAAATTTACGCTGCCTGTGGAAGTAAATCCACAGATTCTGTTGATTCCTTTGACATCTGTTTACAATCAGAAATGTCACTGTGCTTGATCCCTCAGTATCCCCCAGATACTTGTTATTATAGTGTACTAATTGATAAGAGCTAAGCAACAAAGTATAACCTTTTGAAGCAGGACAGCATGAATATTCACCTGTTGGCTTTTTCAAGCCAGTTTTATCATCAGCTTCAATAAGATCTGGGGGCATCATTTGTCTCTGAGGCTGTAGACCAGGACAACATGGACATCTGTGGACAGTGACCATTCTGTATTATTCTAAAAAAGTATTTTTTTATAATTCAGGAATTAAAGTTCCTCGAGGTTATTGTGAGTGAAATAAGATTGACTTGACTTCCTCTGCAAATTTCATGGAAGAGAGCAGTCACAAAAGACAAAATCGCTCTTGAACCACAAAATAACCATCTGTTATGTCCAATAGCAGCTGAGTTTGAATGCAGGCGAAAGGAAAACAACACTTACAGCAGGGAAAACCCTTCCTAAGACTGTTTCAGTTGTAACACTGCCTGGTCTACACCTGTTTCTGAGGATTTGAGATGGAAATTGTGTCTGGGATGCTTTGAGAGGATTTTTTTTTTTTTTACAGTGTTCCTCCAGTGAATTATAGTGTTATTCAGAAAGATATTCATTACAAATATTTCCTGTGTAGTTAAATTACTAGTTAAAGAGTGATGAGGGTTTATAGAAGAAACATTACGTCTGTGCTACCATTTTGTTTAAACAGTTACACAGGAAAGTAACAGGAAATTCACTGACTTATTGTAAGAGTCTAGCTGAAAATGTTTGAAAAACATTGTGTTACATATATTGTTGTCAGGATGGTGGATGGCTTGACTAACTGAAGGTTTAGCTGACAGGTGACATTTTATATTCACAACAGGAGAAAGCGGCTTGTCAAATTGGTGCTGTTATCAGATGATCCAGCAGTTTATGTAATCCAAGACACGTCTGCGTCACATTGTTTTTTGACTATGCTTTAGTTCTCCAGGTAGAAGCATCAATCTGTTTTAAGTGCATATCATCTCTTTAGAGAATATAGTGTTTAAACTCAACAAAACAGCTCCTCATACTGAGGTCAACATCAAAGAAGCAAACTTTTGAGATTCTATTTATGAACCGCATTCCTCCCACATGAAATATCCCACAGAGATCTGTCACCGGGAGATTAAAGACATCGATCCACGATGGAGGAGAAGGGTAAAAATAAATGGATCACATAATATCAAGTAAATAGTGGCTCAAGAAACTCCTACCAAAAAGCATATTTGCTTTGTTCATCACATCTAGTTCCACTCAATGAAACCAATCTGTCCCCTGCAGATGGCTTGAGCAGAGGTTTGCCTTGGGTGAATGGGTGCACACAGCAGGTGGATTTAATCAAGCCATCTAATGGAATGTAAATCTGAAAGGCACCACGACCCCGGGATCACATCTTGCATTTAGTCGTGCCCTTCGCATGGAGGCTAAGTGCAGGTGCACATCAGATGACACCCCAGTGACATGAGGGGGGAAGGGAGCGATCATCTGCATGCAGGATTGAACATTGGGACTGAAGGAAACCAGAGGGAGGTAAGATCATCGTCAGGATCTTTTAAACGAGTGACCTGATGCGTGAAAAAAGAAATGTACGACTCGAGTGTGGTAACTCCTCCAAACTGTGGATTCTTAGTTATTTTAGGTTGAGGTGAAATGTAATTATCTTCCCTCTGCCATGGAGGCTTCAAGTGATCCAGAGTGTTCCACACGTAAGCCAACGTGATGCGGCTCAGGCACACTAGCCCCGAGCCTTTGCCGAGTTCAGCCGTCATGTGCTACTGAATATTTCTGCCCATTCCAATACCCCAGGGTTGTATCTGTTTATCCTGCACTGCTGATAGTGCTGGAGAGAGCGAGTGCAAGATGGAATGGATGCCTCTCTGATGTTGAAATGTCTTCTCTGAACTGCCTACATTTAAGGTGGTGTATCTGTGGCACAGAGCAGCTAATGTGGCATGGATGGAGTGCTTAGCTGCAAAGCTAAGCACACATATCAAGTAGGGTAAGAGGCGGAGGCTGAGCCTGCGAGACATTTACAAGATAAATATTACATTCTAGACAAGAACTCTGCATTCCTAAGACGTAGGCGGCACAGAATGTTTTTGTAGTGGCATTTCTGTCAGAAGAATGCTGGAGTTGTTATGCAACTCTACAACCGCACTGACACGAGTTGTCCTGTTTCTCGAAGAGGAACATCCGCCGTATGGGAGATCTTTAGTTCTGACTAAATGTGAGTAAGTGATGGAGAGACAATGTTATCCAACAACATGTCTATGAATTTTATTTTTCACCGAGTTGCACTTTGCTGCAAGTTATACTGTATTACATCCTCAGCTGTTATTTCTACACAATATTCAACTTAACATCCTGATCACTTATATGCCTTCATTTATTGATAGGTGCATATTTTATTGATTAGCTGTAAGTGCTTTTATTTTTGTGCTTTTACGTCATTTTAAAGTGACTGTGAAAATGATGCTGTGTTGTGTATACATGTTAAGGTCGGGTTAAAATTGGCTTCACAGTAAGATTTTTATGGTTAAAATACTGAGAAATGGGTATTTTTGTATTACTGTCAGTTGGCAGTTTTACCAGTTGTCTGAGGCCTAAATTTTAAAATAATAAATTGGAAATATGGGTGCACAGTGGTGCAGTGGTTAGCATTGTCGCCTGACAGCGAAAAGGTTCCGGGTCCAATTCCGGCCTGGGCCTTTCTGTTTATATGTTCTCCCTGTGCCTGCGTGGGTTCTCTCCAGGTACTCCAGCTTCCTCCCACCATCCAAAAACATGCACCTCAGGTAAATTGGTGGTTCTACAAATTGCCCTTAGGTGTGAATGGTCTTTGTTTCCATCTGTCTATAAGTGTTGGCCTTGTGATAGACTGGCGATCTGTCCAGGGTATACCCTGCCTTCGCCTAAAGTGAGCTGGGATAGGCTCCAGTCCCCCCGTGACCCTGTTCGGGATAAAGCGGATATAGATAATGGATGGATAGAAGACATTGTTGTTCTTTAGCTGAAACATTTTAGACTGAATATCGTCCCTGTTAAGCTCATTCATTTATTTTTAGTTAAGTGTGCTGTCATTCTTCACTGTGTCAGTTAACTGAAGTTTCCACAAATAACCTTGGCCAACATCCAGCCTCTTAGCTGTCCACTCAAAGCTGGAGCCACGCCAGCGCTCTGTGCTTGTTGTCCAACCAGAACCAGGCACAACATCAGGTAGACCGGTCCCAACGCACAGTCTGAGAGACAGCAGGCTGCAGACATCCTATGCTAATGTCCATATGTTCATGATTGCACTCGGCTCAGGCTCGCCTGGACACCTAGCTGCTATTCAGTCATATGTCACTCAGTAGCCATCAAAAGTTAGCAGGGCAGATTGAGACTGTCACAGCGCCCTGCGGGATATGCACGCCTGCATGCCTTTAAAGGTATTTAGACTCATTTTCTGGCTTAAAACTTGAAAGTATATCTTAAATTAGCCAATTTAAATATGTGATTAACAGTCGGTCACTGAACTTTCCTAAGTTGTGTATTTTCGTTTCGCTTGCACACTCCATCTCTCATTTGTACTTGCTCACTGTCCTGCTCTCATCAAACCCTCAGCCTCCTCTCAAGAGGCTAATTTTAGCAAAGTTAATTGCATGTGTGTAGTAGTCTATGTAAAATACATTCAGAAGACTCAAAAAAAGATAATGAGGTCCAGTGAAAACATGGTGTGTAATTGGCAGTTTATTCACTATGTTATGAAAAAGCATGAACGTCTGGTTCCACAGTTGCATTTTATCATCATTTACTCTCCATGAATTTCTGCCGCTGCATGTATTTTGTTATGATAAATGTTCGTGTCATTATTGGACTGTATTTTCAAAAACTGAAAAATGCTGACCCTCTTTCATTCCTAATCTTACTTTGATGTCGGCTTTGCAGCTGCGAAACTGCAAACAAGTTACACAGCAGACTGGTATTGTATCTGGGTGGATTGCTCTCTGGCTGATTTAGAGCTATTATGATTTGACACATCTAAGTATTTCCCTTTTTAAGTTAGTTAATGCTTCCTCTGTGTGATGCAGAATTTATGATTTGCCAGTTTCAGGCGCAATGTTTTTAGAGAGCCCGCAAACCTGAATGTGCTTGGAAATGCAGAGGTGTTTGGTGATGAAGTGCTGTGTGTAATTACTCATAAAAGCTACTTGGTTATTGTAATGCCTGTAAATGTGAGTTGTTTCTTCCACTTGTGTTTGTGTGTGTGGAGGTGTGTGTATAAGCAGGTTGTCATATGTGCAGCCTGCCACAGGTTGGGTATTAGTAAAAGTCCTCGAGGGGAAGGTTTCCATTTCTTGGGGAAAGAGCCTCATTCCTCCTGTCACATATGGCTTCTCTGTACATATTACTCCCAGTAGCCAAATCAAACTAGGTTTGCATATTCTGAGTTAGTAGTTTCACAATGTTTCTTTCTGAGCGTGATCACAGCACAATGCACTGATATTCTCTTATTTTCTCTTAGATCGAACCTATTCCCTCTATACTTCACTCAGTCATAAGCGGCTGTCTATAAAGATCACAAGCGCACCCACGCAGTGCCCTTCCTCGGGATGAATGCCTGCCATTGATTTCCATCACAGAGTTAACTCTTGGAGCTGGTCCCTTACTGTTCCTCTTACTGCGGTAGCCATATGGTTAGCACTCATGGGCCGCCTGAACCTTGGCAGGTTCAGCCGCCAGGAGAACAGGAAAATCACAACGTCCCCAAACTGACTTAATGGACTTCCTCTGGTTGGAAGGATGGATGCTGTTCACACTCGAGGGCTTCAGCTGGAACAGAAGCCTTTCAGCAGTGGAGCTCAGGTCTGCAGTAACATTAGTAGAGTTGTGTTATTCTCTGTGCCTCTGGTGTAATTCTGCAGCACACTACTATTATTTAGAGTACCTTTGGCTCTCATTTATTCCAGCTTTGCCCCTAGCCCTATGAAAAGCAAACAATTATAATACCCTTAAAGTACTGTATAAACACAAAGCACTTAAAAATGAATCACACAGCTTCTTAACATACAATTAGTTTCCACCCAAGTGCCATCTGGTATAAAACTCATCTCCCATCTTGCTATATTAAAACTTCACTTACAGTAGATGTATTTTTTTTATTATTTGACTTTAAAAAAAAATCACAACAGGGTTCTTTTTTTTTCTTTTTTTTAATCTCAAAACAACATCAGTCAGTAGTAAATGTGTTGAAAATGTTTCACCTTTGCTTCTGTTATGTAATGAGATAAGAAACATATATTACCACGTGTAAATGATTCTGTTGTTTCTCCGCATCCTTTAAATGAAGATAAATGTTTTGCCTTTTTATCGGTGGTTGTATTTACATTTGAGAATCCTTTTCCTAAACTCCCATTCCATCCTTGTCCATTATCGCTACACACACACACACACACACACACACACACACACACACACACACACACACACACAGACACACACACACATTAGTGTTGCATCCCAAACTGTGAGCTAAATTGATACTGAAGGCTGCAAGCTGTCAGTCAAAAGACAATATCACTTGTGACACATTAGCTTGTATCAGCTCCTTCATTGGTTCATATTGACAACACACATCTGAAAAGGCTGCACATGAAGAAGCGTCCTATTCACAACCAGATTCATGGAGCACACATAGAGAGGGCTTTTCATCAGGTGTGGATGTTACTACGCTGTCATTATAAAGCAGCAATTGCAGGACAATTCCTCTTTAACTCCGATTGAATTATATAAACCAACATCTAATAGGCATCTCTGGAATCTCATAGCTGCAGATGTGTTATGCACAGGACAATGCTCGATAGTCTGTAGCCATAATGAGCAGAGACTCCTGGCCTCCTAATTGCTTGCCGGGCCTCTGCATGGCTCATCAGAGAGGAGCTTAATTGGCCATCACTACCCAGGCAAGCATGAGGCTAAGGCTAGCCCTGCTCCTGCCCGCTCACTTTTACCAAGATGCTTGCAGAATAAGTAAGCAGCTCCATTCATTCTGCATTGCTGCCACTAATGAACACAGTTTAGCCCTTAGGTCTTGATCATTGTGTCGCACTCTGTCTTGGTCGTACTGTGTTTGGTGTTTGTAACCTTAGTTCGCTGGTGTTGTCCCAGTGTTTGGTCTTTTCTCTTACTGTTAAGCATCAACGTAATGAAGTGCTTCCCGGTTTTGGTATTGGGGTCTCTAGTGCAAAGCTGACTCGCTGGGAGATAAGTGTCTTCAGCTGCTGGCAATCAATTTATTTGCCCTCTAATGTTGAATACGTGTGTGGAATGAATAGTGAAAGACATGAAAAAGTGGAAGAGGGAAGGGGATTGAAATTGCTGTCGATGTGCGTTCCCGTTCTCACTGAGAAATGGTGCTTTCAGGGGAACTACACAACTCTGCATGGACCATTACACTATCCTGAATAATACAATCACACATGAGTTCAGAGCCTATTTCAATAGACACTCAGTTAATGTTAAAACATCAACAAAGAAATGACATGATTTTTTTTTTTCATTTCCACACTCCAGAAATTGTGCATTATTAGTTTTTTACTTCGCCTGATACGATACTCCGTGAAAGCGTGTTAGTTTTAATGTTTTCTTGTGATTTTAGAATTGATAAGCTTCCCGACCGCGTCCTTGGAAAATTTTCCCAAACCCTGAAGTAAAAAAGACACCCGCACATAATGCAGTATTGATCGGTACTTAAATCGGTTTGATAACGGCTTTGTCAAATCAGCTCTTTTAACAATCAGATTAGAGCTTTTAGTACAATCGATCGGGGAAGGATTTCAAATCTGCAAGATGACAGTTACAGAAGAGCGCATCGCTAAAGCCTGGCCACCCATGAAAGGAATTGAGGCCTCCATCCAATGTTCACAATCACTTTTCTTCTACAGGGTTGCTGCCACACAGAAAGACAATCTGAAAGCAGTAGCTGGAACAGAAGGAATATAGCAAGGAATGATAACCCGCTGTGTGACCTGAGCCACGGCGTGGCAATCGCTGCTCAAGTAACAAACTACAAACATTCTTTACAGTTCATCACACAGATGTGGCAGCCTCATCTGCACATCTGAAGATAACGGTAACATTATTTTAGTCTGTATGCTCCTGGATAACAGAGGGTGTGCAACGGAGATCAAACTTGTCAGTTCACCGCATGTGTCCCAGAACAATGCTGTTATATTGATTCATGCAGCTGCATCTGAATTAATGCTGTGCGGTGTGACGTGCACATGAAACAAATGCCATTTACAATTCCTCAGTGTAAACAAAGCGAACCTGACAGCAGTCCAAATGCGACAAAATAAAACACTCCATTGAGATTAGCAGCATTTATCCTTAAAACGCAAGGTGTTGCATCCGTTATTTCACTATACTGGGCTACTGTGCATCCGGGATACATTTTAAGTGGCTTTATGAGTCACCTCATCAGCCTGAGAAATAGAGCTACAGTGAATGGAGGTATTGAATGGTAATTGCTGGTATTCTCTATATTTGATGTTGAAAGGTACTCTCTTGAGCCATAATTCTGGTTGCCAAGTCAGCGAGAGGCGACTGTGAAACTGTGCTGGCTTTTCTCCTGGGCTTCCTAATTGGCTTTGTTATTGCAGACCTGTGCAGGGTGAAGGCAGCAAGAGAGAATCTGAGCTTTGGTATATAAGATACAGAGCTTTCGACTGTGACCCTCTTCCCAGGGGCAGAGTGTTCACAGCTGCTCTCTCTGGAGAAGGTGACCTGGCTTTGGATCCCTCTCTGTGCTTCTCCCAGAGGACCCCCCCTCCACACCCACCCACCCATTCTCCCGCCCCTCTCGTTCGCTCCTCTCCTCTCAGAGGTCATTTTCTACACCATCATGGAGTTTTCTCCTCCCCTGCCTTTCTCTGTGCACTCGTCGGTTTGGCCCAGCAGGGAGTCGCTAATTCTCTCCGCTCTGCAAATTTCCACACTTTTCCGGCGTGGGATGCCAACACCTCTTCAGTGCCTCACTCTGGCACCACCTCCCACCCTCCTCATCCCACCAGCACACACACACATGCATATAAGACACAAATCTCAACACTGGCTCGACCCCACACTCAGTGGGATTTTAGCAGTAAGGAAACAGGGGTGGCATACGTGACAGTCATAACAGAATAGCCCTGTGCCATTTTGGGTCCCACTCCCACAGACGCATCTGACATATTTACTTAGGGATGTTCACTGAGTAATTCTTCTGCTGACCATTCTTTCAATAGTGTAAGAATGACTGGCACTAGCAGCAAACTCTCAGTGAATGATGAGGGAGCGTGCATGCTGTTTGAGCATAAAAAGAGAGAGTACACGCAAACCGGGTGGTTTAGTATGTAAGGGCACTGAAATAACATGTGCAATCAACTCCCTATTGTCAGTTCTATTGACCCATTTCCTATTACAGTTTATTATCATTAGCTGCCATGAGGCTTTGATTACATGTGAACCACTGTGCTCCCTTCTAAATTACACATACAGTATATGTAGGCAGGAAAAAAAACAAATCACATAAGATACATATTTAATACAACTTTACAATGACATGGACTTCTAAAGAGCTTTCAAGTACACATTAGTGTACATATGACTTGATTATGTAGCATTAGTCTATTTATTACGAGGAAACTGCTTTTGAGCTGTCACAGCTAAGGCTGTCTCGCTCCTCGTAAACACAGCTTTGGAGTTCATTTGTGGAATTATAGTTGCAAATGAGCGTTCGTAGAACAGACCAAGAAAGGGCTGTCAGATAATCATTCCACCCTATATTAATGCATCTCACTGGAGATATTAAGTGATCTTTATGTACTGTTTAGAATTTGAGCTGCTCTGCATTATATGTATATTCCCATAGGCGAGAAGTGTGAAATATTTGTTCCCATGAAAAAATGCCCGTGTTTGTGATGAAGTAGAGAATTGTTCCTAAAGCAAATAAGACATATTTTTCAGTGAATTAAAAAAAAAACAATAGAAAGTTTTAATGATTGACCTTAGAGGTGCTAGTTTGGAACTTCAGTCAGAGCCAGTCTGCCTATTTCCCCGTTTTCAGTCTATTTTCTCATCTAACTCCAAACAAAAGAAAGTATATTTCCCAAAATGTCAAACTACTTCAAGAGCAAAATTTTGGAAATTAAATTTTAAGATTTAGGTTCAATTGCCACCCTTTTTTTGTTTTTAAGCCAAACTCTTTCAAAACCTCCATTTTCAAAAGAAAAAAAAAATAAGCAGCAATAAGTCACTTGTGGTCCAAGCTGTAATTACTGTACATGCTGGTGACAATAAACCGAGAGTGATGGGTGCTGAGAGTCTAGATGCAAATGGATGTCGGCATTGATATCCTGCCTCTAGTGAATACAGCTGATGTGCATCAACAGTCGCATCTGCAGAGTCTGAATACAGCGAGATTTTGGTTGAAAGGCGTATCTGAGATGCTTTTCAGCTGTTTAGGTGCTCTGTTGCAGCCGGAGAAAGAATCGGGATCCATCTTACAAGGTCGTGGTTATTCATTTGGTGGAGATTTGATACACAGCAGCTCTCAGGGAGAATTGTTATAAGTGTAATAATAAAATATGACACCTTGTTAAACAGGCATTATAAACGTTAATACATTGATGTGTTTTGAGCTTTTTCTAATGCATTGTTTGCATAGCAATGCATGAAACAATGAATATTTTAAAGTATGACATTTAAGACAAATATTTCAATGCATGCCAATCCTAAGATTTTATTAATTCTGAGAATCTTCTCTATGTGCTTTCTGTATAACATTTCAAAAAAAAAAAATCCTTTTGTAATTAGGTTCCTGTGCTAGGATTCCCTCTTTGTTCTCCATTTACAGTGGCTTCTGCAGTGGCTTCCTCTTGCCACACCAGTGAAACCGACCACAGAGGTGAAAGCAATCATCCGAAAGCACTCAGCGAGGCCAGAAACTTGATCATGTTTCAACTAGAACACTCATTACAAATGCAGCATAAGTCTTCATTAATGAGCTGGAAAATGGCACGTAATCAAATCTCTGCAACATATGGAAAGAGAGGAGCTGAGGTAGGACAGTTAAGCAGAGTATAGGACAAGAGGAGGGTGGTGGGGGTGTTGTGGAGGGGGTCTCATCGAGGAGTCAACTCGAGGAGACTCCTTTCTTGTGTTAATCATGACCTCACATTAGCACATCGTAATTCCCTTTTATTTCCCCACACAAATGAGGCTCCCACATTAGAGTTGCGTACCACTGGATAAGCAACAATAGGCCGGCTGAATAGCTTTCAGAATCACACCAAAAATGTCTTAAAATTTCTAGGGCAGTGCTTCTAGTGGTTATTGAATGCAGCCCTCTTATCCAGAGAATAGCTTTTGTACTTACTCTATTGTATGAGTGGGATATTTAGAGCAGGGCGGCCTAAAAATCAATATCCACTGTCAGCAGAAGAATGACATGTCTTTACTAAATATGGCAAATAGAGCAGGGCTAGATTACAACTCGAGTCCAATTGTTCTGTTTAAGAGGGCTAATCTGTGATTGGTGTTCAGGGTTTTTTATTTTAACACAGAGACATTGTGTTATGTAGTTGAAATTGTATATGAGGTGGTGATTTTTGTTGTCCAGTAAGTTTCGTGTGTGGAAATATATTTTATTGAAATAGTAATTTTTCAATGCAAATTTCATCTCAAGCACAACAACACAATCATGCTTTGTCCACAAAAGCAATCAAATGTTTGGCAGAATTAATTTTCCTATAGCGGACTGAGCTTTTTGAGCAACAAAACCCTTGTACTTTTTGATTCAAAATCCTCAAGTCAATCCTTTAAAAGTATGTTTTGCACTCATTTCATCCCAAATAAAGAGCAGTTGAAGAGACACAAAGTCAAATTTGATGTGTTATCTTTGACAAAAACACTTGAGGCAAAAGTGATTGAACCTTGTTTTGAGACAGCACTTGTCGTACACAACCTCATCACGAATAAGTGAGGAGATTTTTACATGGGGTTTGGTTATCCAGATGAATAATTAAATATTCCATTTTCTTCAAGAGAATCTCCTGCATATATTTGTTTTGCAGAATGTAAATTAATGTGCAGCTCCCAGCCGCGTTGCTGTCCATGTCTGTTCAGAAAAATCCCAGCAGGAGACCCCATCAACATCATGGTACTAATTTGATTTATGGCGTGGAGTAATGCCTGTTAAAAGGGGAGTGGTCTTTCTCAACAAATATAACAAAATGTATATACTTTGTGTTTTGAAAACAACTCGGGATGATTAAGCGATTTTGGTACTATTAGAAATGTGTTGCATAAACTCTGCTCATACTTTAACACCATCAGAAGGCATCAAAACGCCGTTGTTATTTTCCTAATGCTGCAGACTGGAGGGTTGACCGCTCTAGCCTGCAGTAATCATGTCTGTGGGGAAGAAGGTTAGTATGCTGCACATGTGGAGACTTATTGCATTCTTATGCAGTGAAGCACATTAGCCAACCTTTGCCTTCCCCTCGGAAATTCTTGATATCCCTGTTTTGATTGTTAAGTTCATGTCAGGGTTTTTTTGTTTGTTTTTTTTTTCACAAATCTGAGGCCATTTATTCTCAATAAGACTCAGGTTGTTTTTTTTTTTATGGCTGGAGGTGCACAGAAAGCAGTGAAGCCTCAACACCGGGCCGTCTCCTACATTAGACTCTTGAGGTTGTGTCCAATATTTTCTCAATCTAAATTAAATGTATTCCTGATTTAGTACCGCAGCTGTTGCCTAACAATTTGGAGATATTTCCTTGCAAATCTTTATAGTTTGACATATTACAGTTAAACATTTAGATTTATAATTTTTAGATTAAATATCTGTTTTGCCCATATGAGATAGGAGCAGTGTGAACAGACAGGAAATAACGGGATGAAATTGCCGGCTGGCGTGTTGTGACTTTCCTCTCCTCCACCCCTGCCTGTCAGACTCAGCAACGGGCACCACACACACTTGGTGTGGAACGATAGTGTTTTTTATATTATATTCTTGTTTTTCATCAGCCTATAAAAGTCCAGATCAAAGTTTTGGGTCTTTTTTTAGTGATATAGGATGTTAATGCAGAATGAAATCTCAGCAGAGGAGATTTTTCAAGAACTAATTATCTCTTTCTCTGACACTACAATCACTGTTCTTAATAAACTATACTGAGAGCTTGTATGCTTTTATACTGTGTCAAAACAAACATTGTCAAATCATTTGCAGCTTCCATATGGTTCATTAGCGATCATGCAGTATAATGTGATGTGAAGTATAATTATAAAGTAGGTGCGATTGAATTAGTCAGAATTTCATCACACGCTCACATAACGACCTTTTTTTTATAGGTTACCCAAAAGAGGAAAGGAATTACTTTTGTCCTACATTTCCTTTCCATACAAGAATAATCTCCCGTTTTATTCGAACATGTCTATAAATGTCCTGCCTGATGAGAAAGTGGAAGTAGGAACTACTATTTGGAAGCAAATGTCAATCATTCTCCAACACTGACCATTACTTTGGTGCAATTTTCCACAACTTTTGCGAGTTCACTAATTCCAGTTTTTTTTTTCCCTGACACACTTCCGGCACATTTACTTCACCCAAGTCATACGCAATCCCATCATTTCATGTGCAACAGTTCACAGCTGGCGAGGAGGCAGTGTCATATATTGTGTTATAATGAGACCACATCTGGTGAAGCGTCACACTTACGTGGCTGTGTTACTATTGTTGCTTTCCACCGTGGTCACTTGTTTTCCTTTTTTTTTTTTTTTTTTTTATCAAACCAGCTAAGCATCTCAATGATGTACACATCCTACACTGCATGCCAGGAGCAGTTCATGTTCAGTATAGTGAATGCCGGTTGTTCCCCGTTTTATTTGGTGCATTGACATTTCAGCAGGTAAAAGATTGTAACATGAAAGCATCACCGCTCTGAGTGATCGCGCCAATACAAAAGGTGCTCTTAGTTGTGGCCTGTCGATACCGTCATGCTCAGCTGAAAGATAAGTTCCCTCATGACGGCGCTGCGTGCTCTGAACTGCTGCGCTCGCTGGGCGGTGAGGCTGTTGCAGGACAGAGTCGGTGAGTAATACCACGTGCTGGCTCTCATTGCAGCCGATTACTTATCTATTGATTGAAGCCGGCGTTGTGCAGATGGATGCCTTGGGAGTGTGACAAGTGCTTTAACAATCCCGGAACCTAATGCTCCTTAACATCACTCCGAGTCCATGTTAAAAAATGTCCCATCTCTAAGTCGCCATGTTTCCCTCACGGTCAGTCCCAGCAACGGAAAAGGAATACATCTTGATTGGTAGTCTTCACGCTAAAAGATCTATGGCCGCAATTACATGTAGCCACTCCTCGCTGCAGCTGGTGAGATGTAATAAATAGCATTAAGGACTGTGAAAATCCTTTAAATACACTTTCCTCCTTCTCTTCCTGCTTGACAGTTAGAGCAATGAATTCCCCGCGATCACTGGAAGCAGCCTGTGAGTAGCAGACCCCTGTTTCTCCTGCTTATCACTTTCACTTAAGCTGCTCGGGAGATTCAGTCACACATTCACTCAGATGTGTACGTGCGCACACCACACACACACACACACACACACACACACACACACACACACACACACACACACACACACACACCTCACAACACAGTGCCAGCCTTTTTATTGTTTTTACCAAGCAGGGGATAAAGTACAGTGCAGTGCAGCACCCGGCTCCGTGTCCGGCTGACGGCTTCGCTCGCGTGAAAATAAACTTCTCGACGAGGAGTGCTTTACTCACTGCTGTGCTCGTGCGTTTGGACATTTGAACCAAATGTTTTCTTTGCCTTCTCCTGTCAGGTTCTGGCACAGGTCCATCACGGCTAACAAGTAGCCTTTGGCCAGCCAAGTCAATCAGTTGTATAATCTTGAAATGTTACAGGCTGACCCAGTCAGATGAATGTTTAAGATGAGTCATGACTGAGCTGAAACATCAAACTTAATTTGATGTTATATCAGGTTATAAGCAGCCTGAAATTCACAGGCAATCCCAACATTATACTTGCTTGAGAAAGCTCCTATGTAGTTCATTTTGAAGATATCGGCTGGACAACTCTGCTCTGCGTGTTGTATATTTCATATGTTTTCTGTGTTAAAGCTCCAAGTTGACCTTTTCTTTCCCCCACTATGTGCTTTACATAGATAAATGCAAAGCGGCTTGGTGACAGAGCAGAAGCCGACATTTCACCGGAGAAAGTGACCTAACCGCTGTTATCATCCTCGGATTCTTTAGCCTCAAAAAATGTTTCATACCAAGGGCATCCACACTCAGAACAAGGAGGTTATTTTTCTGCCGTAATCTTTCTGTGTCTCTCTGTCAGCAGCACCACAGCCAAACACCTTATTATTAAGTCTGCAGCTTCTGTCACTGCTTAATGTGTTTTTCTTGCCTAATGTTTATAATTTGACAACTGACAAAGAAATGTTTTGATTAATTGGAGACGCTGACACTAAATATTTTTTGCTATATGGAAAATTCCCAGGAAACTTTAGATGAGGTAGTTTGTTTTTGTTCTTAAAAAGAAACTTGTTTTCATTTGACCAAAGTCCTTCAGACTGATAGACAGACAGACTTAAGTATCTGCATTATACATAAACTCAGGAAACTACAGACTAAAAACTACAAATTCCTGTACATCTGGAAATTATTGATGCGATAGATAAATATTTCTACTGTGCAAAGATGTTTGTGCAATGACAGTAAATAAAGTGATTTAAAGTGAATAATAAGCAGGACTGATATATGCAGTAAAATAAATAGAAGTAAAAATAAGTCTGGATTAGGATATAACAGGTGAATATTTCACAATGAAGATGTCAAATCTGTAGCTATTTAAAAAAAAAAAAAAAAAAAAAAAAATTTGTACAATATCTTTCCTGAACTGGCTTTGAGCTGTTAGCCCTTTATTAAATCTTTTAATTCAAGCATTATTAATTCTCAAACAATTCTTAGGGATTCAAAGAAGGAGGATATTTTTTTAATCAAACATCAAAGCAGCTCATTTTCATAGAGCAGCCCTTTGGCGTACAACCCACAATAGGATTTCTGTGTTGGTTCAGGATGTTATTGCTTTCTTGTCGAGTTTATATTTTTAGCGAGATTACAATTTCCTTCAAACTCTCTCTCACAAAATGTTGCTCACTCGAGGGTGCTTTCCATTTGCACTCTCCCAAAGCGCAGGCACAAACACCCTCGGTGAGTGACTGGTCTTCACTTAACCACAAGCTTGAAAATAGCTGGCCACTGTGGCCTGTCTATAAAAGAATACAGTGATAACTGAATATCCTGCTGAACGAGACCATTTGCAATCTCAACTCTCTCATTTGCCGTAGATTCGCCTTGATGATTTCCTGCTGAAAATCAATGATTCACTCACTTTCAGAATAGCAGCTCCTCCGACGATGTTGGCTAGGTTCTCCCAGTGGCAATGATTTCAATCAAGAAGCATGTGAATTCTCAGGCCTTTCACAATAGAAGCCAACACTCTGTAATAAATTGGGCAAATAAGTAATTTCTCTGTGGAATATGGATTTAAATTGATTCATGTTGCGACCTCTCGGCACACATGCATTCAAAGACACATGCAGCGTGCACACGGATGAACAAACACTATACTTATTCACTGGGTCTGCAGGTGCTGGCAACATTTTCCTTCGTGGTTACACTCAGCCTCTCAGCATTTGGTAGTACAATATTAAAGGCTT
Source organism: Embiotoca jacksoni (assembly GCF_022577435.1). Taxonomy (NCBI): domain Eukaryota; kingdom Metazoa; phylum Chordata; class Actinopteri; family Embiotocidae; genus Embiotoca; species Embiotoca jacksoni. Next base: position 13,895,395 of record NW_027185403.1, read on the forward strand.
TCCCCACATACATACAGGCACTTAACAATGTTGACCTTTATCAAGTGCAGGCCTTCATTTGCAACATTTGCAGCTTATAGCGTCAGAGGAAGAGGAATGAAAGGAGGGAGGGAAACCGCAGGAAACCCATGCAGTAAGCTTCAGAGACTGTAGGAGAAGGTGGGCCACGTAAAATCTGCTGTAAATCTGCCAAAGATGTTGGAATGGTTTTCTATAACAATGCACTGTTTAGCTTTAACTATTCATCCCAGTAGAAATGTAATATCACTTTTCACCAGCTGGATTTGGATTATAATGTATAACATCACTGTGCGGTCATAAATCATCAATCATTATCTAAAGACACATCCAAAAGTTGAATATGCTCTTGTGTTAGTTAGACCACAGACTGCTGTTATGGCATATCAATCTGTTCATTATAATTCAATTTCTGTTGTCCTTTCATGACCCGACATAATAATTTTAAATATCTTGTAACCATGTCACCATATGTCAAAAAAAAACTCTGGGTATTGTTTTCACGTCAGTGGTCTGACATGTTTGTCTAAAGGGCAGATTTGTGCTCTTAATTTGCAGCCACAGAATGCCACGTAATGGTGCTTTAATCCTGTAAAACCACTGCAAAGTGCGAGCAGTTTTAATCCCATATTACCATTCAAATAAGAGCGTGCTATCCTCCTCGACTTAATCTTCAATCGTTACCAACATGTCTTGCATATGCGTCGACTGACTAAAGCTGGACGTGTCTCGACTGGACTGTTGCTTTGTCTTGCTGCTGAGAAGATGTGAATCGCACAATATGACTCGCAAAGACATGTGAATGTGTGCGAGTATTAGAAGTGCTAGAACTCTTGAACATACTGACTATAAGAGAACTCTGTATCATGCTTTGTTATAGGCAAAATGACTCCGTGACTTTAATTTCTACCAATTAGGTCACACAGTCTTAACAGTGGCTCGAAGCCTGTACTCGTAGGTTGTGCAGAAAATCTTTTTTTTTATTAATGGAGGACTTGCTGCTCCTAGCCAGGTGGAAGCGAAGCAGTAATAAATGTGGCCCAATATATCATCCACAGCACATTACAGGGAAGCTGGGGGTGATTATTCATGCCGGCAGGGGCACGAACAGACCTTTCAGGGGTTCATGGGCTCAAACTTTAAAAAGGGCGTCTCCCTCATCTTTCTCAACAGGGTAGGTAGTCTCCCCATGTCGCTGATCCTGTTGGCTCTGGTAGATGATATTTGGATAGTGGCAAACGTGGGATGTGATCTGTTTTGTTTTTTCAGCTGATTACTTGATGAGACTGGATTGGTTTTCACATATTTATCAAGGCCCTTTGTTTGTTTTCATGCACTTACTGTAATCATTCTTAAGTTCTGTAACCTTAATCATCAGTGTCAAACAAAGCAGCATGCAATTTGTAGTGTCTAGGTTGCATTGTTAACTTTGTGGACTGCAATCGTGCGAACTGTTCTATTAAGTCTTGCTACATCTCAAATCCCAGAATTAGCTTCTCAGATGGGTGTAATCAAGACTGTAATTACTGTACTTGCAGTGAATCAACTTTTTTCCCCCATCAGCCACATTCTTGGACTCAATTAAAGCAAACACTTCGACAGTCATTTAGTCAGCGGCCGGGAGATGATGGTATTGTGAGCAGCGGGACACGGGGAGAAGGTAGATGGGGCGTTATGTTTGGAGCAGCCTGTGTTTACTATCTGTTTGTGGCTATCGGAGCACACACAGAGACAGATGAGGCATAACAGCTGGCTCTAATGCGTGTTGGGTAGGATCAGCCCGGCCCAGTCACAGCACATCAATAGACCCATACGTTAGGTGACAGAGAGAGCACTAAACTGTGCTCGTCTAGCAGGTGTCATGGGCCCGGTCCCAGCACTAGGTGATAGGAAAATGGGCAATCTGTCTTTCTACTGGAAGGGTATTTGGGAGGGGGGTGGGGCGGCTACACTGAGGTGGGGGGTTGTTGGGTTGCCACCGGACATCACAACTCTGATCCTTCACAACAAAGAACAAAAGGTGTGTTTTACACAATGGCAAACATTCATAACTCTGATGGAGCAGCACTTTTCTCAAAATCACTGCAGGAAGCAGGCAGATGGTCACTGAGGTGATGTCCAGCCTCAGTGTCAGCTGGATGTGTCATTTATGTCCTCAAAGTACAAGTGTGCTGCTGAATGGCGTCTTTACTTATTCCGTCCCTTACTAACATATTTAGTCTCCATTTAGGTCTGAAGCATCTTCTGTTTGCTGTGACCTTGTATGTTATTACGTACAGTGACAGGCTGTAATTTGAGCAAAATGGAACAAAGAGGATTTTGTTGTGAGCACTGTGTTGAGCGCTCTCTGTGTTTTGAAAGCTCCATAATAGTGAACAAATGACAACAAATAACCAGTCTTATTGACTGGTAATTGAATTAAATAAAAGTGAGCTAAGTAAGAAGATAAAAAGAAATCAATGCAATTTTTATTTTATAAAAGTGATCTTAATTTTTACAACAACTGATGGGTTCATTTATTCAGCTACAGGTTACTAATTTCTCATGAACACTAAATCAAAGGTAATGATAATACAACAATAATAATAATTCTAGTCTCTGTATCTGCCACTACTTTCACTGTTGCAGTTGCTGGTGCAGTAGATCTAACACTTGCCATTTAGCCTGGAAACAAAATTTATGCAGAGCAAAAAAGATAATAACCAGTACATTTATTACAAGTGCGAATTTAATTACAGAACTTAAGCAGCAGCCCATTAATACTACAGTATTTTTATTGCTAAGGTTTCATCATATAATTTGACGGGAGAAAAAACAGTGCCTGATACTAAATCTGAAAACAATGGATACAATCTGCTTTTATCTGCTGAGATGCTTTAACAATCCCGTCATTTGTTCAGAAGATCTTAGAAATTGTGAAAATCACATGACAGTGCTGTCTGTGAAACATAATTCTGTCTGAAATAACTGTTCTTTCACACTCCTCCTTTCCTTTGTATCATACATTTGAGTTGGCTCATATTCAGCCGCAGAATACGATAAATTAAAAAAAAAATTAAAAAAAATTATTCATAATATACTCTAATGCTTATTAAAAGCAGTAGTTTTTCCATGGGTAAAAATTATTAAAACTTTGTACAGATACTGACACACATGATACATGTCAGTACATACATACATTCGTTAGTTCGCCATGATAAGCCTCATAATGCCACACTTTATCTGCTTCATGGGGCTCTACTCATTGCTCCTCATAAGGCCCAGTTAAAGTACAGACTCCTCAGTGCTAAGTGTAATAGATTGAATATTTCTTCACAGTGCACAATAAGATCTCCTCATCCGCCTTGTATCAGTTAATTAGCACTCTGTAGTTTGGCAGCATCACTGCTGCCCTAAGGTACAGTCCCTGATTGCTGTTCCTTCAGTTGTTGCTGTTTTTTTCTTTTCTTTTTACAATAGCTTATATCTGCTGCTTGTACTTGCTTATACCTGTTTTAGCCTGTTGTTCCAGTCTATTGATTTGTTGCCTGTTTTTATTCTGTCCGTTGTCTGTTATGTCTGACTGGAAATGTGTTTTTGACATTTTGCACACCAGATTCCCAAATGGCACTGTGATGGATTGAACTGGGGAAAAAAATAATTCAAAATTGAATCTTTGGGTTGAATTTGTTGCTAATGAGATACAATTAATTAAGACGGTTTTGCAGTTGATGGAAGTTTACTTCATTTAGTTTTTTACTTTGTAGAGCTAGACTATAGTTTCCCCCTGCAGTCATTGAGCTGAGATAACCATGCAGTAATTATGTAGTTCTTTAACAGGATAATGGCAAAAGGAAATAAAGACACATTAACAATGTGAGTGAAAGCTTGGAGAGATTATTTAAAAACTGAACTTAAGTGGGCAGTACTTATTTGGATTTGGTATTCAGTGAAATAATGTGCGAATGTTGGAGTGTAACCTTTTGTTTCCCTAAAGTTTTAAATTCTCTTTACTCCTGCTCTGAAAAAGACTGCCCACATTCAGTCTAATGTGTAGGTAAGTGGTTACCTGCAGGCCAAACTATGTCCTGCTCTATAGGAAGAAATGTCTAAGCACACTGCTTAACTGTTTCTTAATATTTTGTATGCGAATTCAAATACATTTTCTATCACCTGTAGTATTTTTGTTGTTCTAGTATGCTCACATGGAAAAGCACTAACAAGGAAAATGAAGCCTCTTTTATGTGGGCAGACATTTGTTGGACACTAAAGAGGGATATTCCTGAGGCCAAATAGGCAGAAAAAGTATTTTAGGTGTAACAGTTTATGAATATACAATTTATTTAAATTTGATATAGTGCCAAATCACAATGCAAGTAATCTCAGGGCTCTTAACAAAGCAAATTCCTTACGATAGACCTTACAACATTGGAGAGAGGAACCCAACAATTCAACAATTCTCACATGAGCAGCACCTGGAAGAAAAAAATACCTTTTACAGGAAAAAAAAATTCAGACACCACCAGACTCAGAGGTGGGTGGTCATCTGCCTCGACTAGTTGGGGTTAGGGGTGAGCAAAGAGAGAAAAGAACAGCAAAGACATACAAGAGACACATTTTTAGTAAATAAATAATATACACTGTATTACTTTAATACCATGCCTGATGGAAACAGCCTAAAAACTGATTTTAATTCAGCATAAAAAAGTACTATATGGTCCAACTATTTTAGTTTGTGACACAAAATCATTAAGATTTTGTTGCCCCGTGTTATTTACAAAGAGCATGCTAAAGTGACATCAGGTCCTTCATGCCATATTTAGTGTGACTAATTTCTCCCCTTTTCAAATTTTCAATTGTCATTTAAACCAAATTTTCTGGCTGTTTCCTTCATCCATTGCCTTTCACTGTCGTCACCTGCCTTGCAATTCAAAGCAGTTTCCCCCCAAAAAACCTTGAGTACAACTCTATTATCCAAATGACATTCAAATACTCTGTGTGAGCCTATACTCAACCTTAAGACTCTAATTTTCTAGGTAGTTTTACAGTCAAACAAGAAAAGCCCTAATTGCAGTTAGTCACGAGGACTCTCTTTTCTATACTGCACTCATGAAAGATGGTGACATGCTGACTCATTTAAAAAAAAAATTTTTTTTTTTTTTTTTATAAAATGTGTTCTTATTCATTTAGATAATGATCATTCTTGCCATTATAGCACTTTGCACCATTCTTCACAGTTTTATGAGCATTGGTTGACAGTCCTGATAAGATTATTCCACTATCCTCATAGCTTGAATTCTATTGGTATACTTTCCCTGAGCAAAGTGCCTCTTTTCAGATATTTATTGCCAGTCACCTAATGCTTTGCTATTGTTCATGCACATTATTGGGTTGGATGTGGAAGCAATTTCTGTCTCTGTAATGTAGAGCGTGGCCATCAAGGCTCTTTATGGATTCGGGAAGGCAGAGAAGAGGAAAAACCCAGAACAGCTATTGTTGCCATCGTTGTAAGAACTTGGGAAACAGGTCTGCTTTGCCGAACATGTAGCGTATACTGGAATAACAGGAAACATGCTGAATTTTTACTCGTAGTGGGGTTTTTTTTAGTATTCACAATGCACAGATGACAGATTGAAACACACAAGTCTCAGTAGGAGGATCTCAAGGACAGCTTAAAGAATTTGTGTATTGTGCTTGAGGCCATAATCCCTCTGTAAATGTGAGTGAGGGAATAAAAGACGTTGACCATTGTGTTGATAAATTCAGTTTCCTCAGCTGTGGAGCAGTTCAGCCTCTGTGTAACAAAGAAGCACTGAAGACTTTGTCGTACTGACCATGACTTGTAAAACCGCACGAGAGAGAGCATTGGACTGATAAAAATACACGTGTCTGATTTGTCAGGCTGACTTTATTGACTGCAGAAAAGCACATGCTGTAAGGCAGATATCAATGTGGGTGGCATCATCACCTGCTTTTACCCTGGTATATCTGCAGTGTGTTTATTTCTAGCAAAGTAAACTTTGGAAATGTTATTACCATCTTGCAGTTTTTAGCATACCGCACAGTAAATTATTGTTCAATTTCAGAGTTTCTGAAAACATCGACTACTCAACTTCAGGATGATGAATTCTTCAAATGTCATTGTGGTTTACTTCAGGAATAAATAATTGAGTTTTAAACATCTTCAGTTGGGTCACCAGAGGTAAACATGTAGAAATACTGCAACTCTTTGTAGACCTAACTTACCATTTTACTTGTCCACGACTCTCAGATCACTTTAGATACATTTGAAAAAGGGGATTTTTAATTTTACAATTATCTGAGGTAAAACTGCAGAGTGGAAAACGGAAGAAGTAAAGACTGGAATTATAGGCACTTTCTGTACAACGAGAGCAGCTTCCTTGTTATCCAGACGGTGCATGTCTCTTCAGCCCATATTTGCGGTGAGGTGTTATTAGCAGCGTAGCGGTGCTGTCCCGCCTCATCACATCAGCTGTCAGAAGATCATCAGCTGCTGTAACGGCCCAGTAGGAGGATCCCTGTGTGCTGCTTATCTGGTTCAGACCCACAGCCTCTTCACCTGGTAAGAGGAGGAAAGTAACTGTATATTTACTCAAGTACTGCTGAGATTTTGGTCTACTTTACAGAATATTTGAGATGCAACACACATCAAAAAATCACAGTGAGAAAAATTGTGAGATGAATTGATTAAATTCAAATTACACCGCACTCTACGAAGTATACTAGATTGATAGATGACCGATCAGTAGTTAAGTCACAAACAATTCTATGTAAAATTACAGTAACAATACTTTTTTTTTACGGTTATTGTCACTGATTGTATCTAATTTTAGAATTTGTATTTACAATCAACTTGAATTTATCACTTACCGTATAAATAAAAACTAAATATTTTTGAATTTACAATACATTTGGGAACGTATTTGAAGTCTTTTTATATAAAGAAAAAACTTTTTTTTAATTGAAATGTTATGTTCATTTACAGATACAGGTTTATTCACATTTTTGGATTAGACATGTAAATTCACAGTTTATTTTTGTAGTTTTTTCCCATGACACGAACAAAAATATTCTATTTACAGGTTACCAATGCTTTTATATAAATTTGCTGAACACCACAGAGGCGAGTTACATCTTTAACATGCGAGGGACTGATCTTCTATTTCTATTTCTTCTATTTAATATTTTAACTTTTCATTGAAGACTTTTATATGATGGTATTGCTAGTTTCATTTAAGTAAAGGATTTAAATATGTCTGGTCATATTCTTTATTTGTCTTTATGTTAACAAATCATTTGAAAAACCGAAATGAACCATACATTTTTTGTTTATCTAAACCTTGACATATTGTTCTTCTGTGCCATATAGAGCTCCAATGTTATCCAAACAATGGATTAATGTGCAGCCAAAAGTAGTCCTTAACAAATACGTTCCTGTTGTTTAAAAAAAAGGTCAGCTGCCCAGATGTTTTATGAAATTATCAATCTTAGATTTATATATTATTGAATGTTCTGAAGTTTAAGGTTTGAAAGGTTTTGGTCTTTTGGGGGAATTGTTAACATTGAATAAATTATAGTATATTGCCAGTGTTATCGTTTAAATGCTGCTTCCCCCACCGGAGAATTCAACAGTCAATTTGTGACTGACTAAATTCAATCACTCCGCCTGCTAATCTTAAATCCTCATTGTCTTTAATTTCCCTCAAGACTTGATGCTTTAAAATGTTATGAACCCACTGACATGCTAGCGTTGTTAAATACGTTTTTTAAAATATTTCTTTCAGAAAATTAGGATGAGGTGAGGAAATAAAGATTCTCTCGAGACGGAGTGATAGGAATTGGGTGTTACAGGTGTGGGAAATTACATTGTGTAGGCATCAGCAGTCAGAGCCTGAAGTAACTTAAAGCCTATAACATCACATCTGATCTGCAGGGTTAAGGCGGAACAAGCGCCGTGCTCAAGTGTGTTACCATCTCTTCATTATCTCTCTTTTTTTTATACCAGCGTCGATGCTGTTAAAGCAGAAGAAATTAGACTGTGCGAGGAAAAACAAGTAGAAACTGTATTTTAGGAAGAGTTTGTTGTATTGGGGTCTGTTAGGGAGCAGCTGGGCATCGTATTTTCCATTTACCATTGTTTTAAACCTAATGTGCAGCTTATTTTATTTTCACCTCACTGACGTCTAATAACCTCAGTGACTGCACAGCGGCATACATCATTATTGTCATTACTCGTCTATCAGTGCAAAGGGTTATTCTGCATGTCCAGGGTCCTATTTCCATCATTCTTAATGTACATGATCCGGTAAGGAGTCATGTACAAATTACAAGAGTGATTACCGTTGCCAAATAACATGAGTCAGACTCAAAGAGGCGAATATTCATCAAAGTGAGGAGGCTAAGCCGTTGAGCCAGCTATTGGGATTTTGACCAGACCGAGTATCAGTGTTGTTTTGTCTTGCATGAGCTGTTGTGAATGTTACAGGTGGCTGCCGTCACACATGCAGAGCTTCATTATAGTGACGAAAGTTATTGCTTCATATTTTATTTAACTTCATTAAATTGGCTAAGAAAACTCAAATTCATTTTTTGAGGTAGATTAACCCGAAATAGAGGCGAAGGTGTGTTTTGAGTAATGAAAGCAGTGCTTCTTCCAAAACCGATTTGTATTCATGCATTTCTAAGTCCCAGCCGCCAGTGTGTCTTTGCTCTCGGTTGTGATGTCAGGAGGACTGGAAAGAGCCGGGGAAAAAGAAAACTTTGAGAATAATCAGAAAGCTGTTCAGGTTGAAATGAGTTTCCCCTTCTTTACACCGCTGCTGCCTTCGACTGATACCCTAAACACACGTGGAGTTCAGATGTGCTTTGGTTTGCTTTGGACGGGAAGTCATATCTGATAACCAGCTATGCCTTTCATTTCTAGACAGGTTCACGCGCATCTACATAATTCCCAGTTATAGTTCTCTTTCAGGTCTGCAGCCTGTGGATTTAAGTCTGTTATTTGTGAACATGCAGTATTGTGGTAAACACATGCCTTTTTAATAATGCTGCTGCTATGTGTCTGCATTTCTTACAGTTAGAGCAATTATTATTCTTGTCTTGTTTTCATTCTCATTAAAGTGGGCAGAAACTATTTTTAGTCATGTTAGCCGCATGGCGATAAAGTTAGCAACCGCTGTCTGTCCACTGCTTTGGTTAATTTGGATTTCTGTGAAATTTGGTTCCCAGAGGATTAATCCTACTAACAATTTTGTGCTTTTAAGTAAAATGTTGGATGGATTGCTATGAAATCCATTTGATTATAAACCAAAACAAATTTATGGAGCTACATAAAAGATGAGATTTTTCTTAATTTAGAAGATCTTGGCATACTAACTAACACGTTAGTTCGGTCCCAGTTACATCAGGTGTAAACATGCAACCTGTATTTCAATAATGACCGAATGAAGAAATTTGTCTTTTCAATTAATGCCTGGCATTAAGGATCCTTTCTGTTCTCTTATTTCTGCCTGCATTGTGATTAATTCTCAATTGGCAAATTAGAGATGTAACTGACACATCCCAGGTCAATAAACGATGTGGCATGACAGCTTTTTTCATGCTTAACCAATATTTCAAACTTTTTTTTTTAAGAATGTTTTAAGAATATTGTTGGGATGGGTACTGGGGCTTTCACAAAATACTTGCATACCATTTTTGATAAATAATCCTCAGTAATGTGGATATAATGACGAAGTGTGTAAAGGCAAGTAGAGCAGCTACAGGCTGCAGGCTGGTAAAATGACATCACTTTACTGTAATGCAGCCTTTAGAAACAGGAATATTACAGTATTAACCTGTCAAAAATCTGAGACAATATCTAGTCTCATCACGATACGATAAAATATTGATATATATGCTGTGCGGATTGCTTTTACTTCTGCCTGAGATTCAATCACATTACTAGCCAGAGCTTTGTATTCCATACACAGTGCATTAACAAGTGTATTTCTTTTCTTTTTCCAATGAGAGCATCCAGAACCAGATCACATGTTAATGCCATTTGTATCTTGTCTTGTTAAAATAATGAAGTTCAATGCGACTGCCTAGTCAATCTGTAAACCAGTGACAGTTGCCCTCTATACTTAAGCATGTGTTTGTGCTAATGTTAGTGGCGAACTGTAAATGAGTCCCATTGCACATTGTGTCACCACTCCGAGGACTGGTGGCTTAGTAAATTGGAAAAGTTGGTGCTGGCATTGTGTTACGGCTATCAGCGTTTGAGCAGGTGATGCTTTATCGCAGCCTTGTTATGGATCATATCTTTGTGTTGTGTTCTAATTCTCCGTCCGATGCTGAGGAGCCTCCGAAGCTCCGTCACACTAATTAGACGGTGCGAGTCATTCTCCATTTGTTCCGACCTGGATCTTTACCTGGAGGACGATAAATGATGAGACGCAGAGGAGGAAAAGAAAAGAACAGGCAGGTCGAGGGGGTTGATGAGTGTCGCAGCGGCCCGTTTTACAATGGTCAAAACACCTCAGAGCATAATGAACAACTTTAAGGAGCTTGTGCAGACATCAGCAGTTATACACTCTTCATTTGTTATTTTGCCAACATATTTCATTTGTTTTACAGACCCTAAATTGGTAGTGTATTATCTGTGAGGACATGCTGCAAGGCCAGCTGAGAGAGAACATGTTTTATCTAATTGTAAAACTCCAAGTAACACTATTTGTAACATGAGAAATGGGATGCAGTGAGTTTCATTACAGCACTGAATTGCAATTTGTAGTGTTTTGTTTAGTTTTTCCAGCATTGTGAACGACATAGATTGACACCATTTGATTATTTTAAGGTTTGTGGCTCTTGATCATTACAGCGGTCTGCCTCACTTTCTGCAGTTTGAATTGTCCTCCATTTGTAAAATGGAGTGTGAGAAACTTCTCATTTTAGCTGTAGGCATATCCAGTAATTAAAGGATTAATTTGGTAATCTAAATTGTCTCGACTTTTTTCTCCTCCTTCCTCCCATTATTTCCCAACTTCCATTTCAAAGATTTAAGAATGCCTACATTCCTTCTCCGTCTGCATTTCTCTTTCTTCCCATGCCTGCTCCGACTTCTATAATCAACTTGCTTCGGGATAACCTCGTTTCCGGCTAAGCGTAAGGGGACGACAAATCCGTGAGCGTGTGCGTGCCTTGGATGGCAAAGACTGCGACTGCGAGTGCCCCTCCTGACAGCTCAGGATGTCTTCAGTTCCTTTGAGGATTGCATGTAGTTATTAAGTCAAATGTGTTTAAATCTCTGTGGCTCTTTTGAGAAACATCATGCAACGAAGTGCCAAATAGGTGAAGCTTTGAAGAATTGAAGGCATTTACATCACCAGTTTTGCGACAGCGAAGCATTCTGGATCTTCCTCGAAAATGAGCCTTCTGTCAAGTGTTCGTCATGTCTGCACAGGCTTTACACGAGTAGAATATTTTTCTCCTCAGCTTCTTTGATTTCACCAAAATATTTTGTAGCTCCTTTTCATTTTTAAAGACTTTGAATTGAATTTCATGTTTTTTCAGCCAGATATTTTGCATGGTTGAAATGACCTTTTACACCGAGTGTTCCAAGTGTTAAATAGATGTGTGATGCAACTCTGAGTGATAATGTTTCTTGAGCCGACAACAAGAAACAAGAAATAATTTTTAGACAAACGCACTCAAAAAAAAGTGCATTTGGGTAACTAATAATGCAACTTGATCTTTGCTTTCCTCTGGGTTTGAATTATGTATTTTAGTTGAAACTAAGCTTTTCATCTCTTTAGGAGATGCTATTTAATATGAGGTCATGATCAAAAGTTTATTTTCTTCACAAAGCAGCTAAACGTTCTCCCACTTAATTTGCAATTAAAGAGGACAGAATATAATGGAACATGAATAAAATAGCTGAGAATTTTCTAGTGCAGGCTTCAGTTCATTGGACGTCACACCCACTGATTAAACCACTGATTATTTGAGAGGCAGATTTAGTCCCAAAACTGGACTGTTTGTGGAAACATCTGAAAGCGAACGAGGACAAAGCATCAGCTGTGGCACTTCAGTGATGAATATGATTATTTCTTTTAATTTGGAGATTCCACACTATTAATGATGCTTCTAAGAATAGAGAGTGTGGTTTCACAATCGAAGGCTAGACCGTATAACTATTTCAATCGAAACGATGAATTTGTCACGCACTCTTGCTGTTACCTACACAATTCAGGCTCCCAGCTGTTTATCTGGTTCGGCATCACGTTCAGCCATTTATTCACACCCATTTGCACAAACATGCGCATTTATGCAGACAAATATACAGACACACATGCAGCCGGTCTCACTGACAGTCACTTTCAAGACGGCGTCGCCTTGAAAGGTGAGCTGAAGCGAAGATGTCGTTGGTGGTGCCGCTGATAGATGGCACAAAGTTGCTTCCCTGCGTTGACCCCTCCACTGAAGTTTTTACTTCAAATAAATGAGCAGGAAAATTGATAAATAGGAATCAACATTCTGGAATAAGCAGATGTATAAGCTCCTGTTCAAAGGTGTAAAGCTCGTTAAATAGTGTTGCTGTGCTCCATATTTACACAACAGCTCCAACATTTTTTCTTTTCCGTTTTGTTGACAAACTGTTTAGTGACACATCTCAAAAAGCAGCATTTAATCATTCAAAGAGCTGCCTATTTGAGTAAAGATGATTTATGTCGCCTGCTTTTGATGGCAATTCTCAAAGTTGACAATGTGACCCGAGCTTCAGGAGTGAATCTATCATGGAAATATTCCTGTCAGGAACACTGTAGGCAGCCTGTTATTAGGATCCTCAATGAATATATGCAAACAGACATACAGTCCTGCATCAGTGTACATGCTTACCAGCCAATTTTGTTTTCAATTAAATGGGTGAAGATTATAATAATGTGGCATGTGTGAAAATAATTTCCATATTCACTCCCATCCTCCCAGGGCCATCTTCTCCTTCTGTCCTTCAGTCTCTGATTTCTTTTCTTTTTTTTGTCAAGCCTCTCTGTATCCTCCTTCCTCCGATACAAATGTGATATGATGAAGTTTAGGTTGCTATGGGTGCCAGCTCCCCTACATGTTTATTTAATGCCTCGCAGCTGTTTCCATACAAGTGCATATTTGCTGACAGTAATTGATTGTTTTCCATACCAACCCTAATCACCGGGAATATTGCATGGTATCAGAATTTGTTTGTTTCATAGCATTGCTGTGCAAACCTGCTCTTTTTTTGTTTGCATAAATAGCCCTGCATCTGTCATTGATTGAAAGACAAAGCTGTTTGTTAGCAGCTTTTCGTCCTCTTCTGCATCCTTGTCCTTTATATTTTGCATACATGCACATGTTTTTTTTTAGGCTTCCTGTGTGTATTTCGGCCACCATGATAGTGTCTATGCGGCATACGTGAACATGTGTTTGAAACATGACAAGTGTGTGTGGTTGAAGGACTGCTTGTTGAAGCATGGTTGTCTCATTGAAAAATGTATTTTGAATCCCAGACATGTGAGGAGTAAATGTTTGTCATCTGGGGACAAACATCAGTCCGCCGTCCTCCACATTATATATGATGGTGGATGATGCTTTTTTTCCTTTACAGACCCCATTTCTATTTCTTTTCATGTGTTTGATCACTATGTTGTCACAGGTGTACTGACAGTGACATGAAGAGTGCTCCTGTTCCCAGAACCCTTATGTACATACAGTGGGTACGGAAAGTATTCAGACCCCTTTAAATTTTTCACTCTTTGTTTCATTGCAGCCATTTGCTAAAATCAAAAAAGTTCATTTTATTTCTCATTAATGTACACTCAGCACCCCATCTTGACAGAAATGTAGAAATTTGTGCAAATTTATTAAAAAAGAAAAACTGAAATATCACATGGTCATAAGTATTCAGACCCTTTGCTGTGACACTCATATTTAACTCACATGCTGTCCATTTCTTCTGATCCTCCTTGAGATGGTTCTACTCCTTCATTGGAGTCAAGCTGTGTTTAATTAAACTGATTGGACTTGATTAGGAAAGGCACACACCTGTCTATATAAGACCTTACAGCTCACAGTGCATGTCAGAGCAAATGAGAATCATGAGGTCGAAGGAACTGTCCAAGGAGCTCAGAGACAGAATTGTGGCAAGGCACAGATCTGGCCAAGGTTACAAAATCATTTCTGCAGCACTCAAGATTCCTCAGAGCACAGTGCTCCTCAGAGCTCCATAATCCTTAAATGGAAGAAGTTTGGGACGACCAGAACTCTTCCTAGACCTGGCCGTCCAGCCAAACTGAGCAATCGTGGGAGAAGAGCCTTGGTGAGAGAGGTAAAGAAGAACCGAAAGATCACTGTGGCTGAGCTCCAGAGATGCAGTAGGGAGATGGGAGAAAGTTCCACAAAGTCAACTATCACTGCAGCCCTCCACCAGTCGGGGCTTTATGGCAGAGTGGCCCGACGGAAGCCTCTCCTCAGTGCAAGACATATGAAAGCCTGCATAGAGTTTGCCAAAAAGCACATGAAGGACTCCCAGACTATGAGAAATAAGATTCTCTGGTCTGATGAGACCAAGATTGAACTTTTTGGCGTTAATTCTAAGCGGTATGTGTGGAGAAAACCAGGCACTGCTCATCACCTGCCCAATACAATCCCAACAGTGAAACATGGTGGTGGCAGCATCATGCTATGGGGGTGTTTTTCAGCTGCAGGGACAGGACGACTGGTTGCAATTGAAGGAAAGATGAATGCGGCCAAGTACAGAGATATCCTGGAAGAAAACCTCTTCCAGAGTGCTCTGGACCTCAGACTGGGCCGAAGGTTCACCTTCCAACAAGACAATGACCCTAAGCACACAGCTAAAATAACAAAGGAGTGGCTTCGGAACAACTCTGTGACCATTCTTGACTGGCCCAGCCAGAGCCCTGACCTAAACCCAATTGAGCATCTCTGGAGAGACCTGAAAATGGCTGTCCACCAACGTTCACCATCCAACCTGACGGAACTGGAGAGGATCTGCAAGGAAGAATGGCAGAGGATCCCCAAATCCAGGTGTGAAAAGCTTGTTGCATCATTCCCAAGAAGACTCATGGCTGTACTAGCTCAAAAGGGTGCTTCTACTCAATACTGAGCAAAGGGTCTGAATACTTATGACCATGTGATATTTCAGTTTTTCTTATTTAATAAATTTGCACAAATTTCTACATTTGTTTTTTTTCTGTCGAGATGGGGTGCTGAGTGTACATTAATGAGAAATAAAATGAACTTTTTTGATTTTAGCAAATGGCTGCAATGAAACAAAGAGTGAAAAATTTAAAGGGGTCTGAATACTTTCCGTACCCACTGTACATTATATTCACAATGATTACTATATAAAGACACAGAGTGCTTTAAAAAGCATCAGAACAGCACTTGAACAAACCCACTCTGAAGAAAAACGTCAACCAGCAAAGTGTTTGAGACAAATTTGATCTTGGCTTTGTTGTTAATGGTAGCTAAACATGAAAATATTTAATATTCTGGGTAGTAATTTTAATTGAATTAATTTCAGAGGACATCGTAAGGCACTGATGGTGTCATAAAACACTTGTTATAGCGGCTGTTCATCACTGTGATGTAAATTATGTCCAGTGATTGCTCAATGATGCTTTCCTTCAGGGACATGATGTCGAAAAAAAAAATGTAATTGGCTCCAAAGGGCACATGATGTGTTGGTGCCGTGAGGGAGAAACACAAAAGAGGGTTATTTCCTCTCCGGCTGTGATTTTTCTCCCTGCTGACATCCTCATACTGTGGTCCGTTCTGCAGTTCTGTTTTTTTCAAGTAGATAGGAGAGAAATTTTTAAAATAAATGCTTATTTTACAAATGGCGATAAGACATGTCAACAGTAAGCAGCACGCTGACACCAGCAGAAGACGAGGGAGGATTTGTACGGGGGAATTTTGTTTCAAAATGAGACTTGAGATTTCTGTCTATACAAAAAAAGATACCTACTCCTGGAAAGTGATACAGTAAGTGACATTAAAGTAAAAATCATTATGAAATATTGATGATGGCAGGTAACAAAAGGGATTTACCAAACGGCAACATTTGTGAAAATCTAATCCTGTATGCTTTTTGAACTGCAGCGGTGTGCGCACATAGATCATGGTTACAGTGATGACAGGAATATCACCTCTTTTTAGATTTTTAAATATATTTCCAAGTGCGTTTTGACTGCATCGTAAACACTTCATCATCTCCTCCTCCTGTGGATGCATTCAGTCCCTGACTTGGGAGTTGACGTGGTCAGCTGGACAGATGAGACATGAGGTCTGTGTGCAGCAGGAAATCTGCCCTGGACATCATGGCTCAGCACACTGACAGCTGGTGCACCCTTGTTGTGTGTGTGTTTGTGTGTGTGTTTTAGGTCAGATGAAGTGGGTCTCGAGAGAAATGCAGCTGCAGACAAACATCAGGTCAAAACTGGGTGTGTTTCATTTAAAACGTACAAGAATACAAAATATTCTCCGGGATTCTTTTTTTTTTTCTTTATGTAACTGTCGATGGGCCCTGGCAACACATCCACCATGTTGTATCCATTAATTTATTGTCATTGGCCGTACAATCAACAGGGGAGACATTCAGTGTCCAATGTTTGTTTGTGCGTGTGCAAAATGATCTGGCAACGGGCTCAGATGCATTTGGCAATTAATGACGGCCTTAGCCGATCACACTCAGTGGAATCTAATGCAGTGCCCATAGTGCTGCTGTATGTCTATTTGATTTGTGCATTGACCCGCAAGAAGTCTGTTAAGTGGCTGATACTCTGTGTGTGTGTGTGTGTGTGTGTGTGTGTGTGTCTGTGTCTGTGTCTGTGTGTGTGTGCGCATGTGCGCGTGCGCGCACGTTGACTTTGAAGTATGTTGTGCCGTGACAATAATCTAAGCCAATTTACTACAGATCAACCCTCCATTATGGCTTTGACATAAAGCAGTGCGTGACTAGAATGCCCTCCCATAAAATGACAATTTACTTCTCGAAAGAAATTACGCGTTTAACCTCATTAACCTAAAGTACATGTTCTAAAATGGAAGACTAACCCCCACCCTTTTAGTGATTCACACAAGCGCCCTCACCCTCAAACACAAAGTGGAAACATCATCAGAAGTTGAGAGTTCGTGCTGAATGTGACCGCACAAATGAGGAGCCAGCGGCGAGTTAACGGCATCAGGAGTTCATCAAGTCATTCTCACAACTCGTCAGGCTCCTCGGGTGGCGTTGGTTTCGCTCTCTGTTTCAACATCATCTGTCTTCTATAAGATGATTAACCTGGCAGGTGTGGGGTGAGTCTCACCCACTGTTTTAGTGAGCTGTCGTCTTCAGTCTGCAGGGAGTACAGGGGGTCAAGCCCAGCCAGCTAATGGCCGCGGTCACAAAGCTGGAAGCTGGCCCATTAGAAGAAGCCGCCATCATTAGAACCAGCACATTTTCAAACAGGCTGACCTACTGATCTTGCGCTTTTTATTTGCAAAACTTTTGACTCTCCTTTAAAGCAATTATACTCACTATTTCTGATGAACTGTGGCCTTTTCCTCGACACCACGAGATGAGAATCTCACATACGTCGCGGCTAATGTCAGGCAGTTATGTTGTCATGAAAGAAAAGCTGCTGTATTTTTCTCTGCAAATGCATACAATAAGAAAATGTCATCGGAAAATGGGGACAATGGCAAAGTGTCAGCAAGTGATGTATGTCGTTCATTGGACACAGAACATTTAGTTTTCATTAAGAGTTAAACATGTACACGAAACATTAACGGGGTTCAGCTGCGGCAGCAGCGGCGTTTCACTATATCTCATCCTGATAAATTAGCAACTCAGCACACAGGGGTGAAGAAAAAAAGGGAAAGAAAGAGAGACATTAATATAATGTGTAGTGGAACTGACAGATAATGTCTTTATTTAAAGATTGGTGTTTCATGATGCAACGTAATATTATCCCTGACCCGGGCATCAGCAAGCTGTAAGGATGAACAAAGGCTGGGTGAGGGAGGAGAGCACGAGAGGAGAGAAAGGTCAGCTTGAGTGTTGCCGTTTCATTATGAGAGATGTGGACTCCCGTCCTCTCCTGCTGCACAGGGAGTGATGGAGACGGTTGTTAATGCCTGATCTGTCAGCCATATTGGATACAGGGCAGTAAATTAATATTACACTCCTTTTAAAGGGGTTTTATTTTGGGATTTACTGGTCTCCCCTGAGTGTCGGTGGTGTAAAGAGGTTATTTCCCTCTTTCTACTCTGTTCTGTGTCCTCTCGCTATCTCTCGCACAAGCCTAATATGTTTAGAGAGGGAGAAACTGTGTTCGTGGAGGAAGGATGCGTGCGCTGTAGGCTCTTTTGTGTCGTTCAGCATTTGTATTGAACATTTTTCAGCGAGCACAGAACTCTGCTGTGAACTGTAGTATTGTCCAAGCAAGGACAGCTCCTGTAGCTTTGCACAGTGGAGCTATATCTTTCCTATTATTTCTTTCCATAAGTCCTCAATGTCATGTAAGATTCTGTAATTATAAAGAAAACATGTATAGTATATCGGAAGTGATTCTGAGTTAACAGACTGTCTAGCTGTCAGTCATCTTTAACCTCCCTGCCTCCTGCCCTGTCGTGCTTAATGTGGGTAGAGTTAGAGTCCTGGTTGAAGAGCCGTATAACACAGTGTGAAGTGGCCTAGTCGCTGAGACGGGATTTATGGCTGCTGGTCCATCAGCGGTGATGTTAAAGGGCTTTGATTAAGAGCTGGAGTAAAGACATGGACGACACTCTCCCTCTGACCCAGCCAAGAGCACACAAGGCCGAGCTCTGTCACTGCCAACTCTCCTCCGTACAACTCTGACTCTCTTTTTTCACTCTGTCTGTCCTTCTGTGTCTGTCTTCTTCAGCCTCTTTCATATGCATATGTATGAGCTGAAATTCACCAAGGACACTGAATCTCTGCATTAGATATTTGCTGCATTTTCGCTCAGTAGATAGGCAGTCACAACCACGAGACACGAAAAGGTTTCAGCTCCTGCCTTCATGACAACTTGAAAAGCTTTGAAAGCTTTTTTTCAGTTTTATTTGGCATCCCTCTAAAATCTCTGCTTTTTTCTTTGTTTTTGTTTTTTATTCTCCAAGGCTCCGAACATGCCGCCACAGCAACACTTCCTGGCACCTTCTCGGACCAGTTACCTCGCTTCCTAGTGGAGCCTGAGGACGAGTACATCGTGAAGAACAAGCCGGTGACTCTGACGTGCCGCTCCACCCCCGCTACACAGATCTACTTTAAGTGCAACGGCGAATGGGTTCACCAAGACGACCACTTGATTGAGCGGATTGTTGATCCAGCCACAGGTACACGAATCAACGCTGTTTTCCATCCAAACAATTCATTTCCATTTAATTTTGGCTAAAATGTGCATCTTTGTTGGCATTTTTTTCAGCTGAGCTGAGCAGTGTTTTCACCTGTGTTCCGATGTTGTCTGTTGCAGATGTTTGACATGTGCAACTTCATAGATACATTATGTAAAGTGCTTGTGTGCCAAAACTAAGGTTTGCAATTTGCCAGTGATTTCTGTGCTCCATCAGGCTCTTGGCTTATCCTCCAGCCTATTTAGCCTGCCAGACTCATAATAAGCACATTGGTTTCAGTCTCAGAAATCTTCTCGATCACCTTGGAGACCTGTTTGTTTTTCTCTCTGTTGTGCTGCAATCGTCCGCCTCCGCCGTCAGTGTCATAAACATGTATGACACTAATGTGGTGTGATTCAGCAGCGATCTGCAAATTCAAACCACCCATTCACAGTCCTGACAACTGATTGGGAAAGAGAAACGTGGAAATGACAGGATTTGTTTGTTTTTTTTCCCAAGGGGGAGCAGGAAGACACACACACACACACACACACACACACACACACACACACACACACACACAGACACACACACACACACACACACACACTAGAAGCACTCTCAGATTCGTAGATATACATAACAAACACATGTTTAAAAATAGGATAATGCCCAGCAACTGAGATCTTACAAAAAAAAAAATGACATACCAATCAGCTGCTGCACACATATAAATGAAAATACAATGGCAAAGCAGGCAAATCTGAAGGGAAATTTAATCAGAAATGCAGCAATTTATATGCACACGTCACCTCTCTGTTTTAAGATAAAGAGCTCACGGTGTTAACATTTTATCCATCTGGTCTACAGAGTTTAGAATTAACATGCAGCAGCTCCACAAATGTAGGCAAAACCTGTCTAAAAGATGTCCTTGGTATCTAGCTCTACGAGTCGAAGTGTGAATTCAACCTGACACGTTTGTGGGTAAGGATTTCTTCTAGTCTCCCACACTGAGGCTTTGATTGGTGAAAGTACTGACTTCTCTTTTTTTTCTAATTAAAAACAAAACAAAAAGAAGCTTTTTTTAATTATTATTTTAGACTATGTGAGTGACTTTGAGACATAGGGGGAGATTTAAACTTCACTTCTCTCCTGTACAGGATCTGTTTTCTTGTGCTGTAGATGTTAGAAGAGACTACAATATGGCTGTATATTTCCACAGAGTCTAGTTTATGTCACTGCGTGGGCACATTGAGTGCAGGTGAAAGAGGAACTGAATACACGTTGCATCTTGTTTATAGCTCTTCATGTCATGCCCCACAACCTTTGCTGTCACTCACACACAGTCTTCCCATTGGTTTGATTTTGTTTTATCTCGTGCATGAGACATTTTAGAGTCAGTCTCTTGTAAATAATGGCTATAAAAGAGTCTGAAAAGTTAATTAGTTCCGTTTTGAAAAGGGAATGCGAGCGCACAGTGGAGCATTTGTGGATTTGCATCATTAGGAAGAAATTGTCAGTGAGTCAACAGTGAGAAAATTTGATCTTCCTTCTTGTATTGTTCATTAACAGTTCTTTTCTCACAGTTTCTTACAGTTGTTGAGGGGAGTGATACAAATGAGAATTGCTATGATGAATGGGACAGATAGATGAGTGTTTTTGTTGATCCCAAGTTGGAAAATTATTTTTAGAGCAGCAACTTATCAAGGCATTGCACAGGAGCAGTAAGTATACATATAAACAAAGCGTTGATATTGAAAGAAAAAAAAGTGTTGAAAATTTACTAGCAATAGGTCATCTCACTCACCAGATGTAGGCTGCTGGTATAAACCTGCAACCCAATTATTTCAGTCAACATTCTCCTTTTCCGCTATCTGTGTCTTACCATGTTCAAAATCCCCGTCACGACAAGAGACAACAACTACCTCTGACACACTGAAATTGGGAAGTTTTGACAAAGATTTGGATCATGCAGTAAAGCATGTCTGTTTGGGTATTGTTCTGGGATTTAGACATTTTAATGCCACGGTTCGCCTCCCAACGTCATCGTTGCTGCATCCTGCACTTACTGCTGCCTAAAACGATTATGATTGCTTGAAAAGAAAAAATTCAAATAAGCCTGAGAGTTTTTCATCTTGAAGAGAATGATGTATGGTTGCAGGCAGACTATTCTACAGTACCGGCACAGCACGATGGAGCACAGAGCCTGGTTATGTGAGACTCAGCCATAGGTAAACTTAAAGCCTTAAAGACATACAGCTGAAGTACCTGATTGTTTTATTACTTTTCTGTGGAAAAAAAACGTGTTCCTTTTTGTATTACTGTCAGTGTGTTGACGTGCACTTAAGTAACCAGGTGAAAGACGGCTCTGTTCAGTAAGCTGCTTTCTTAAATGCAATTTTAGCAAGAAACCTGGTTTCCAGAATCACAGCAGAAGATTAAAGAAACTCAACGTTCCCATGGAGATTTGTCCTAAAGACTGCAGATTTCTCTGCCATGTTTGTGGGTAACCGCTTTTCTAAGCAGCTTCCAAGACTCCATGTGCATTACAAAAGACAGGAGACAAGGAAAGTGTGACAGCAGTGCAGCTGGCAGAGAGGAGAGATAATTAATATAAATACTTCCAACTCAAGTGCAGCTGAAATTGAAATTAACACAAGCACTGTAGAAACTTTAAAGTGGAAGTCTAAATAAGTCAGCTGACTCATTGATAGAGGAAAATATTCTTTCTCTTCCTGCCACACAGTGTCTTCTCCCTCTAATAAGTTCAAATAAACATGCAGTTAAACAATTTTCTGATTACCTGCAGGACCTTGATTCCTAAGAGGGATTTATCATCTGTTTGAACTTCATGTCGAAAGGTCGGATGTTATCAGGAACTCTCTCCCTCCTCCCCTGTCCTACGTCTGATGGGGGGGGGGGCAGTGATGTCCACTATATGTAACTTTCTGAAACTGACGATCAGATATTCAGACCCACTTCACGCCGTGATTAGCTAGCTGTGCAGCGGTCAGTCAGGGCCCAGGCATTGTACGTTTCACTCAAGCTCTTTTTTTCTCAATTATTTTGAACACTTGTCATGAGTACTTCTCAGTGTGACTCTATCCATGTCTCTCTGGAGAGATTGTCTGAAAATGTGCACTGTTATCTCTATCTTTATAAAATATCTCTCGTGCTCCCTTCTCCTTTCTTTGATGGTCGGCTGTTCACTCCACCTTCAGAACGACTGTGAGCACATTTGATTTCCGATATGGTCGAACATCTGAAGAACTCCACCCGAAGATCAACCTGGTCATGTAAACCCACGGATTGTCTGATATACAATCACTGGATTTTAGCAGCCCTCAGTTGGATGACACTGTGGATCACCAACTTTGATCTGGGGAATATGAATTGTGTTTTGTCAATAGCCAAAGAACATGATGTGGCCCATAAACTGCTGATTTTATGGGAACATCACATTACTAATGCAACATTGCTCTGCCAATGTTTAATGATGATGGACCATTTGCCATGTGGTTATGAACTGTTATAGTGAGCATTCATTTGTCTGTGAAACAAATCCGTCGTGCTGCGTGCCACCGGACCCCCGCAGCAGCGAAGTGCTCCGGCTCTACAAACCCCACGAAGTTCCAAGGCTCCCTCTTAGCTCTGCACATCACTCTGTGGTCCCACTGCCTTTGATGATGAATGTCTCATATGTGGAGCTGTGCCGTTATGAAGGACATGCGGTTGTCCAGAGGTATGGCTGCTCCAAGGTACCCACATCGATCTCTCAAACACTTGTGCTGTTTAATGTCACCGCTGCCCGGAGGAGTTTACTGATGGCTCCGTCTAATCCCCCTTCCTGCTAGAGACATGTGAGGCGCACACATCCAACTGCACTAAAGCTGTGTGTGTGTGTGTGTGTGTGTGTGTGTGTGTGTGTGTGTGTGTGTGTGTGTGTGTGTGTGTGCGCGTGCGTGCACGTGTGCGTGCTTGCGTGTGCTTGCGCGTGTGTACGTGCAGCTTGTCAGGCTGTCCTCTCACACTGGTCGTCACAGTCACACTGGACTCTAAACTCACACCTGTTGCCAAGCAACCAGGACTTCTGTCACACCAGAAGCTGCCTGATATCAACATGATGCCTTGAGGAGTTGGAGACATATCCAAGTTAAAAAAAAAAAAAAAAAAAAAAGATTGACAATTATAGTGGAACAGAGAAAAATCGCCTTCTCAAAATAACATATTTCTTTGAGAGCAACTTTAAAAATGTTTTTTTTTTACTTGACACTTAAAGGTCACCTCTGCCCATTTACACCCAGTACAATTCACGCTTCTTTTCTCTAATAACATAGACAGAGATGTAAGTACCATATGTGCCCCTGTGACCAGCAAACAACAATCAAAAAGGTCCTGAGATATCAGACACTGGTTGCAATTCTTATCAAGGATCCCTTTTTATTTGTTATGTAAATGACAAAAATAAAATAATGGAAATTGCATGTAGACACATTGGAGTCAAGATTCATTGCTGGAGATGGTGTGCACATTTGTTGTTCAATAATATTCTTCTTCCAGTATTTGATAGAGGAGCGGCCCAACAATGAAGTTTTGAGTTTTGAATATATTGTTAGAAGCAGACGTGCATTTGAAAAACTACTAATAAATGTAAACTTTCGGTAGAAAAAAATCCCCCGTGAGCACCCTGGCTAAGATAAGCAGGGATAACAAGTTACAGACATATGACAAAAAAAATTCTAAAAGTAGTGAACAAGATTTTATCCTAACAACAACCTAAATGGCACCGACACACTGGCTAACAACATTAAAAATAACCATGTCTAATCCAAAACAATAAATTATCGATACGAACAAAATATTTAAAAACATCCCAAAACATTAAAAGCTTCTTGCAGCAGTGATTTACATTTCCAAAGAGAAACCACGTTTTGTAATTTTAGATCTACAATAACTGCTGAAGGCTCCAGGCAGATGGAGCAAATAAAAGAAAGATAAGGTTAAATTTGACCACAGTGGGGGGAAAAAAACAATTAGTGTTGCAACTTAAAATCTATTGAGCAGTTTTCATTTCTTTAAATAGGAACGAGCCGAGCAATATGATTACTTACCGTTTACTACCATATACATGACTCTTCCGTATCAGTTACACTGAGGTAGCTCTCCCTTAACATTTCAGGGTGTTAGACTTGTTTGGGTAATATTACAAATCACAGAGCACGCTTTATGACAATGTTAGACTATCATTCTTTATTATTTTTGCTTCAGTGTGAGTTGCCAGGTATTTCCTTCACTGTATAAACCAGTAATAGATATAATTGTTTTGTTTTGTCAAAGACATTATATTATGTCATATATCAATATCACCCTGTAACACACCTCCCAAGCTTCAAAGTAAGATTAATAAGATACATTTCTCTGCATGTAAGACAAGAATGATGCATCATTTTTTTGTTTGCTTATAAACTTAGTTATTTTCTATAAATTAAATTATTATTAAAAACCTGCTACATTTGATGGCTCCCTGTGTGTTCAAAAATGACTAAAGCAGTGAGAAACGTTTTTTTTTATACTTCTGTCTGGGACACCAGTAGAAAATCGAACTAGACGGCCTGTTTCCAAATGCATGTCCGATCACCAGTGCACTTGAAGCAACCTTACATCGTCTGCTGTGGACCTGCAAAGAAAACGTCAAGGGATTCCTGAATTCCTAATGACTTTTTATGCATGCATCTCTTACTTAAAGAATATGAAATAGAAAAACAAACTGATCAAAGAGAGCCAAAGCCATAATCGATAATGCCCTCACCTTCACACTGCAGAGCAGAGTTGAAGAAATATCAAATGCATAACTGTTTCAGAGATGAACCGATCTGACCCGGCACAGCAGAAGCAATATTCAGCAAACTCCGTCCATGTGCAGTCCCAGCAGACTCTGTCTGCAAACGTCAAAGTAACTGGAAGGGTTTGAATTAATAACTAGCCCAGGTCTGAAGTGCAGGCATGTTTCAGTCAGACTGCTCAGTAGTCAGAGCTCAGGCGCAGAAAACATGACATGTGGATAACTGTCTGCAGCTGACATGACCTCTGGCCTCATCAGACAGGTCTGTTTATTGAAAGTGATTTAGTGCAGGGAAGACAAAAGAGCTGCTCCAGCTGACTGTGAATGTTCCTTACTTATAGTCAGACTTACTTACACACCTTTGTATTGCGTGAACACTTTGGCCCCCTTCACGCACACACATACACACTCACATCCCTGCAGACACACACACACACACACACACACCACTTGTTTCAGAAACTCTTTTGAACATGGAAAAGGAAAGAGATGTCACAATTTGTCCTTCCTCTCCTGGTTTCAATGTCTCAATGTCCAATATCGATCCATCCACGAGTCTATCGGTTCTCATTACCTGTCCTCAGTAACTTATCTCAATTGTTATGGCTGTGACTGCTTCCGAAGCCCCGGCCAGCTCTGTGTCTTTCCCAGGTCGGAGGGAGGAGACGTCTGGCCGGTCCTAATAAAGACATATCCCCTCCGAACAAATCAATGCTGACAGTGTGTTTGCATAGATTAGGAGATTCTCCCACACTATGATTTCTCATCAGACACATGATGAGGTGAAGTGAGATTGGCATTTGAGCGGAAGCTTGTTGTGTGGGCCAGACTGATTTGATTGTGTTTGCATTTCATCTGCCAGCATTGATGGAAACGATTTTGATCCGTGCTTCGCATTGTCACCACAAAAGCAAACCCTCTCAGGTGGAAAATACATGCATTTCACATTCCTATTTCAATAAACCTCAGCAACTGCCTTATGAAGATGGGAGATTATATTTTCTTTGTTGATTGAAGCGGACGTCGACAAGGCTTCTACAAAGAAAATAGAAGATGATGGGAGGAAATATTGAAACGCTGCACATTTGCCTCGCACTTTATGAAATATTTTATAGTAGAATCGTATATACAATATTAATAACTGATATTCCACAAATCATTTAAATCCCCAGTGGGTAGGGAATACAACCCCCTTCTATATCCCCCAAGTTTATCAGCATCAGCTCCTGTCCTCTTTCAATCCTTTGAAGTCTAAATACCGCGTATGACGTAGTCAGTAAATCTTTTAAAGCCATCCATCACTTCTCGAATAGAACTGATGATGTGGTGTGGCACCACATGCAAGGCTAACCCCGGTGTCTGCAGACCAGCCAGGATTCATTTGTATAAAATATGTATTTTCTGATTGACTAGATCCTGGATTGTAATGTGATGACATATTTAATTTCTGATCTAAGGGGGAGATAAGCTAGGCTTATCCGAAATGATCTGTAACCTTTATTTTAATACCACAATACTTATCCATGGTATTATAGCAGCCAATCACCTCTCTCACACAAGCTCTGCCCCCTGTCCCCTTCTCCCTCTTTCACTGTATCACACTTTTTTCTTTCCTTCTGCCTTCACATCTGTATAGGTCAGCAACACGTGTGCAGATAAAGGCCTTTGCCTTCGCAGAAGACGAGGTCCATTTATGTGAATGACATTTATTTGAAAGCGGCAACAAGCCCACTGTCATTTTATTATTGTCACAATTCAATTCAGGACAGGAATTGTCACAGTGGTGCCGTGGCTGCCCAACAGTGATTAAACATGATCTTTAATGGAATATTGAACATCAGTTCTGCTGCAATTTAAGCAAAACCTGATAGGTCTGCGAGCCAGGATCTAATGAACAGAAGGAAATAAGAGAATCACGGGGGAAGAGGACAATATAGTCCTAAATGAACAAAATGGCCTTGTACCACCTGCTAAGCATCGATCAGTAGCCAAGGGGACTAATTGATAATGCATTATTAGCTGCTTCCCCATAATGGGACTTGTATTTCATCCTGTCCTTGATTGTGGGACAGAGGGGGAGGGATTTGGCAATGAAGCACTGAAAAACAGATGGCAAGGTGAATTGTTCCCATGACACATCTGCCAGCGAGTTCTATTAGACTTCTCCAGCAGGTCAGCCTGGTGTCGGCATCCGTGTGCGTGTTTATGCGTGTGCTGGCAGACCTTACTCAAAGGAAAGCAACACACCTTGGAGTGCAAAGGGAGCCAAAGTGGATTTAATTGAAGCCCGTGTTTGTCTGGCTTTGAGACAACTGCAAGAGTGTTTGGAGCAGTGGGAGTAAAGCGAAGCAGGCAGAATTAAAACCCAACCAGCTGTGCTGATTGATCTCACCAGTAGACCCATGCAAGGGCCAAACTTCTCGGTGCCTCCAACTTTGTGTTGACTCATATTTTTGGGGGGGAATTTGGGGTATGTTCCTTTTGAAGTTGGTCTTGACATGCAGGAATAATGAATTTCAACATTAAATGCAATTAGTGGAACAAAAGTGTGAAAAAAAAGATAATTGCCATTTGTCAAACAACAACGCTGCTGTTCCAATCTCCCACACGCACAGCCTTTGTCCTCCCACCAAAACATATCCCACGTCATCTCCGCGCTTTGCTTTCTCAAAAGTAATTTTGCATTTGTCAGTCTCACAAAAGCTGTGCCCTTGCTGGAAGTTGGAATGCATTCAGCAGTCTTAGTGGTTCTTTCTTCTACAGCCATTCAAATTGTTTATTTATCCTGTCTGGTAAAGACAGACATGTTATCAATACAGTCTGTCAAACCTGCATGTGTTTGCGTGTGACGTTTTGTGTTTAAAAGTCTGTGATCATGGGGAATTCATCGTTTTTCAATGATAACACACGTGGTCTTTTCTGAAGTATAATGGAGAGGATTTTAGTTTTCCAGCAGGAGTAATAAGTTTCAAAATGCTGCAGTAAAATGCATTTCAAGCACATTTCCAAACGCACACAGTACCTTTGTGGAAAGCCAGTAGATCCTCCGAGCTACGTGGAAATATTGGCTCTGATCCATCCAACTTTAGTTCTCAGCTTTCCGTGCCCTAACCAAGACATCTGAATAAAATGTGGTCTGTATGCTGCAGCACATGCATTACCCATGCATTACCCAAACCACTTGTACTTCCCTTGTGCTGAGCAAATAGAGGCCAAAGTTGCAAATGTGCTTGGATTCCACAATTTGCCACTTTAAAAAAAACCGGTGTGACTCTGACTGGAGCGCAGAAGAGACGGTAAACTTCCTCCCTGCATGGCTAGTTTGATTATCAGCAATGAATGTTGATGTTTTTACTGTAATGTAATTTTATCTTTCAACTTCCCTCCACATCCCTTGGAAATGAAAGGCATGAGTGTTATGCTGACAGAGGGAGACGGAGTGGGAGTTTGTGGTGTCAATCAGCACCTGCTCTGCTCAAATTCGTTTAAAAATAGTGGAGCTGGGAGGTGCAGTGAGGGAGCTGACAGCTAAATAGTCCTTGGAGATTTTTGATAGGCAGAGGAACTCGGTGGCTGACAGTTAATGCTTTGTGTGTTTGGCCCCAAGGAGACATTCAGCATAGGTATTTTACCCAGTCCTCAAACAAACATCAACTTGCTGTTCTCTTCCTTTTTAAACTAAAAGCTGCAGGGTGTCCTAGGTATGGGGTAGTGGTGCTGTTGTGAAAGGACTATTTTATGCAGTCAAGGAGGAAGAATAGCTTCAATCTCCTCATGAAGTGCGGTGTAAAATATGAAAAGGAGCGCAGGAAATATTCTCTGGAAGTGTCACAAGTAAGAAGTGAGATGCAGGTGGGATGCTGTGTTTATAACCCAAGGCATCGAAACCTGTAAAGTCTGTATTGTACTTTTATAATTTTTTTTTCCCTCTAAAGTCTCAAGTAAACCCGCAGTGGATGGACTGTGTACTTTATATAGAGGCTTTGGGTCAGGTGGGTGACAGAGTGAAAAACAAGCAGGCAAATGTGTTCTGCCTCCTGTTTCAAGGAATAAAAACCCAAGTCAATTATCAACATTTTTCCTGCCCACACTTACACTTCTGGATTCAGTATTGTGTGGTCAGTGTGTTGACCACAAGCACACGCACACACACACACACACACAAAAAGGAAATGCAGAGGAAATGACACTCGTGTCTGAGGAAACCTTTTCATCTGAGCAGGTGTTCAATGAGGCATGCTGGCAACAAGAGCAGAAGTTCTGGTCTGGGAGCCATCAGGAAGCAATCTTGAGGATGTTCTGTGATTCAAATGAATCATTTATTTGTGTTGTTTTAGACCACGAGTTTGAATATGTTTTTTTTTTCTTTTTCCCTTCCCTGTGTCTTTCAAGAGATCTCAGAGCAACATGTCTTTAAAAAGCAGTCAAAGGGCGGAGATGCACCTCCAGAACTCCAGAACCATTCAGAGTGTACAGCTTAATAAAAAGTTCAGAGATATTTCAATCAAAGGCTGTGTTTAAGAAAAGCATATTGGCATCTTGTGTTTGGTATCATATGCAGGGGTGTAGTGCTATTTGTCAAAGTACGGCAGCACGCATGTGAGCGTGTGTACGAGCACATGCACATGTGGGCCCAGACGGCTTGTTTCTCAGGTGCAACTGCTGTTGCTATGGTGGCAATTAAATAAGATATATTTCTATCGCTTTAATAAATGTAATGCTGTAATACTGCTATGTTCAACGGTTGTTCTGGATCACTCATCTAAAGTGTTATTGTCTGACTTTGCCCGCAACACGTCTCTGCAAATATTTCACAAAAAATGGCTTTTTAAGAAATGAGGGGTTTCTTTCTAATAACACGCTATGGGGCTTTTAATTTAAAGTAATACAGGAAGTGTTGAGTTTGTATTATATTATCATTATTATTACTTTTATATACAGTATTGTGTTACCCTGTAATGCGGTAACTTTGACAGCGCAAAAGGTAGCTGATCATTACGAGGCTTTAGGTTGATGTTGTGAATCAATTAATACATCTTGAATATAAGTGTGGCAAATTTGACCATTCTATTTGTTTTTATTGGCTCTCTTGCATGATATACGCTTTGGATCTTCAAACACGTAAAACGTGTAAATGAATTTTAACGGGATCAAGAGAGCTATGAACATTTGATTTCCTCACTAGAAGAGTTTTTGATGGATCAAAACATATTTTAAAGCATTATTACCATTTCTGACATTTTATAGTCTAAGAATTTACAAACCGATAAAAATACTTGACAGGATAGTCAATAATGACATGTCAAAAGTATTTTTTTTAGTTGCTTATCGGTTGTCTTTGCAAGTCTTGAAAAAGCCCTATTTCTTGTCAATCTTCATTTTAAAATAATTTCTTCATAACATTTGATTTGCTTCAGCTAAGCAGTTTTCTGCATCTATGCTGTATAATAATCCAACACCACCTCCCGACATCTGTGACCTCTGTTATAAAAACAAGCATCTGGGTCCACTCTGGAGCTCCTTTCACCCCTTATTTTCTCAATTTTCAGCATCAGGTTATTTATAAAGTCCACAATTCTCTGTCTTGCATCTACTGTATTAATAATTGAAGCAGTCACATTTGAACAAAGAAATTAATATTTAAAGGCTCAATCTGTGCTCGGTCTACAGCACTTCATCCCCTCATGCGTCACATAGTTGATTCTGGACTCAGCAACATGGTCCGTGTTGGAATGAGAACCTTGTAAACTCAGCATCATGTGACTGCCAGGGTCGTCGGAGGATTTAAACAGATTACACACTGAGGCTGTGAACATTTGCAAGGAACTATTTTAAATTGTAGCTTCCATTTCCTACATTACACAATATATATACTCATATTTCTTCATTGGCATTCCTTTGTCTGCCTTTTGGCTTCCCGACGCCTTAAGGAAGTATAGCATAGATTTTAAATGTATTTTAAGCTACGCTGTGAAACTTTCTCATCATAAAATACTGTTTTGTTTTCACTATGTGAGCCCTCCCTGGTGCGTCTTAATTCAGCTGTTGTTGCCTGCTGCTCTTGTCTCATGGTGCGAGTGTAGTAAGATTTGAGGGCATCACTGTGTCCCATACATCCTCAGGCTACATTGATTCTGAGACACAACACTTCTGTTTCTGCTCCACTGCACAATGTTGACACTCTCGATCCAGAGGTTTCTCACGGTACTCAAAGTCTGCTGTTCATGCCAGCATCAGTATCATATTAAAAATGTTCATAATTCCTTACAAATTCAGAGTAGTCTGGCTTTTGCCTTGGCTGTAGGCTTTTTTTCTATTTTAGTTGTAGGAAGGTTGCAAAGCCATATGTGATAAACCCTTACCTGAGGCAAGAACTTTAGTTTGTTTGGTGAACTGAACTTGCAAAAGTTTTTATGGATTCTGTAATATTGTCTTGCATATTGCAATGTTTTCCTTATATGCACTTAACAGCAGCAATATGTACTTCCAAGCAGCAACCAACAGTGACATCACCCATTGGTTTGTGAACATCCGTTATGAAGACTTGGGTTCGGATTTTGGCGGTCGGCATTTTTGCTAGTTCAGAGCAGTTTGGAGCCAGTTGTGACCATATTTGGACGAGCTGGGAGCGAGCAGTGCATCTGACTTGATCTGATTGGAAACTTGACGATATTACGTCCCGCACACCAATATTGGAAACCTGACCGGCCTGTCAATCAAACAGGCACGACCCCAAAAACGCAGCTTTTGGAAACTTATTTTCTGATCAATGATGTGATTATTTTAAAGTAGTGACTTAGCTAACAACACCAAAATAACTTTTGGAAAAAAAATATTTGTAATAAGTTGAATGGGAGCTTATGGAGCCAGGGGCTTTAGCTCCTGCAGCCCTAGGTGATATTGCAGCTTAAGGCACTTTTGCATCGGCCTCATTTTTCAGACACGGAAGCTACGTCCACTTTTATATACAGTCTACAGCTGCTACTGAAATAGGACCGCTGCTGCTGAATTTTCAAATGATCTTTTTAGGAGAGGAGAGAACTTCGTTGGAACTATACTTATATTGTTTTGCGTTGCAAATGCTTCACATTCAGGTCAATTGACATATGGGACTTTAGAAGCTGATAATGAAAGCACAACAACTACAACAAAAGATAGATGATGTCGACAATACAATAAAACTGTTAAGGATTATCATTTGCTGAGGAGAAAACAGTCCCGCAACTTCACATGAATGTCGCACAGTAACGTGACAGCAAACACACACCAAAACTGCCATCAGTGTATAGAAAGAGAATTGGAAATTTCCCGATTATGTTTATGTTAACATGCCAAATCCACATGTATATGATGTGTATATACTGTATGCTGTATGTGTTTGAAGTTCAAACCAAGCATCAGAATGGGGAAGAAAGGTGATTTAAGTGACTTTGAACGTGGCATGGTTGTTGGTGCCAGACGGGCTGGTCTGAGTATCTCAGAAACTGCTGATCTACTGGGATTTTCATGTGCGATTTTCTAGGTTTTACAGAGAACGGTCCAAAAAAGAGAAAATATCTAGTGAGCGGCAGTTCTCTGGGCGAAAATGCCTTGTTGATGCCAGAAGTCAGAGGAGAACGGCCAGACTGGTTCGAGACGATAGAAAGGCAACAGTACCTCAAATAACCACTCGTTGCAACTAAGGTATGCAGAAGACCATCTCTGAC
This sequence comes from Embiotoca jacksoni, assembly GCF_022577435.1. Lineage (NCBI taxonomy): Eukaryota > Metazoa > Chordata > Actinopteri > Embiotocidae > Embiotoca > Embiotoca jacksoni. The sequence goes on from NW_027185403.1 coordinate 13,928,335, forward strand.
CGCACAACACGTGGAACATTGAGGCAGACGGGCTCCAGCAGCAGAAGATCACAGGGTGCCACTACTGTCAGCTAAGAACAGTAAACTGAGGCTACAATTCGCACGGGCTCACCAAAATTGGGACTATAGAAGATTGGTAAAACATTGCCTGGTCTGATGAGTCTCAATTTCTGCTGCGACATTCAGATGGTCGGGTCAGAATTTGGCGTAAACAACATGAAAGCATGGATTCATTTTGCCTTGTATCAACGGTTCAGGCTGGTGGTGGTGGTGGTGGTGTAATGGTGTGGAAGATATTTTCTTGGCACACTTTGGGCCCCTTAGTACCAATTGAGCATTGTTTAAACGCCACAGCCTACATGAATATTGTTGCTGACCATGTCCATCCCTTTATGACCACAGTGCACCCATTGTCTGATGGCTACTTCCAGCAGGATAATGCGCCATGTCACAAAGCTTAAATCATCTCAAACTGGTTTCTTAAACATGACAATGCGCTGGAATCCAATGGCCTCCACAGTCACCAGTCTCAATCCAATGGAGCACCTTTGGGATGTGGTGGAACGGGAGATTCGCATCATGAATGTGCAGCCGACAATTATGCAGCAACTGCGTGATGCTATCATGTCAATATGGACCAAAATCTCTGAGGAATGTTTCCAGCACCTTGTTGAATCTATGCCACGAAGAATTAAGGCAGTTCTGAAGGCAAAAGGGGGTCCAACCCGGTACTAGCAAGGTGTACCTAATAAAGTGGCCGGTGAGTGTATATGGAAGTAGAAAGGTAATCGGTCCTATTTGCAGGTTTTCACAATTGGTAACATTATACCAACATAATATTTCTCAGTTCCCTTTTTCAAGTTTTTTTAACTCTTCACAGTCAGCACAAAAGAAGTCAGTGCGGGTTGAACGTTGGATCAGTCTTTACTGCTTTGACATAAGCGACATTCAAGGACCACCCAAACTTAAAATGTATGCCTCATTTTAGAAACTGTTAAATTCACATTTTTATGAATTAGACTCTGATAAATCTAAATCTAAAAATAAATAAAAATATGAATATATTTATTTCCTAATTGGGGCTCACACTCTGACCTTACAACACGTGCTCAGTGAGGAAAGCGGGAAAAGTGAGGCTGATGTGGCAAAATGTTGAAAACATGCTGGGATAGCACTGTTACATTTCTCTATCTGATGCCATCCTATACAAATGTGTATAGTAAATATTCTATGTTCAGCTTTATACGGCATGATTTAGAATTACCTTAGTTTTGTTTTGTGCAGTTGAAATTGCAATGAAAATGTTCCCAATTTTGATGACACCTTCTGCTCTTTATTTTGAAATGCAATCTAAAGCAAAATAATTAAAAAAAAAATAAATAAATAAATATACTTTAAAGACCAGATCATACGTATTGTAATCTGTTGTTGACAAATCTTTTCAGCGTTGGAGTACAAGAGACAGTCAGTAAAAAGTTTTGAAAATGTGAACCCATAAAAGAGAAATTAGTAATTGTACAAAAACATTTATTTTTGTATTTATTAAAAGTCACAATATGAGTTATTAATACTAAGAACAAATCAGAATTTTAATATTACTTCAAAAATGTAGAAAAACACAGTAAAGTTTGAAAGAAAGACTTTCGTTTGCGTTCCCTCCGGCTGTTTACTGAATGCTGTTTGTTGTTGTGCTCAATATTTACCTTCGCCCACGCACCGTCATTGGATTACCAAGAACCTCTGCCTTCTAACACAGACAACACTGCCGGCCAAAGGCCCATAAGGGACCAAATGATCGTGAGGAGGGTGGGGAAAACCTTAATGCAATTTGTATGGCACGGAGCACTCAGCAGCCAGATGGGAGCCAGGCTGGTTTACCTGAAGCAGCTTTCCTTATTTACTTCAGAGCCCAAGGCCATGTCAGACAAGGGGGAGAGAAGCATGTTAGCTCGGGCAAATTATCACAGCTTTCATGTGGGTAACGTTCTATCAGATCCTCCCACTCCTCAAAATGTAATGGAAGCAGAAGCAAAGTGCTCAAGGCCTTCACCTCCGACGTGTTCTCATTCGCGGCAGGACAAGGTGTGTGTGGGAGATAAAGGAGCAGGTCCCAGTCACTCCCGGCCCGGAGATGGTGGCATCTAGAACATTCTGCTCTTGCCAATCATCAGGGTCAGGATATTGGATGGAGAGTAATTACAACGAGGGCACTTTGGTAAGGGCACTGTGGTAAATCACAGCACTGCCTAGCCGTGTGTGTATGTGTGTACATACTATTAAGGAAAGGTTAGGAAAAGTAATTATGAAAGGACTGTGTAAAAATACATTGCTTTCAACTCATGTCAATTTGATGGAATCAGTCGTGGCTTTTGTCCATTAACTATACAATAAATGTGAAATGTAGAAATGCAAATCTAATTTTAGGTGAAGTCTTTGCTCGATGACAGTAAAAAGCTATTCATAAGTTTTGTAAATGAGTTCATTATCAAGTTCCAAACCTGTGAACACCCGTGCAACTAAAAACACAACTCAATTAGTTTATCCTGCACTATGCATTGTTGTGAGGTTCTGTGTGCTCTTATTGTGGTGTTGTTTTACTGACAAATATGGCAAATCAATTTTCTTGCAGGGTGAAGATCTCACTCTCCTGTGGCATGCAAAGTGTTATACGTACACCGTTATACATTAACATTATGAAGCTCAAATCATGTTCACTTCGTCCTCTTGTGCTGTTGTGGTCTCTTCTACAGTTTGGTCCAATTAGAGCACATTTTGAGCTGTGAAATAATATTTGAAAAATAATGAACTCAAACCTTGATTTTATTAAGTCACCTCTATCACTTTACTAAAGTGTGCGGCGGCTTCCCATCAGGAAGTTAGCGGCAAGGAATTCACACTTGGCAGCTGCCAATCTTCTGTTTATGGTTTATGTTTCAGAGGTCCTTTTTTTAAATCATTTAGTTAAGTTTTAGACATCAAAAGACAAAAAAGGGTGATTGCTTTATAATATAGAAAAAACCTGGTCTTTCAAGTAAAAAAATACTTATTGTATTCTTTATAAAGATTATAATGCATCTAACATTATTTTTGCACGTGTGGAAATTATCATATTAAAATTATTTTTCAGCATCTTTTTATTGTGGTAAAAATAAATCAAGGATGATACTGCGGATCAGAGGCGGTGGGTCCGTGGAGATCCAGCTCTCGGTAAAGAACTCTCCCGGGGTCTTGGGTCATGCATATGTACATTATATAAAACTATTAATAGCAGCAGTAGTAGTATTACTTGAAAAATACTCTTGCCTCCTTTCACATAAATTCTCTGGCCATCTATAATTTAATGCAATCCACTGCAGAAGATCTGCCCCAAATTCTGTATTTACGTTGATTGTAATTTAACAGTTAATTCCAGTATGTTTATTACTGAGGACATAGTTAGTAGTGGTGTTGACTGTATTGTATTTAAATGTATTTCTAATGTTCTTCCCTCTTGATTTTTTTTTTAAAATGTGGTGAGTTGGTACTTAAAACACACCACAGTTATGCTCTGGGTTTTACTTGTGAAAAGATTCATGACTTCTAAGTCTGGTGCCGCATATGCTGCTACTTCTGTAAAGCCAAATTTAAATCCAGTTTTAACTCTATTTGAAATAATTAGTTGTCTTGTGTTTAAATCCAAGTCACCGTTGGTTTGAAGAAAACCAAATTAGGAGGAATGAACATGCAAAACAGCTTCTGTGCTCACAGATGAAGTGCAATCTGGTTCTGCAGAATGAGTATTACAGATTCTATTTTTATTTGTATTTGTCCATCTTTGTTTGCTCAGATTAAAATGCATGTTTATCTTTAATGGTAAAGGTAACAGAAATTTAGAAAAGAGTAATTTACCATTTTTATCTGGATGGGACCATTAAAGAGGTAAAGAGACCTGAGACCTGTCACTTAGTAACAGAAGTAGAATTTCAGAACAGACATGTATGTCAGTCCATGACTTTAATTAGTGTTTATTCTGTCTTGCACCATTTATTACTTCCACTCGGCAGTCTAAGCTCCACCTGAGTCTCCTTGGAGTGGCATTGGACTGAACCAAGCCGGATTGATGGGAACGCTACCTGCTCGCCTGTTTGTCAGCCATGAATAATCTGTAACGACATTCAGAGCATCAGCAGGGGCCTTGCAGCGTGAATTCATTGTGGAAAATGGACAGCTCAATCAAAAGAAGCTCTTGAAAAGCTGGTTATAACTGGAGGCTGAGCTTTGACCCAGAACACTGTCCCACTGACTCGAGACACAACCTCACCAACATCCCTGAATGGAAGGTCCCGGTGTATTCCTTGTGAACTCAGCGCTTCTTTTTGCATCCCCCCTCCTCTGCTGCCATGTCTCTGGCTGTTTAATAGAGCCATGCTTCACTCCGAAGGCCACGTTATCCTTGTTAGGAGACAGATGCTTATGGCACCACCTGCCATTCTCAGCTCTCCACGTCAGCTAGCATAGGCCACCCATCACTGCCCTGCTTTACATGGTAATGGAAGTTTGAGAACTTGATGATAAGGCAGTCATGCCCTTGGCTCTGTGACCTGTGGTCAATTTTGGATTATTTACACATGGACATGTATAAATTAGTACGTACCTGTACTTTTGGACTTATTTTTCACAGGCTCCTAAGTTGTTGTTGGACAGCCTGACTTGGTGTTTGGATTGCTTTCATGTCTGAAAAAAAGTAAATTGGTCTGCACATTGTTGGTTGCCTGAAAGGAAGCTTTGGACACTGGTGGTGCCGGTGATGACACTAATACCATCTGGTACAAAGCAGAACCACGGGAGGAAATGAAACACTTAGAGTATGCTTTTGACTGGTTGCCAGGATGTGCAGGCAGAGCTTTCTTAAAAGCGTTCATCTGTGATGTCTCCCCTCAACCATTGTGAACTCTCTCCCTTGAAATAGTGCCTTCCCCTGATGTAGAGTCACCCAACCCTAATCCTCCTATATCCACTGATGAATCTCAGCCACACACACAGTAGGGATGCCGCCTAATTGAATTTCCTTGGTCACAATGAACACACACTCGGGACCTGCGAGTTCCAGTCCTTGCCTTTGATAAGCAAATGACCCCTATGGAATTGAGGTCAGAGCCTGCAAAAACAAGAGTGAGGGAGAGAAAAATAAAGTCCTGCACTCAGACGAGCCCAATATCGACTCACCCGGGATTGAGTCCAATGATGTTTACCCTATGTGTGTTGAGCCGCTGTTGGCTCAGGGGGAGATTCATCCTGCACACACACACACACACACACACACACACACACACACACACACACACACACACACACACACATGCAGAGAAAGATGCCTGTGCCCTCGCAGTGTGACCTCCTCCCTTTTCCAAACTGTTACTCTTCTTCTTCCACATTTGAATAGAGCGCATGTGGAAATAATCTTGTGTTCACCACAGATTAGAATAAAACACAATGCAGTAAATGTGTATGCGTCTGTAGCGCTTGTGTGTGCGTGCCAGGGAATCTAGTAATAGCTCGTATTGTACTCCATTGCCTGAAGAATTTGCAACAAGCTCCATCATTCAATAGTGAGGTCAGTTTATTCATGATCCCAGCCACTCTGCATCTCCTCCAGTCTTTGTTATTCCTTCCGTTTCCTTTTTCAAAACTCAGAAGTTGAGAGGCAGAACAATGTGTTTTCTTTGGTGTCTCGAAGCCTGCATGAGCCCACGGCCCGGATGCTTTTACAGATGCTCCTTTTGAGGTGCAACTTCTGCATGCTTGCTCTCCACTTTACTCACAGATATTTGGTTATCAGAATGGTGTGTGTAAAGGTGGACTAAAGCACAGGGCATCATGTGTTTCGTGTTCAAAGGGGAAATTGGATAATTTTCAAATATGTCTCCACATTTTTACAGTTTTAGTTTGATTTACTGACTTCAATCTCTTAAAGTATTGTCCACTCTCTCGTCTTCAGTTCTTACTGTACACCTGCAACAGTCGAGCTTTACAAGCAGCAGGGTGACTTTTCCCCTCTGGGTTTTGCCTCACAGGCAACATAGCTTATTATATTAGTGGAAATTGGGTTTGTGTGCAACCTGTGCACTGTAGGCTCTACTGAAAAGACCATTGCCATTTTTCATGCATGTGTTTCAGGTAAAAATATATTTAAATCTGTTTTTATTTACTCTATTCTCCTAAAAGATGCTAGAAAATGGGATGGAAATGCAAAAATATTTATTATAAAACATACATTTTCTATTAAAGAGGCTAAATATGATTTCAAGCATGGGTTAGTGTGTTAATAAAATCAGGAAATCTGGAAGACCAAAATGACAGCTTATTTATAAATTGATATTACCTACCAAAATAGTTTACTCTCCTGCTACTGGTATTGGTACACGTTTTTTTTTTTTTTCTATCAATCCCTGCTAATCATCTTCATGCAGTGTTTACAAAGGGGATGTGTACTTTCCAAACATTATGGTTAAGCACAGCTAAATTGCCCCATTGCACTCCAATAAAAATAAACCCACCAGGGTTCCAGCCCATGATTCACACGTCAATCACATAATCACCCTTTAAATTTTTCACACTCATTTTACTGAGGTTTGGGATGTGAGCTCATTCATAATTGGGCTGCAGATCAAACTGAAGGCTGAGGGAATCGTGTCATGTTTTAATTATCATTTAACAGGGATGTTAAGTGCACACTCTGTATCTTGCAGAAAAGTAAGTGTAAATTTCCACTTACTCTTTTTAGTTCCTAACACCTGGGAGGCAGCTGAGCATACTGTTATAAATCGATATTAATGTAATTGAGTCATAAGTGTGCCAGACCCCCATTTTGAGAAAGACGGGTTTTCGACAAATCCATATTGTAGTTTCTCTATCAGTCATCTCAGGGTGACGCTCATAAAGTTTTATTTGACTCACAGCCGTCCAAATGGAGAAGACTTAAGAAAACAACAGTAAATAGTAGCCTGTCCCATCATTGTTAACTGCTCTAAAATTGCAGCTATATTTTGTTCACAAAGTGATGAGATTATTTTGTCCTACTTATTAATTGGAGTGAAATTGGACGGAGTGACTCACAGCGGTGTTACTAGAAGGTGTCAGACACAGAAAGCAGGTAATTATGGAGACAGGAAGAGATAAGGAAACAGAATGCAATTACCCGGGCAAGCAGAGCTTCAAATTGCTCTTCTTAGGATTTCTCACCTCAGGTTGCTATTGTTCATGCTTTGCATCTCCATACTGATCTTTATTCCTTTCACCCTCTAGCTCAAAGAAGCAGCATTAATCAAACGGATTCTTACTGTAAGTGGAGCCATACTAAGCTCTGAATGCCACTTAATGCAGAATTTCAAATGTATGTATTCAAATATATTTTTCCTGCCAATATATTATTGTGCACATAAACTGCTGTGAGCTCAGCCTAAATCAGGGCCATCAGATTTCCCATTGTTCTTCACATTCAAGGCTGTAAGGATTTCTCAGAATTTTGTTTCATTTGACTTTCAGGTTTTAGGGCATACTTCATATTGAGTTTCCCAGTATTCATCCTGCAGCTGTGCTGTTGTTGGAGTCATGTGTATCCATATGTAATTTGTATTGAATTCAGCACTTACACATGATACTGTAACAGTTGCACACATGTAGTGTAGCTAAAAACACAAATGTGAATTCTCCCTGTCAAATCTACAATATGTAATTTGCATATTACTGCATGTAGAAAAGTAAATGCAGTACATTCACAAGAAGAATGTGTTGCTCTTCTGCTGCTTTCAACTTAATTTTACTATTTTCCATCAAAGCTGTGGCTGACTTTTTGTTTCGAATATGACTGTATAAATAATCACTATCCATCTGTCGACAATATGAATACTGTTCTCAGTATCCATACATGTTTTTTTAGTTCTTGGGTTTTTTTAGGGGGAAAGCCAAAAGCTGCCACGCTGCTGATTTGAAGGAAAAAGGAGGATTTCTTCTGCTCCATTTGTTCATTCTCTGTAGTACCCATTTTCTTACTTTAGCCATTTGTTTTAGCTTTTAGGTACTCTCTCAGCCTGTGCCAAACACTCTCACTGCTGACACACACACACACACACCAGCACACACACCTAATAGAAGAGATGGGTTTCGGAAAGAAAGACAATAAATGAGGGTTTTTCAATCCACCCTTGTATTTAAAAATAATCAAAGGTTTTTGGCAGAATTATTGAAGCCAATATAAACATATAAATATCTACTAATATATTTGCTTAGCTGAGTGAAGCATGTATTGGAGCATGTTGCACACATCACGAGGTGTTGTTGATGCTCAGAGCGGGGCTTCAGCGCCGGATTCACTGCACATGTACTCACATTTACTGTGATCACATATGGCAAAATCTGCCACTTTTAGACTCTACCACATGGGGGTCTGCCAGTGACCCTCACAGCTACTTATCATTGTGTGTGGCTGCCAGCGACGGACGGACCCCCCATGTCCGTCTCTGAGCCAGCCTGCACTCACACAGGTTGCCACAGAGCGTGTGCAGTTTGCCTCAAATTGTTTACGAAAAAAATCCCCTATTTTCTGTTTGATGACTACTCTGTATCAGAACAAGTGCTTTATATAATTACTGTATAGGTTTGATGATGTGATAGGTGCCACTTACAGTAGTCAAGCTTCCGTCAGCTTCAGTCTGGAGCTGAAAATGATCATTGCAGACAGATCAAGTGTGTGAGGGGTGTGTAAGAGTGTCACAAAGTGCTTTTATGTAAATGGAAGTTGAAGAGCAGCTTCCCATTGAAATTTGAATATACTGCACTGTACAGTATATGTTACTCCCGTCAGTCTCCTGGATGTGTCTCCTGACTCTAAAATATTCTGTGTTCATATGAACGCCTCGCTCTGAAAGACAACAAAGAGAAAAGATGAGACGGAGAGAGAAGCTCAAGGAAAACATGGCAATCTCTTTATCAGAGTAGAGACAAAGCATGGACATGGTGGGGATCAAGGTGCCAGCTCAATATAAAAAAAGAAACACCCTTTGGATTACAAGTCCCAAATATACGGTAAAGTAAAATGAAATGAAAGATTGCTTCTCAAATGTCAAGAAAAAGACTCTGACAATGTTGTGTTGTTTGGGCAGTTTAGCTGAATGGATTTCATCCCAATTTTGTTTTGTTTGGAGATGGGTTTTTTCTTTACCATCCTCTAGAAAAGCAATAAAGCTATTTTTGCCCTGTGTTAAAGCAGCATCACATATCTACACTGTTGTGGAAGTGCTCCATAGATTGTGATCTCCCCCCACACACCCCCTCCTGGATTTCATAATAGAGAAGCAGGTTATGGTAAGTATTTTTGTTAGTGGAGTGTTTGTTTAGCGCCTCCTTGTTCCTTCTCAACTGTTGCTGTTTTAACGCCCTCCAAATTACACTGAGCATAGCTGTGAGGCTCTCTTCTCATTTTCCTCAGTTAACAAGCCCTCTGTTTATATATGATTATGGCTCACTGCTTGTTTATTCTGCCTGGCTTTTTCTTTTTTACTTTTTTTTTTTTTTTTAAATTGCTTTGCCAGTTTAGTTCAAGGAACAAAATGCACTAATGGGGATGAACCTGTGCTCATTCAGCTCCCGTGTTCGCCCGTCTGACTGTTATTTCTGTGCTTGCTTTGCAGCGCTGCCAGTCATGCAGGTGACAATTGACATTACCAGACAGCAGGTGGAGAAGATCTTCGGTCTCGATGAGTATTGGTGTCAGTGTGTCGCCTGGAGCACCACGGGAACCCAGAAGAGCCAAAAGGCTTACATCAGGATTGCTTGTGAGTGCACTTTGAAATGATCATTGTGTCATTACAAATGCAAAGGCTGCCTAACAAGGTGCTTACATGTGGCATGTCAGTGTGTAATAAGAGGATATTAGGAAGATTATTTTTTACTTTGGGTGGTTAGGGAGGGACTGACTTTCATTAAATAATTAGCCCAAAGACCACGATGATCTGTTGCACCACAGTGTATCACTGTGATTACAGTTTAGTTAAATCATCTTCCTGTGATTCTACTCATGAGAAGAAAATATCCGACCCTGGCAGGAAGAATGAGAGAGCAATACATCTGCTTGAAGGCAGTCTTAAAAAAAAGTGGAACACTAAATTTGAGTATTCATGAGCATATTTTTCACTAGACACAATATATCAGCAATGATCCCTATGAAAGTAACTGGAATAAAAACAGACTTGAAATTTATTGCTGTGCAGCAATCATAAATCTGTCTGGGGAACACAGACACATCCCTCGCTGCAGCCTCAAAAGCTTTATTAGAAGAAGCCATTTTGCGTTTGAGTATTTTAAAGCATTCTGCCTATTAATTCCCACATAAATATGTATTATTCCAGACAGAGCCAAACGCAGCACTGTCTCTAAACCACCAGACGTTTTGAAAACACACATTCATTATCCATCCTTGTTTGAGAGCTCAACAAAGTCAGATAGATGTAAGATAAGGACAACACACGCCTGAGTAGTGATGCACAGCCATGCACTCACATTCATGATATCCACCCATATTCACTCACATACATTTGAGCCTTCCAAGAGTGTTATATCTCACGTCTCCTGCAGTCCCATTGTATCTGCGTTAATTAAATTGAATGTCGTGAAACTCTCCGCTTGTCTTAACGTTTCTCTCAGAATGACTGGTCAGGACAGGCTCAACATCTGTTTAAAGGAATTCACCGGCAGCTCGCAACCGCACCTTCACCCCCTCATAACATAATAACATATTGCTTTGCTCCCAGTTAAAACCTGGGGTGAACACATCAAATTTGTGCGAACCCGGCAGCTATCAGCAGGCCTGTCAAGCTCATCTGGCACAAATAGACTTGCATTTGTTTTCCCCCCACAAGAAATGAGCGTAGTTGTACTTGTGTAATTCACAGCTGGGGCTTACAGACAAATATATAGCAGGACCTTGTGCAACAGTAAAAGTATTCAATGAGACGTAATGTGAAGCCCCATGCAGTCAGCCAGGCTTGCAGGAGCTCTTGTCCAGGCGCCTCAGGGCTTTGTTTTCGTGTGGCTGCTCCAAGCCGTCATACAGATGGAGGCTGGAGGCTGGCGGATGCCGGAGAGAGGAGAGTGGGTGGGAGTGAGGGGTAATGCAATTGCTTTTGCTTGATGCCGGGCCCCTCTGGCAGCAGACAAGCATCCCTGAACCAACCAGGCAGCCTGTAATAAGCAACATGGTTGGTGCCACCGATCCCAGTGTGGCTTAGGGGCCAACTAGTGCGACATGCTCAGTGAGGCCATGGCTGGACATTTCAAGAGTGTAACATTTAGAAACATCACCAAGTATTTCTTTCAAATCGCACAGGTGCTTACAAATATCCTAATTGGTATTGTTTCTCCCTTTTTTCTTTCCCTACAAGACCTGAGAAAGAACTTTGAGGAGGAGCCGCAGGGCAAAGAGGTGGCATTGGACCAGGAGGTGTTGCTGCGCTGCCATCCCCCCGAGGGAGTGCCACAAGCCGAGGTGAGACACGGATACAGAAGATATTTATAGGCTCACATCTAGCATCCATTTACCCTTTCCTCACCAGGAGGACAAAGAGCAAAAAGTGGCTCAAGATTAGCTCCCCGGCATCTTTCCCCGCTCCACTGGGGGAACAGACGATCCAATACGGATAAATTACACCTCTAATTATTCCCCATTATTGATTTATTATCGCCCTTACATCTCTGGGATGCCGTATATCACGTCGTCTCGTCACATCACTCAGGATAGGCTTGGAGGCTTCACTCCCCGTTTGGCATCTCTAAAGGCCCATCCATAATTAATGGCTCTATTTGCCTGACTCTCCTTATCTCATCGTGTATCTCTCTGCCATCTCTCCATACACTGTATCTCTGTTGCACTCCGGTTCTGTTCAAGTCTCTCCCACTGCTTCTACGTCTCTCCGTGGTGTGTCTGTGTTTAGAGGACCAGACGGGCCAGCTGCTTCACCTCGTGCGTTGCATCCTCTCCGCTCCCAGATAGGCACTAACCGCTCTAATAACAACCAGGAGGAGCTATAGGCGAGCCACTCAAACAGCCCAGAGACGGCAGATCAGCCAATCACAGCTTGACAATGTAGGGACAGTTTGCAGAGAAAAGGGAAGGAAGGTGCCAACCACAGTTCACCAGAAAAGAACATCAGAGCAGAAGTCACCACAGGAGAAAACAATGATAGCGCACGAGAGGAAGAAAGCCCAATTATATGCGGTATCGCAGTAATACCGACAGCAACGCTGCCATACCGTTGCTCCTCTCGAGACAGCACAAGGTCAAGTGAGAGCAAGAAAACAAGCGAGCCAATCTGAGAGTATACCAAAAAAAGGAATAACATCAGTTTTGGCTTCTGCAAGAGGGCACAGAAAACTACATGGAGCAAAATCAGTTGTACTTATACACCAGCAGCAGTTACGGAGATATCCAGCAGCTATAAAATAAAAGCTACATTCTCCCCACGGAAAGTGAATAAATATTAAAATCAGCAGGGTGTATAAATAAATTAATTCTATCTCAGTACCATACCGAGCTATGTCTGTTCTTCCTTTTGTCAGTTTGATTGCATCAGAAAAGAAGTACCTGACTGCTTTCCTCATCCATGCAGAAATCTCCTCTCCACATCATGTCTGGCTGCTGTGGAGCTGCATGGCGGGGGAGCCTCTTTCTGTTGAGTTGCTGTGAATTTTGACCACTGAAATGTGTTTTCAGGTGGAGTGGCAGAGAAACGAGGATGTGGTTGACCCGGCGAGTGACCCCAATTTTTTCATCACTGCTGACCATAATCTCGTCATCAAAAAGGCCCGGCTGGCGGACACGGGCAACTACACGTGCGTGGCCAAAAACATTGTCGCTCGCCGCAAAAGCACCTCTGCCACGGTCCTGGTCTACGGTAGGTGACACCTTCATTCAACACATCAAAGCTCTGTCCACAGAGGGTAATGGCAGGTCTGGGCTTGATTGAGCTTCAACATCTACAAACATAAAACCACCTTAGAAGACTCATTATATACTTGCATGTTGCTTCTGTTACCCCACATTTCCACATTAACCTCTGCATGCTCTCTTGCATGGAAGATTGGAGTGCTTTTGTCAGACGGTCGTATCAAGTTCCAATTTTGCAGTGTAGTTTTAATGATAACAACACAGTGTTCAGCACATGTGACATATGGTGACAACTTACATACGTCAGCTCTGTTTTCTAATTACACTGTCATAAATAACTACATAAAGAGATAGTGGTGTATCTGCACATTAATTAGAGCAACTTAAAATGTTACTGGCAGCCATTCCGCCAAAGCTGGCAGTCTCTGATGTCGGGACTGCCATCTTCCTCCTCCTCTGTAGTGGATCCAGTATGAGAAGAGAAATTGAATTAACAGTAAACTGTAAATAATGACTTGGCTTGATAAGCAGACTGACCTTTATTAAAATGCAGAGAAACAGCATATTTTCTATCACAGAGGGCTCCACTGGGGACTGGCACTGCAAAAGTTTTGCATACATTACAGCCTGTCTTAATTCTCAGCTACATGCAAACAGGAGATGGAAATCACGTGGGAATGATTCATGGGAACAACCTTGTTAATAGGAAATATATAATCTGGCACAATGTCTGACAGAGGGACTGTTTTTGTTGAGGCTGCCAGAGGAAAAGGACACTATGATGTGATGTAATGGCAGAACTGCAGATCTTATTATCTAATGTATCAGAGAAGATAAAATGTATGACACAAATATACAGGACAGCACTGTGACTACTACTCTTCGGGTTTTGAACTAGCCTGTTTCTTGAGCTGCAAATATACATATCTATACAATATTTTAATTATAAGGAGTTATTCCGTGTTAATAAGTTAATAGATTTGAAAGACCGGGGAAACTAGGAGTATTTTCACCCCTTGTAAAATCATGGTGTCAGTGTGAATTTCTTTTTTTAACCATAATCTTTTATTGACTATTAAATATATGTTACACATACAAACCACATAACAATGACAGAAACAACAAACGAATAAAATTAACATTTTAAAAAGAAAAAAAAAAGATAGAAAGCTACTTTCTGTATATCGCCGCTTTGTTTTTGTTGTTGTTTGTTTTTGCTACTTTTGAAAAATCTATCCAGATATTTGAAGAAAAATATTCTACATTGTTGTTGTTTACAAATCCATTTGCATTAAATGGGAAACCTCAGGACATGGAGATGTGGGGATCATTTTTAGACTTCCTGAAAAAGTGTGAATTATTGAATTAAAATGTAATGTCAGTCATGCAGTTTTCATATTCAGGTTGCACTACTTGATTATTTGTTACTCCCAGTGGGATATCACCAGAGTTTTTGGTTATTGGATGAATTCAGATTCAGAGAATGTGATCTTTGTGTGGTGTAATGTTTAATCATCATGGAACAACTATAACCAAAAATATACATGTAGACAGATGAACTACAGAAAGAAAAAGTTTGCGCGTTACATTTGATTTGTGTTTTTACTTGAGTTAATAAATGTAATTATGAATTCAATGTTTACTAATAAGTAGATAAAGATGTTTCACTTCTATTAATTTCCTTTTGAAGGCCTTTTTTTTTGTTTTTTTTTGTTTAACAAACCCTGAAGGCTGTCCAAATGTTTGAATAGCTCTATACGACTGCAGTGCAGCTGAAAATCGAAGCCTGCGTTTTCACTGTGAACGGCTGCTTCTAATGAAACGTGTTAATTTGGAGCATGCAGTCAAAACACACATTATCATGCACTCGTCCGAGCCTCCAACGTTAAAATACAAAAAGCGCAATTATTCCTACTGCTGATTATAATTGATTAGCTTGTTGTTAAAAGACTTGATGAAGAAGTCTGGAGTTGACTTGACTGTGGAGGCAAGAGCATTGACACTTATTGTTGGCCTTGTTAAACATAATTTTCACTCGAAGATACATAATAAAAACCTGTGAACAAATAGCTGAGGGATTTGCATGTGCAACTTAATTTCTTTCCATCATGGTATGTGCTTGTTAAGATCACACGTGTTGCCATTGCAGTATTAGAGGAGGTTAAACCCCACTAGAGGGTGTTTTGATCAAAAAACAATATTGTACTGCTGTTCACTTGCATTGCTACAACCTATAGCAGAGAAGAAAGATTCAGTTAGCTGAGAGCATCACACTCTACCCTGCAAGATAATCTAGCTAGCTGTAGCAAGTCATAATAACTGCTACTTTTCAAAGGGGGTTCAACAGGGGGCCGGAGATGCATTTTAACAAGGCCTAGCTGGTGTGACTGCACTCTGTGCTAAGAGGTAATCAGGGGCCGAGTTGCCTGGCAATTTACCTCGCCGTGGCGGGCAATCAATCGCGTACAGAGGGCAAGGAAATGATTCAGCCACGACAAGCACAGGAGAGCGTTAGGAGAAAATTAGGAGGGGAGTATGTACAGAGAAGGAACGACAGCGCTGTTCAAGTCAATAAATCAGGAATCTCTGTATCTTGTAAGCCCAGGAAACAGTAAATACAGGAGCGGAAGCAGCGTGATTTGATGTAATCACCTGCCATGATTGAGAGATTATGTGCCGATACACGGTTAAGATCGAGAACATGCTTCAGCAAGTGACGGCGATAATAGAAATTCAGCCTGCAGAGTTTTTGAACTGCCTGAACTTTGAGTTTTAAATATAAAAGAGGAATAAATTATAGCGAGGAATTCAAAGAACACTTGAGTTTGAAGAATGACGTGTAATGGTGTGTAATCAGTGGTGGACGTGTGAAGGGCACAATCCGAATCACAGGAACAATCATGATGTATTTATTTGTGTCGTGTGTGTGTGTGTGTGTGTGTGTGTGTGTGTGCATTTCCAAGTAGTAGCCGCTGTTTTTTTTATGCATGTATGACCATAAGCATTTAGCTTTAAACGGCATGGCTGTACAGTGATCATTTTTTTGACTTAATATCAGTGTTTTGTATGAACTGGAATTTGGAGAGATACTTGAAATGTCCACTAGTCACTTTGCAGCAACTCTGAGACAAGGTGAAAGATGGGAAGTTGTCATATTGTTTTCTGCTCCCTGTTGAAGCCATTTTTTTTTCACTGCAGTTGGCTGTATTTTCAACTCAAACGCAGGAAGCAGCTCCCTTTTGCTCTCGCTCGTCCATTTGGTCACCTTGCAGTGCGGAACCAAAGAGTGTAACAGCATTCATGATTATTCTAGCGCAGCGCACCTCTTTGCGTCAGTGCATGTCAGGTAATCCTGGCCGCTCTGTCCCTTCACCCACCCATCCCTCCCTCCAACCTTCCCCCCCTACCTCACCCCTCCACCCCACCTTCCCCCGTCGCTGGTCTAACAGTCAACGGCGGCTGGTCCACGTGGACCACCTGGTCGTCCTGCAGTGCTGTGTGCGGGCGTGGCTGGCAGAAGAGGAGTCGGACCTGCACCAACCCCACGCCACTGAATGGAGGCACATCCTGTGAGGGGCAGAACGTCCAGAAAAGTGCCTGTGTGGCCACCTGTCCAGGTAACTCCCAGGCAACCCCATTTGTCCTGTGGCGCTTGGCTTCCTGTGGCTTCCTTTTTGCATTTTTTTGCATCCAGAAGTCATCAGTTCATCTTTATTTTGGCTGCCCTTTTGTACCAGCACCTCCGAGTCTTCTCTTAGATGTCAGTCTTCTATTGCTTCCCGCTATTAGACCGTTTACACAGCATTGTCAGAGCTTATTAGTCTTCGCAGTAAGGCCTCATCCTGAAAGTGATTTATTATTGTTCCACTTTGTTCACATATCTCTTTATCTTCTGCCTGTACGCAGACCCTGCTTTTATTTCAGTCTGCTTGAAAAGACATGATCCCAGCCATGTTTTAGTGTCACACCAGGTAGTGCATTTGTTATTGTTTGCTGCTCAAGCTATGTAGTAAATATGGGCAATAAAAGGGTGAATTATGGTGGCCTGTGCACCATGTCTACGTGTGAGGAGTTGGGGGGCTTTTCATTTGCTTGGCCATCACTTGTGAGAGCACTGGAGAGGTGGAGAGTGTCCTGCCTGATAGTGAGCAACACATATTGATCTCTGGTAGCCTGAGATGGAAGTCAAGCTGCTTCATTTTCAGTCCTACATTAGCCCCCTGACAGAGGGAGAGATAGCGAGGGACAGAGCAGGATAGGAAAAAGGAGGTGGAAGGTGGAAGCAGGGATGGAGACGGAGGAAATCAGATACAGCGTAAGGAAGGCAGGAACAAAGCCCAGAGTGAGAGAGAGGGCAGGAAAACTGAGAAAGAAGTAGAGAAATCCTGAGTGTGTACAAGAGCTGGCTGTTTGTCTGCCAGCAGATCAGTGTGGACATATAGTCGGGGCGCTGCAGCCATGCTGACCGCAGGAGAAGTCTCCCACGCTCGGTAAATAGCAGAGAGGGAAATACAACACCTCTGGCAGTGGCAGCTTCTCCCTGCCTAAAACAGAGGTTATCTTGCTCAGTGAATCAGGGTGTTGTGTTACACATCTCCCATGTAAAGACATCAGTAGATGTCAAGCACGAGTGTAAGTAACATGGCCCGCTGGAATACAGCAAGAGGAGGAAGACAAAGAAAACACAAATGCGTGACGTGCCGTCAGGATCGGGATGGATTTGGAGTCACTGGAGTTGAAGCCACTAGTAATGGAATTAGAGGGGAGCCCAGGGATGCTTGACATTCCTCCACAGCAAAGCAGGATACTGACCTCCCTAAGCTTAAAGAGATTAATGTCGGTCCAAGCTGCTATTGTTAGACCAGACCCCTCCCTCTATTATCGTTCTTTTGCTCCAGGAGAAAGTGTGTAATTTCAACCATAAGGTGCTGTGACAAAAATTGCATTGTGCCCTGTGAACACAGTTTACAGAGACGTTAAAGGTGAAAGAACTACATTTTTTTTCTCTTGATGAGAGATGCTAGAGCAGCATGACCCCGCTTACACCTCCATCAGCCCTGTTGTTTACTGACAGAGGATAGCCTCAGCCTCCTTTCCGCACTCGTTACCTGTCTGAGACTTGCAGCATCGTTGGCGCGGACAGCCCCAGCCCCAGCCCCAGCTGTCGGCACCTGGGGAGAGTTCCCCTCAAGGCCAAAGTCCGCCACGCCAGAGGCCGGGGATGATGAGCTGTTGTTTCCAATCACAAGTGGCACCGAGGCTCCTGTGTACTCATTTTGAAGTCTTCCAAGATGAACTGGCCGCTCTCGTCTTTTTATCACCCGGCACACACACAAGGCAGCAATCACAACCCCCATGTACGTATGAATCCTCACTTTGATTCATCGAACACATGATTAACACGTGTATGAATCAGCAGGCTGAATGCATGAAAAGACACTCTCATATAAGAGTCATGTTCAAAGAGGGGCAGCAGACCGGCCGAGTGTCACTGCATACTGGAGAACAACTTTAATTATTTTATTTATTTAATGGTTATTTGTGTAGGGACAAGTATGTAGCATAAACAATGCAACACACCACAGCATTTATAGCCTAAGCTAATTTGCAATGCCCGTCCCTAGATGGGCCTTTTAAAATACAGAAAATTAACAACTCACAACACATTCACAGGAGACTATCCAAATCATACACTCAACAATAGGTATACACAATCAAAACACAAAAGTTAACGAGAAATACAGACATTATATTGAAAATTGATATAAAAACACACCATAAAAAGGAGCACCAGATCATTCATGACAACATGACTGCTCCCGCTTTAAAAACTGTTTCAGTTTGAGTTTAAAATGGTCTGAATCAGGATCCAGTTTGAGTTCGGTTGGCAAAGAATTCCACATGCTGAACCGTCCGGTTGGAGAACAATGTTTGTCCAAACAATCACTGTGCTTATAGCCTTTGCCAGTCTGGATGGCCATTTCAGTCCATTTCGGGAGAAAGAGACTTGAGAAGAATGAATTGCACGGGGAGCTGTAATGCTGCCAATCGACATCATGTTATTTATTTAGACACGGCTGACATTTGGATTCAGCAGGCGCGTTCGTTATTTTTTTAAGTCGGCCTTGAAAGGCATTTTTTTCTCCACGCTACCTTTGTTTTTTTCAGGGGCTTTTTAAAAATTGCATGATTTTAATGCTGGTCTTGTTTCAAGCATTAATTAACTAGAGTAAGACTGTGTTGATTATTAACTCTCTAGTGCATTAAACTCTCAGCATTAGGTCTTTGAAATGAGTTGCAGAAAACTATATTTTGTTTTTAGCTGCTTATACTGTGTAATTTGCAGTTGCAGTCTGTTTTGTCTTTAAATACATTGATGGCCTCTTGAATTTGCTGTATTCATACTTTAGTGATAAAAGACGTTGTCAGCTGAAAGAATATTTGCTTAAAAGAAATCTACTTAAATTTGGAACCAACACGCAAAGCCTGTAATTTGTCTCTGCATTGCCCAGCGAAGTCTTTATGTATGTCTCGTCGAAATGCCGATGGCCATTTGTTGTTCCACATTTAAAAAGTAGCGTGATTTCCTTGGAATAGTGCAGCCACAGAGGCATATTTTCAGACACGTACATTATATTGGATTCCCACAAAGTGACAGCGGCCTGTTCACTAGCCAAACTCACCACATGCCTGTTCACGATGACTCCTGTATCTAAATGTGAGCTCCCACCTCTCATCAGGAAAGTGCGAATCCAGAGAGGCTCATCTGTATTTTTGTCTAAGTCTCCAAAGTGTTTAATGAGAGTTGGCGGAGGCCTCTGTAGCAGATCAGATGGGTTGCATGCTGGGAGAGACACAGGGAGCTGTGGAGGAGGAGGAGTAGGCTGAGGCTAAAGCCCGAGGCTCAGAGCAGAGCAGATCAACACTTGAGACAGCGAGTAGCCAAACTATGTACGGGCTTATCTCCATTTCTTCTTCCCCTCGCTGCCTCCTTCTTCTCCTTTGTCTCTATCCCAGCATATCCCACTGAAATATTCCACGTAATTCTGCAGTCCAGCCCTCACCCTTTTATCGACTCTGCCCCTGCACTGACGTGCGGTCAGAGCCAGCACTGATGGCAAAATGTCAGCTCACACCAACATTTCCAACAAAGACAAACGGTACCTGAGCCAAAAGCAAATAGTTAGTCCCCAGTTTTGGAAGCGACACAGTGACACCCACCCCGCTCAAATGAACTGAACTGTTGCCTGATATGAGAGTGAACGTCAAACAACCTGAAGAGATTTCTAACTCGTGTGAATTATTTCAATATAGTACTGATCCCTCAGGCTCGCCAGAGGAGTCGTGAGAATTCTACTAGATGAAAAATAAACAGACTCGGGGCTGGTGTATTTGTGCACGCGCACTCGTGTGTGTTTGCAAAAGTACGTGTTGTACACATGCAAGATAGCACCCATATGTCTACTGTCTGTACTGCAGGCAAAAGTCTCATTCTACTTTGGAAGTAAGTAGTCATATGTTTCTTTATATTATCATAGATTGCTCTGGAAAGTCCATATTTTATCCCGAGAATAAATAAAGGTTTCGGCTAATAAATGTGACAGCAGCACACATTAGTTCTGTGTGAAAAGATGGTGGCCATCTGGTGACAGCCTTGCATCATTTTTAATCATTTGGTGACATTTGTTTTGGCCCAGCCTCTTCATATGTCATTCTGTCTCATTTTGCTTTGTTTTAGTGATTTAGTCAACATAAACGAGTAAACTCGCCTTTGTTCAGTTATTGATTACAATTGACTCCACAATCAGCAAGAAAAATCTAATATTTTTGTATTAGATTTGTAAAAATTTCAGACTCTGTTGTATCACTCTCTTCTGTGGCTTCTTTCCCATCAGCCTTTGAACACTTGGATTAGGGCTGGTTACTGTGCACACGTGTGTTGACGGGACAGTGGAGGCAGAGGGGGCGACCTGCTGGTCTCAGCAGTACTTGTCTACCTCCTTGTGTTCCCCTCAAGGACACAAAAACCATAGGTGTTCGATGATCTCGGACTGTGTCCATCAGCAGCCTTTGTCGTTCTGAACAGCAAAGCCTCAAACAGGCCCTCCTACTGATCCGCAGAGAATGGTTGGATTCCTCTTTGCTTCTCCCCTCAGCAACATGTCCAAATGGGGGCTTGCCACTGGGTTATTGTATTACTGTCCCTCCTCAGAGACCTGCCTGACCTGAAACCTGTGGTGCTGCATGATGGAAAATCAGCTGTGGTCTTTTGCAGTGGTGCTAACAACCTCTTTCTGGGAATTTGATAAGGAAAACCGGGGCTGAGGATTAAAATTTTCTTACATGGAAAGTAAAAGGATGATGTTTGGTTCTAATTTCAGTCATAAATTTGAATAAAATAAATGCAGTGGTGTTGATTTACTTGCTTCACTGCATTTATTGTGCCACCTTACTTTTTTATGGAGTTAAGAGAGAGATCCTTTTATGCTTTATCCTATACATTTACTTTATATCTGCTTCTGTGGAAATACATGAAACATGTCGGTGTTCAGAAACGGGCCATCCAGGACTGTTTGTGCATCCTCATCTTACTTTGATTTTCCTTAGCCTTGAGTCGCAGTGCTTGTGTCTCATCCAAATTCTCGTGCATTTCTACACCAATCTCCTTGTTTGAAAATGTCATTTGCATGGCCATTAGTCTTGCTTTGTGGTGGAAAAGAGAAGTAGAATTTCATCACCTCATCGGGGCTGATGTTGATTTCATCTCTTTATTTCACAGTGGTGTGGATAAACTGAGGGACGACATAATATATTCATTAGGATGTAATTTGCTATTCAATCATTCTCATTCCCAGCCTGGATAATCAGCCCACTGGCCCACGGATGGGTCCACTCAATGCCAAACAAGGACAATTATCTGATTGGTTCTGCTCTCTCTGCCAAATGGATCTGACTGCAAAAAGGGCCCAAGCTGTGTCAGCATCCCTCCACACACACATGCACACGCATACACAGCAGGCATTTGAGTACATGCATGAGCAAACATAAAGACTTGTGTGGGAGCAAGGTTTAATTCACACACTTTGTCCAATGGCGGCTTTTATCTGATTTTCCAATTGGAGGTTTAGCTTGAAAACCAAATAAAATCAGTACTTGTTACAGTTATGCAATAATAGGTAGCTTCACCCTCAGTAACATCTCACTTATGTTTTTTTAAGCAAAGCCTCATGACCTGTAGTGGGTCAGACCTGCTCTCTGGAGGTCATGCCCCTTGCGCTCTCTATTGCTAGGATTAATGACCACTAAGGTTTTCTCGCCCTTAGGTCAGTCAGGGGAAGGGTTGCTGCTGACATAGAGGTGTGTGTGTGTGTGTGTGTGTGTGTGTGTGTGTGTGTGTGTGTGTGTGTGTGTGTGTGTGTGTGTGTCCAGGTGATTCTCATCTGGTCCCCTTCACCCTTCCATTTGGGAGAGAGAAAGAGTGAAACAGTGGTGGTTCTCTCCCCCCCCCCCCCCCCCCCCCCCCCCGAGAGCTCATTACTACTCTTTTTCCCATTAGCCCTATGGTAACCTTACCCAGGCCTGGTGCTGTGTCACTCTCAATATCACTCTCAGCCACCACCACCACCGGCCATAATGCCAAATTACCCCCACCTTTGCAAAACAGCCTCCCCTCTGTGTGTGGTAAAACTGCTGATATTTCTTACAGTCATGCATGCTCAGAACTATTAGCCCGTTTCCATTTGTTTCATTTTGCTTGTGCAGATGTTGGGGTGTTTGAAGTTATTGTTAGGCTGCAGGTATAATGTACAGTCTTCTTTGTTCAGAGTAATGCCGCCTGTATTGTGTCTTGGCTTCAGTTACTGCAGGCAGCACTACATTTGCTACAGTAACATACTGTTTGACAAAGAAATCAAATAAAGGTGAGGTAGTTTTCTCTCACAAAAGCTCATTTAATTTGAGAATTTTAAAACTTTTGTTATTTCTGTGTGCTTGTATGTTTGACAGTACACCAGAGGACCAATATCTCAGGGGTTAAATTCTTTGTTTGTTGACAGCTGGGTCTACCAGGCCACAGCACCTTCCACAGCAGCCTCGTACCGTTGGGGTTTAACTTAGTTGCATCTGATTTCCATGTTTAAAATAAACAATGAAAGCAGAGTAGAGACAATATGGCTCTCCTCAGCAGTTTTACATGCTTTGGTTTCCCTGTGCAACTGCTGGATTTGAGTGTGTGCAAGTGGATTTGCATGTCTTTATAAGGGTTTCTTACCAGGTTTCCATTTTAGTGCAAGTAGATTTGCACAGGACGGCAACAGAGTTTTCTACCAGCTGTTCTTGTCTCGCACGCAAATACACCACTGCTTTTACACCACTGTTGCATCTGAACTTCACCATGTAGAGTTTGACCAGTTCACGCTGTTTGTAAAAAGGAATTATAGCCCGGGTTATTGAAACTGTTCAGCATGTTTTCCAATCAATAGTTTTTCCCCTGTGAACTAAAATCAAAGTGTTTGAAGTGAATCAGTTTGAGATTTTGCTGCTGCGCATGTGTTTGTGCTCACCCATGTTTCTTTTTTTCTGTGTGTTTGTAGTGGACGGAGGCTGGAGTGAGTGGAGCAAGTGGTCTGCGTGTGGCGCAGACTGTTCGATGTGGAGGAGCAGGGAGTGCACACAGCCCTCACCTGGCACCGGGGGCAAAGACTGCCAGGGGCTGGACCTCCAATCTCTCAACTGTACCAGTGAGCAGTGTCCACAGAGTGAGTACACACAACCACCCACGTATTACTAACTATACTTTCACTGTTCAACTCAGCAGATCAATAGAAAAGTTTTTGCCACTTTTTGGCTACATGATCAGTAGACTGTTGTTTTGTTTATTATAACTAGGCCAATGAGTGGCAAATTAATACTTTAGGATTAGTATATGTACTCAAAACATTTGAGAGGTTCATCCAGAAAGGAAACTGCTGATTAATAAAGACAGTTTATACAAAACTATCAACATTTTTGAGAATACAACAACAAGTAGATCACAAACATTTTCTGGAGAATGGGTGGACAGGATTAGCATCAGTTGAGCTCTGTGGCTAGTGGAGAATTTTTTTTTAAATTTTTTTTTTTATTAAACTTATTCCACTTTGGAAAGATGAGCCGTACTCTTCCTTTTATCAGATCAAATAAATATTTTATGGCATCTTATGGCATCAGCTTCTTGTAATAGATGTTGACGTCATCTAATAAAGGGGTTCATAAAGGAGAGATGTCCATCTCATCAGACACCAGACAAAACATTCATCTGCAGCCCACTGCTGGCTCATCCTTACCTGTGACCTTTTCAAATGATCATTTCTAATTAACGCTGGTACAACACTTGCAGCTAAGATAATACACCATCTTATGTGGGCCGGTGCTGTGTTGCTCTGTGACCTATTAATAGCGCTGAGAACTAAAGCATCTCTCTTCTGTTTAAGACATAACCTGCCAGATGAAGTGACTCAGGTCAAATCGGTAGTGAAAGCATACACGGCTGGGGCGTATGTTTCCACTGCGATTCTTCTCAGTGTGTGTTTATGTATTTATGTCATGCAAATCCAGAATACCCCTGTGACCCTGTTCAGGATAAAGTGGGTATAGATAATGGATGGATGGATGGATGGATGGATGGATGGATGGATGGACGGATGGACGGACGGACGGACGGACATCCAGTATATAGATTGTATATAGGAAGCTGAATGACCAATCTGTATAACCTTTTTTATTGAAACCAGATACTACTGTGGTGCCACTCCCCTGTGTGTCATTAATAGGGCATGTGCGTACTGTCAGGATTACAAACTGCAGAGCTTCTACAGCCCAAGCCGGCAGCTGAGTGGAAAGTGGCACCACAGGGTCTACTGCGGACCAGATGGACATGAAGGGAGAGCTCTGTCACTCCCTACAGATATCAAAGACAGAAAGATAGTGCAGCTTCCCATCCAAAGACAATGAGTCTCAGTGTGGCATCTCATAAAGGAAATGTTATAAATAGTGTGCTCTTCAGCTGATCTGAATGGTAAACACTGAGTTGTAATGGGGATTCAGTTAACATGGGCCAGTAAATTAATAAACTGAATTATGTATCTTGCACTGATTGATGCGATCAAATGGACTTGATGCAGGGAGAGGGGGCGTTTGGGTTTGCAGAACATCAGTTGAGATCTAATGTATATGGATGTTGCTTTGTGTGTATGTGTTGGTACTATGCAAGGACGTGCATGCATGCGTGTTTGTTACCCGATAGCTGAGTTTGGCTGGTGCAGTGAACCAGGCAGCTCAGTCGGCCCATCATCAAAGGTCAGCAGCTCCTCCCCAGAGAGGCAAGATATATACACAAAGATGCCAGTCATTTTGCCACATACACACACAAACTCACGCACAGAGTCACTCAGTATTTACACTGACAGTGCAGAGTGGAGTGCTGGCCTCTGAAGAATGTCTGTCCCAATCTGTTCCCAGCAGATGCGTTTCCATAGACAATTGCTGTGTGAAGTATTATAATAAGCAAAATAGCAAGATGGTTTTGCCTTGTCAGCAACTCCTATACTTCAACCACGTCTGCAGGCTATTAGCTGAGATGGAAAACTTCCTGCTGAAACAAAAGGCACCCTTCTCTTCTAGTGTAATCGAACAAAACAACTGCAGAGTGAGCCAACGTCACCCTGCAACAAAAGCTGTCATCAGTCTGAAGACCTCACGAGCGTCTCTAATCTCCCTCATTAAGCCAGAAATGACATATGTTAGATGAGGTTATTGTTTTTGAGTGTTGCATATGAGAATCAGCGTGCAGCGCCATGCTTTGTGTTACAGCTCGGAAATGAACAGATCTAGACCCAGACAGGATCGTTTTCATAAAGCAAACAAGTGAAGCCCAAAATGTAGCTATGCAAAATGCGTACAGGGAAATAATAAACATGCTGGCAGCGTGCCATAGCCAAAATGGCAGACAGGTGTTAGAGGGCACAGAGAGGATAGTGGGAAAAATAATAGTGCTCATATTCTCCAGCACAGGAAATTAGGACAACATAAAAACAATTATTTGGCTTAATGTGTGTAATGAAGGTAATGAACTTAATTTGTGGCTGCATCCCATTTTGGGGTGTCACAAATGATTGTGCAAAGTACATCAAACAATTAATTTGTTTTTAGTCTGTTTTGGAATTTTAGGGCTAATTTGGTGGGACGGCAGCGGATGTTTTTGTCATTGGTTTGTTTGTCAGAGCGGGGTCGCAGTGCTGTGTGGAAAATGAAGGTACATTTATTTTGGGCCATATTTCACCAGGACCGGCTGAGGGATGGGACTGTATTGTGGAGATAGTAATGGTCACGTTCACTTTGAGAGTTTTAGTAGCCATATTTCCCTGACCTTAAGAACTCCGGTGTTATTCATCTTCGGGCGAGTGACTAGGATTGGCCATGGGATGAAATATATTCTCAGGTCTCATGATAAATGCCCAGGGAGGAGGCGCAGGAGGCTCCAAAGTTCTTACTTATCAATGCAGGAGAGAGAAAGGAGCCGGCAGAGAGAGTTTAGCGCTATCAGTTGCGGGCATTGTCCTGACTGTCAATAGAGTGGGAGTCCAAACTTCAACAGGAGCCAGAATGAATGGAGATGAATTACACCGGCCCATCTCAAGTCAGAAACTGATCGCTAACCAGCTAGCCCTGGAGTGAGTCTGAGGAGCTGAACTGAAAGCTAAGGGACAGGGGAGCAAACAGAGATTGGCCCAGGGTCAACTCTGAAAAAAGCTCATCACATCCACAGATTATCCGCAGGCGGGTGTCAATCATGACGAGAGGTCACACACAAAGAGAATCAGAAGTTCTTTGCCAGCAATTAAGTCAAGTGGAAATGAACGATGGGATGACGGATGGCAGAGAGGAAGAGAGGTAGGTTGGTATGGAGGGTGTGCAGAAAGAGAGGGAGAGAGAGGGCACATTAGAAAGGGACTAAACTAAAGCCCGTCCAATTATAAAAACCTGATTCGCTGTGTCAATTAAAGTGTGATGAATGTCCTTTCAATTATTGGCTGGCATCATGAAAATCAATGAGTGGGGGCCACTGGGAGCCGAGAGCAGTTGCTGGTCAGGGTTGTAGTGAGCATCGGGATCGTTTCATTGTGACACCTGGTGGGTCAGATAAAACTTCACTCGGTGATGCTCCGATAAACCACCCGAGATTACAGAATAG
This sequence comes from Embiotoca jacksoni, assembly GCF_022577435.1. Lineage (NCBI taxonomy): Eukaryota > Metazoa > Chordata > Actinopteri > Embiotocidae > Embiotoca > Embiotoca jacksoni. The sequence goes on from NW_027185403.1 coordinate 13,955,484, forward strand.
AGAAAGAAGGAGATGGAGAGAGAGGAAGAGTGCGATAGAGAGAGTTGTATGATTGACTGGCTTTATTGTCTGGGTGCAAGAATGATGAGTGCAGGGGAAAAGGAGAAGAGATACTGGATCTAAGGCTAGCTAGGTGTCTTTGGTGTGCCCTTAGAAAGTAAACAGCCAGTGGCCAGTGGCCAATCTGAGGCTATGTTTATCCAATCAGAAGAGACCAGTCGGCTCGTGTCCTTGCTGACGGGTGTTGTTTTGTCTATAGTCAGACTACACATCTCTCAAACTGCAGCACTCGAAGTCCAAATATCACAGCGTCATCTGGCCTTTGACTCACCAAGACAATTGGATTTGGGAACTTTAATGAGAGGTTCAGCTGTAGTCGCTGCCTCTTTTTTTGGAGCTCACTGTGGAAGGTGGAAGGTTTAGCCGGGCTGCTTGCATTTAAGCACCTCTATTTCTCCCTGAGGAGATCCAGAGGGGAATCAGAGGAGAGAGGCACAAGCAGGTAAATGGAGAAGCTGAGAGGTGCAGGGAGGCTGTGCACCTTGCTGGCACCGGGTTGGACTCACTTTCAGAACTGCCTTAATTCTTCAACAAGGTGCTGGAAACATCCCTCAGCCATATTGATCCATATTTACATGATAGCATCACACTTTGCTGCACATTTGTGGGCAGCACTTTCATGATATGGATCTCCAGTTCCACCACATCCCAAAGGTGCTCTAATTGGACTGAGATCTGGTGACTGTGGAGGTCGTTTGAATGCACTGAACTCATTGTCATGTTCAAGAAACCCGTCTGAGATGATGAGCTTTGAGACATGGTGGGTTATCCTGCTAAAATTAGCCAATGGAAGATGGGTACACTGTGGTGATAAAGAGATGGACATGGTGAGCAACAATACCCAAGCAGGCAGTGTTATTTAAATGATGCCCCATTTGGCACCAAAGGGCCCAAATTGTGAAAAGAATTACATCCCACTGACCATTACACCCCCCGCCACTAGCCAGACCTGTTGACACAAGGTGGGATGGATCAATGCTTTCATACCAAATTCTGACCGTACCATTTGAATGTTGCAGCACAGACTCATTATGTGCCCACCCTTTCCTGTTCTTTAGCTGGCAGAGGTGTGGTCTTCTGCTCCTGTGGCGCATCTGCTTCAAGGTTCGGCATATTGTGCATTCAGACTGCTCCTCTGTCAACAACAAAACAGGCGATCTTGTGTTTATCTTCAGCCCGTCATTCACAATTGATTACATGTCAAGAGATCGCTGGCATTACAGAGATCTGCCATTGAGGTTAGCTTCATATAATCCCGCTACTTAAAGTATCAGATTGTACTGAGGTAATCACCCATAAAATAAATTCTGGCATTTTTCTTAAAGACCCGAGTATGTCAGGCAGCTTTGTCCAAAGAAATAGATTTTTCAAGGGAAAAGGAGAATGCAAGGACAAACACATGAAAAGAGATGAATAGAAATGAGAGACGCAAAAAGGAAAAATACTTTTTTCTGTTTTTTTTTTTTGTTGTTGGTTTTTTTTTTTTTTCAATTTTACTGTTTGCAGTCTTCTAATTTAATTGTGCCTTTCTCATGTCACAGATTTTCTAAATACCAATTAAAACTTGTCAAATCTGTGTTTTAAAGATTGAATGCAGCTCCTGTCAAGTGGTAGGATTAAACTGTGGTGGAAAAACACCATGGCAGTCAGGAGATATTCATGGGAATGTGACGTATGTAATATTCATCAAGTTGATTTTGACACAGACCTTTTATTGATGCTCATTGCTAAAATGCGTATCATGCATGCCGTCACTCACAGGCACATGCTGTCTCCCCTTTTAGTCTTTTTGTTTTGACCTTCTTTAATTCAGATTTTCCTTCTTGTACGTCTGCTCCTCTCTTCCTGCTTCTGTCCTCCTTTTGTTGTCAACTCGCCACATGTCAGCCCACAGCGCTAACCTTTGCTGTTGTTCTCCGTCCCTCTAAGCTGCACTGTTCAATGCATCCCCTCCTTGACTGTGTTCAGTTGACAGCGCTACGCCCCCGTGGCTCCCCGGCACAATGGCCCTCCACAAAGGCCCCAGGAGCATCCTCCACCTCCGCCACCAAATTCCCCCAGCCCAGAGAGACAGCCTTAGCAAATCCAATTCCCCTGCAAAACACACACACGCACACACACACTATACACACACAATACACACATAATTGCACGCACACATTGATGTTTGTCTGGGCTTAGCTGTCATCTTCGTACTGTACTTTAGGGAGAGAGATACTCATACGCTTTTGTGAGAGGTGCTACAGTTTCATAAGCAAATCCTTCACTTTTCCTCTTTCCCTCTTGAGAGTGTTGTATGCTTAAAGAAAGAGAAAACCAGACAGTAAAAAGAAGGAGCATGCTGGACAGAAATATGTTTATTCAGAGCAGAAATTAAGTGATACTACAGGAGCTGGTTCTTTCTCACAGGTTGACATTGAGGCTGTGGACTTTTAGAAATAATTAAAACAGTGATCTAAAATTCTCTTAACTTGGTATCAATCAGTCACGAACAAAGTCAGACAAATTTAGGAGGCACAAAAGAAATGTATAACTGATTTAATGCTATTAAACAAGTCATCAAGTGAGACCTTTGCACAGAACTTAATAAAATATGCTGCAGCCACACACATTGGGATTACTATTTGACACCGGAGGGAATTTTTCTGTCTTGATCAATAATTTCTCTCCTGTGTCGTCCTCTTGCAGCAGTGAGTGGGGCCGAGGACGTGGCGCTGTACGTGGGCATGGTGGCGGTCGCACTGTGTCTGACTCTGCTGCTCATCGTGGTCGTCCTGGTTTACCGGCGCAAGAAGGAGGACCTGGATGCTGACGTGGCCGACTCCTCCATCCTCACCACTGGCTTCCAGCCCATGGGCATCAAGCCCAGCAAGCCAGGTGTGTGGGCACCGCGGCCACGCAGGCCTCCCCCCCACAGCAGTAGGACACTGTTCTTTGTTCTACCCTCGTCTGTGCATCCGTCGGTCTGTCCATCTTCCCACCGTGACTGCAGCACTCATCTACATGTACTCCTGATCCTTTTTGTTTGTGATTGTGGAGGTGCTATGAATGTGTTTAAAGTGGTGTGTGGTCTAAGCAAGATTTACTATGGTGTGTGTGTGTGTGTGTGTGTGTGTGGTACACAAGCTGTTTATTTGCCTGCCTGACACATTATGTTTCGCCACCACCTCATTGTCAGGAAATGTACCCACTCTGTTTACTGCCTGTGTGGACCCTCTGAGGTTTAACAGCGAGTAATAGAAATACAACTGTGTGAGTTGGATGGAGATGGGGAACTGGGTTGCAGTGCCTGTGATTCAGCGTGGAAAAAAAGCCTTTATACATTGTGGATGCTAAGCTGTATCTGAGTTCTGTTTGGAATTGATTGTGTGGTTGCTAAAGAGACAGACAGTGAGCGAGAGAGGGTGTGGGGGCGGGGGGGAGGGGGCTGGCTTTGACTGGCTTTGGGTGGAATTTGTGTTGTGTATTGTTGAGAGTGTGTGAGTGCTCTGTTTTCTGCACCATGTGTCTTTTTCTGTGTATGTTTCGGTTTTCTGTGTTGTGTTGCAACAGCTTTAGAGAGTGTGAGGTCTGTCTCTGTGATGTAGGAACCCCCCCCCCCCCCCCCCTCCTCAAACACCCACCCGCCACTCATGGAGATTCACACATTTGCTTTTGTCTGTGTCCGTTTTTTTATTGTTTAAATAGAGAACTCCCATTTGCTCACCATCCAGCCTGATCTAACCACCACCACCACCAGTTACCAAGGCACGCTGCGCTCGCGCCACGACGGCACAGGAAAGTTTTCAATGACCAACGGGCCTCTGCTGGACCCGCTCCCCAACGGATCGCACACCCTGCACAACGGCAAGCTTAACTCTGACCCTGCTGAGTTTGTGAGCAGGCTGTCCACTCAGAGCTACTTTAAAACGCTGTCTCGCGATGTAGCCAACACCTCCTACGGGACCTTCAACTTCCTTGGTGGGAGGCTGACAATCCCCAACACAGGTGAGTTCCTCCTTTATGTCCATTTAGGTTTCTCTTTTACAGCTGTTGTTCAGTCTAATTGATTCAGACAAAGAACACAAAGATTCATTGTTGCCCTCTAACTATAAATGTTCTCAATAACTTTTTGTAGACATCTAAAAGCTGTAAACAAAAAGTAACCTGAACTTATATTCATTGGATGCTTTTGGTGATGCCATCCTGCATTCTGCATGTGTGGGAGATCAAATATTTATCTTGTGGTGCATTACTGCACTTTATACTGTATGTTTGTTTGTGTTTTCTGGTTGTTAAAGAGTTTGGAAGAAATAATAAGGTTAATGCAGGGCAATAGAAAAAAGGGCATTTCCTACCATAATATTACAGGGATAATGGTGTGTTTAGGCAGCTGGGAAGTGGGAAAGTTATAATTTCGTAACCTCTGACTTCCCAGTTGAGAGGGTTCACATGACAACAATGAGGCAACATGGCAGCCGGCAGGAAATCTGCTCTATCTGCTCTCTGAATACAGAAAAGTGACAAACAACCTCGTCATCACCCATGTAGACCATCACAGGTACGAAATGGAGTTCAATGGATCATTATTATTTGTAAACTACATCACTACATGTCGTTTTTAGGAGATAATGTTTAAAACGGCAAACTAACGGCAACAAAGTAACAGTCGTGTGGTAGGGCCGTTACCACTTGTTTGTCAACATAGTAATTACTATTGTTTAATAGCACAATGCCCTGCTCTAACTAGTATCACCTAAATTAACCATGAAGTGACTTTTTTCTACGCTCAGCAAGTATATATCTTCTTGTCACCACAATCGTTGACATGTCGAGTGACGTCAAACCTACTTCTGGGAGCTCTCAAAAACGTAGACTTTCCTACTGGGAAATTCCCAGTTCGACAGGCGTTCAGGTTTTTTCTCCCACTCGGAGGTGAGAAACGTCCCCCTTCACGGTTGCCTATGAACACACCATAAGTAATATGAGGTTGCTACGGTCGGCTCATAATAAGGCCTGCTAAAATGTATGGTATGGGATCAATAGATCCATAGTTTGACTTCATTTTATTTTTGATTTGATCCATAAAATTTCCACACTAATGGGGTGATATACTTATGTGGTATTATAATGTAATATATACATATTTTCTTAATAGTTCTCAATCAGTAAATTTAATCGTAGTTTAGCTTTGGATTTCATACAGAAAAATCACATCAGCTATGAGATGTTCTTGTAGTTGATCTGTTTTGCCTTCTCGTCACAAACAAACTACCAGTTTGATCAGAAGCAGATTCTCCTTTCCAAGCCATCTTGGTCTGGTTGGTTTGTCTGCTCCAGAGTTCAATTGACCTCAAAGATGCTTTACATCTTAGCCCTTTGTTACTGTTCATACAAGCTCTGGTGTGTTGGGGTGATGAAAGCTCACGCTATCTCCACTCATCCATCATTATTTATGACATGAGATCCAGTTGCTGTTTAATCTAATTGCTCTCTGCATTATTATTCCTTTGAGTGCTCTTTGTGACAGGCAACTTTACTGTACGCATAACAAACAACAAAGTACAGCATGACTTACTTATAGTCTCTGGAACTTGATTTTACCCCGAGGGTCCATGTAGCGCTGATGATGCAGGATGACACCCACCAACACAGCCAAGTGAACGGGTTACCTGGCAGCACTGAAACCAACTTAATGCTAATTTCCAATTTACTGATTCCAAATTCATAAATGTGATTCACAAAAATGAACCTAAACCTAGGAGCACAAACCCAGTAGGTATATTCAGCAATGTTTCTGTAGATACAACTTTGTGAGTTTGTGTTGTGTAAGAGTAGGGAGATTTCAGTAATCCTCTCTAAGATGTTCTACTTGCCGCTATACTCAAACAAGCAATAACAGTATCATCTGAACAATTCAGCATTTGCTATCATGTTGAGAAATACTGTGTGAACAAGTGGGTTTTATTTGCTTTATTACACCTGCTTTAATGTCTCGAACTGGACATTAACAAGGAGAATTTATCAGCAAAAGCTGAATCCCATAAACATCTCGCTGTGTTGTTGAAACCGACCCACAGCATTCAGCCGTAAGCCCCATGCATGTGGGTTTTTTAATAGGTTTGCACCAGGATAACACACAGAAGTGTTTCAACGCTTCACACAAAACAGCTTAAAGCACAGGCTATATTTCTGTCTGGGATACAAATTAGCTTACAACAGTTATGAGGAAGCAGGATGGGGCGGCAAAAATACATTCAGGGCTTGTTTTGTCTGTGCGATTACGGTGGATTGTGTGTGACAGGATCACCTGTTTCTTTAAAAAGTGACTAATCCTAACATTAAATCCTACAAAATGGCATTATCTAAATGCATAATTGTGGAAAACCCGAGCTACATCTTACATCTCAGAATGAATAGTTAGAATGAATGTTCAGGGCAGTGATGAGATGAGATAAAAGGAGAGTGTGCCAAATAGACATTACCCTGAAAGATTTCTGGAGTAAAACCTAGAATAAATTATTCCAATTAGGCGCATCACTAATGACAGGGTTGGTTGAATTTGTAGTTGATGTCCACAAGTTTCAGTCGTGTGCTAAGAGCACAGACAGGAATAAAGACAGTCATAGTGAAAATTAGTCTAATACTAGATATAAAAAGTCCACCATCATTAGTTCCCTATTTTGCTTTCCCTCTTCGCATTAGCCAAGTACAGAACTTATATAATTACACAGGCTTTCACTTGGCTCATTGTAGGCTGTCCAGATTAGCTGATGCCAGTGTGGCAGTATCTTGTGGAAGAAAAGGTCTTTTTTTCCTGTTTTCCTTGCCACATCTCTCTCTCTGCACTCTCTTACAGATATTTTATGCATGAATTAACTCAAACCCATGTAGACCATACCACGCATTGGCACCCGTCTCTTCATGGAGACGCAGAAAAACAAAAACTCAGCACTTGCATGGCTCCATTCAAAGGAAGCTCTGTTGTCATTTAGCACTGTTTCAGAGCACATGGAAGAGATGGTTTAGAGATTCAGAGAAGGCTGTGAGCGTTAAGGCACCTTCACCTTGTTCAAACAGATGTTTCTATGGTGAGGATGCCCAGTTTACAATCCACAGACAGTTAAGATTGTGTCACATAGTCACTATTTGCGCTACACGTTAAATAAGATTCTAAGTGGGTGATTTTGGCATGAGAATCACACCACAAATGCCACAACACTCAGACGACTTCAATAGCGCTCTCCATTCTCCAATGTGCATTCCTGCACTCTCCTGGGGAAGTGCAATTTTCCTGGAGTAGTCTTTTCCATGGTCTCAATTATCTACTTGGTGGCAGACGGAGGACATTTAAACTGCGATGAAACGTGCGCTTTTGTCTCCGCTAATTGTTGACCGTAGGGACGTGCGCCGCTTCGGCTGCCAGTGGAGAGATTTGCATCTACTGTACCTGAAGGAGTCTGCCTCTGACCTTCAGAATAGATTGTTTTTTTGTTTTTTTTGTTATTTGCAGCCGTACAGTTTTGTTGAGTGGGCCGGCTTCTTTTGTGAGATGACAAAAGCGCTGTTCAGTCAGAACAAATGAGCCTGTCCCTCTTCTGCTTACCCCCCTCTATCGCTTTGTTGTTATTTGCATTAGGAATCAGTCTGCTCATTCCTCCCGAGGCCATCCCCAGAGGAAAGATCTATGAGATTTATCTCACTGTTCAGAGGAAGGAAGATTTAAGGTGGGTCTCTTTAACACTGTCTAACTGGCAGTCTTCCCTGGATGCCACTAGGCTGTTTGTTTAGATGCTCTACTGTTCCATTAGGAAAGGCTTAAGACTCTGTGCCAGCGCTGTGGAGGAGGGATGTAAATAAATAATGTAGCCTTTTACCAGGATGTGCACTATTTAAGTTAAATGAATTGTTTGGAAAACACTGTTTATCTAGCTTGCTGCATTCAGTCTCAAGGCGCAGTCATTGCAGCACGCTGTGACAGTCTTATGTTATTACCCAGTGGCCACAACTTGGCCCAGCTAGTCAGTGAGTCCAGGAGGCTTTCATTATTCTCTGTTACAGCTGCTAGATAATTTGCAATGGTGACAGTATCATATCCTGCGTACAAGAGACCAGTAAATTCTCACTAATAACTGGATGAGTAGAAGCTCTTCATCTCAATTCATTTGCCTCCCTCTCTCTTCTCTCTCCCCGGGGTAGGTTACCCCTGGCTGGCTGCCAGACCCTCCTCAGTCCCATTGTGAGTTGTGGCCCTCCAGGGGTAGTCCTGAGCCGGCCAGTTATCCTCAGCATGGACCACTGCTTTGACGCATGCCTTGATAACTGGGCCGTCCGCCTCAAGAAGCAGAACTATGAGGGCGCTTGGGAGGTGAGACGACACTATAACGCCACCACAAATCCTTTGCAGAAAGACAGAGTTGGCACCCAGTGAATTTGTTAAGTCTCTCTAAACTTCCTCAGAGATTTTCTCCTAAAAGTACAAACTTGCTCATCAGTGACTTAAAAGACTGGAAAGAAGAGGTAATTTGGGCCCAATGCTCGTCTACTCCAGAGGGTTTAAATCATATTGATCATCAGGTGTTTTCTCATTGGGCTGGAACAAATGCCTGGAAGCACTGGCTCTCTCCATCTGAAGAGTTGCTAGGCAACATGTTTCTCCAAACAGAATTTCTCTAAGCAAATTACTGATCCTCAAAGTACTCTTCTGAGTCTCCTTGACCATTTTGACCACAGCTTCCAATTACAGAGTTCCCTACCCATTTTTCTGTCCATGAAATCTGAAGGTAACCAGGACTGCCAGCTCCAATAGGATAGAGTTGGGTGGAAGCTTTGGTGTCTACACACACACAAACACAAACACACACTCGCACATATACACTCACACACCCAGACAAACAAACGCAGTTTGAGGCAGTAAAGCCATCTCAACAATCCAGAGAGATTGGAAAGGGTGCTGGTGGGCTTTGGAGTGTTACTAGGTCTTCTTTCATGTTCGATATTGTGCATAAATTATTCAGCATCCCCCGTGTGGCAGCGGTGGGGTGTCTGTGGGATGGATTGGCCTGTCTGAGGCAGAGGTTAGACCAGCACTTTTAATCATCGGCCGGACCAAATATAGCCCAACGGCCTGACTGTTTGGCCACCATAGGAAAAGAAGTGCCAGGTGGACGAGGGAATGAGAGTGGAAACAACCACCGAGTGTGACGGGAAGTGGAAGAAGAAAGGAGATAAAGCGGAAAAGAAAAAGTAGACGAGTGGGAAATGCAGATCGAGAGAAAAGATTTGCAAGAGAGGAAGACGTACAGAATGAAAATAGATAACAGACATGCAGCAGCAGGAGGAGAAATGAGTTGCTGGTAGAGCGAGCGCTCAGTGGCGTAATTGAGCCGCCTCACTCTCTGCACCACTTTGAAGAAATATTAAGATGATGAAAAAGTGAGACTCCGTTGTGGTTGTATAGCAAATGAATTGTGTCAATACTAATTCTATTGATGTAGATGGTGTCTGGTTGAATCGATCCTGGAGGGGCTCGCTGGGCATTTGGCAGGCAGAATGCTCTCTTCAGCTTGATTGGCTAATGAGAAGAGTCAGTCAACTGGCATGATGGGATTTTACAGAAAATGTTGTCACCTTGGGTCCAATTTGTCTCCATCAAATTAGCCCAGAGTGCAGTGGAATTATCTCATAAAAACTGTTCCATGCTGTGATGGAATGGGATATTTTTGCAAGTCTCTCATCCTTATTAGGGATTCACTTGTGCTACAGGACTTCAGCTTTTTAACAAAGCAAGAAAATGCAGTGTTGCCTGACGTCTCTAAATCTGTCTGGGTTTTTTTGGGGTTTTTTTTTTTGCTCCATGGCAAATTAAAGTACCAATTAATTCTTGTGCTGCTTGTTAAAGTTTTTTTTAACACTTTTCACTATCAGGCAACAGAGTTGTTTTCAAGATAAATTGTCAAGTTGTTTTCACCTTTCTTAACAAATCTCAAACAGTCGCTGGAGGAAATTCCGGAAATCCCAATAATCCAATAGTTACTGCACCTCCACTGTCTTTTCTTTCTGCAGAACCATCTATTCTTGCCAGGAATCTCATCGAGTCTCCTTTCATGTCAATTGAGTACCTCGTTCATGCATTATTAAGTAAATTGATGGTGCTCTATAGGATGTGTGTCTTTGTATGAGGGAATGTGTTTCGTTTTGTCAGTCGGTAATAGTCTGTCCTGCGGTGGAAAGGGAATTTAAAACAAGAACAAAGTATTCTCTTTTTGCTTGATCTACACTGTTACAAAGATATTTGTTCAACATTACCTTAAAGATCTTTAGCTCAAATGTACCTTTGTCAAACAGTAAGGAGAAAAGAGTTTGGGGCCTTGCTACTGCACCACACCACTTCCCGAACAAGCCCTTTACAAACACACATACACACATCAGGTACCCAGGCAAACACATTACCCTTCCCTCTTACATAAATTGGGTGCTTGACCTTCCATCCATGCCACATGTTTTTTTTTCTCTCCCCTTCGCCTCCACCAGGACGTCCTGCTGATGGGGGAGGAGCTGGTGTCGGAGCCTTATTACTGCCAGCTCGAGGCCGAGACGTGCCGGCTGTTCTCAGAGCAGCTGGGCACCTTCGCGCTGGTCGGGGAGTCCCTCCACATGGGCGCAGCCAAGCGCCTGCGGCTGGTGCTCTTCTCGGACGCATACTGCTCCACGCTGGAGTACAACATCAGGGTATACTGCATGGACGACACACAGGACGTCTTCAAGGTAAATCGTGACAGATGTAGCGCCACCTGTTAGTCTGTTTGGCCAGCACTTCTTGAGCCCTGAGATTGTATCGACTGAGCGGTTTCACATCGGCTGACTGATAGGTGGAGTCTAGCGTCTAATAGCATTGTCTGTCACATTGGAGAGTTAGTAGAAATCAGCGCAGACATGTTAGGCCATGGTAAATTGAACAATATTGCAGGCCTTATTACACCATGGACAGTTCAGGGGTGTGTGATTTGTGGAGATGATGATGTCCCCACCTCACCCATCCCCAGGCATTGCACACTCTCTATCCAGGTTAATGGTGGTGTACAGCATGTGTGTTTTTAATGTATATGCCAACATAGATGTTTCATTCCCTACATGCTGTGTTCTGCATGGCTGCCGTGGGCCAAGACGTTTCCCATCACTTTGTTCAACAGCATATTTCGCTTCTTTTTCCCCCCTCCACATGGACAGAGTATAATCAAGTACTAATGCCTTCCTCCCTCCCCCGAGGACTGCCTCTGAGTAGCCTGTTAAGATTTCATTTGCATGGTTAATTAGTAAATTAAAATGAGAGCCTGTCCCAATCTTTTCCCAGCAACCCCCATGCTTCTCTTTCTCTCTCCACACCTCTCTTCCACTCTCCAAGCTGTTCCTCTTCCTCTGACATCACCCACAGCCACAAGTGGCACTTTCCACCAGAGTCCACTTTTGCCGGCTGTAATGGCTGACCTCCTCGCGCAGAGCCGCGCCACCAGCACAATCTATGGGCGGCTGTGGGACATAAACAAAGGGAGTCACTGGGGGCTCGCGCTGAAATTATCCCTCTCACATTCAGGGAGCTGAAGATGAGATGAACACTGTGCACAGGCTCAGGCTGTAGGGGAGGGAATTACAGAAACTTCTCCGAGCTTACGTCTGTCTTTTCGTGGTTCAATTCTGCCCCTGCTGCTTTTTTTCCTCCGTCTTCTGACAGCTATTGCATAGCAGGCGGGCGCAGGAAAATTACTTGCTGACATTCGAGTGTGTTGTAATGCAGAAATATATGTAAAATATGCCATAGTGGAGGTAAAGACTGGATGTTTTCTTCAGATGGATATCAAATTGTACGTTTACTTGGGATCAAAGTAGTTGTAATGACAGGGTTCTCTATTTATTTAGATCATCAGTTGACCCAGTGGTGTTTTGCTGCAGTGTAACTGCTGAAATGACCTTGTGCGTCCTGTGTTGGATGCAAGAAGGCTGCTTGTGCACAAAACCTCCTTCTCTCTCTCGCTGCCTCTCCCTCTGGCTAGCTCTTGTTCTGCTATTGTCCCACTCTCTTAGCCAGGAAAAGGACATCTGAGCTTGTTGACTCCAGCACTTGTGCTGCCATACTCTGCGGCTCCCTCGACGCCCTTGAGTGCATTAGCTCCCCGTCTCTCACACAACCAGGTCCTGTGGTAAGCCACGGCGTCTCCAGGGTTTTGTAGTTTTTAGTGAGTGATTTAAAACGTGGCCCACACTGTTTAGTAATCTCGACTCCACACTGCTCTTGGTGCTATTATGGAGGGAGCAGTTCATTTAGCAAGTACATTAACTACTTTGAGTGGAGATTAAACTTCCCTGGAGAGGTTTAGTCTAATCACAAATCACTATCTTTAAAATGCACCATTTTATGATTAGACTTTCACTATGGCTGCCATTAGCGTTAATTGTAGTGAGGTACAGTGGTGGACCAGCAGTAGGTGGTACAGTGGAGTGACACCGCAGCGCATGTTTTATGTATGTGTTCATGTACAGTACACCTTCAACACATGTGAATTTTATGAGAACTTGCAGCGCGCTGAGGCACCGCTCCTTGTTTTTCAGAAGAGAAGTCGGATTTCCGTGCACTAAACACGCTGCACTTTTGATGGGAGATGAAAAAAATAAATAAAAAGCTGCTAAGTGGCAAAGAGAACTGTAGAAACCAAAAAGGATGCTGAGCTTTTCTCTCCAGTCCCATCACTGGCTGTCAGTCTGCTCTGACAAGCCTCCATCAGGGAGAGTGACAGACACACAACCCCCCCCCCCCCCACACACACACACACACACACACACACACACACATGTATGCACGCTGCACTTATACATGCTGTACCATAGAATCTCTTATCTCCCAATTACAGCAGATTAGAACCAATGTTATTGTCTTTGATCCTAAGTGTGCGGGGGCTCTGGGGAAACAGTGACATTTTCGTCTGATGCTTGCCGTATGTTAGCGGGGCTCTGCCGGGACCAATTAAGTTAATATTTAATGTGTGTCCCACTCTTGATAGGCCCAGCCAAGGCTGGCACGGCAGCAGAGAAGCCATAATCGGCATTTGGTAGCGCCCTCACCGTGCATTTGGTTGTTCCCAGCGAGACCTGTGGGAGAGCATCACTGATGTTCTGCCATCCCACAACTGATTGAAACACCTGCAGTGAACCAAGCCTCCAGCTCAGTGCAGGGATACAGCTAACACCAACGTCTAATTAAATGGAAAGGTGCTGACAACGGTGCCTTTTTCAGCTTTTGAACATGGTGCAGCTGCTTTTTTTTCATGTTTAGTTGTGAGATTCAGAATATGTCAGCTTGTAGTATGAATGATAACATACTCAGTATGTTTTCCACTGAGCATAATCCTCATTTGAATAGTGGAACAATAACGAAAAATCCCTGTTTTTATTGATAACTAAATGTTCTCCCTTTACACCCACATGTCTGTGTTTGTGAGACCAGTGTTGTTGTGCAGTTAAAAAAAAAAAATGGAATGATTTATAAACCGCCCACTTTCTGTCAGATTAATTTTTTATAGAGATTGAAGCACAAGTCAGTTTTTCTGTATTGAGCAGTAGATTTTTGAGGCACCATAATAAATAATAACAACACTCAATTTGTAATAAATACCCAGATGTAATTTGTTTTAGCCATGTTAGTGACTGGAGTAAAGAAGGGCGATGTTGGTCGGCTCAATCCACAACTTTTGGCCACACTTAATTATGAATCGATGCTCTCACCCAATGCAGGGGATTTAAAAAAAAATTATTTCAGGAGCGCCTTTTGTCCCCACTGTTTCAATTGGGACATTTACAGAATTTTGAGGGCAGTTTAAAAAAAAAACAATAACCTAATTAGTGCATAAAGTTTCTGTTTTAATGTCAAATGAGCCCAAAATTAAAATACACAGAAATAAAAGGCAGAACGTAGCTGTTCCAAAGACAAGTGTGCAATTATCCTTACATGTAGATAATACCATCTGTACACGTGTGAAAAAGCAGGAGACAATTTGAACTATTTACACTTTTATTTAGATTAAACTTATATTAAAATAATACATAAATTGAAAACATACTGCAGGTGCAGGAATGCCTGGTCTCTGCCCGATGTCATAACAGACTCACGAATGCAGTGTGAACAACGGTACTGTTTGTGTGTCAGTGCGCGTTAGAGACAGAAATCTTTTTTAAATGAAATGGATGAAAATAAATTGATGGCTTAAGGTAGGATACTGTCTGAAACCTGCAAATATAATATATTTTTTTGCAATCTTGGAGACAACTTTTGCCCCTTGATCAGTTTTTAGGGGCATTCTGAGATTTCTTAGGGGATTTTTGTCCCTTTAGTTTCCTCCACTGCTCTCACTTCTTCTGTCGCACCATAATCAGGAAACAATTTAAATTTGTCCCAAACTTTGTTTTACGACAAAATTCAAAACTGGAACTCCCTTTAGCCTCAGCTACTGCTACCATAGTACTAACTATAATGGTGGACATATTAGCATCATTGCTAATATGTCCACATCCTGCATCCTGATGTTGACATTAAGTTCAAAGGACAGCTGTGCCTACAGCCTCACAGAGCAGCTGGCATATGGATGTAGACTATTGTCTTATCTTGTTTAATCATTATTGTTGTGAGTTTAAAGTGACATTTAATAGCCATAAAACATGCCAAGAAACCCTTTACAACCCCAGTTTTGTATTTGAGTTGGCAGATTTACCCTCTTCATGATGTAATGAGACCATGCATTCAGCTTTTTGTCTCTCAATTGTAGAAATGTATGTTCCAGCGTTAAATGTATGTTCCAGCGTTAAATGGGCGTTTAATTGATCTCCTACTGGTTAAATAGTGGCTCCTTGATTCTTTTGTAGTGTTTGACTCCAAGCTATGGTTCTTATTTGTGTTTAAAAGAGCTCATAAACTGTTTATGTGCTCCCACAATGGCGTTTTCTAGCCAGCTCCTGAGCAGCCAGCTACATTCTAGCAGAAACGTCATGCCTTTCTGAATCAGAGGAAAGAAAAGCAGCATGTACAGAGCGGAATACAGTTTTTCTGATCCCTCCATCAGAAAAGTTACTGGCAAGAAATTCTAGCACACGAAAAAACAGAAGAGCACAGCTCAGTAATTGCTGGCATTAAGTTAAACAAGACAGTCAGCTTTATCACTGAGCCCAGCTGAGAAATTGTTTCCATATTATATTTCTGTGTTCCTGTGTGCTGTTTTCTCCCGCCCTGCTCGGTGATTTATCAGGCAGAATGTGCATCTTTTCCCGAGCAAACACAGTTCCCATTTATAACTGAGCAGACAAGTCCCTTCTATTTGTAGTTATTAATCAGAGTTGACTGTAGCGGGCACGGCCACTGGAGCTCAGACTGATAGACTCTCAGTCAGAGAGGAAAAGCCTGTCACATCCTGCTGACAAATACACAGATTTATGGAGCCCACATAGCCGGGCTACTCTCTATAAACAAATGCATTTGCCTGAAAAGAGCAGCTCTGAAAATGGATCGTCGCTATGAATGCACATTTTTAAACAGGACACGGCATGGATAAGAGTGGAGGGGTGAGGACGAGGTTATGAGGATATTAAAGCCTGTGCATGTCTCTATGTTACACGACATGTAGCTTGACTAATTAACTGATCAAACGCTACTTATAATCCCCATCAGAGCTGGTTATGTCTATCAGTTTAGTCCACACAAAGCCAGTACGACAGAGGACGACAAGTAAGAGCTTGACCTTGCTGTGAGGAAAGTCTGCAGCTTTGTACCAGTCCAGTTGCTAATACACAGGCCTTTGCTAATACTTTGATTTGTTTTGTTCGTGTTTCGTCCCTGTATCCGACGGCCGGCTGTTTTTGTCGCAAGAGAGTTTGGTGCCGCCACTAACCTCTTTCTGTCAGCACCAGCCCGAAGAGATTAGCTGTATGAGTGTCCCTTGCTTCCCGGTGGAGCCCAGCCCCAGTCCATCACAGTCCCAGCTCTGGTCCATGCCAGGAGGAAAAGGGGGTGGGCGAGGAGTGGGGTGGGGTGGGGTGGGAGAGACGAGTGAAGGTGGAAAAAGGGGTTGAAGTCATAGAAAACTGTGGCCATGATTGCAGTAATCCTGTTATCTTTCCTGCTAAAGCTGGCCACTCTAGTGACCTGGAGACACAAATGTTAAGCTGCCTGTGTCTCTCTTCTCTTGCTCCTGCTCTTTTCACTCCTCCCTGCTCTATCTCACTCTCTTTAGCCAGCCTCATTGAATGTCAGAGGGTGGTCTTGGCTGTGCCCAACTCTGAATTCACAGTCTTCACACACACCACAAGCTATCTTGAATTCCGTCGGAACAAAAGGGGTTTTTCTCCTGCAGTACTTGAACTTCTCGCCCATCTCATGCATCTTAATGTTTCCACAGTTGTACAGGTTCAGGGTGTCTTAGGAGAAACAGCACTTCTTATCTTCACTGAATGGGAACAAAATTAATCTCTGAGATGATGATTAATATGTGATTTGATAAACTAATTCAAAACCTTGCATTGTTTTCGCCCAGAAAGAGTAAATAATACGGTCAAATTTAGCTTCTCATCTATTAGCTCAGTCACACTGTCATTTGTTAACAGGATAATGGGGCGTAAAGAGGGCCATTATTCTCTCGGTCCAGAACATATGCTGAAATCCTGTACAAAAACACACTCTGATACACACACTCACAGGCACTCAAACACTCATAAACAATGTACAAGAGAGACAGTGTCATTCTGAAATCAAGGACACGAGCCAAGTGTCTTCTCCCATGTTGTGTATTTTTCCTCAGTAACCCTGTCAGGTTGCAGGAGAACCATGTCCTAGACCCCGTTTGATTGTAATCCCGCCGCGTCAGCCTTGAACCTGACAAACTGCTAGACAGGGGAGTCAGTATTCATTCTAGTTGTTTGATGTTGATAATAAGATAATTGGCATTCTGCGCTCTTTCTCTTGTTAGCAGGCCTATAGATCTGCTTCTGTAGGTCAAAGGCCTGATCAAAGACCATCAGCCAATTTGCATTGCTAATAGCCCCCCAACAAATAATTGTGCTTAACAACTGTTTAAATGAACCTCTGTGGGAGCCCATATAATGTGCCTTTTGTATCCTGAGGAGGCGTAACAGCGGAGGGCTTTTCTGCGGAGGATGCACTGCCCTCTGTTATTAACCTATTCGACCTCAATGCTCTGATTCAGAGCCATTGTCTAACCTTCCCTCTCTGAGTAAGTGGTCTGGATAACATCACAAAGTGAGGAGCATCTTCCAGCTAGCCATATTACAGGCAGATCATTGAAAACATTTTAACGTGCTGTTTGGGTGCAAAAAAATACACCAATGTAAATGCAGGAATGGAGATAGATAATCACAGGGGGCATAATATTCATGTTAACAAGAAGATAAGCACAGATAAGCATAAAGCAAACATGGAAATTAGCAATGCGCTGAGCAAATATGGAAATTCAATTCCCGGGCTGAACCAAAAAAAAAGTGCTCATTCAGTGAAGGAGAGAGCACGTCAAATAACACAGGTAGAGATTCCAAATGGATAATTAACAGCTTCCTTTCCTTTGTAATTGGAAGCAGTCTATCCCCATTCCTGGGAAAGAGGGCAGAAAATTAAATCTGTTGTGCGGATAGAAATTACTGCCATTCTCCACCTTAATTAGACGTCTTTCCTGAAATCATACCATGGGCAACCATGCTGGCACGAGGCGCTCAACATATGGCCACCATCTATACATACTGCTGCAAGTCTTTGAGATATGTCTCATGGACTACGAGGCACATTCTGGCGGACTTGTTTTCCTTCTGCTGCCATCTCGTTTCCCTGCTCAGACATATTAAAAGAACATGTCTCATTTCTGAGGTCTTTTCACACTGCTAATTTCAGAGGTCTGTTTTCTCTGTTGTAATGCCCTCCCCTGATTGGACTGTGACGTTGCGCATGTGAACGCTGTCCAAAGCACTGGATTTTTTTTTTTAAGGACTCGTTCAGCACAAAGCATCCAGCTCAAAGCGAATTGATAAATCAGAGGAAAATATGGCAGATATTATCATCCCATTCCAGATGGTCATTTGGATAGCAACAAATGGTCCACTGAGCAAGTCCCACAGAGATTAAAATATTAAGCATGCATTTACAAATCTCTCCTGGCACAAAAACAAAAATGAAATTAAGGAGATTCGCCATGCGAGAACAATGAGCAGTTGACTAATGGCTCGTTCACTTACTTCATCACAGCCCAGGTAGCTCGTAGGCTGGGATGGCTGCAGTACTTGCATGCTAATGCAGCTGCTGGAAGCTGGACGTACACACACCGAGGCAGGGGATCAACCTTGTGGTGACATTAAAGCGCTGTGGGGACAAGTCGGTCCAGTCTCTGACGGCTGCATGCAGGGACACTATCTTCTTGTCCTAGGATGTACTGTACCCCTGCTGCATGCTCATGCTGTGTTTGTGTCGGTGTGTGTGAGCAAGCAAAGCCTTTGTGTGTGTGTGTGTGTGTGTGTGTGTGTGTGTGTGTGTGTGTGTGTGTGTGTGTGTGTGTGTCTGCTGGAGTCACATTTTTAGTGTGTCCTCCCCCTGCTGTCCACGTCTTTGAGGATCTCTTTTTATTCCTGCCTGTGAGTGGAAAGACAATTTTTTTTTTGCTGCAAACGGTACAACGTTGTGTGTGAGTGATGCGCCTCACAAAGTGTAAACAGGAAACTGTTTGGGATTGTTTTGAACATTTTCACTTACCTCTGCGACTGTGATGGTACATGTGCCTCCCCCTGAGCCCTGACACCTCCGCCTGCCTCTTTCTCTTTCATCAGGAGGTGATGCAGATGGAGCGGCAGCTCGGGGGTCGCCTGATTGACGAGCCTCACGTCCTGCTTTTCAAAGACAGCTACCACAACCTACGCCTGTCCATCCATGACATGCCCCAGGCGCACTGGAGGAGCAAGCTGCTAGCCGGCTACCAGGTGTGTTGAGCGGCCCTGAGGGGCCGCAGGGCCAGGGAGTCACTCCAGATCAGAGCAGGAGCACAGAGATGTAATACAAGTGCCGCGCCGCATCTGTCAAATTTGTGTATCGGTCGTTACAGGAGTCTATTGTGTTTGTCTCGTTACTCAATTTAAAATCCTCACTGTCACAAGTTATTTTAAATTAGCCATCCAGAGAAATATGTGTTAGCCAAAGTGATGTTACAGAGTAATCAGAAGTTATTCAGGAGCAACTTTTTTTTTTTCAGGATTGATGCTCTACTTGTCTCTGTGGAAAGTTGTTTTTGTTCAAGTTGGTTCAGAGTTTTAATTAAGCATGTTTTGGTTTGGCTTCAGTTCATCGCTTTAAAGATTCACACAAATTAGTGTTTTTCAGTCTGTAACTGCAGGACTCCTCTGTCCAATAACCTTTCTGTTCTTGTCACCATGTGCAACTTTAAGTCATTTGTCGGGGTAGAGGGAACCTTTTTGGGTGAGTGTGTGTCCATCTGTGCATTCAGTGAGTGTGCACGAGATGTATACATGTGCATATTGGAGCCAGGCTGAGTGCACGAACCCAGAGCTGCAAGCTGATTGATTATACGAGCTGCCGCTCTCTGAAAGGGGGCTCACATGAAATATAGAGCAGTATGTAAATATCTGAAACTTCTCAACCTGAATTTTTGGAACATCTCCACCTCCACCGCACTCCCCACACCTGCGTGGCCAACTACACTGCAGCCTGACGATGGAGACACAAGGGCTGTTCAAAGAGGACTAGAAAATGTTCTGGCTGTAAATATTTGAGTACCAAATAGCATTGAGCACCAGCTCCCGAAAGACAGCACACAGGCTGTGCCAAGCAAGCAGCGGCAGGAACAATACACCCAGAACAGAAGCTTATTCCTCTGGACTGTGCTTGTTCATTTGGAAGTGTTATTCCCCTCTCAGCAGTGCAGTCAAAAAGGCCTTTAGTCTCCCTGGGGCCCGTGAAGACTTTTGTGCATTTCACCTGGCTCCCTCGGCAGCTGGTCTGCCTGGGTAACAGTGCCCCCGTTTGGTTAGCAGCATCTGCTGCAGCCCGACTTCACTCTAACGGACGTCGTCTTAGCTGTTGAACTCGGGTAAAGTGAGGAGTTAGTTTGCCCAGTTTTTTGGTGTTTTTTTTTTGTTTTGTTTTTCTGAAGCGTTACCTCTGTGCTTCTCTTGGTTTATGCAAGGGAGTCATGAATATGCAGCAACAGAGAGAAAGATGTTGAGTCTGTCCGTCTTGAATAAATTCTTCCAAACACTCCCTGGTAGCTGTTTGCCAGACACAAGCTGTACAGCAACAAAACTATCATACATACACATATATATATATATGTCTCATGATGTGCTTTAGATTCAAAGCAGTGGTGTGATGTTTCACTGTCAGCATCATCTGCAGCTCTGCTCAGGAACAGTACATACCTGCAGAGAACAGCTGAATCAACTGAAAAACATGAATGCCAGTTTAAAAGATTTGCTGTGTAATCTCTTAAAATCTTAAATTTGATTTCTTCTGTTGTCAAGTCAGTGAGTCAGACAGCTTTTAACTCCCATTTAAGACTCTGTTTGTCAATAACAGCTCATTCCTCCCATCTAACTAATTTGAATGTTGTCAGTCTGCTGCCTCAGATATACTTAGTCATTTTTACCAAACGATGACAGCTTATGTCTGAGTAATTAATGAGAATCTAGGCAGGCGGTCTTGTTATGGTGTGTTTCAGACATGCACTTCTGACTGAGCCGCTGTGCTGCCGTTTGTGTGGTTTTTTTTTTTTTCCTGCAGGAGATCCCGTTCTACCACATCTGGAACGGTTCCCAGCGGTACCTTCACTGCACGTTCACTCTGGAGCGGCTCAGCCTCAGCACCTGCGAGCTCACCTGCCAGCTGTGCGTGTGGCAGGTGGAGGGGGAAGGACAGAGCTTTAGCCTCGACTTTAACATTGCCAAGGTAACGAATCACTTAAAATCCGCGACTGTTACTCAGCATTTTAATTATTCATGAAGGAATTGTTTTTATGCTGAAAAAGGTGTGTAAGCTGTGCTTTATGGCCGTTCCTACCAGGACACTCGGGCGGTGGACTCTGAGTTTCTGTTGATGGACAGTAACGCCACAGCTCTGGCGGGGCCGAGCGCCTTTCAGATCCCGTACCTCATCAGACAGAAGATCTGCAGCAGCCTGGATGCCCCCTGTCCCAACGGAGCTGACTGGAGAATGCTAGCACAAAGACTTAAACTCGAGAGGTAAATTTCTCCACCAACAGTAACATAAAGCCTTATCTGATCACTGGTCTGATCATCACCGGAGCAGGAACACACAAAAGCTGTGAAGAAACTCGGCAGAGCCTTATCTATCCAAACCCCTTGAGAAAAGAGGCAGCACAGCGGTGTGTGCACGACAGCTTGTTTAAAATAATGAACAGGCAATCAAACTGATTGTGAAGGGTTATACAAATGTATGGGTTTACCTGTAGCTATGAAATTCCTGTAATTGAGCAAAGTGCATCACCACAGTCAAGTGTTTTTCCTAAAGTTCAGGTAAACAAGGTAATGCCTTAGCAAACTAATCCTCCTCTGACACGGCTAACATTATAGGATTAATGGGGACTTGATGGATACAGCTATCATTTTTGCAAGAAAACATGACCCCCTTCTTCCTTTTCCCATCAGAAACAGGTAAGCAGCTTAGAGTCTACAGCTAAACTTCTACCTGCTACATTCTGCTTAAAGGCAGTAATTGGAAATGCGGCGAGTTAGCTGCCCATCAGCGGCAAAAAAAAGGAAAAAGATGGAATAGGTTTGGATGTGTGCCGACCTCAGACCAATCCATTCTCAGTTACTGTACTTTATCACTGGAGTACCTGTAACAGAACGAAGCCAGGCATTGATCCCTTATCCTCCAATTTAATTTCTACTTTGTAATAAAATCAAATAGGTACACTTAATTTGTCCAATCAACTATATTTACCCCAATTAATCACAAATTGAATTGATGCACTACAGGTTTAATTAGCAATGTTTTGCTCAACATAATCAATTCTCATTTAGGCCTCGGGAAGGAACAAGCACTCCGTTGTTTGATCTGTACTTAACAACATGTTTTCCTGAAAAGGCAGCGGCTCCTTGGCATTCTGTCGTGGCGCATTTCTGTGTTTGTTTCTGTGTGTCTAAAGTGTTCAGACTTAGCGGAACGGGACCAATCAATAAAACTTAAAATGCCAAGAACCTTTTATTTGATCTTTCTCTCCCAAGACTGCGCAAACGTCTGTGTCTGAGCCACACAAGATAAGGTTGTGTTTCACACAGTGAGGTGAATAAGCAGGGCTGACATGTTTGGATGCTGTGCTCTCTTTTTTTTTTCCCATCTGAATAATGAAAGACATTCAATCCCAGACAATTTTTTTGACCAACACTTCTCTTTGTTGTGCTCTTCTGATGCAGAGGCAGCTGTGTGTGCTATAAAATCCAATTGACTCCAGATAGCAGAGTGACACGGTGTTCTCGGTGCTTGTGTGCTGCTAAAGCACTCACATGTGTATAACCATCACAGAATGCTCCACTTGGCAAACACACCATACCAGGAAGTCACAGGCTCTCTCTGACCTTTCTCAAGGTGAAAGGGACTCGGTGGCGTGTTGAGCTTCTAGTCTCACCCATTCCCCTCACACACACTCACACACAGCAATCTCTCTGCGCCATGGGTTTACGCTGCTCTCTTTTTTTTTTTTTTTTTTTTTGAATGCCATGTGTGCTGTACATAACAGTTAAGGCCCTGGATATTTGGAGAACAGAAAAAGGCCATTAAATCAAACAAGCATCTTCAGGTTACCGTGCAGACCAGGTCCCACTCAACATCAAATATACAGCCGGCCGGGGCCACTGCTTTGTTGTCATTGATTGGGTTTGATCGTAAAGGTTCTGCTTTTAAAATGGAAAAGGTCACTTCCGACTTAACTGTGAAAGTCCATATAGGATTTACTATACGGGATTTAGGGCCAATTTCTACATCAAATAAAGAGGACTGAGGGTTTACGCTGTTAAGCTTCAAATGAAAATTGCCAGAGATTCTGAATTTGATGGCAGATTCAAGAGCTAAACTGTGTTCGTACACCCTTCATCATTTTTTTACTTAGTGCTCCTACATGGCATATCAGGATGTAGCAATATAACACACAATAAAACCTGACATTGACAGAGTTACAAGAAGCAGTAGTTCAATAAAACACCTGCGGAGAAGGTTTTCCTCAGACAAAATGAGAAACTGGTCCTTTCTGATACTTGCAAATCGCTCAATTTAATAATAATAAAAAAAAGAAATCTCTCTTTGTTCCCTCACTCTAGTTTTTGTGTTCTCTCTCTCCTCTGTTCTGCAGACACATGAGTTTCTTTGCATCCAAAGCAAGCCCGACCTCTTTGATCCTGGACCTGTGGGAGGCACAACATTTCCACAGCGGCAACATCAACCAGCTGGCCACGGTCATGGCTGACATTGGCAAACAGGAAGCCATGATATTCCTGGTCTCTGATGGCGAGTGCTAACCCAGAAACGGGGGGGAGAGACTGGTGCAGAGGAAAAGTACAGAACCCAACACACACACAAAACAACAACAATAACTGCAGCAGGAATCGAAGAGCAGAGCTGTCCCAATGTCCCTCTTCATTACTTTAGAAGATAGTTAAGGGTTCGTGTAGGATTGAGTCCCTTTCCCCAAAGATAGTAAAAATCTTTAAATGACAGACCAAATGAAGGAAAAAGTAGATCTTAGGTGAGTGGGGAAGTGCATTCACAAACTCAGTCAAGAAAATACCCTTTATTTTCCATCCCAGGTTGAAGTTAAAACAGTCCCCACTCTGCTTCTACTGTAAAGATCACATTAAATTAACTTCACGCCTTTTTTTTTTTTTTTTTTTAAATAGGCCTCTTATGGCTAGTAAGGAGCAATATGCAAATGTTATGCTATTACTAACGGCCAATATTGCAAATTCAGTGAATTCTTTTCGAAGTTGGATTCAAAAATGACACGTCACACATGAAATATTAAATAAAAGGAACGTGACAAAAGGTGCCGGTCAGTTCAGGGTGAAGAGAACAGGCCAAATATGCAATTGGCAGATTCCTTACACGACGTTATCGCAACACGTTTTCAACAAGGTCAAACGCAGTGACACCGTAAGTCATACCTGTCGTCATCTGTTTAACACACAGGCGGCTTATAACACATCCTGGACCTGCTGGTTTAAAACAGATTATATGTCAGAACCCCAAAAACCCGCCTCATCTGGTTTGTGTGTTTTGTCCTTCTTTTTGTTTTGGTCCGGCCGGAATCACTACTGTGAATGTAACGTCTTGACATCTTGATTCAGTGAGACGCTTCGCAGCTTTTCCTACTTCTAAATCGATATATGTGTGGTTTGGTGCTTCTCTGAACTTTTTTTTTTTTTTTTTTTTTAAAGGGAAGACAGGAATATCTTCACTAAAGTCATATTTCAGAAGCCATTTCTTTTTAAAGCGAGTGATTTTGATCCATCAGGTTTATTTCTCGTCGTCTGTTACTCTGATCGTTCACTGTGGCGTTTTTTTCTGTCTACACATCCACAGCTAATGAAGGAGCCATAGGGCCGAAAGGCATCTGACCTGCATATATGTGAACACTGAATGTCGTCAAAACTCATTTCTAAAATGTCATTTTTCCCTTGATTACATTAATTCTCTAGTGCCAAAACATGGCCAAAAGGATTATTATTCCATATGAATAATGTAGAGCACTTTCTCACAAAATCTGACAACAAATTCTTCAAAATCTTCACAAGATTGCTCATGTTGAACGGGTAATTGTGCAGCTTTGTTTATATTATTCATAAAGCGACGTTGGTGGGAATTCTATATTTGCTGTGCAGCAAACAGTATTTCCACATCAGAGGAGAGCCCGTCTCTCAGAGTGGCTGATTCATACTGTCACCCCTCTGCTCACAAAAGATGCTTTGAAAGGCTTTCTTTTTTATTTCCAGCCAGGATGGCAAAAACTATCCAGTAGATTCATGCAACAATCCATAAACTGCAACCAGGCACTTGCTCATTATATTTGGCTGGTTTACAATTATTTTTTTTTTTATTGGGGGGAGGGGGAGGAGGGAGGCAGGGAGGGGGTCTGTCGAATGGGGCAACATAAATTCAGAGTTTCTTTGAAGTCCACTGGTTCAGCGGTTTATTTCGTGAAGGTGTGAACAATCCCAAACTAGCCATAGTTCTCTCCGTGTCTGCCTCAGGGTTGCATGTGAAGTTGTCTGTTGTGAAGAAAGCCGTATTCATAATTCCCCTCTCGTTCGAACAGCTAGGAAAGCCCATCCTACAAGCTCTAGTGGTTTCAACCTTTATGATTGTCAGATATTTGGAATGTACATTTCTGTGTCCTTGTAGTGGAGAAAAGTCTGTCTTTTGTTTGCTTTCACTTGGATTTTAAGTGGCATCTCGGCACCCGTTAACTCCTTGAGCTCGTCTCTCATCCCATTAAACACGCCTCCCCTTGATGAACACAACTACCGTTACTATTTTACATAGAGATGTCAAGTTACCATGTTATTCATTTTAACAAACCCGTGGATCGATTCCCCTCCAGATAAAATGGTGATTCCACCTTAGATGAATCTGTTCATGTTGAAACGGATCATTGTCACATGTAATATGTAAATACTTTTTCTATACCAGCCCTGTGCTGTCACTTTACATACTGTATATCAGCAGAATTGGTAACCAAAGTTTTATGAATATAATTTGAGGCCACTACATCCTCATATTGTACCCATTGAAATATTGTTTCAGCACTGTTTTTACTTGCAGCTAGTATAGAATAAGTCAGAGTTGCTGTCTCTACTAAACTGCAGACTTCAGAGTCCAAGTTATCACTTTATCGCATTTCCTTGCTTTTGTCTTTGAGGCAAGTTTGATGCTGTTTGTTGGAACAGTAATATGTGTCCGTTTATTTTATCACTTTGTAAACAAATGTAAATTATATTTTAATATGAAGCCAAAAAAAGACACTTAACTGGCGCAGCATTTGTCAAGTCTAAACCGTGACGTGTTTGCCTATATACTGTTCTTTGGCGATCTAGCAGTGAAGACTATTTGCAGTGTTAAGGTTTAGAGACTGTTTTACGGGAAGTTTCTCTACATATTTTGTTGGTCCTTACTCTGCACCTGATTATTTCTATAACTGTAAGCATTTAAATCCGAGGTGGAAACAGTCGCTAATGCTTCACCACACTGGGACTGTGCGGGGGAGGACACCGGTTCTTGGACACTGACGAACCAGTGTTGACACAGCATGTTTAGATGAGCCATGGCAGTTGTACAGTCAGACTGTGTGTGAAATCTTATCACCCCGTGTCATTGTCTTGGATGTGTTGCCTAAGCACATTTCAGTAATGTAATTCACCAGCCGCCAGGATGTTCAGCATCTATCTTCACATCTAACTCGTCCGACAAATCTGCAATTACTACTGTGTGCTTGATTACTATAGTTTCCTTCATGATAACGTCTGGGCCTGATAGTTCTGTGTAAGACTTGTGTCAGTAACATACATGCTTCGTTCAAGGGTTTTACACTGTAAGTTCAGCCCTGTGTTACGGAGGCAAAAATGTTGCATCTCAGCACTGTACTTTTTGTGTCACTCATTACTATTCAGTGTCAAGGACGTGTGTGTGTGTGTGTGTGTGTGTGTGTGTGTGTGTGTGTGTGTTCGAGTGTGCGTGAGTGAGTGTGATTGGGTGTGTGCGTAGCTCCCCGTCACTCTGACTGAACTGTTTTTCTTTTTGAACTAAGAACAGTAGACTTCTGTACTTGTGAATGGTTTTTCTATTTAGTTCCTTGATTCAATGTTCCTTGCCTTTCTGCAAGTCAAAAATGCTGTATTTACTACATGCCACAGCGCTTATGCAATTGTATAATCCTTTTTTGTTTGTTTGTTTGTTTTTTAACCTTTTGTGTTCCTTATTGTTAATGTAAATTGTTGTCAAACCTTTTGTGGCAAAGGAAAAACTTCTGCTAAGGGAGATTTTCTGTACTTTTTGGACAATGATATGGATTTGTGGGTAGAATTTTGGAAATTCGTTTCTAAGTGCTTTCAAGTATTTACTTGGCCTTATGTATATATATCTATCTATGACATTTCAGAAAGGTATGTATAGTAATTCAATCCGAAATTGTTGTAAATAAATTATATATTGTTAAATCAAGGACTGGATTCTTTACTTGTATAAAGCAGATGTGTTTATCAGATAAGAGTTGAAAAGATGAATGCCGCTCATTTATGTTAACTGTGACCATGGTTTCCGACCTTTTTGGTTTGTGACCCTTTACATCTATGTCTGCTTGCAAACCCATTATTGCATTCAGTTCAGCCGGAAAACATGTAATGAAATATTAAAAAAACAAAATGTTTTTTTTTTTTTACTAGCTTTTTCTGGAGCTTTTGACCATTTCCAACAATCATTCTTCAGCAGACTGAACTTGTTTAGTTGTTTACGTGACCTAAATATGTAACTTTGGTCACAAGTGGTCATAAATGTTGTCGCCATAGAAGGCCACTCGATAACGCAGAAAGTACCTGAAAAAGCTAGTAAGAGAAGTTTAGAGTAGTTTAGGTCAGAAGTGTTCACAAGGTCAAGTGTGTATCTCGATGCTCAAAAAAAGTGCTGCTTAGCCTGTCAGATTATCTTATTTGTATAAAATAACGGGGTTCCAAATGTGGAAGATTTACCTCGTGTCCCCTCGAGTCCCCCTGTCTCACTGCAGGTTGGGTACAACTGAACTAAAGTCAGAAAGCAGTTGCCCCGCTGACTGGAAACGGGTAGACACAGCTAGCTCGGCTCCCTCCAAAGGTTAAAAATCACCTATTCTGTTTGTTTAACCTGAACACAAACAAATGGAACAATGACCATTTGTGATTTAAGCAGGAGTGACACATTGTACTTTTCTGAACTGCATTTATTAGTTTGAAACATATTTTAATAAATTTGAAACCAAATGTAATGTTATTCTCTGTAAACGTCCACATTCAGTTCTTAAAATTCAGTTCAGTTTTTGAAATTCAATTTCAGTTTGTGTCTCCCACATCTGAGACTGAGAAATAGCAATGGAGTGGAGATCCATTGAACTCCTTGTCGGTCCATCAGCACCTCGTGTAGGCCTGAAAACTGAAACTTCTCCCTCGTGCCCTAATGTCTGGGTGTGTTTGACCGCTTCCTTCACTCCCATCGATGCGCAGCGCTACAGAGTTCGACAAGTGGCTGATTTTTATTTTTATTTTTATTTTATAGTACTCTATTAATCCCCGAGGGGAAATTTCTTCACTACAGCAGGGGGGGCTCTCAGGGGGGAGCTGCTGCAACAGGCTGCCACTAGCGCGGCGTCAGGTAACCTGACGTGCATGTTTTTGGATGATGGGAGGAAGCCGGAGAACCCGGAGAGAACCCACGCAAGCACAGGGAGAACATGCAAACTCCGCACAGAAAGGCCCAGGACCGGATTCGAACCCTGAACCTTTTTGCTGTGAGGCGACAATGCTAACCACTGCACCACCCTGATGGTATCCTATTGGTGGTGGTGGTGGTGGTGGTACATGCTGAGCCCTTCATCTTAATTTGGGGTTCACGTTTTGAAATACCTGCAACAACTTAATCAAATGAATAATTGTAAATTATGATCGTATTTTGTTTACCACAGTGTTATACAGTTATCTCATTGCAATAACCTTAAATGTTCAACATCAACCAATTTTCATACCTAATTGTGTTTTGCATCTCAGAAAGTTGCACAAGCATTGGGAGAAACCCGGCAACGGCTGAAGGACCGACTCAACTCGTCGTTCAAATGGTCAGTTAAGTATATTGAATCTTAATTATTCAAATTTGTAGTATCATAAAATTTCTCCCAAGTAATTTTTACAAAACATTTGCTTGCTTAAGTTCATAAAATAATGTCTTTTTATGCAACTATTCAAACTGCACAATTCAAATTCTACAATATTGATTCAAATTCAGTTTGTAGTGACATATTTCTGCCCCCGACAGCAGAAACTCTTACAGACGGGTTCCCCGCTAAACAACAAATCAGCCATGCGTTGTGCCGCAGGAGGAGGCATTACTAAATTATTTTATTTGAAACTTTCAGCAGTTATAAAAACAACATTTTAAGGCCAGTTTTGAAGCAATATAAATACATATTGAACAATGGCTTGAAAGTACTCTAAGGAATAATCATAATATCATGAGGGCCACAAGTATCTTATGATATTTTTTTTTTTTTTACACAGAAATGTCCAATAATCAAAGCTTACAGCAGGAATGTGGAAAGATTAATTAAAAAAAAAACATGTTCTCCATCACCCATATGTGTGACTATTAAAATTGGATCAATTACGGACTTATACAAAACTCAAGAGTTACACCAGTGGTAAGTGCTCTGATTTACCAGCCAAAATGATGAGTAAAGCCTCTGGTGCTTCTGTGGAGGGGGTCCAGTCAAGCAGGAATGAGACACCTCCTTTTGCTGCTTGACTGGCCCCCGTTACATAAAAGATAAGAGCCCATGAGTGGGCCAGGGTCCTGAATGGGGCCACCACTTCACTAAGTGCAGGAGAAATGGTAGAAACTCAATGACACCTCCAATGTAGGAGACACCGACTTGACGTTACATCTGAGTTAACAAGGACGAGAACAGTGAGACTTCTTCACTAACGGCTACAATCAAATCCAGATGAAGAGAAAGTGACTTTTTTTATGGCAAATCTAAAACACTTAAAAGTCAAAAAGTTAGTGATGACATGAAATAATTCCTTGACTACTTCCAGTTATGCAACACAGCACTTGGTATTACAGGCAGTGACATCTGAACTGTCCTAGCAGCACAGTAAAGTGACGACGGGATGTGAAGCTGGCGTTAAGCCTGAAGTGTAGAAAAAGTCTGCAGGATAGAAAACACTGAGTTTAACTAGGTGTGTGGTTGGACAGGCGGGGAGAAGGAGTGTTGAGTGTATACAGATGTGTCAAGAGGGCAGAAAGGGGTAAAGAGGAGGGAGGGAGAGAGAGAGAGAGGCACTCCTTCCTCCGAAGTTGTAGCTCGCTCTTTCACACTGGAGCGAAGGCATGGCCTTTGCACAGGGGCTTATCCTTCTTCGAGTAGAACGTCTTACCCTCCAGGTTGATCTGGCAGAGCTTTAAAGATGAAAGGAGACACACACACACAGAGACAGATTGGGAAATCGGGGCAGACTAGATATCAGACTTCAACATTTCCAATGTGAATTTACACAATTTTCTACTGGACAGAGCAGGCACATCATGTTTACTTGACTGCATTTACTTTCCGTTTTCATCACAGAAAGGAGAGAGAGATGGAGGGAGTGATAGACTGCAGGTGACGGGTTTAAAAAAAAAAATAAAAAGAGACAGAGGGGAGAGCTTGAGGTTCGGAAGCGGATTTTTCAGGTGCCATTGTGCTGGGACAGCCACAAGATATGGGGCCAAAGAGAGCCCACAAGGAGCCGTATCAATCAAAATGACTTACAGCGCAGACGAAGCACGTGTCGTGCCAGCTGTAGCCTAAGGCCTCCAGGAAGCGATCTCCGGCATCAATTTTGAAGTCGCAGCCGTGGCATTTGGTGCCAAACATCTTCTCATAGTCTGGAGAGGAAATAAAAGTGGCAGGAGGAGAGGTGGTGAGCAGAGGAAATACGAGTTAACCATCTGAATAAAATAATATTTCAATTCGAAAAGAGCTTTTATCACCCCCAAAGATTGGGCCAAGCAGTCCGCATGGCCTCCACAATCGCCCTTTGTAAACATCAGTGAACCTTTATAGGATGTTCTGCAGCACAGAGCGTGAAACCGGTTTCGTCTTTCATCTTTTAAAGATGCTTTTGCAGTTGAAGATGAGTAATATCTTCCTACAAACAAGCACTTACGGGACTGAATGACTGCAATAAAGATGGATTAAACTGTTTTGATGCCGAGTGTTGGCTCTTCTTCTCGTTGGGCATTTGATAACTGTACTGTTTGAGTTATTTTGTCCACCCACTGTATATTAGTGCCTTTCCTGAGTGTAAGGGAGGGATTAGGATGAGGGGAAATTGCTCCAGATACTTGACTGGATTTGCCAGTCTCTTTCATCACAAGGACTCTGGGGAAAGTGTCAGGTTATAATGCTGCTTCTCAAGAGTGAGTGGGTGAGAGCTGTACAATCCCTGCAAGATGCTGAGGCAGCAGAATGTTTATCAGAGCTAAAGGCATTATTCAGAATATGAGTGCTCAGGTTCTGGCTTCGCCTCTGATAAAAGCAGCAATCCACGTCAGAGCCTCGGTGGTGAGCAAGAGGCGCGCTGCCCCGCTAAATCATTTACAGCATAATAGAAGAGCACAAACAATTCATAAAATCCAATAGAGAAATGTACCACGTAAACTGGAGCTAAATAGATTACAGTAGATGAAAACATCACACTTTATGATTGACTGTGGTAGACGCCGAGAGATTCACGACACGGGCCCATGCCAAACCCCACAGCAATACTACAATAACCCTTTACACAAATGTGTCACAAATAGCTTGATTAAAAATCGGAGAATGATTCAAGTCAAACTGAAGGGGGATGCATTGCGGTGAGCAGGGTTTATTTTTTATTTTTTTCAAAGGAAACAACTTCATCACAAAATGCATTTTGCAAAACCTCTGGCAGTGGCTGCGTTTGTCTGGTTTTGTAGCCCGCTTCTGTTATGAAGCCTGAACTGCGCTGTGCTTAGCCATGGCATCCATTGAAAGGAAAAAAAAAAAAAAAAAAAGATCAAATGGCTTTTATCAAAAAGGCTCGATCACTAACTTAATGCTGTGTGGCGAGATGTCAGTTCCTCTCTGTTTACCCATGTATTTAAAGCCAGGCTTATAATATGTGCGGCTCGAGCCATGCGTGAACTTTCATGGCTTGAGTTGGCACTGGAAATAATCAATGTGCACACTTGGATTTTGAGCCTGGCTTTTCTTTTGCTAGTGTTTCATCATTTCTGCTCAATAGTTTAAAATACCGTCCAGCTTTGACTCCGAATTAAACGATTAAAACTGGGGTCTTCATCGTGCTGGTGGCTACTGTTGCCATTTCTACTAACTTTTGTTTGTCCACTTGTTCTTCTGTAAACCACATAAATGTGAGGTTTCCTTTTATTTCCAGCCAAGGCTTTTTCCCTTCATCTCTTTTGTTAGGCCTCAGAATGTGTGACGGGAAATCTTGGGTTATTTAGTGTGAATGAGAGAAAGACACTCCTTGAGTGAAAATACTTTCAAACTAAACATTCAGCGGGGACTGACAAAAAGTTTTTATTTATTTTAACAATTACCGTTATAACCCCCTGAGGTCTTTAAACTATGAATACTCGCGTTTAATGTTTTCCATGTGTTACCGGAGCATTTGACGATTCGCAGAGGGTTTGCAAAAGATATTTCAGACGGAGTGAGCTTTAAATTTCAGACATCGTAAAGCTTATTTTGAGGCACAATTCACCCCACACGTCGCGCGACAGCGGTAGTCACAGCGTTCACCGTCATCAAGCAGGGAGGTGGTCAATTGGAGTGTAAATAGTGTTGTAATTCACCACGGTACCACAGTAAAAGAGCTATTTTTGTATTCATTCCAGTTGTTATACAAATAATTGTGTCATTTCAGTTACAGTTGTTCAGGTTTATGTTGTGGAGTGCAGTATGTGTTAACTTGAGTTTCTGACCTCTCTCACAGTAGGGCTCGCCCTCCTCCATGTAAAAGGCTTGGTTCCTGATGGGATTCTTGCAGGCTGCACAGTTGAAACACTGAACATGGTAGGTCATCTTCAGGGCATGCATAATTTCCTGATAAGGAGGGAAAAGGTTCTATATTTATAAAATGTTCTTCTCTACTTTACCTCAAGAGACTACGTCACAGAGAAATCACTGAATAACAGCACGTCTCTGCCATGCTTCCGCTTTTGTGTTTTAATGGTGTTGGACATGATGACGCAGCTCTCACCCCGGTGATCTTCTTTTTGCACTTGGCACAGTTGGGAGCGTAGCGGTTGTCGTGGCACTTGGTACAGTAGACGGAGCCCCTCTCTTCAAAGAAGCCCCCCTCCTCCAGGACCACCTTACACTGCGAACATGTAAACTCCTCCGGGTGCCAGGAACGTCCCAGCGCCACCAGGTAGCGACCCCTAAACAAACACATTAACAAACGCATCAAACGCCGTGTTGAAATCTGCAACATGATTTTCACCTTTAACAGGAAACACACAGACAGCTCAAGCTGAGGCACATCGGAGAAAAATGTGAAGACCTGTGTACCTTCACTTGTTGAAAAACAGATCCTCTTTGCTGGCAGTAGTGACCAGAATACAAACTAAGGTTTCTCTGTTATCAGTGAAATGTCAGGATAATGTTTGCCCCCACCGATAACAAGACGTCTCCGAACTGTGTGAATTCTGCTGACTGACTTCATTTGCTGCAGACATACAATCTGCCGCTGTGCATATTAACGCTCTTAAACAACGCGTCATTTCTAACGGGACTTGGAAAGGAGCAAACATTGACACTATTTTATTGCAGTAAAAGGAATCGCTCAAACTGTCGGTGTGGACGCGGTGGTGCAGCCTCACCTGATGACTTTGTTGCAGGCGCCACACACCGGGGTCCTCCCGCTGTCCTCGGGTGCCTGCTGCGCTGCCTGCAGGATGGAGCTGCGGTTCTGCATCGGCGTCGGCTGGACCGGCTGCTGGTGCTGTGTCACCACGGTACTGGTCTTGTCTGGACGAAAGCGGTCAGCGAAATTAGGGTCAGTGACCCACGGTGGTCGGCAGGACGGACCAGAACCGCTTGCTGCTGCAGCTGCAGTCTTTGAGCCTGAGCCAGAAAAAACAAACAAAAAAAAACAAGATAATTTGTTTTGTACTTTGAAAGACTTGGCCGTGACTTTGAATGATTTCACAACGGAGGAGGGACAGCTTTATGTAATGGGATATACTCCCTCTCGATGGCAGTTTTGTGTGTCAGGTTGATGCTCATGTATTGACACTTAAAAATAAGAATCTATTAGCACAACCTCGACTGGAGGCTGCTGGGGTTCTTTTTACGCATCAGCAGGAGCAGAAACTCACCATCTGGTTTATCTGCTGCTTGGGCCTTGGCAGGTGAGGGAGTTGGCTCAAGGCTGTGGGGAAGAAATGACTAATTAGAAGAGGTATGAACAACACACACGCACGCCTCAGTAACCATGGTTACTTCTCAATAAATGTCATGTTTGGATATCAATAGCCATGACTGTCTCGATTACGGTGTGCCACAGATCACCTTCTGTGTGAATTATTCGAGACATCACCATTACTATTAATATTCATCAGCATCGACAAGAGAGCATGATGTCCTCGTCTGTTGAGGCAGGACAAGCTGGTGTGGAAAATACCTTGTCACGGAGTTTTGTCCGCAGAGAACCGTTTCCAACAGCTCATGGTGTCTGCAGACCATTTTGTATGTTTATGTTTATACAGGCCTTTGTGACGCTAAATCATTGAAGTAATCCAAATAACCAAGAATAACAACAGACGCGCATCCAATCTACATATTAGCTCTGACTCACAATGGTTCAAGAGCTTCAACTCTAATGAGAGCAACAAATAACCCAAACATCTCGTCGGATTGACTGACGCCAGTCACCGGCAAAGTTAAAGAACGAGAAACTCGTGAGACGCGCTACGCTGTCGGATTTGAATGGAGGAGCATTTCGCTTCAAGCGTGCATGTGCAGAAGTGTTGAAATAAAGAGTTTTCCACATTTCAAAGTTCCGTTACCCGCAGCAAGCGTCACTATATTCAGAAAATCTTCAAACCATGACTGAGACGGAAAAACAACTTCTGAGCCAAGACGGTGAGCTCTGGAGACGTCTTATCTCCAGAAAAAAAAATATATATAACACCCCCTTGGGCGTCTATCTTGTTTACATCATCAACTATGTCATTTACAATACACTAATGAAAGATGATGAAATCGTGTCTCACTTGCAAAGAGAGAAATGTAGAAATGAATTAGCCTCATTCTGTAGTCCTGTCTGTTTCAGGTTAAGAGTGCATATCAATTATAGAGTACTTTTTATGTATCCAAACAAAAAGATAGACGTTACAGAGACAGGAGAAGTTACAGGCCTACAGCTGGGAGCCATGTAGCAAGAAGAAGAAGAAAAACTCTGCTATTTTCCAAACAGCATGCTGTGAGTAATGAAGGACATTAAATCCCTTTGGAATAGCAGGAAGATGGCTTGCAGGGCTGGTGACAGTGAGCAAGTAAAATCTTTTTAAATGAAGGAAGGCAAGATCCTCCCCTACTAGGAGATTTCTGCGAAGAAACGACAGCAAACCAGAGTGAAAGGAGGTGAGAGGGCGCGATGAGAAGGATCTCTGGCGGTCGGATCAAACAAAAGGACGGAGCCGGTTTCAGCCTGTTTAACACGCAGACCCCGGGTCAGCTGCCCTCCACTCCACACACCGACAAGCCTGACCTCCGGGACCCCACCTAACAACCCGCAAAACAACATCCTCGTCCAACGCAGCGGCTGCAATCCCTCGCCGTGCCGCTTTACATGGCAACAGGCCAACAACTTTCTTTGGCTGCACCTCGCTACGGCGAAGGTTGCCGGTGCAAATTGGAGTACATTCTTTACAGCGGCTTATTCCCACCTGGAGCGGCCTGCATCATGTTTTCTTGACATTTTTTTCACCTCTTTCAACATCCTCCTCCCCTCTTCAGCTCAGCGAGAGGCTTGATGTGACGCAGGTGCACAATTCCTGCATCACAAATTGTTCAGGCGGGATTTTTCTGCTTTTGGAGGT
Source organism: Embiotoca jacksoni (assembly GCF_022577435.1). Taxonomy (NCBI): domain Eukaryota; kingdom Metazoa; phylum Chordata; class Actinopteri; family Embiotocidae; genus Embiotoca; species Embiotoca jacksoni. The sequence continues at coordinate 13,991,449 of NW_027185403.1, forward strand.
GGAACGTTTCCTTTCACTTTTCCTGTTCGCTCTTTGCACCCGATTTCAGATTCATCTTTTTTTTTTTTTTTTTTTTTTTTTTTTTTAAGCTTCCACTCCTGTGGGATGCATCGACCTGAGCAATGAGGAAAGCAGAGGAGTTTGTTGACGGCTCAGCAGCCCGGCAGAGGAAGGCGCACGTTTTGATTTCTCATGGAGCAAGAAGCCACCGACATATGTCACCCTCCACCCAGTGAAAAAGGTAAAAGGTGATGCAGCTCTGCAAGAGCCTGAATGTGACAACAACAATGTCAAACAAAGGTGCCACATGCCTCTTAGAAGAGGCTGCATTTCTACAGGCTGTTCAGGTCTCCTAATATTTTCTACAAACTTTCTTTAATTCCCTCTTCCTTATGTTTAGACTGCACGTAATGTCAAAACAACTATAAATCTCATGAAGCGTTTCAAATCATGTTTTTCACTTTTGAAAATGTATTATTTCACATCCACTTGATCCCCACCTTGTTATCTGCTTACATTGTTCCACATGGATTTGATGGTTGACTCATTAATATGACAAGGCTGTTGTCTGGAAACACTTCTTACTACAGACTAGATTTCAACTAGTTTGGCCCACTTAACCACTTTAAATATCTGTGGGTTGTTTAATATTCATTAATACTACTACAATTATAGCCTGATCATAATTGCAATGTTTTATTTTTTAATATAATCATAAATATCATTTTAATGTGATTTTTTTTTTTTTAATAAGAAAAAATAAATGATACATTTTTCTACTGCTGCCATGAAATTCATGATTTGTACTTACTATGTAACAGACAGATCAGTTATTATTCACCCCCTCTGCTCGAGTTCTTATTATTGGCTTCAGGTTTCACCTGCCAAGTTTCTGTTCACGTTTCTATTATGCAATATCACATTATAACTCACATTTTCTCATTGCCACCTAAAAGCAAAAGGTACCTTTTTAATCTTGTCCATAAAAAGGGTTTTTGAATTGTTTCCAGATGTCTTTCTCCCTGACAGATATCTTTGTATATGTTTAAACCAGGTACATGATTCCTATCAAACACTGATGAAGCATTTGATGAAGTCATTCCCTACAAAGCCAGTCATATTTTTTTTTTAAGTCTTGTGCACTGCAGCAACTACTTGACTGAAATACAAACATGGTAATGCTGATCTTTTTTTTCTTTTTTTTTATTACATTTGAAACACATTTTTATTTCAAGCAAGTGCAAAGGATTAAAGGCTGCATTTCCTCACTGTTCACCTTTGCACTTGTGTATTACGTTGTGTGTTTGTCCATTTTTTTGTCTTAATGCCAGACTGCACAGCAATTTTCTCTGCAACAGAAGTAAACCTCGAACCCTGATCTCGAAGAAAACGCCCCATTAATTTAGACCTGCATAAATACTGAGGAAAGCCCCGCTTCCATGTAATCATTTTGTCCAGTATACGGGGTAAGTAACGCAATTGCTGGGACTCGGTGAAAGAAAGGCAAGAAAGAAATAAGAGCCGGTTATCAAGGAATATAACTGTTACAACAAACAAGAAGAAAAGCAACACAGAAGAAAGGACAGAGGAACAAGAGTTGTGTTTTTCAGATGTTTTATATTTTATATATTATTGATGACGGCAGGAAAAAAAAAAAAATACAGATTTATCTCCCTTTTGTTTCTTAATGGTTAGAGAAAGCCTATTAGATGAGGGGATCAGAAATGAAAATTCTAAAAGGATGAATAGCTCGATAAATGTAAACAGACAGAGAGAGACAGACAGAGCTCAAAGGAGGGTCTGAACGTCACAATCAAAGAAGAATAATGAACGGTGAGGCGCTTCCCACTGCTGAGACCCCCCCTTCCCACCAGTTTACTCCAAGTAACGCAGTGTGAAATGGAAAATAGGTCTACAGACACAGTGTTGTCAACAATCATCAAGTCAGAAATTCAGAGGGAGATCTTACACTTAGGCTCAGAATGCAAGTTTCCACTTTGGGCTTTGTCATCTAGGCTATGTTTCTTCTATTTTTCTTTGTTTCCCCAAACTTCTTCATCAGCCCATCTGTATCTGAAAGGTGAATTTCTTAACTGCCATTAGACAGTCGGCTACTGTCGTCGTCTTTGTCACGTAGTCGTTGCGGTGTGGCTATCGCTAGCAGGCTCTGGCTGGGCTCTGCATCCCAGGGCGTCTGGGATGTCCCTCAGGATTTGATATTGAGGGCGCGAGCAGACCTGTCGTGGTGCCAGTCCCTCAGACGGGCATAGCGGGGACTCTGAATCTCAGTGAGGAACTTTTCCCTGACCGCAGGCAACACAGATATGAAACAGAGAAAGACATGGAGGAAATGGATTGCAGGGGAGAGAATGAATAAAAGAAGAAGGGCAGAGCAGACAGTGGAGTGAAGTGCACAAATTGAAAAGGTGAAGAAAAAAAAATATAACAGGTTAAACAGCATAGACAGGAAAAAAAGATACAGCAGGTTTGAAAGGCAAATATTCAATAATAAGAAAATATTTAATAATGTTTTTAGAATTGAAATTTTTGATATGTTGATTTACTTTCCTGCTGAGAGTTTGATGAAAAGATTGATCGTCAGATCTGTCTGTACTAAACTGAGCTAGCTGGTTGTATCTTCATATTAAACAAAGACTAGAAATGGAGGGAAACGGTGAGCCCGGTTCTGTACCAAGGTAACAAAAACACATCATATCTTGTTTGTTTAATCTGCAGAAAAACCTGAAGTGCAAAAGTAACACATTGTAGGTTTTGTTTTGATTTGTTTTTTAACAGGCTGGACTATATGTGCTTCCCAAGAGTACAATGCACCCAGCCAAATTATAGCCAGATTAAGGTAGATGCGGATCGGCAAATTTGGTTCGCTAGCGTTATCTTCCTGCTTCTAGTATTATGTTAGAGTTAACTGGCTGCTGACTCTAGCCATATATTTATCATAGAAACATGACAACAGTGTCAATCCTCTCATCTAAACTTTGACATGTTTTGCTCATTACCTTTGTTGCTAAACTGAATTCTGCCATGGAGCAAATTATTGCACACATCATGCAATTTATAAATGTAAAAGACAAACGCATGCCAGTGTGTAAAGCTTCAAAATTACGATTACTACACAAAACTAGACAAAAGATTTAAAAGGCGAAATATTCCAAATAATAGCCTAACTGAAGCCAGACACACACACACACACACACACGGGTGCACAAACACAGATACCCGTGACTGTTCCAATCAGCGTCACTCAAGTTTGTTACCTGGCCCTCTTCATGTTTTCATCATCTGGGTCCTGCACTGAAAGACCCAGGAGAGACACACGTCACTGATCAAGAAGGGGACACACACCTACTGTTGACCTTTACCAGGGAGCCAGCTGATTACAAACCGAGACAAAGTATGAAAAGTAATAATACTCATTATGTTTCATTTCTGGCTGATTTCCATCGCTGTCATTGAAGACAGCGGCTGTTAAGACACTGCTCCCCAAATTAAAAATGGACAAACCCGTTATCCACCTTTTCTATGTCACTCGTTCCGATTCAGATTATAGATATCAACTGTTTAGTCACGAGACTCTTCCTCCTGCGCCTCATCTTGACTACCAGAGGCACACCCCACCCATCACTCCGTTGTCTGACTCTGGTTTACGCCTGCCTTCGGCCCCGACTTACTGAAGTCGGTGCCTGTGAGCTGAGCCAGGATGCGGAAGGAGCGTGACTGGGTGGTGCCAGTGCGGGGCTGCCAGTCCTCGGTGTCCTGGATCAGCCTCTTCTTGCTGCGGTCGTTGGGGATAAAACAGGGTAGGTTCTCCACCCTGAGGCCGTGCCTGCACACACACACCCAGCAGCAGCACACAGCAGGCGTGATTAACACAATCCCATCGACAGACTACCCACTCACACCAGCCTAATCAGGTGACCTTGAAAATAGAGGACATCCTGAACAGATCATGCAATACTTAATGCTGTCACGCAGTACAAGTACTAATGGATACCCATTACCAAGATTTCTCACGGGCACACTGCAGACTCTCGTAAATGGACATTGTCGATCATATTTATAACGGTCATTAAAATAAATGGGAGCAAAGAAGATAGACTTCAGTACCTGGCCTTGTTTGTGGAAAATATCTAGCACAAATTAAAGCTTTGTGTTTTTCGATAAACAACTTAAGCAGCACCAAAAGAAGCTTTTCATTTCAAACATGTTTTCCATACAGCTGTAGGCCGAGTGCAGCATGCATTCATCAACAAGCAAGTCGAGGATAAAAGATGAACAGTCACTAATGAACTGCCATCTCTGGTAGATTCACCGATTGGGTTTACAGAACAGAGATCATCAGCTCGTCTCTCTTTTCATAAACAGCCTCACTGTAAAAAACTACCAAGCTGACAACCCAGCCAGCATGCAGCTTCCCCTTACTTGGCCTGATGGTAGATATCATCATAGTAAGTGGCTTCACTCCTGTGGAATAGACCAAATGAAGCCTCATGAAGTTAACAAACAAAAGAGAAATGATAGAGGGGAATAAATAAAGATAGCATAAGATGTTAACAAGAGCTTATGATGGCATTATAATGTCTTAGTTTTGTCCTAATAAACATGTAAAATTGTCCAATATGAAAAACCTGATGGTTCAGTTTAATTATACGAGAGTGGATCAATAAGTTCCGAGACTGCTCCTGTTGTCCGTGATGTCTCCGTAGACATGACCAGAGGTCGCACATCAAATTGTGTGAAAATTCTGGAAATCATGAACAGAGACCCTTAAAATGCTTCAGGAAGCCTACAGCAACGAAGCACTGAGCTCAGAGAGGTGTTTCGAGTGATCTTCGCGTTTCTAAAGTGGCAGAATGTAACTGTCCAAAACCAAAAAAGGCGCATCAGGTCAGGGGTGCAACCAGGCGGGTTTTCTTTGGCATTTGTGGGGTTGTGCACCGTTGTTTCCCAGCGTCACACCGTCATCAGAGTTCTAGTGTTGTGTCTATGTTGTGAGGCGTTCGGGGGAAAACTTTCAGTGCAAACGACCTGAACTTTGCGATGGCAGTTGGGTTCTCCACAATGACTCACTGCACATTGAAAACTGGCAAGTTTCTCACCCACAAAAACACAATCGTTTCTCTCTCCCCTGCCGCATTTGGCTCACTGCTACTTCTTTTTGTTCCCCAATAATTTGTCACAAACGTTGATATGCGCTCTCTGCTCAACTTTCAGGTGCACAAAATATCACCGACAAGCACGTGTAACCGAGATGCTGATTTTGATCAAGCGACAAATGTACTCATTACCTAACTGACTCAGAGTTATACCTTCCTCCTGCTCTGTGCACGTCACAATGCGACCAGTCTCTGAACTTATTGATCGATCTTTGTACCAGACTCTGACAAGAGATTGCAAAATATGAAGAAATTTCTTGTAGATAAAAGGATGTTTTTAAGTTATTTTAATTCAAAACAGATTTGTTTAGAATTTTTTTTTTTTTTAAATCACAACTAGTTATAACTATTAAAGATATGCCACCAGTGAGGGGGTGCAAGCACACACTGCTTATTATGCTTGTTTTAATAGGTCACTATACTAAAAAGGTTTGGACGTACTGTATATGTGTGTGACTGACAATCTAAAAAGGCAAACAAACAAACAAACAAATATTTTATACTGGACTGCGAATGAAAAAAAAAAATACTAACTTGTCAAGAGTTTCCATCTGTGGAGTTAAAAGAAAAGAGGAAAACAAAGTGAGAGAAAGATGTCAGAGTTCAGCTTTTGTGGGAAAAGCGCAATACAGAACATGTCAATAGGTGACAAAGGTTGCACACAAAAGAAGATCAAAAGTACTGCAAAATGCAGGAAGGATGCAAGAGGTGACACTATACATGCCGTTATTGTCAGCAGGCTCTGGGAGAGGACAGCATTGTTGTCAAATCATCTATTGTTCCCGTGACCCAAAATGACTCAGTAGCCTGGCACAAAACCTTCGCTGTTCTTCTCTCGTCCCGCTACACAAATGCTTTATAGAGTTATGTAAATGGCCCTAGAAGTTGCCTAATTTCTGTGCCACTGCACTCAGTCAAATAATACTTGTGCTTCGATATCCCATAAATAATGATAAAAGCCATAACAGTTATGCATTATGTCAGTTTAAGCTCTGTGCAAACAACATAACACAAATTCCTACGTCAGGTCTAGACACATTAGACGTATGTCATATGTCTCTACTCTTTTCAGAGATGACCAGAGAAATGTGTTTGCAGACATCTACTGAGAAACTCTGCAAGCATATGAAGCTTCTCTGGAGAAAGCAAGTAAGGTTGCTTAAAAATTTTTTTTTTTTTTAAAGAGCACCAGAGCAGTAAAAACTGAATATTTGAGTGAGTCTAAATACAGTAACAGACCACATCTCAGCAGTGGTTGCAGTCAGAGCACCACCATGACCCAAATTACAGGATCCAGACCAGCCTAAACTCCAAGACCATTTCATGCCATTCTGCCACTTTCAGGATTACCCAAAATATTTTCAACGATTCCTGCAATCCTTGTAAAGTCTGAAAACTGAGCGATAAAATAAAAACAACCAAAAAAATCTGAAGGCAAACTGATCAATGAGGCTTTCAAAGAGAGACTGAAACTTCACTTTCTAGAACAACAGATCAGATATTTACTTAAAGGACGACATATTTCTCTCGAAGCTTGCAAGACATCTTGTTACCTTCTGGCCTATAAAACTTATTTCCTTCATAAATTAAATACAACTTTTTTTTTAAATTGTCCTCATCAGGGTAAACCGGGTAAAAGATGCACCGTGATTTCCCTCATTACTCCCCTGATGTAAAAAAAAAAAAAAAAAAAATATCTGTGTGGTCCTTCAACTTGTGTAGTTCAGGAAATGTTGAGTGAGACTAAATTTCAAAATAAGTGCGATGCAATTTCTGGTGACCTCCCCGCAGAAGTCAATGCTAATAGCGAGGGGGTTAAACGTATTATTAAAAGCATATATTTTGACTGATGTAGTGATTTTTTTTGTTGTTGTTGTTGTAAAGAGAAACCCCAGCAACTACAAAGCAAATACTAACAACAACATTTTTTGAAAGTTTAGAATAACTACTTGGCTCAAAAGGTCAGTGCAGAGTAAGTTCGAACACGTTTCCACGGACTTGAGAATCCACTCTATCATTTTTCTCCAGCACAATACTCACAGGAGATGCAAGACACAATCCCAGTCAGTCAATAACTCATCTGTGAAATCGCAAATCAGTTCTCCAAAACATTTTGTGCGACACAATGTTACAAATTCTGTTTTTAAAATTACTTTTCAGTATCTCTCACACACGCACCCCTCATTTCAGAGGACATTCATTAACTTACCTTGGCTTAAAGTCTTTGTACAAAATTGTCATTATGAGGACTTTTTGTTTTATGTCTACAAAATAGATGCTCCCCCCCAACAAAAATTTAACTGAGTAAACAGATTGTTATCCCCACAACATAACTAATACAAGGACACAAACACACACATCCAGTGAGGAGGGAAGAAACTGGAAGAAAAAAAACTCTATGAACTAAAATAAATCAGAATGTCTACAGTCATCAGCCTGTTTATAGGACTCTCACACTGTGACTGATTATTGGCACGTCTATCACTCATCGACCTTCACAGTAGAGGTCTTTCAGCTGGAGCTTGACCTGCATAGTTCAGCTAAATACTCCCCGAGTCTACTGTATGATGGCAGCCGACTATGGCTGCTGGCATGTTTGGCAACAGCACGAGTTTAGACAAAAGGCATCATACGTTTAACATCTTGCGTGTCAAAATATTGTCAGAGTTGCTTATCTACTCTGTAAATGTTTCTTGAAGTCTGCAACAGTATTTTGGCAAAATCCTGCAGCAGTGATTAAACTACATTTATCCAAATCCTGAAGGAGTCATTTCCTCATTTTAGTGTTAAATTAGAAGGCTGAGACATCAAAAAAATACCATTAAAACCACATTAGTCACGTTGCGGTTCTAAAGGTAGTAGTGTTCATTTATCCACCTACCCATTCTGAGGCTGCTGTGTACTGGCATGGCCCTGTGAGTGTGCAGTGTTAAGTTTAGGCGAGTAGGTCACGGGTTTAATAGCAGGTCCTGAGCTGGCACTAGCACCACCTGCTGTAAACGGCCTCGCCATCTTGTTAATGGTTGTGCTCGGGGCAAAGGAGTACTTTGGCTGAACAGAAGCCGTAGTGTCCTGTGAGGATGTGGGAGAAGGAGACAATGCAGCACAGTGCAAGACATGCAGTTAGACATTTTCCACACGCAGAAAAAAAAACTTCCTTCTGCTGTTGCACAATCCCATACTTCTCCACTCAGTCCAACATTATTTTCTCAGAGCAAATGATTACACCGTACCAGAGTAGCAGCTCTGTCAAAGCCTGCAGGCTTTTCTCTACACACGGAAGAAGTGCTTAGGAAGTGTGAACACAGCCATTTTATTTGTGTTGGCTGTCAGCCAAGGACCAGCCAGAGTAATCTGCTTCTGCTGGTAAAATGAAAACGCTCAAAGTGAGAAACTGTCATATATAACTGACATATCTCACTAATGAGATTTCTCTCTGAGCATTATGCAGGGTCTGCAAAAGTGCACCTACAAAAATGGAACACTGACTTTGTGTTTGTATGATGTGCCAACTGCTTCACTAAAGCACACAGCAGTTCATGACACCATTGTAGCACTCGGACTGTAATCAGTGGTAGCTCTCAAGAGGGTCGACAGTGAGACTGAATGCATCAGTATTTATGTGCTATCGGGGATTGTGCAAGGCATGACAAAATAAACTACAGGAAATTACAAACGTAACATTCACAGCACTCCATCCAGCCAACAACTCATTTAGCCGCTCACTGATGCTTGGCTAATGCACGGCGCATGGACTCTGAGAACTCGACAACACAGGTGATTCAGATGAATTTAAACACAAAGTGACACAACAGGCTGCTGAGTCCAGTTGTGAGTAACAAATTGAGGAAGTTTCCAATACAATGTATCCAGTAACAGGCCATGCCAAACCATCCAGGTGTTCATACAGAGGTGAGCTCAGTTAAAGGTACTGTAAATATGGTCTTACCTTCTCGTCTCCAACTGCTTTGAATGCTCTGAAGAAAGAAAGATAGAGACTCCGATTAAAACATTGTTTCATAAAAAAATAAAAAAAAATAAAAAAATAAAAAATACATTACAGAAGTTTCAATGGTTCAAAGAAAAAGCCTCCAGACCAAGATGCTTCTTTGTTGATTCTCCTTTCAAAACTATGTATAATTTTTAAATAAACTGAACAATTGATGAGTGTATTATCATTATTGCGAAAAAAACATGTTTACTCTAATTTACTCCAACTAATAATGCAAGACTATTCCTAAAACCAAATTAAATAATGTTATTATATTGTTCATTTTACTAAACTAAAATCACACTAATAAAATCTATAATAAATATAGTCAGATTAAAGTGGGGCCATTACAAGGTGAAATATCAAATAATGGATGAAATCCCACATGACATTGTAAATGTTTTATAGAGGGACTTTGGTAATAACGTACTGGAATTACTATTATGCCCCTAAAAGACACCTGAATGATAGAGAATACACTAAAATCATCAATCAGAAAACTGTAAAATCTACTGGATTCATGGTTGACCGTTTGGATTATAACTTCACCTTTCTTTTCCGATCGAAACATGTGGCTTAGGTGAACTGGACTTGTTCTCTTGTACTGCTTATGTCTTTAATGCCGCATGGACTCCGCTCCAGGTCCACATCTCAACTAGTAAATTTAGCAGTAAGATGATACAAGTGACAGGAATGATGGAAGAAAATTAAAAAGAAAGGAACTCGGTGGTAAAATCCCTGAAGTTACTCTGTTGAGTAATAATAAACACCCAAACCTCACTACATGTTCTACATGTCTTGGGCTGTCCACAGATTGGAGCCAAGATAACAACAAGTGTCACAATGCTGTACGCTTCTTAACTCTAATCCCAGGATTCAGATTACTGTGATGCCGTTTGCCAACTGGAGCAACGCAGCAGACGTTCATTAAAATATCTTTACACATTTAACATGGAGGCAGCCAGCTTTACAATACTCCTAAAAATAGCTAAACATAAATCATTAGCATCTCCTGACCAATATTTGCATGCTCCCCAAAAATACAATAGGGTTAATGAAGAATGGACCGGCCCTGCGGGCACCCTCACTGTTTCAGGCTATAATCACACAGAAAACAATGGACAGCACTTCCTGCGACAATGAGAAATGAACAACCGCTCATGTCAATGCCTGCTCAACCACTGATAGAGCAACGTTAAAGACAGGAAGACAGCAGGGCTGAACAGACAGAGAGCAGCGAAGGGAAGGCAGACCGACATGTCTGCACGTCACATTTCTGAGAAGACAAATCAATGTGACACTTATCGCGCTCAAGTTCACCTAAGCCCACAGTTTGATGAGTCACGCTCAGGAATGCGTTATGATGGCTGTTCTGTAACTGTATTTATTTTGGCAAACTGGTCTTCAATGAGCAAATGCGGAGATGATTAAGTCACCATTTCTTGGAAGAAATTAGTTTGGCCTACAATGAAACTGAATATGCTCACTGTATGAGATCATTTCCTACCTCATTTCATGGATCACTTGTTTTAGCTGAAGCATGCTTGGCTTTAAAGGTGATGCGAGATAAAGCCAGAAATTTCCACAGAAATAAAACCCTCCCATGATATTGTAATCAACTTTGCACACATTGCCGACATGCTCCAAGCACAACACTGTAGAAACACTGAAATACAGACCTAATGTACCCCTGTAGCTGCTGCATGATCTTCCCCCTTTGAAGCTGAAAAAAATCTATTGCCCATATTTTTCTTTTATTCCACTCCCTATAAAAGGCTCTGGATAAAGCTTATACCTCTCATAATAAAAAAGACACAAGATGATCATTGGTGCTGAACAACATGAGACACTAAACCAAACAATGCACCATATCTCATCACCGTGCAGCTGTCCTCCTCTCTTGACATAAATGAACTGTGGATGGCAGCCAAGATACGAATAAATAAAACTGACAATAGCTCCTCTCTGAGAAGTGTTTTGGGAAAACAATATTTGCTTGTCTTACAATACAATAACAATAGGACAGGGTGAGATGGAAAGAGGAGGCTGGGGATTCATGGAAAGGGAGTCATAGGTGAACAAAAAAAAAACAACAAAAAAAAGAGGAGTGGAAGAATGTGAACTGTTTACAATAGCTGGACTCCACAAGGAGATGAGAAATAGAGGAGGCTGACCACAGAGTTCAGGAAAAGTATGGATAGTGTTAAGTCAATATACTGGCTCATTACCAGTTCATCAAAATATTACACCACTCCCCACGGTGGAAAAGTGAAAGAAGAAACCTTTTCTTTCTTCAAATAGACTTATGACTGGCCCAGTAAGAATATGTTCTTCTGGTTATTTCACACACAAACAAACAGTTTCTTTTGGCATGAAATTTCACTTAAACTACATCAGTAATCGATAAATGTGTCTTCTTTCACAGTAAGAAAAATTGTCAAACTACTGCATGGGAAAAAACAAACAAAAAAACAAACAAATCTCAGCAGAGAACATCATGTCATTCAATTCTCACAGGGTCTTTTTTTATTTTTTCATTTTCATTTTATTTTCCTTCACATTCTCAAACTCCAACCCATCAGTCTATCGCTTTCTCTCCCTCACACTCCCTTTAAGGCATTTAGTGGGTTGAAGTATAGTGCACAACCTCCCAGAATGCATGCAGAAAATAAAACCAACATAAGGAATGTATCCTGTTGGCTTTATGGGGAAAGAAATTGCAGGTCTTTGCTGGCATAGAGACGGATGTTTTAATACGTCAACCAGATTCAGTAACTCTTCTTATTCCTGGGCATAATAACCTTCTGCATTATTTGGTAGCACTGAACTACCTGTTACTCACAAAACTGCAGTAGTAGTAACACTCATCTCAAAAATCTAGTCTGAATGGTTTTATCCATCAAATGTCAGAAAACTGTTTTCCCATTTAATTTTCTACAGTCTGAGGCGACGTCTTCAAATGTTTGTCCAAGTAACAGCTTTAAATCAACAAATGGTAGTCATGCTTGCTCAAAAGTGACTAAAACGATTATTCAACTATCAAAATTAGCTGATAGTTTAATCAGTTTATAATTGAAGCTCCATTGTATATCAATTAGTAATACATGTCAGCTTCCTGTCTCCCAGTTTGATGTTACAACATCCCCAGTTGACACAATTTTAAAAGGGGAACATGAATGGGCAGCTCCATTAGATTTAGTGGTCAGAGTAGAGAAACCTATGCCGCCCAGCTGTAAAAAGAGCCTTGAATATGCCGAGTAACATGAAGCCAATGTTCACCAGAATCTCTGACTCTGAAACTATTTCTCCAAGTAATTTCTCTGCTCTCTGCGAAAGTCATAGAAATGACCTGCGGCTATTCGGTCTCTCGTGAAACGAAGGAAACAAAGACGATTTATAAGAATTTAACAGCTGAGTCTCTTGGTAGGCAACAATAAAGTGAAGATAAGACAGCTATTTTAACATTACTTATGAGGATCACAAAATCAAAATGAGTCCCATGACAGCAGCCAGCTCATCTTTATTACTGAACAAGTCAATACTGTCTCGTTTTCTGAGGGTTTTAGTTTCTTGAATGATTACATTTCACCTTTCTTCAGGAGGAAAATCTTTTTTTCTTATAATTAAGCTCCAGATGAAACGTTTTGGCTTCTACTCCACAGAGACCCTTTGTCGAGACTTTCTGGCAAGACTTATGTGAGCAGGTATGTGTGCAGCCTATAGGAACGCTATCCAGTGCTAATTAAAATTACTTGAGTGCAATCTTTCTTATTTTTTTTTTATTTTCCTGGCCCACACTTAACAACAAAGTGTTTTAATCTGAAGGAAGTTTCCCTAATTTTATTTAAAAGTTGAGGCACAGTGTAAGATACCCAAGGTTCCTCTGAAAATGGTTTATTTGAGCAGAACAAAGTGTTTCCACCTAAAAGCAGCTGGCATTAATATCTGCTGCCGAGTGCAGACAACTCCCCCCTGCTCCTGCTTCTTTAGGACGATAAGGACAGAATATAACTGTTAGAAGTAAGCTAGAAGGAATTCAGAGCAGGAACCTCTACCATTACTACACAATCCTCTTGTTACTTTAAGAAATGATAACGCCGAGAGATTTTTAAACCTGTATTTAGATTTGAATCAGCATCAAAACACACAGTGATTATAACGCAGAACTTTGGAGAATACTTAGATCCTGGCAATACTTGCATTGTATGATATTAAATTGTGCAAAATTTTAAGTTGGTCAGACTGATCACCACTAAGTTAGTATGTTTTTATATGTATATACACTATATACATATATAATTACACCTATAAAGAATAATATCATTGCATTTTGTAGGATTACTCCAGCCTGAATTGTGCACCTGTCTTATGAGTGTGGCTGCTAATGCACAATGCACTAAGCAGTCATTTGTTTCAGTTAGTGGATGCCAACAAGACTTTGGCAAACATTTTTAGGAAAACAACATGGGACACGTTAGAAAAGCCAAAAATAGACCACCTAAATCTGCTTTTCACAGCAACAACTCTGTAAAGATTATAGAGGGGGCAATAAAACTGCAGTTTGCAACTCTGTCATATCTATGTTGGTGGAATTGGGTGCACTTTAATGCAAAAATGAAGGTCAGACCATGAATCCAGGAAGATGATTTTGTCTTTTAAACCTCACAATTGAGGATTAATGACCAAAAGCATGCAATGCTTAATAAAAGGGCCATGTGGGGGTATTATCTGAACCTGTAGTTCTTTCTTGGCTCATGGACTAACTTTTCGACAAATTCCACTGAAATCTGTTCAGCAGTTCCTGAAATATCCTGCGGTAAAAGACAAAGAGACAAACAGGATCAAAGGCATAACCTCCCTGGCAGAAATAATTACTTTTTCCCACAGTATATTTTTAGTGGGGCTATGACTTTAGAGCCAAACTGAATTTGAGCCAGGTCCAAATATAAAACTAATTTAAGCCTTGGGGAAGTAAAATAATGGCACTTGTGTACTGATAATTTTAATGTATTTTGCAACCATCTGTCACATTGGGGGGAAATTTCAAGGACATTATGGTATCTCATCTTGTCCGAGTAAGAATAAAGGAGGGTCTGTGTTTTGTGGTGATTTATGCTGCTGTTGGAGCGAGATAAAACGGAAAGGTTAGTGATCATGGAGCATTTCGTTGCATCATGCATTGTCAGACGACTTACTTGCTGAGGGTGAGGGTGAGAGTGTCTGTTGCTGCTCTGATCTTATTCTGTGCCTCCACGTGGGTCATATCCTCTGCATTGGTGTCACCGATGGAAACCACCCAGTCTCCCACACCGACACCGGCCTGAGCTGCCTTTCCGCCCGGCGTCAGCTGGAGGAAAAGACAACAAGAGAATATGGACAGACGTCAGAGGACTGTGATGACAGGGACAACAGAGAGGGTGAAAACAAAACATCTTTTCAGGGGCAGAAGTACAACAGAAATCACATCACTGATTATCATTTTGACCAATTAAACAAATACTAATATGAACATGAGAATTCTGTTATATTTGTATTCAATATGAATGGATGAAATAATCCAAATCTTTCAAAACAAAACGCACATTTCAGGGTTTTTTTTCCCTGTTGTCTTTAAAAAGGAATATTTATTTTAAAACAACAGCAGAAAAACAAATACTGAAAGTTTCATTGTGTGACCACACTACCAACCAATTATCTCAGTAATCATATCAGTAGATCAAACCAAAATGCAGGAAATGTAAACACAGCAAAGGTCATGTTCGGCTGACTTTGCTGTAATGTCTGTTAGGACTTAATCAACGAGCGGAGTCTGTGTTTCTGGGTTCGTTTCACTCAACACTACCAGGAACAGGCACCACAGGTCAGCATGATGTCATCAGTCAGCAGCATATGATTTACTGCAGATGTGACTCAAGACTATGAGAGGAGCGCTTTATAGCTGCAGACAAGGACTATATGTTGCCGAACATAAATCTGTCATTTACTGGAATGAACCATCCACCTTTTCCCATTCGGACAGGTAAGTCATTGACTGACAAGAGAATGACATCACCGTCTCAGGCTGTCACACAGACGGCAGACGTATTTGAGTCATGGCTGAGGTATTGTTAGAACAGGAAGAACCTGACATAGTCTCTATAGGCAGTAATGGTTTTCTTGATGTGCACATACTACACTAGCTGCCATGTCTTCTATCTCCACTAATATACAGAGCACAGATGCCAAATTGTGGTTAGTAAGGGCTTAGTCAGCTCGCCCATGCGGCTTAAGGAAACTCAAGACTTGGGTCAAATTCTCAGATAACTGGAGAACAAAGTGTTCAGCATCAGATAAGTGAGCGAGAGCCAGGATTTCTGGCAAAAAAAAACTATTAGGATTACTCTCTGATGTCACGGATCCCTGCAAATGTTAGCTCATCAAAAGCTCAGAGGACTCGGCGGTTCAATCAATAGCTTTCTGCCATGTTCAGCTAAGCTATCACACTTGCCACTTTGATTCCGCACATTAAACATAAACACTCAAGTGAGGGAGGAGGTAAAATGCTCAGTAAACTGATGACAGCTCGGGTTGAAAAACTCCTCTGTGCCCCACATAGACAACAAAGTTAAAGGCGGTCTTGAATCAAAACATGGCAAAGCTAAAAATAGGGAGAAATGCATTCCTCAGAGGAAATCCAAGTTACACTACATTTTCAAACATCACTTTAATTGTCTTTGATTTGCACTCACTGGAAGCAATTAGAGGGGTTAAGAAATCATTTATCCAGTTTAGAAGGAGCTTCAAAGAGTTTTAACAGCTTACACACAAGAGAGAAACAGCTATGACATGGACACATGCGACGTATCCTGAAAAAGGTCCACAGCCTGGCATAATGCTACGGCGCTTCACTACAGAGAGCTGCAGTCCTGCTTCCTTTCCGTTTTTTATACTGGATAATAAAACTTCAGCATCTCCACATTTTGCCAAAATCAAACAATTATTTCATTAGATTTAAACAACAACATGTCCTATTAGTTTTGGCCACACGAGCACTGTCAAAGCCTCATGGGAACGGCACCTGTTTAATGCTGATAAAAATGAACACTTTCTCATCTCCATTAAGATGAAGAGGTTGAAGAATGTTGACCAGTGCAGTGTTAGATGGTCATGCAGTGTCAGATGTGGACAGAAAACCCCATTGATTTCAGATAGAACTAAAAACGAAGCTCCTAACCAGAGTTACAGTTAGAAATTTAGCAAGCAAGTGCAATGGACAGAGTCAATACAGTCTACACCACCACCAAAACAACAAATGATTGAATTGATTGATTTATTAACTAATGGTATCTATACCTCCAGTAAAGTTTCAAAAACCGAAGTTGTTGTGGAGGGTCAGAGTTTTCCACCACCTGATGTACACACTGTATCACCATTATAGAAGATTTATTGCACTGCAAGATAAAAAAAAAAATATATATATATATGTATATATATATTTTATATATATATAAAAACCGATATATAAAGCTATAAAGGCTGTAGATTGTAAATTTTGTGCATGCGTGTGTGTGCAAGTTGTGTTGATGGATACAGACACCTGTGCTCCTGGCTCAGGTTCAGAGTGCAGCTGCTCCCTCACTTGAGAAGGCAGCTGTTAAAGTTGCTGCGCTCAGACCTTTGCTTGGTAGAGGGGGTCAGAGAGAAACCCTATACCCACCACCTCCTCCTCCTCCACCCCACAGCAGTTTGTCAATACAGCGAAGGACACTGGAAAACATGGTCTTGTTCTTGTTCTTGCAACACACCGCGCCGCACCGGACCTCACAACAAGCGGGGTATTTAACATGATGGTGTAGCCATGCACCACAAACACAGCCTCCTGAAGTGGTCAAGTCCTCTTGTAACAAATGAAAAGCCTGCTCGGTGTGTTTCAAATCATTTTGTGCAAATGTGACTGGAGCTCACTTCTCAATAATGGCATGACATTTGTGCACCTTACCCTATTCACAACTACGCGTAACAGCTAGTCGCCGGATTCAAGGCTTTTTGGCAGAGCACGGCAGCAAAGCTGTTTTGGTATGCTATCGAATTTCAAAGCATTAGCCAACCTTTCAAAATGCAACGTCTTGAATTCCCCTTTGAAGCGTTTCCCTTGCGTGAACCTATAGGTAAGCCAGGGCCTCATACTTGTTCTCGGCAGCCCACGCTTGTTTTTGGTTAAACTAATAATGCACTGAAATTCATCTCCAGCCGGTGATATACTGGCTCTGTAACTCGGCACCAGCTCACTTTTATTCTTTCCACGGCTATTTGGGGGCCAAGAGACAGTCTGTCCTTACATCACTCGCACAGCACAGCTGATGCAAAGCCATAAATATCACTCTGAGAAATGGAAAACCAAACCTGCAAGTATGTGGTCCGCCCCATAATGACTGCAGTGAAACACCTAGCACTAACTCACCTTAAAACACTGCTCACAACAAGAGACATTTACATCCAACCAGAAGAAATGTCCCCCACGGCCAATCTATCAGTACGCACTGAATTATTAATTCACCCCTCTAACAAGGCCTCTTTTCCCACAGTTTTTGTGTGTGTGTGTGTGTGTGTGTGTGTGTGTGTGTGTGTGTGTGTGTGTGTGTGTGTGTGTGTGTGTGTGTGTGTGTGTGTGTGAGCGAGGAGTGTTTAAGAGGATACCAGTGCTAAAGCAACAGATGGTCTAAAAGTCAGACAGAGACAGGGAAACGGGAACAGAAGACCCGATGACACATCCAGCTGTGGTTGTGGAGGAGACATTCACAAATCTCTCCACTCACTTATTGACATGACATCACTTGTAATTTCCTCCGTACATTTGATTTCAGCACTGTGGCATGTGTTTGACGATAGAAACCAGATGGTGCCCCAGAGGCTCGGTTATGGCATCATGATGTTTATGGAATCGCAATGGCACAAGATCTGGGGCAGATATATGGACGGACTCCTCCGTGGAGTTGTAGGGCTGCCCCACTATGGGCACTATGAACAAAAGCGACGTTACGTCCTGTTGGAACAGGAAGTTAGCACAAATGTGGAGAGAGCTACGAGTTTCCTAAAGTAGATCTCCATCTTTTCAAGGTCATTGGGGTCTCAGAGAATTAAAAAACCAACGATGCTACCATGAGCACAGAATTACATTAAGCGCCACATTAAAAAGTTAAGTCTGAATTTTTCTGTTCAAGACAAGTACTGGTTAAATGAACACATTAACCAAATAATGGACTTTACAGATTAAGATCTGTTTAGTTGTCACAATAAGCCTTACTAATTTAATGAGAACAGTTGTATGATGTCTTCTTTACTTCAGGGAGAATATTTTTATTATTATTATTGTTATTGTTATTATTATTATTATTATTATTATTATTATTATTATTATTATTATTCCTGACAAAATAAACCTGATGATGTCAATGAGAAATGTAGGACCCAGTGTTTTTAGAGTCTGACTAAAACTATAGTAAAAGTGAAAATGTCTCAACCAATTTCTAAAGCTGTCTCTTGCAAGCCCCTATGACTATAAGGATACAAGCCAAATAGCTTAAGTGTCCCTTTAAATCTCTGTTAAATGCCATTAACATTAAATTTTAACCCTTGTAAAGTTTCTGTTCACCAAAGCTGAGCCCCGACCTGAGGTGGAGGAGTCTGTTCACATCTACTACCATGAGGCTATAGGAAATTAAAATGAGCTGCTTCCCAAGAGTAGAACAAACTAAAACTTATTTTTAAAACTGATAAATGGATGAATACTTATCAAGGTCACAGTTATTTTTTCTTTCACAGTGACTTAAAAGTAATGGCCATCATCCCCTGTGATCTCAGTGGGGAAGTATTCCTTTGAGAGTGTGGAGGAGCCCGTCACATGGATGAGAAACGGGAGTGTGGAAGACATACGAGACACAGAGAGGGGACGGCAGGACTGCCTGTTGGCAGCGACAGTGTGGACATGAGAAAAATCCCTGGAATGCTCAGAAAGCATAGCTTTCCAGACAAGCAGAGGAAGGAAACAAGAGCATGGAAAACCAACTCTCACACACACACGCACACTATTTAGATATAGAAATATAGAATAGTTGTTTTCTTTATGTCCTAATCATCTCAATCTGTCCCAGTGCTCTACAATTTTTAAAAAAAACATCCGTTTTAATAAATCCAGTGTCAAACAATGCCAATCATTGTCTAATCTTTACAACGAGAAAATAAATAAATAAATACAGACGCATTGATCCTTCAGGAGTTATCACTTGAAATCTCCGTTGCCTTCCAGAGATTCAAAGAGCATTTTGTCCTGTCACTCCGCATGTTCTTCATTTTGGAATCGCTTTTAACTGACTGTCTGGCTTCAGATGCTTATCTCATCAGCTACAAGCCAGTAAAGACAGACCACCCACTGAATTAATCTAATGGAAGCCCAATAAATACCGGCTGGGGTTTTCTTCCTGTTACTAAGGGATGCTGTATATCTTCGAGCTTTACAACCCCTCGTTGGGCTGTTTTCATCCTCTCCGACTGTGGGATTCACCGTCACGTCTTTCATGACAAGCATGACAAGAGCCAACAGTCCCGGAGAGGTAAAGAGAAAAAAACTACTGTCATATCTTTATAACTCCTGGACCCTGAGGCCTGCTGGAACAAGCATCAAAGATATTAGCTGCTGACCAGTGTTTAAGGCGCCAACCTTAGAAATACTAGTTTTTTTTCCCTCTAGATACAGAGCAATTTCAACCTTCCACCAAGCAGTCTTTAAAAAAGAAAAAAAATTATGAATCTGCTGGTGGAGAAAGGCTTTGAACTACAGAAAATATAAATCATATTTCTGTCAGTGAGGAAAATAATCAGCACGCGTGATGTACTTGGACTGCAGAAAAACTGGCCCCCACCACCACTTGATGAGTCAAGAGATAATTCAACTAGAACTGCCGACTCACCCCATTGATATTCACCCTATGATCTGTCGAGACTGAAACGCCTCAAAGTCAACGGCTCTATCCCACCAAAAATCTGTTTTGTTGGGGGCCATTTGTCAAATGAGTTGTTTTTTTTACATCCGTTTGGTCTTTTATGGGAAGAGGAAAATGTTTCTCGTCATAAATCCACAGGGAACACTGTTTCTGAGTGCGATGCCTGCCAGAAGGAAGAGAAAATACAAGACATGTACTGACAAGGCTGGTGATAACTGCTGCCCTCACCACACAGCATTACGTCACCTCAGCAGACACACCCACATCAGCAGTGTGATGCTACTTACAACACTTCAGTAGACGCTGCACACCGCATTAAATCAACGCAACGCATAACAGTGCATATGACTGCTGTGTTACATCTGTGTAACTTTCAGCAAAGACACAGAGCATGGAGAGCTCAAATAAATCAATGTTAATCATACATATGTGGTCCAAAACTGACCCAGTCAGAATTGTCTATTAACCCCCAATCACCTCTGAAACAAGAAACAAAAAATATTGAGCTAAACTGATGGATTAATAAATCAGTCTAACACTTATAGATCCCCTCAGCCTCTGAAATAGCAATATAACAATGCCAGTGGAGAATGAGTGCATAATAGAAAACCCGATCTGTGTGCGCAATAGCTGGCAGCAAAGCTGGAATGACTCTGCATGCGTGTGTGGCTGCAAATGTGAGTCTGTATGTTTGTCAGGCAAAGCAGCAATGCACTTATAAGGCCTGGAAAGTGGCCCCTGCTCTGCTCAATGGCAAGAGGAGTTTATAGAGTATTTGAAAATTCATTTAGTGAAAAGGAGGTGACCTAACATGGAGAGTGCACAGCACTCTGCAACAAATGACAGCATGTCCTTGTGACCAGTGAATGCTATACATGCAGAGGCACTGCATGTTAAGACTGACCAGGGAAGGGTTGCTATGAAAGCAGACACCAGTCTGCATAAAAGACCCGTTGCTGTGCCACTATGCATGCTTAATAAAATGATATGAGGTGATATGCATATGCTCAGGTAGGGTCATTATGTGGTGACCAAGCAGGTGCTTAACAGACTCCTGTTAATAGGCCACACTTAGAGGGACATAAAATGGCATCATCGGATGACCCTCCATGCAAATAATTAAGAAGAGTGCAGTGTGTTGCACCGATGCAGAGAAGAACAACAGCAGTTTCTTACCCTTGACACAGTGAGCGGCATGCTGAAGTCCTTGCCACCCTGCAGCCTGAAACCCCAAGGCGCTTGGCCGCTGAGGGTAACGGAGTACATGTTCATAGCCTTGGGGAAGAGAAAGAAGAAGGTCTTAATTAGACAGCAAGCACAGAAAAGGTCTCCCAAGGCCACACACGTCCGCTTCTGCTCTTCTGCCACATCAAAGGTTGTCTGCTTTTGCGTTTGCTTCACACACACACACACTCACACACACACACACACACACTCAATACAGAAAATGACATCCAAGTTGTTAGTCTTTACCAAGCATATAATGTCAAATCCTGCACATTTTTAAGAGTTACCATGTTACAATAACTCATTAAATGTGTCTTTTGAGGTGAATAATCAGTTCTCGGCTAACTGGAAGAACACACAGGAGAATAAAATGTCAGAGCTGCTGCTGCTGGGACACACCAGCATTCCTGAATTTATCAACACACAAACTAAAACATACCTCTTGCGTCATACTCTACAGAGAGCATTTCATATCGAGACAGAATTCAGAGTTTAACAAATAAAACAACGCAAATAAGTGATACATGGAAGACGAGAATCACAAATCTTCTGGACAATAAGAACAGAAGAAACACTTCAAAGTTATCTTCAATATAAGAAACTCTTTAGTCATTACACTAATATGTAGTGACAAACATCTAAATTTGTCTTAACATGTATTAGTATTTTACGTCATTTTTTTTAAATGTTAAAACACAAAAACAGTGTGAAACCGCTTCATCACAAGTATTCATTGACACTGGATGGCAACACACAGAATAACCAGGCAATTTTAAGAACCAAAGGTAACTTGAGATGCCAGGCTATGTCACTGGCTCCCACCACTGACCTCTGTACTTGCACCTCTAACTCCTGCTCCTGCTCCTCCTCCTCAACCCTACCAGGTGTCATTGCTCTTCATGACACCCAACTATTTAACCGAGATGCCACCACCCAAACCTACCTCGTACCCAAAGGCCGGCTGGAAGCCCGAAACTTGGGAGAAAGCTGGAGTCAGTAAGCTAGGGCAAGCAGATTCCCTCTGTGTTGGCAAACCCTACCCCCGATGCCGTCTGTGACACAGGCAAGCCCTTGCCTGTGCTCACTCCTCAGAGGCTATATAAGGAATGTAAAACTACACCAAACTATTTCAGCCCAACACCCACATGAGTCACAGAGTGAGAGAGGGGGGTAGAGGAGGACGGAGAGAGGTAACGTCAACTCACCCTACTTTCTGCCAAAGCTTTAATGAATATAAATCTTTGGATTTTATTTTAAAAAAAATTTTTAAAAAAATAAATTGCACGTACTTGAGAAACATAAAATGCAGAAACTCAAGTGAAGTCATCTGCCTTCTTTCTGGAGGGCATGAAACACAGTTCAACCAAACCAGCAATTATATTTAAAACATCAACTTCTTAAAGCAACAGAGCAGCTCACATATAGTAAAGACTGCCAACACTTGGTGCGCTCATAGACAATGTAAAAATAGTAATATAGTCCATCTAGACTGAAGTAAAGCAACCAGCCAAGCACCCAAAATAATCCCAGCAATAAAACCTGCACATCTGATACTTTAATGGAAATCATTACCAGAGTTTTGAATTTGTCTATATTTATTGTTTTTCGTGCAAGATGGTCACTGCTCTCTCGACATTATACAAACAGCAATCTTTACGGACTTGGATTAGTTTTCTTAGAAAAGTCGGAGAGCCAAGAAAATCCATCATGAATTTGGACTGCATGAGACGGAGACCCACAGCAGCGACAGGTCATGGAGGTTAGATTTCACATGTGATATCAGCTCACTGCAAATTGATCTGTTTTAAAAACAGATTATATCAAAACAGAGGGGAGGAAGAACATTAATCTAGATGAACATGTGTTAATTAAAAACTTCCATCGTAATATGAACCCACTGGAGGAAAACATCAGGTTAAGCCAGTAAATATGATAGTTATGTTTTTGATACTCGTGCAAGTGACGTAGTCCCCGTTTATGGCATTTCTATTTATAACCCCCTGCAGTTTTCCCATATCATCTTTATAGGAGCTTGTCTAATTAATGAGAGTGCACATGATCCTCAAATACACGCAATTACACGCCATTTATTTTATGGTGAACAGGCTACGGAATTATGAGCTGATACAGCTTACTTTTGAATGATTTGAATATGTCCAAGACAATAATTTGCCCAAACACTGAAGACCGGTGACACCAGAGCAGTGCAGAGCTGGGGGAAAAAAAAAAAAAACCACAACAGAGGAAGCAGGATGGGACGCGAAAACTGGACAAACTCCTGGAGCTCTAACAAAGTAGTTCCGACATTCAGAGCAGCTCGACCAAAACCATAAACTGCACACTTCGGGATCACAAACAAATTACGCTGTGAAAAAGTTGGCTTTAAAAAAAAAAAAAAAAAGTTGCAAAGGAATGTGTTGAGATGTTTGCTTACCTCCTGTCCCGCCGTGTGTTCGCCAGACATCACGAGTCAGTGTGTACCGGAGGAAAGAAAGAAAAAAAGAAAAGAAAGAGAAGTCAATCGGTAAGTAGGCAACTTTTCGGACTTCCTTAAGGCGGACGTCAGGAAGCCACCGTGGAGAGCAGCGAACTCATTCCCTCAAATTCTTTTTAGTAGGACTCGGAGCAAACGTCACAGGTCACGTGGGCGGCGGCTTCATTTCAGACTCGGGCTGTGAAGAAGAAAGGGGAGGCCGAGGATCACAGACAGCGTCCATCTACTGCTAATAAACAGAAGAAAACTCATTTCTAGCTCAGTGTTTTCAAATTGAATAACAATAAAAAGTCCGCTTCGCACGATGGTGGAAAGTATAGGAATTTATTTTTAAATTGAGTTTAACAATAGTTTTAATTGGATATCATCCCTATGTTGGTCACCACAAGTGTGTGTGTGTGTGTGTGTGTGTGTGTGTGTGTGTGTGTGTGTGTGTGTGTGTTAATAAGCAAGACAAAAAAAAAGTATCTGATTTGCAAATAATAATTATGGAAGACGTTTTCAGATCCTTTGTAATCAGATTCTGTAAAAGTACCATTACAGCAATGTGAAAATATTCCATTACAAATAAGTCCTGCATGAAAACGGAAAGCTCATTAGCAGCAAAATGGAGTTAAAGTATTGCAGTTAACATAGTGGTTTGATCCCACTGACTAATAACTGATTAATATCTATGACATCATTACAAACATCTGCTACATATTGCTGTTGTAGCTGCTGGGGGTGGAGTTATAGTTTGAATTACTTTCTTTACTTTCCAATTTTATATACAGCTGCACTGAATAAATCTGAGGGGTCTTGAGCAATGTGACTCAGACTACACACTGTTCTTTGCAAGATGTCAGATGCCCAAAAGGTTAGAAACCAAGCTAATCTTAAACAATGTGTTGTATTTTAAAAGCTTGTTATATTACCTTTTGTGTCAAATCTTTATATTAAAGTAACTAAAGCTGACACATAAATGTAGTGGAGTGGAAAGCACATTTCCCTCTGAAATGTAGTTGAGCGGAAGTAACATCAAAGTAGTATCAAATGGAAATACACTAAAGTACAAGTACCTCAAAACTATTTCAGAAAAATACTTGAGTAAATGTACTTTGTTACTTTTACCACTGGAAAGTGGAAAGTAAGTTGCTGCATGTCATTGCAATGCTCTCGATCCCCACACTTCCTGTCTGTCTCTATTGACGCCAACTGATGAAGTTAAAACATGTCCAGACATGAACACATTCATCTTTTACACATGGACACACACACAACGAAGTAAACTGGACTTTACAAATAGGTTGTAAAGCACTGGTTTAATCTTTAACTAATTTGTTGGTTATTATCTATTGTGTCAGATCACCTGGAAAGTAACTAAGGCTGTCAAATTAGTAGCCTATGGTGGAGTAAAGTACATGTACCTCAAAATTGTTCTGAAGTACAGTACTTACTGTACCGATGACGTTTTCAAAATCACTTCTTAAATTGCATTTCTCTCTCTCAAAAAAAAAAAAATCAGTTTTTTAATTATATTTCCAACATGCCTCAACTGTTTTATTGCTATTGTCGTTTTACGTCTTGTTTTTTTGTTGCAGCTTTTTAATTCCTTTTTTGTTTGTGTTATTTTAATTGCCTGGTTTTGTTTGCTTCAGTCCTGAAATGTTTTAATCCCAGTAAGCTCCTTGCAACTTTGTATCGGAAAGTACCTCATAGATAAAGATGATTTTAAATGTTTATTGTTGGATAGCGACTTATTTTACTTGGGTAACGTTTTGAATGCAAGCTGCATTTTTGTCCATTTAATGTTTTAAAATCTGCAACATAATACTTCTTGATACTAGACCGCAAAGTAATATTTGAAACATTGAGATGACGCTTGTCGGATAAAGTGTGGCTGTTGATCAGCAGATGGCCACAAGATGGAGACAGACGCCAACAAAATGGAGACGGTACCCTCGAGGTGCCGCTGCTCCATCATCAGCTCAGTGGCTGCTGAACAAATGAACAAATCATGAATCATCAGTGAGGCCCTTAAACACAAGCTCGGACTGTTCTTCACAGAGGATTTAATTGTTTACCCCGCCGTCCGCAGCAGGTTATTGAGCCCAGCCGGTACTCGTGTGAGTTATTGAAGGTGGTTTTTTTTTATTTATTATTATTTCTTTTTTGTAACGTTGAAGAACCGGCGGCCTGATTTTTGTGGCTTTAAAACGTCAGCTAGTAAAAAAAAAAAAAACCTACCAGGCTCTCAGTCAAACTTGTGCACTTTTTTGTGAAAGATGGCTGACAACGGAGCACACCCGGCCGAGGAGGACCCGGCCGCAGCTTTCTTGGCCCAACAGGAGAGTGAGATCGCCGGGATAGAGAACGACGGCGAAGGGTTTGGTGCGCTGGAGGGAGCCGACGGGGAGCTGACGCAGCCGGCCAACTACGGCAAGTTTGTGACCGAGCTAATGTCGGAGCTCATTGAAGCTCGGTGAACGTGCCTACCGGTACTCGTAGCGGAGATGTAGAAGTTACCGACCGAAGGCCTTATTGTCATGTGTTGATTTAAAGAACCGGTGATTCAATCATGTCGTGTGAACATTGGCTCGTTGAACACTGAGCTAACGCAACGTTAGCCTTGCGCCTTAGCGCGCAGACGGCAGCGTGTTTGTTTGCGTTTGGACATCAGACGGAACATTTTAATACGCGTCAGTGGTTTCTCTCCCCACCACCACCACCCCAGAACATCCTGCTGGAGATGTCTAATCACGCTGCGTCTCAGAAACACCGATTAAAACCCAGAAAGTAAAGTGAATTACGCGTGGCCGCTTTTCCGGAAAGTCTGGTCCTGCTAACTCAGCGAGCGGCCAAACAGGTGCTGCTGCATTTCTTCAGCTCCGATCAGCTCCTGAACGAAGTTACACAGCAGAGAGAGCATACGTGACTCCAGATGGCGAGGAACTAGGGCACCTGGAGAAACTCCGAGAAGCCCATTTTAACATCCAGCTTGTGTGTGTTTCTTCTTGTTTTAATCGCCATGTTAGACGACTTTGGAGAGGATGCTGCCACGGTGAATGGAGATGTGTTTCAGGTGAGCAATTGTGTTTTAATGAATGTGAAAGGTTGAGTTTTATTATAAACACCATCAAACCATTTAACTTTCTCTCATTTTTTGGTTTGTTTCTGCATTAGTGTGTGTTGTGTAGTAAAAGTGAATGGTTTACTTTTCAGCTCATATATGAATCAAATAGCTGTTTATAAAGAGGTAAAGGTTTTATGCATGCGTGCATTACTCAACAGGCCCTTTGGGCCCCGGTCCAGGGGCCCATAGAGTCCAGGGGCCCACAGGGTCAACGGGCCCCTGTACCAGGGCCCATAGGGTCCAGGGGCCCACAGGGTCAGAGGGCCCCTGGATCAAAACCTCTTTCTGATAGGACTGCAAACATTTTCTGTAGGATAGTCGATAAAATGATTCAACACATAAAATGACTATAATAGACACATAAGGACTGCAGAGACACAAATTGTTGTCAGATTACTTGTTGAGATGTGAAACAGCTAACAGACATGAAATGACTAAAACGGATGTAAAATGACAAAGAAGAGGTCAGAACGACTAAAAGAAAAAGACAACACTGACTGCAGAGAGACAGTAAACAACTACAAACAAACATAAGATGGACCATAAACAGACACATAGTGACGTGAAGGACAATGATGTGACCACAGAGGGCCACAAAAGCACACTAAATATGTATTGTCAAAACAGACATGAAGCGATCAAACATTGACAGGATGTGTTGTTTACAGTGTTTGAGTCTTGCTGCGACGTAAAGGAGGCGTCCATTGTCTCATAATCCACACGTGGTTTCATGTCTCTCCAAAAGGAGTCCAATGGCCCAACAGACAACTATGCAGCCATCGCTCAGGTGGATATTCAGAGGCAGGAGCCTGAGAGTTTACGCAAGTGGAGGGAGGAGCAGAAGACGCGCCTTGAAGCACTCGGTGAGCAAAGCTGTTACCATGTCGGTGTGACTCAAAATCTATATCGTCTCGTGTCTTATCATTATTTTACTTGTGATCCAGAAAGTTCAACCAAAGTTCAATCATACGTCACTAATTTCCCACTGTTTGTCCTCTTTACGGGGTTCACGTTGTTCTCTCACAAGACTCGGCGTCCAAGGCCGCAGAGGCAGAGTGGAGAGAGAAAGCCAAGAAGGAGCTGGAGGACTGGCACGTACACCAGAACGAGCAGATGGAGAAGAACAAGGCCAACAACAGGTTCGGGTCTGACATGTTCCCCCGTTAACACGCAGGGAAATAACAGTTGGTGGCGATGCTGTTCTCACTACACTGAACTCATTTTCTACAGCGTAACAACTTCAAGTGTCATATTGAAAAATCGATTGTATCGTCCTCTGTGGAAAATATTCAAAATGTTGTTTCTCATGCTCACGTCATGTCACGTCATGTCACGTCATGTCAGTCAGTCAGTGTGGTGACAAAAACACTTTCAACTAGATTATGAAAAAAAAATCGGCTAGACTTGCATATATTTTTATAACAGAATGTTTAACGATTGATTTACTCAACTGAAGCTTTTGTGCTGAATCCAAGATGATTAAAAAATAGTTTACTGCTCGTATGAACTTATTTTGGTTTGGTTGCAGTCAGTGTTGTACATTACAAATGTGCTGCAGCTAGGCATGTCCCAATTACATAACCGCCTGATCACAATCAATGAGCTGATCGAGATCATTTTACATAATCGCTTCCTTTCATCTTTGTAAAAACAGCTGGATGAAGCTAATAAAAATGTCTCGTTTCCATCACCGTTTGCACACACGAATTCTCCCCCGTTTGAGGTTGACTGGCGCTCTTTTAATGACGTCGTCTCTTCTTCTATGGTTTAATGAGGCACGAGTGGAGAATTAGTGCCACCAACTATTAAAATCAAGTCGCTTAACTTCAATCCACATCTATTGACATTAGAATCGTGTATTTAGTTGCAAAGCCAAACAAAGTGACGGTCAAAGGTCCTATTTATATCTTTCATAGTGATCAATGTCAATACATGGCTCTTATTATTCATAAGGTGTATTAATAAACTATGATTATGCTTGTACTGTAATAGCGGCACAAAATGAAGAGGGAAAATAAATTGTGAATTATTTGTTTGACAGTTGACTAAAATGTCATGATGGGGACAGCCCTGACTGCAGCCTCTCCTTCACCTAACTGGTTCTTTTTCACACTTTCCAACAGACTCTGTCCAAGTCTGGCACGGTATCACTCTGCATCTGTAGCTCTAGAGTTGTTTCTATTTTGTTTTTGAAAGCACTGAGAGACAATCCTCTGATGAGATATTAAGTCTCGAGCTGTGCGTCCCATTTAAATATCTGGAGAACAAAACAGGAAGCTTGTAAGTTTGAAGGAATGCAAACGTCACAGTTTCTGTTCCTGCTGCAGCCCAAAAGCTGCTCGTGTTTGCGTGAAACGCAATTTCTATTTGGTTTATTGGCGACCGTGTGTCACAGTCGTACAAAAAGACGATTTAGTCAGCGTTGGACCATTTTAAACTTGTCCACCTCATTAGAGACGTTTCTCAGTCGCTTAAATAACCCTTTAAAATCAGATCCAAACTTTTTCTCTGCCTGTTGTTTGACACTGAAACTGTTCTCCTCTCTCCTTCTTTTTCCTGCTGTCTTGGCCTTGCCTGCGCACTAGGATTGCTGACAAGGCTTTCTACAAACAGCCCAACTCTGATGTTATAGGCTTGGTGTAGGTTTTAGAACTCTTATGCTTTTTTTTTAATGTTGTAGTTTCTGACCCCTGAATTACCGCTCTTCGCCTGCTGCATGTCCCAACACTAGAATGACCGGTCTGTTTTTGAAGGCCTAGTTTGATGTTGCTTGCATTTGAACTTGACTGTTACGCAGGTCTATAATGTAAACGGAGTGTAGTATAGGTATAAAGAAATGCATGTTATCGTGTATCTTGTGCACAGGTGCTAGTCGTGTGATTGAACAGGCCGAGTGCCGTGATTGGCTCAGACCGGGCCTGCTGCCCCGGAAGTCTCTTCAACACTGCGGCTCATTCACGTCTTTCTCCGCTGTCCTTCGTCCCGCAGAGCATCCGAGGAGGCTTTCCTGACGGAGAGCGACGGCGACAGTCCGGGATCCGAGTGGGAGAGAGTAGCTCGCCTCTGCGACTTCAACCCAAAAACCAACAAGCAGGCAAAGGATGTTTCTCGAATGCGGTCTGTCCTCATCTCCCTCAAACAGACACCTCTAGTTCGCTAGAGGACGTCGCCGGGAGATTTTTTTGCTCTAGAAACATTGCCTTTTAATCTCACATTACATCAGAAGAATTTGTTTGCCCTTTTTCGTAAAATACCCGGTATGTTTATAACCTTTAAAAAAAAAAAAAAAAAAAAATCCTGCCTTTCTTTGATGCCTATTATATTACAATAATATACTCAACCTGACGCTGGTGTGGGAAGATGGACTGCTCTGTTGTTTCAACATCCTTTAGCTGCTCAGCTTCATCACAGTTATACTTAAGAAAATATTGTTACTGTAAGTTAAAAAAGAAAATTCTTTCCCCTTTTAACTTATAAATTGTTATTAGGTCAACTTTATTGCATGATTCTGCCAATATTTTGGATGCACAGTTTTTAGTTGTTTTATAAATCAGCATTTTGGTCAAACACTTACTGATTAAGCACTGTTGCATATTAGATTGTAACCACTTATGCCTCTCATCAATGTAGAACCATAAACACTCTGTTCACGTTTGTTGCATTATATCCCTATTTACCATATTTAAGGTAGCTAGCATATATTTCTCTTTAAGACACATAATAAGCTTGTGGCCTTTTTTGATCTCGCTCTTACTCCAGTTTAGAGTACTTAGCCAGATGGATTTTCTCTTCAATTCGGCAAAAAAATAAAAAAATAAATCACAACCAAAGAGTGTTGCCATCATCTAAATTTTCACACAAGATTCACGGATTGTTTCTCATCGCGCTGATTTTTCTCAGCAAAAGTTTGATGCACTATTTTTGTGTTACAACAACAAATTTTAGATTAACAACAAAATAAAAACACACACTAAGGTCTGCACATTGTTTCACATGTTGCCTATTTGGACATAATGAATAGTGGAATAAGTGAATGTTAAAAGGGAACTGGAAAATAAAAAACAATGGAGTGTGATCACGTCAGTGAATTTGTCCTCGTACGTTTTACCTGCCGAGACTTTGCCGTCTAATTGTCCTGAAGACAATCACTTGAATAAAATTGTTTGGCCGAAAGCCTCTTGCAACCAGTCACGGGTTCCCGAAGGCCGATTTACTCTGAAATCAGCGTGTTGGAGGGATTTGGCCACAGTCGGATGTTGTAAACAGACACCGTGAGGAGTCCTAAGAAGCAAAAGCATGTTATCAGGCGCACAGCAGCAACTTCTGTTTATTATACGAAGGCACGATGCCAATTAGTTTTCCAATGACGGCGCGTCACATTTAATCGGCAACTGAGGATTTTCAGGTGACACCAAAGTCTGTTGAGTGTTTCAGATGTCTGAAATCCTCCTCCCTTTCAGATGCACTCACCCAAGCTATTAACATAGAAATTGTGTTCAAAATCAATTTCCTCTGGGTTTTTTTTTTAACCTGATAAATAAAGGCTGCATACGCAGTAGATGACACCTGAATAGAGCTGTGTGGTGTTTTACCTTAAATACACACGACACCAGGATTTTTTGTTTTTATCAGAAGACACGGTCAGGTGTTTTATTGATAATTCTAATACATGGGATGCATCTGAAATTAAACTTGGCATGGAGTAAGAAACCGTATTCACAGTTGCGAGTATTTTTGCCTTCACCATTACATGAAGGTCCGTCTGGCAGGACCAGTTTCTACTTTGCAGTCTTGAAGCAAAATACTTTTATCACCTTGAGTAATTTACGAGTTTCTCATACGACGATAAATAACGCTTTCCTTAACATATGTACGTGAGCAATGTTGGAAACATAATACAGTCCAATTTCAAGATGGGCCTGGTCCGAGTCCAAGTTGAGCGGACGACGGCAGAGGTGATGGGGCAGATCCGTCTTCATTGCTTGGATTTCAAAGCTGTGGTAAAGACACCGACAATTATGGCGACGACAGTGAAGCCTTGAGCGAAGATACGTCCCCTCATCAGCAGCTGGGACTGCTTGTTTTTCCCTCGATGGAAGGCGCGGAGACCATACGTCAGAGCTCCCGCTGTTCCCAAGCAACCTGGAGGTGAAGCAGCCAATCACAACTTAAGAGACAGGTTCTCTTGGGACAATGCACAGGTGCATATTTCATATTGACTGTGACCATAAACGAGGTCAAAGAGGTGAGCAGATACTGTTACTGTCGTCACATGAAAGAGAAAGAAGGGTGCATGCTGTCCTTTGGTGCAACAAAGTCTGTTCAGACAGTGTTTATTAAAACAATGACAGTAGCAGCGGTCCACAGTTAAAGGGTACATACACCCAAATAAGAGGAAAATAAAGCTTATCACGGGGGTTGGTTTTTTTCTTTTTTTTCTGACATTTGTATTGTCACCAAACACAGTGCAGTTCGGATGAATGTAAGTTTATTTATGAAGCTCTAATTAGAAGAAGAACTTTTTAATTTTAAAAAAATATTTGAGGAAATGCACTGACAAAGACTTTACTATCAGCAGTTATGAAACTACAGGTTGTAAATAAAAGTAGTTTTTACATTCCTATTACGTAACGGGCAGCAGGACGGGTTTCACAGCTGGATATCAAAACCTCGTTAACCAACATGCAACAGGACATTTTCATTACTTCTGCATGGGTCAACTTTAAACGCAGATATCACTGATCTGACCAGTCTGTCGGGTGAAGGACTTGTGTGACTCTCCTCTGCACGGTTACGCAGCTTGTGTAACTCACCTATCGGGACGAATGGGTTGTCCTTGGTTTTCCTGATGAATTTCTCTTTGATCGTCTCGTCTTTGACCTTCGGTAAAGGGATGAAGCCCTCGATAACCGGGGGCCGAGCCAAGTCAAAGGGCATCGCACTCGGCGACGACGCTTTGGGAGTTTGCTCTGGGACTGCTGGTGTTATTACCGCCGCCATGCTTACCTTGTGACAACTGAGGAAACGAAGAACTAAACTTCCGGTTATAGTTCGTGCGCAGACTTCACAATAAAAGCCCCCAGTATTGCAAACGGTGAGCGAAAGCTAAGGAGAGCTTTTTGCGGCATGAATGTCTCGTCCACTGCTGCCTGCTGTGTATGCATTGTACACACTAAGCTTTACGCACAGCCAGAAAGAGAGAAATTGGATAGGTCATTTTCAAAATGTTTCACTTTGTTTTTTTGTTTTTTTTTAATTAAATAGTAATTAAAGAGCATGGGGATGGAATAGTTACTTAAATGCCATTTTAAAATCCACTATAAAAAGGTAAATACAGCAACGTTTTTTGGGGGCAACTGTTATTATATATATTCTGAACATAAAACTCCACTTCCCACTGGCACTCACAATTTTTCACAAGATCCCCAGTCGTGCCACCAGGTGGCAGCATTATACAAGATTCAGTTTTCCAGCAGTCATCAACTCAGAAAAATATTGATGTTAGAAACATGCTGAATTTTGCCTCCCTATTTGTTAGTTTTTCAATTTGGACTATACAAACAAAAACGGAAGTCTAATCAGGGATTCCATCAGCGGAGGGGGGGGGGGGGTTGACCAAAAAGAGCCAATTCATTTCAGAAGATAAAACAAATACCAAGACTTCTTCTGTCTGTTGAAGACTCAGGAGTCACAGGTTCAGGTGAAACGTGAAAATAAATCAAGAACAACAGCACACAAATACTTTTCAATCTTTTTATTGAATATTAAGGTAAATATTTCACATTAATACAGGCTACATAAAGTAGAGCCACTATACGACATGAAATTTACTCTCATTTTAACCCTTTTTAGTATGTAAACAATTATACATGTATTTACCACTCTAAAAGGTTCTGATTTCTCTTTCTCTTTAGGTAATCATCATCTAGTTCTGGGCCAAGTTTAAATAGCTACTTCATGTTGAGCCCCCTGCAGCCCAAGAACGGTGTATGTGGGTTTTTAAGTCAAAATCTCTAAACTACGCAGAGAATGGATCCTGTTGAACAGGTGATCGCGCATGTTTGTTTGCATTATTGGGACACTGATAACAGCTCTGGCCCAATTTTATCGTTCCTTATTTGAGATAGGCACATCAAAGAATGGCGTCAAGAGACCTTCCAATTCTTCAACTTCCGCTCTGCAATTTTACATCTCTACTAAAGTTTACATGTTTTAATTTTTCTTTGTCTCATTCGGTCATATTTGTCAGTTGGTATTACATGTTTGCACTGTGGGTCATGCTGTGTGCATTTGATTGCGGTGGACGCAGTCTAGTTGACGTGGTTCAGGTGCACATTGCCGACATGAGGCGCCCAGGTACCAGGCCACACCTGAAGGAGAGAGCACAGATGTGGGGTGTGTTCGAACAATCGCAGTCAAATGTTACAGCTTATAAAGAAAGTGAAGAAGTCGACACACATCTCGCAAGTTTGACCTTCCCTTTACTGAAAGTTACCTGCTGTTGTGGGTCAGAGTTATCTGCATTGTTTGGGACCACTTTGATGATGGGGCTCCATGCGGGGTCACCAGCGTGCAAACCATTGTACATCGGTCCCCCCGGGCCCTCGGCCATGGGAGGATGATGGGGCAGCATGGTTCCTCCATACATCGACATGGGCATCCCCTGCACGGATAACAACAGGCAGCTGGTAAAACACGTGTCCGGAAGACAAACAGGAGTCAAATGACCGACAGAGATACTGCTTCCTTCTACCTTTGGGAAGTCCATGTAACTGTTGGGCAAATGCTGAGGCTGGTGGTAGTTGTTAGCAGGGTTTGCGATGCCTGTGTCGTCCTGCTCCATTGGCTGGTGCTGAGAGAAGGCAGACTGCTCTGCCTGCAGCTGTGGGTGCATCATGTGGCTGCTCATCAAGGGCTGGGACCAACCAGACATGGCCTCTGCACCAAAACACACAGGGAGTTATGGCCTCGTCACAGGATATCACAGTTAACGTGACTGGAACACCGTGCATGTTTGGGTTTCGATTTTACCTGAAGCACTGCCAACCCCAAACGACCAGATGCCCCCCTGTCCAACGGATGCTGTGTAGCTGGTTGTGAGGAGAGGTGGGTTGACCGAACCCGTCTGCCTGATCCTGGCCAACCGCTCTGTGCCGATGGGTGGGGGAACCTTCCGGTCCTGCTGCGAGGAGCTGCCCGGCTTGGGCTGGGGAGGAGGGGCGACAGCTGAGGTGGAGAGGGCAGAGGATGAAACCGTGGAGGGAGGTGGGACAGGAGATTCACCTGGTGGAAAAGAGGAGGTACAGAAAGAAAAAGTTCAACTTTAGACATTTCAAAGTATTGACAGAAAGGTTTGCAAAGTTCCTTTAAGATACAAAAGAAAATAAGCCTCTAAAAATACATCTCATTCATGACAATGAAAAGAATTATAGAAGCCACGTGTCAAAGGATCAGTCACAAAACTGCTTTTCTAAAAAAATCTATTGAGATATTTCAAGGGTGAAAATGTAAAAGAAAAAGGTCATGACAAAGTGTGTGAGCCTCATACCTGATGTGGATGCACTCCATGGGTGAGGGGAAAAGTGTTGTCTGCTGAATGAGGGCGTGCCAACCGCTGTATGACCGTGCAGGTACACCGGGCTTGCAGAGATACTGGTGGCGTAGCTGGTTAGCGCTGTGGGTTGCATAATGAGCAAAACTATAACTCAACATGTCACCTTACTAAAAACATTATCCCACTGTTAAGATGTACATTTCTACAATTCTACATGTTTGGTTGCATTGCATGTTACTACCTCCATTTTGATGTCGTTAGTTTAATTCCTCTTAAGAACTGTTGTTGTTTTTTTTAATTCAGAGAGAAATAATCCTCCACAAAACGATCTTTTATATGAACTAAAAGAAACACAGTTGTACCAATGGGACTGTTGACCATCCTCTGGGAGGCAGAACGGTAGCCAGGGGCTTTGGAGCTGTCTGGAGGCGGTGGAGGCATCATATTCTCCATCTGGCCCATGTTCATGTACGCTGGTGGGCCTGAGTACGACTGATCTGGAGGTGATCGAGTAGGCAAATGGCAAGCACCCCACACCGGACTGTTTCCCACCTGCGGGTCGAGCAAAAGTGATCACAACTTGTCACCTGAAACGGTTTAAAGTCGAAGTGTATTTTCAGGCGCGTGTTGATATTGGTACTTAAAACTCACCTGGCTGTTGTTATCGAAAATGCTGCTGAAATTGAAGAGACCTGCAGGACCGAAGTTGGGGGGGATCTGCTGAGGCTTGCCCGCGCTGGCGACATGCTGCATCTGGGAGCCGTTTATCATCCCCAGATTAGCAGAGACCTGAAGGGAGCCCGAAGCCTGGGCTTGAGCTTGGGTCTGGGCTTGTGGAGGCAAACTTGTTGGTTGGGAAGTTTGGTTTGGGGCTTGTTTCAGGGGTTCTTGCTGAGCGCTGAAGGGTACGAACACAGATTGCTGCTGCTGTTGCTGCTGCTGTTGCGTCTGCTGCTGTTGCTGCTGCTGCTCAGAAAGGGAGTAGTAAGGCCCTGGTGGCTGCATACGATGGGAGACTCTGGGTGCAGGAGCTGAGAAGTGGGGTACGGTGTTGTTGGGGTGTGCAACATTGTGTGACAGGACTGGGGGAGGTGCTGAGGAAAGGTGGGAGTTGGGCTGCGGGTTGAGGAGGGATGACGGAGCCTCTGTTGATGGTGCAGAGGAGGGTGGAGGAGGTAACTGCTGTCGAGGCTCTAGCTTGGAAACTAAAGCCATGGCAGGGGCAATGAAACCCACTGAGTTGATGCTCTCACTGACAGAAACGGGTTGGTTCTCCACAGATAGAGAGGGCTTGTCCTTTCCAGGATGGGCAACGACACTGGGCTCCGATTTAGGTGGCTGGATGGGGGGCTGTGAAACGGGTCCGAGGGACTGCTGAGGGGTATTCGCTGTGGTTGTGCTGGAGATGTGATGTGCAGGAGAACCTGTGCCTCGTACTGTGTTACTGCCACTGTTACTGATGGAAACAGCAGCGACAGACACAGGGGTGACACCAGCAGGCTTGGGGTCAGGGGCGAACAGCTGTTTTCTGACAGAGGAAGGAGTGGGGACGCTCGTTTGGGGGTTGTACGGAGTAGGATTCGGGGTATGAGACGAGGCTGCGGCTGCAGATGTGTTAAGAGCAATGGAGGTGCTGGTGGTCGTGACGAGGGCTCCTGAGCCGGCTGTGCTGCTGTGCTCACTGTGGGTCGAGTTGGGTCTGGCCTGGGCTCCGGTGCTGTTGGTTCCTCCATTGTGTTTGGGGGAGCTGTTAGCACTGCCGGGACTCACGGGACGCACAGGGAAGGGTCCCCAGGTGCTGGCGGCAGGAGAGAAGGTGCCACCAAACTGTGCCATTGGCAGCCGAGGGTGTCTGATCTGGTGCATGGTCTGCGCAGCCAGTAGAGCCAGCTGAGGGTGGGCGTACGCCAGCGGCAGAGACACCGGGAAAGGCTGTCTGACGTTTGATGACAGCCCCTTCCCAATCTTTCCCCCAGCCTGAGAGGAGGATGAAGACGAGGATGAGGAGGGTTGAAACGAGACGCCTGTAGAGGTGA
This sequence comes from Embiotoca jacksoni, assembly GCF_022577435.1. NCBI lineage: Eukaryota > Metazoa > Chordata > Actinopteri > Embiotocidae > Embiotoca > Embiotoca jacksoni. Next base: position 14,029,016 of record NW_027185403.1, read on the forward strand.
CCAATGAGCTCAGAGCCTTTGGCCCGGTGGATGAACCACTGGTGGCCCCTGCGGTACTGGAGAAAGAGGCTGAGGTGGTTTTGGAGCCTGGGGCTCTGATGTGATTCCGGGGAATCAGGTCCTCGAGCTCTTTGGCCGGGTCTTGGATTAGAGCATTGATCAGCTGGACTGCATACCTTGTAGACTCCGTGCCACCTCTGGAGCAAAACAGCACACTTTATTCAGAATGTGATTGTGCGTAACAAGTCACACATGATGACACTGATATTTTAGCCCGATAAACATCTGCGACATACCAAACTGCGGGCGGGCGTTTGTATGCATTTGTTACATGTACTCCCTGCAGTGCTAGTCTTAAGCAGTTTAAGTGTATATGGTGATCAGATGTTTCAAAGATTTGTACTGTCCCATTTTCATCTAAGAAAGACTGATGTGCTTAATTTAAGCATCTAACCAACTGATATATTCCAGCTGCAATGGTTTTACAGTCCACCAGGGGGCATTGTTTTTACCTAATGGTGATCATTCTCTCTCCGTTCTTGTCCTTCTGTTTGTCCACGTCAATGTGAGCTCCTGTCACGTCCTGGATGGCTGTGATGTTGCAGCCGCCTCGACCCATGATCCGAGACACGACGGAGGCTGGCACAGACAGCTTCTTTGATCTTCAAAGGAAGCAGAGAAATGTTTGTGTTTACATGTGCACTGGGATGAAAGTACTCAAAATGTACACAAGTCATTAAAAACGTGCAAATTAATTAGCTCTGTATGTAAGCAATGCATATGCTTGGGATGTATACACAATCCACAGGACATGTTTAATTTGACAGTGGACAAAAGAAATGTGTACACGTGGACTGAAACTTGTAAACTGACCTTCTGACCACCTCCTTCCAACCTTCTTCTCTCTTCTGGCCTCTCTTGGGACTTGTGAGGCTGAGCTTACTGTTGGGCGAGGTGATGGGAAGAGCCATGGTCTTGAATGGAGAGGGTAAGGAGTTGGAGATGGAGTCGCTTGTGTCGAGAGCTCTGTGACAAAAAAGACAGCGCTCATGACCATTTGGTTCACTGATACGATGTCACATAATAAAGATATTTGTATTTATCATGTTGGTTGACACTGGCTGAAGTGACAATATATGTAACGGAACTTACTCCAAATACTTAGTGTCTCACACACACACACACGTCAGATGATAAATGTGTTCTGGTTCTTTAGGGACTCACTTTTGCGTTGGTTTTGAGATGGAGACTATGACTTTATTGTCCACTTTGCCGTCAGTTGGCGGCTGAGGACAGTGTCTCTTCTCTGGGCCGGGCAGGAAGGCTTGGGACTGGGCTGCTCCTGAGGAGGGGGCTGAGGAGGAGGAGGAGGAGGAGGAAGAGGAGGAGGAGGAGGAGGCGGAGGAGGTGAGGTCAGGGAGGTAGTTGAGCTCCTGACTCTTGCCCCCACTGCTGCTGCTCTCACTGGCACAGTCGGTGCTATCCAAGGGGTCAGAATCGCTGTTGCCACCTGTCACTCCCCCACCCCCACCCCGCGGCTCACCGTGGATCTTGTTCTTGTCAGCCTTGTGCTGTGCTAGTGCAACCTAAAAAGAAATGCACAGGTCGTCATAATTTGTTATTCATTAGGGTAGTTCCAGTCTGCATGTGAAATGCAGGACAATCAAATCGACTGAGACATTACCAATCTGAAACGGCAGAGGCAGCCATGCTCACCTGCGGATCCTGTAATATGATGGGTTCATTGGGTGCTGAATCCTTGGTCTTGTTCTTTTTGTTCTTACGATTAGTGCTTGGGGTCGTGGCCACACTCGCTCGCTTCTTACCAAAAGCTGTAGTGAAAGTGGTGGAGGTGGCAGATATGCCAATGGTGGTGGTGGTCGTTGCACTGGGTGGTTCGATAGGGACTTCTGATTCTGTGGGAGGGAAGGAGTAATGTTCAGATAGGAACAGTGATCAAGCGAGTTATTCTGGTAAAAATATAACCTAAAGTCTTAAAAAACTTTTATTTTGAAGAGTTAAAAGTGAAAAAAGTGTACCATCAGCTGAATCCTCCTTCTGCTCCTGCATCTCAGAGCACTCCTCTTTAGTTTTCTGGCCCTCCTCTTCCTCCTGCTTCCTCTTCTGCTCCTCCTTCTTCTTCTTGCGCTTCTCCTTCCTCTTCTCACGCTTGGCAGCCAGGGCCTGCTTCTTGCTCTCCTCTCGGGACTGTTACACAGAGTCACAGAAAAAATGTTGGCCTTCCTCCATCCATGTATTGCAGAACGCTTTCATCTGTCGAAGCACAGCCATAGGGTCTGACATTACCTTCTCCAAGTCGAGCTCCTTGAGTAGAATGCTGGCATTCTTGTTGGCCTCAGCTGCCTGCTGGTCTTTAGCTTTGACAATAGTCTCCATGCACTGATGACACTTCTTCAACAGCTCCTGCAGGAAACAGCTGGAGTTAGAGCTTTGCTCATATCTCAATCACTATCAGTTTAATAGCTGTGAACAACTAATGGCACTAAAGGAAATCGATACCCACCTTGTCAGCAATGGTGGCGATATATCTCATGCACTCAATATCTGATGGGAACTGGTTGACCTCCTTCACAAGATACTGCACCACCTTCACATGACCCTGAAAGGTTAAGGAAAATGGTTAGTAAACAGACGCTCGCCAAAGTATAGGATGACCCACTCACTATTTTAGGTTTGTGCACCTTGCGAAAAGCAGCCATGAGTGGGGTGATCTTGCGGTTGTCGGCTGCATCCACATCAGCACTGGCGTGCACCAGGAGTTGGACCACGTCAAAGTGACCGCCATTTGCCGCCAGCCAGAGGGGAGTGTTCCCTTTCTTGTTTCGTACGTCAATATGAGCACCCCTGAAAAGAAAGAAACAAGTGTTGCTTTAAGAAGTCAAAGCAAACCACCTAGCTGATGGGGTTGGGACCCAGGATAAATACAACATGCTGACTTTATGGCCAACATCTAGTTAAAATTCACCAAACGTGTGCCTTTATTGTGCTCATAATAAGAAAACTACAACATGGCTCTATACTGAAAGGCCCAAGAGCACTCACCTGTTGATGAGAAGCTCACAAAACTTGTAGTGGCCCTTGTCGGCAGCAATGGTGAGGGCAGTGTCTCGGGAGGATGGGACAGGGGGAGCGTTGACATCGGCACCTTTGTCCAGCAGCACTCGGCCCACCTCTGCGTAACCTCCTGAAGCTGCCTCCATCAGAGGAGTTAGACCGGTCTGTTTGAAGCAAGGAATCAGTTAGCAAGATGACCATTAGACGTACCAGAAACAAAAGGACCAGAATATTGATTCCGGTCATTATACTTATTAGAATATATAAAAAGGATGAATATAAATGAATGGCTATCCAGCAAAAAATATAAATTAATCATTAAATCAAGTAAGTGGAAGTTCGTTCGCCTCGGTACATGTGAACAAGACTCCTCACCTTAGCGCGATGCTCTACGTTGGCCTTGCGATCGAGCAGCAGACTGACCACCTCAGCGCGCCCCTGAAAGCAGGCAAGGGTCAGAGCCGTGTTTCTGTTGGTCTCAATCTGGGCGTTGATGTCCGAGCCCATATCCAACAACAGCTTCACTGCCGGCACATGACCGTTCATAGCTGCCAGCATCAGAGGAGAGATTCCCAGCTTGCTGCCAGTCCTGGTGAAAAAGTAAATATATTCTTTAGAGACCAAAAACTAAATTCAAACGCCAACAGTTAAATGTGCACTAACAAGCATAAAATGGAGTGGATGCTATACGAGGGACTGCTTTATCATGGTGATTCTTTTGTTAAAACACAGAGCATAGTTTTTGTTTCAGTAAATATCATGATTTTTATTTCAATTTTGGCACTCAACGTGTGTTTTCACTTATCAGTGTACTGCCATACTGTTTCCATATTCATCAAATAGAAGTTGGACGTAATCACTACGCTGCTACTTCTCGTGTATTTGCAGCTGAAACCTGAAAGCACCTTTTACTCAGATGCTATACTTGTGGCACCGTGTGGTTTAAAAACTGAAGATTCTCCAAATTACAGACTCACTCACTCACTTTTAGGATCTCAAACATGTAGTAGCATTCGGACTAAAGAGAAGGTTTTCTGCTTCATTTTAACCTGATATGGCAGGACGTGTGGCCTGAACTGTATATAGTGGTTTGTGTGGCTCACCGGGAGTTGATCTCAGCTCCAGCATTGAGGAGTATCTTGATGATGTTGACGTAGCCCCCAGAAGCAGCCAGGCTAAGAGGCGTGTAGTCTGAAACATTGCGGTGTTCCTTATTAGCGCCCCGCAGCAGCAGCAGCTCAACAACCTGTCCAACAAAAAATACACAACATAGTTAAAGCCGGGGATACGTTTAGCCGGAAGGTCACTATTATGAGGGTAAACTGAAAGACAATGTGTTTACCTCCTGGCGTCCCCCAGAGCAGGCCAGGGAGAGGGGTGTGTCTTTGGTTCTCTCTGACTGAGCCTCAATGTCACCCCCTTTATCCAGAAGCACCTCAACCACTCCCACATGGCCAGCAGTGGCAGCCAGGATCAGAGGAGTGAAACCTGTGGAAAGAGTTTTTGTGTTATATGAAAGCCCAACTATGAATTAAAACCCAACTCATACTTCCCAAATATTCATAATACCATGAGAAGTCTTTTTCACGTACACATTTTATTATCATCACTTTTATACCTTTTTTGTCCCGGTGCTCAATGTTGGCTCCCCGTGCGATCAGGACAGACACAAGCTCCTCGTGTCCTCCTGCACATGCCAGCGTCAGCGCCGTGTCGTGGTTACTCTCCGTCTGTGGGAGGGGGGGGGGGGGGAAGCATCTCTTAACAGGATGATGACTTTGTGCAGGTGTGTATTCACTTGCATTTTCAGTTTTAAGATTTCATGTCAGGCAGTGTTGTGTCTCACATGTGCATCTATGTCGACAGAGGGGTAGAGGGGCAGAACCGATGGGGGAGAGGCGATGTTTGCGGGCGTCTGTGAGGGCGGCTGGGACAGGGGTGTGGGCGAAGTTGTAGTGTTCAGCATGGGCACGCGGCTGCTCACAGCTGCAACAGAGAAAATATATCCAAACATACAGCTTAGGTTGTACCAGAGTCTCATATCAAGTTAGTTATAAAAATCAGAAGTCTCAAGACATCTTCCAATAGAAATGTTCCTACCTGCCATGATGTCATCCAGTGTGTCTGTGAGCGTCTGTGCAGGTGTAGCTACCATGAGCCCGTCTGGAGCCTGCTGAGGTATCATTCCTGGGCCTAACCCAGCCAGCGGTTGACCCTGACCCTGCAGCTGCTGCAGCTGCTGCAGCTGCTGCTGCTGCTGCTGCTGCTGCTGACCCAACATCTGCTGCCCCACCAGTACCCTCTGCAGCTCTGGGCTGGTACTTCCCGGGTAGTCTGCAGGATTGTAGTCTGGCAGCGGTTGGATAGGGACAAAGGCAGTCTGAAGAGGCGGAGGAGGCGGCTGGGGCTGAGTCTGTGGCGAAGGGGGCAGAGGAGGCTGCTGGGGCGGCTGGGGCCCATCCCTGTAGAGGATAGTGCCAACCTGAGGAAGCTTGGGGTAGTCATCGTCTTCTCCGTCTGCCTCTTCCTCGGAACCGTCCTCTTCGTCATCATCTTCCTCTTCCTGAAAATGCACAGAAAGCACCTTAAGCCTCTGGAGACTATAAACACACTGTCAGGGAACTAACATTACAAATAATAATTATAGGATTTCACCTCGTCCCCTTCCTCTCCGGGCTGCTCGTCTTGCTCTCCATCTTTGTTGGCCTCTTCATCCGTGTCAGAGCCAGCGTGTGTTTGGGCACCTGCTGTGGTGGGAAGGGGCCCTGGAAGAGACATCATATTTCCAGGCCCTGGACCTGGCCCCTGGCTCTGCCCAGGCTCCTGCTCTTCCTTTAAGCCCTTTGCTTCCATGTACTCTTTGGTGAACTGTTGCTGTGTTTTCAGCTGTAGCTGGCGCTCAACCTTCTGCAGCTCCTTCAAGATTTTCTTCTTCTTCTGCACCTAAGTAGAAAACAGACAGGTCCTTGTTTGACTGACTTCTGCTACGGTGCTATGCATGTAAAACAGCATTCAAGTGAAAATTAGCTTGTAAGGTAATGTTCATTTTACCAAGAACATTCAAAATGAGTTCAGATCTTCAGTGGATGATGGATCATACCTGCTCCTCTCTGCTCTTCTTCAGCTCCTCAATCTTGTCTTTGGTGAGCGGCTCCCCCTGAATAAGCTCTAGCGACTGTAGCTGAGCCTTCTCAATAGCGCTAATTCTCTGGCCCAGCTCGTTCAGCTTTCCCTCCGTCTCCTCCACAATGCACTCTAGAGGCTGGCACAAGTGGAAGGGTGGCAGGGGCTCTGCTTCAGGCCCCCGGCCAACCGAGCTGGGGACACCGGGCTGAAGGGCTGCCTGTCTCTGTTTAGACACGCCTGAACAAAGGAGATCAGAGAGGTTGTGCATTACAATGGGTTAACAATATGTTTTAGTGAAGTCTGAAACTTCATTTCAAGAGAACACTTGTTGGGACACAGAGCTCGTAGCACTGTTTACCTTTGCTGGAGACGGGTGGGGGTGTAGCGATGTTTGATGGGGCTCTGTCGGGCTCCTGAGGGGGCACTACCATGGCGAGAGCTTGGAATGGGACACGAGGGACCTGTTATGACAGAAGACATGTTAGACTAACGATCTTTACTAAAAACAAATCTTTTCCCCAGAATAACATTAAAAACTCGGTATACTGTGGTATGTACCTGAGAGGCATCTTGCGAAGGGGGTGTGAGCTGGGAAAGGTCGGGCGCGGGGACAGACAGGATGTTGTTGGGGTAGTCCAACAGGTAGGACACCACATTGGTGTGACCACCCTTAGCAGCTTCTATCAACATGGTTGAACCATCCTACAAAAGAGAGAAACATGACATAGTATTTATAGCGTGTTTTCATTAATCACATATAAGTGACCATAATGTTCTTTTTAACATCCACGCTGTGTGCATTACTTTGAGTCTGTGCGTAGGATCCGCCCCATGTGCCAGCAGCAACTCCACCACAGCCAGATGTCCTCCAGCGCAGGCCAGAGACACCACTGTGTGATCATTGTTGGCAGTAGCTCTGTTCACATTAGCACCTGGACAGAACAAGAACACAAGTAAACACATGAACTCACTACATATGAGAGTAATCAAGAACACAAGTAATACAACAAATATGAATTCATCTGTTAGGAGGTGTCTAGTCACTTGCAAAGGTAATTGTATCAGTGAAAAATACACTGTCAAATTGACAAGCTTTGGAGTCCTTGTAGGATAAAGTAAATTGCTGAAATCAACATAATCCAATTTAAAAAAAATTAAATTCTGATCTTGTGTAATGAGATTATCACGACCTATTTAACTCTATTAAATTACCAATTTTATTCCCATAAAACTGCCTCTACCCAGATTGGAGACCTGCTTTAAATGTATTCCCTTCATAAGGTTGCCATATACAGACAAGGAAGTCAGTCACCAAGACCAGAGAACTGAAAGAATAGCTGAAAAGTGCAAAAGGACAACAAGGAATAACTCATTGGATAGTGGTCAGGAGTTTTTGAGTTTTACTCGTAGGTGGTAAGTTTAATGGAGTGCACTGTCTTTGTGAAACAGGATGAAGCTCAGGAAATATGTCCTCCTTTATTCAGGTCACTGAACTGAAGTCACAAATGTGGATTAAATGGCCAATGTTTCACAAGCATCAACAGTCTACATCTCAACTTTTCAAGAAAGACACTGAAGTATATTTTTAGTTGGTTTAGGTTCAAACAAATAGTGATTTTTAAAAGAATGCATTTCATTTAGTAAACCTTTACAGCTCGTCAATAACGCACCTTTGCTGATGAGAAACTGCACTGTACAGAGATGTCCTGCTCTCGCGGCCTTCATCAAGGGCGTCCGCCCCCCTTCAGACTCATGCTCCTAGAGGACAAGGATGAAGATGCATTTGTTAGGTTTAGTACAGAATTATACAAAAGGGCTAACAGGCACAGAAGACGATGCTCAGTTCAATCAATGGACATTTGCACACTAAACAGTCAGTATCGACAAAGGGGATTTAAGAGTATGGCGTACCAAGTTGGCTCCAGCCTGAAGCAGCACATCCGCCACGTCAGTGTGTCCGTTCTCGCACGCATATGTCAACGCGGTGTCACCTGTTGCCGTGGTGGCATGAACATTTGCTCCTGAAAGGCAAAAACAAGAGATTAGAATTGTAAGCACATAGGGATAACTAAGAAATTATACTACAGTTTAGCACACAATTTGTCTCTTTGTTCTGCTTTATCTGCAGCTCCTTGCCTTCATTCTTCTTGCTTACCTGCAGCCAGTAGGTATTTAACCAACTCCAGATGGCCTTCCTGTGCAGCCTCCATTAGAGGTGTAGAGCAGCCCAATTCTATGTCAGCCCCTGCCTTTATGAGGAAGTCAGCCACTTCCAAGAAGCCTCCGCAACATGCAAGAGTCAAAGCAGTCTCCTGGGTCTCTTCTGTCTGCGCATTGATGTTAGCACCTGGACAGCATTTCAAGAAAAGAACGAAAATGAAATGGTTTCAAAAAGGGCAAAACATGAATAATTGGAGCATAACCATGTCAATGTCCCTTTACAGACTCTTCTCTTTTTTTTTCATTTTCAAAAGCAGACAAAAAAAAAAAAAAAAAAAAAAGAAAGGACTGAGCACAGATAAAACAAATACAAACAAGTGTAAACTATTCACTAAAATGGCATTTGATATTAATTTTACATTTGACAGATGTGAGAAGAAAGCTTCCTACCTTGTGCCAGCAGCAGCGCGACCATCTCTTCATGGCCTTCTCTGGCTGCCTCCATCAGGGGGGTGTAGCCCTCATCATTAACCTTGACACAGGCACAAGCAAAGATTACTCATTGGTGTGGAAATCAGCTCGACTTGTGTACTCTGTGATCTTCCTGGTTTGCTCGTGTTTGTTCTAATTAGCCTTTAGTTAGCAATTTGTTTCATGAATGTGAATTAAATGTTACTAAGAATCAAAATTTCCATTTTGGAAAAACATAGTTACACTGTATACCAATAGTACCAAGGCACTATGGAGGTAAGTGTTTATAGATACAGATCCTTGATCTTTCCCATACTTGTGTTGGTATCTACGTGTCTGTCTCTCTGCATACCTCCTCCAGGTTGGCTCCTCTCTCTATGAGCAAGGCTGCGAGCTCCACGTGTCCTCCACATGCTGCGAGGGTGAGGGGCGACTCAAAGGAATCAGCTGGCATGTTGACCTGCGCGCCGCTGTCCAACAGCAGCCGTGCCACCTCCACATGGCCGTCCTGGGACAGCGAGACACACAGAGAATGTAGAGATAAGCACCTGAATAAATATATGGGACCACTTTCCAGTTGAGCTAAAATGCAACCTGTCTGAGACTTCAGAATTCAAATTCAAGATGGGAGACTACAACACAAACAAAACTATTTTATTTTTTTTTAACTTTTAAGCAAGGTCTGTATTGATACATTTAAAATAGTGCAATCATTATCGTCCATCAAGATAATGGATGGAAATTATTCTCGTGGACCAGGCTGGATGAAAAACAAAATAAGACTCCCTGGGTGAGAAGGTTGAAATTAAAATCAAGTTGAGGATTTCAGTCTACTTTGGGCTGAGCGCTCTGTGAAAATGTTTGTGCGTGAACACGAAGTGACTCCAGCTGTTGAGCTTCTGCTCTTCTGGTTAGCTTATAAAAAGGCTAATTTTGAACTGGTTTTTATTTCTGATCTGTTCTGTGACCCAAAAGGTGTACAATGCGACAAAATCTTGATGATGTTGGTGACTAACTTAAAAGGAAATTGTTGAAATTTTACAGTGCGATGTTTATTTGAAAGAAAAATACGATCAAATACCAGCAAATCTGGCGTCTTAAAGCAAGTTTCAGGTGTGAAATGTAGAATAAGGTTTGGGTCAGATGCTCACCATGCAAGCTTCCATCAGTGCTGTGTGCATCTCATCTGTTTTATGTTCCTGGTCTGCTCCAGCTTCCAATAGAAAACGCACCATGTCCAAGTGCCCTGCAGGAGGAACAAAAATCCAGTTTCTAAACTTTTCAACCATTGTTTGCAAAGAGGATGTAAAATCGCAAATCACCTGACAAACACAACCAAAAAGACTCACAAACCGTTTACACCATATTTGAGTTCTGACCTTTGTAGCAGGCAAGTGTGAGAGCACTCTCCTTGAACTCATTGGAGTGTGTGTTGATGCCGGCGCCATACTCCAAGAGTACCCTGGCCACCTCTACGTGGCCAGCACTGGCTGCCTCCATAAGAGGTGTGTGTCCGTTCTCGTTGTGGTCCTCGATGTTAGCACCCTCTTTCAGCAGCACCTTCACCACGTCCACGAAGCCACCGGCACATGCATACGTCAGGGCTGTGTTGCCTGGAAGACAGCGGAGAAATTTAGCTGACTGCGAAACACACAGAATAAAGGAACAATTCTGAATTTGAGAAATTAGGATGACCTGTGGAGGACTGTGCATTGACATCTGCCCCATGGACGAGAAGCAGTTTGACAATGTCCACGTAGCCTCCGCTGGCAGCAGCCATAAGTGGCGTTATGTCCCCCTTGATGCCCCTGTCTTCCACATTGGCATGCATGGCCAACAACACCTGATGATGAAATCATAAAGTTATGAGGTCTGTCACCAAGAAGTGATTTCCTCATTACGTCAATAAACATCATGACTGTTTGTTTTTTCGGGGAACAGAAACCATACTCCAAAACACGTGATTCATAATGATACGACATCATATACCACTCCAACCCTTCTCCTTTATACCTGTGCAAGTTCATAGTAGCCAGCCGAGCAGGCGAGGCAGAGCAGGCTCTCTCCTTCCTCTGTGTGTTCGTTGACGCTCCGTCCCTCATCCAACAATTTGCGCACAGCGTTGACATCCCCATCTGAACACGCCTCGGCTAAACTACGGCTGAAAATAACCAGACTGCTACAATTACTGCCACTGTGGCAGGTGAACACACATACGCCTCACAATAACGCAGTCGCTTCCAGGGAGGAAACACACGTACACGCATGCAAATATACTAGATACTGAGAGATGACTTAGTACAGTAAGGGCAAGATACATACTTGTCTGCTTGGCCGGCGTTGAGTGTGTTTTCAGCTCTCATTCGGGTCAGGGCGGCTGCAGCCTCGTCCAGGGCACAACTCACAGATGACGTCAGTCGGCGTAGCACTTCGGGGTCTGCAAAAGCTTTACCATCGGCAGTGGACAGTTTACCGATGCCTGCCGAACATCAAAAGGGCAGAGGTGCGTAGGGAAATGCAAACCACAGGGGAGCACAACCACACCAGACCAGATGAAGAAGCAAGTCCAGTCCAGCCAATCCAATCCAGGGTTAGTAGCAGCATACACAAAGAGGAAAAAAGAGAACAAAAAAAAAACAAAAAAAATCACACACAGAAAACACACACACAAGCATTTGTTAATATGGCTTAATATATATCCTTTCACTACTTCCAATCAGGTCTGTGACAATAAATGCATGACTGCAATACCAGTCATGTGATGCCGATTGATCGTTGCGCTCATTACTGTCGTCACTGCTTTCTTTTTTTCCTGGTGAAAGCTACAGAAGTGCACATGGTGTGTAATATAAACTACAAACACAATAACCATTGTTAAGTCATCATCATTGACTTTCTTTCAACCATATGTTCAAGGGGTTTTGGCGCTTGTATATATTATTTATTACACTACCACGCTTTTCTACATATTTCTACTAATTTTAGTTTGGGTGTATTGATAAGACGAATGGGGTCAAACTCAATTGTGCAATGTGTTTGAGATCGGGAACACAGCCACTGATTGGCCGACAGACTCATCCCAGGGCCTCATGGGATTGCTACTGGCCTGCTAACAACAAGTGTTTTCAATGCAGAAAAAAAAATATGTTCCCACAGAGCCGCTGCAGTTCAAACATGGATTACAAAGCTTTTAAAAACGATACGATTGCACGGGAGCTGACGGAGCACATCGTGTACCAGTGAGTGGAACATGGGAGGACATTTGTAGTGAACTGTCAAACTGCGGGAATACGTCACTTTTAACTGCGATAAGAAAAAATTCCTACCGTCACATCCAATGCAACGTCTATGATTCTTAACTCTTTATTTTTCTCATAGTCAGTTAAAAGACAATATTCACTGAGCAACAATGGGAATCCGATCTGTGTTCCCAACAACATGAATGCAGTGAGGGAGGTAATGTTAGTCGCCTATAGTAGTCTTCATACAATAGGTTCAGGCTGTTAATGGTTGAAGAGAAAAATGTCTCATCCTATGTGAATTATAGATCAGTAAGAGGCGGTGAGTGTGAGAGAGGCAGAAACAGGAGACAGTGGTCAGTAAGAGAAAGACGCACAACTGGGAAGAAAACAAAAATGACATATGAGAGAAAAATGTGTTTGAGTATGTGTGTTTGTCACGAAAGAGGAGAAAGCCAAGGAGGGGAATGAAAAACAAGAGCAAGCAGTACAAAAAGCTTTTTCTAATGACCTACATTGAAAGATCTCTTTCAGAAAACAGAACACGGACCATTTCCCAACATTCAAGTGTTTGTGTACGAGTGTGGTCGTGTACATTTTAAGGGCATGTGTAGAAATGAAGTAAAGAGAGAAGAAGAAGAAAGAAAAAAAAAAAGGGCTCCCTTTGAACATGTGGGCCTCATCTTGAACCCAACCATTAGCCAGGCATAAGTGAGCTGCAGCCCTTAGGTCCTCCTCTGTTTTCACCACTAGGCCTGCGACTCGAGCTAAACTTAGTCCGTCTCTCAGACGAGGATTTCGCAACAGTCCCCGAGGCACGAGGGAAACAAGAGGTTGAGGAAGTTGATCATTAAAGATTTACTGTATTGTGTTTATCTCTGAGAATGCAAGTTCACTGAACCAAAACAGACTGAACGCAAAAAAGGGATTTCATGTACTATAAACACGTCGGAGGAAAACAAAGAAAGCAACTGAGGGTGATTATATTTTTTGACGCGTTTGTCTAAAACAATAACGGACTACAGCTGTAGATCACACTTGAAATAATAACCGACTTTCACCAATTTAGGTTTAATTCGTTCTTAGGCGAGTACAATGTCCCTGTGTGTGTACAAACGTGTTTTTGGTTGGTTCAAATCAAACTGGCAACCTACTGAGCTATTTTCACCTATTGTACCACCAACACTTGATTGTAATCAGAGTAAACCTTTTGATCCAAGTTATAACGTCAAGTTTTACCCAGTGTTTGACAAAAGCCAGTGCGAGCCAACATTAAAAGTGAAGACTTTCTGAACAAAGGCAAATGTTTTGATAACCATGAATCAACTTGAATAAAAAAAAAATAAAAAAAGAGTTTCACATGTAGTGAAACTGCTCACTAAGCCGGGATAGACGGGAGTTGTATTTCTCTTGGTCAGATTGTCAACAGCATACTGGCACCCGGTTTAAATGTTTGCTAGTTACTGTTTGTTTGTTTTTGTTTTTTTAAATGGCTACAAAGTATCATTACTTCCTGGGTGACACTTGCCAAGCCTGCAGCACAATGTTGCTCACATTCAGTTATTCACAGATACTTCAGACTTTCTTACCTTCTTATTAACTTACTTATATGGCTAACGAAAAAGAAAGACACTTCCTTCAGTGTGTTTACCCATAAGCACCTGCTCTTGTCCAGCTCCACCCAAACCTCTGGCATGTTTACACAAACAACATGATGTTCCATCTATTTGTACCGAAAGAAAATGTGTCATTACAGGTGAATATACACCAAACGCTCTCTCAGAATAAACAACTGGCATTGCAAGACACTCGCATGCATGAATGAAAACAATCAAGGTGGTAGTTGTTAAACAAGAAATGAACTTGCATACTGCTGTGCAACAACATCAAAATTGTCTCAACCAACTTCAGATCCAGCATTTTTATTGCTGGTAAGCCTCGGCTTACGAGCTACTGTGATTTATTCCGTTTCCCATAATCAGAAGAGTCACATGTAACACTGACATCTACTGTGTGCACAGGAATTGGTCTAAAAGCCCCGTTTACCTTGTTGGTTGTTGCCACAAGATCACAAATACCTCTCAACCACCTGATTACCGACACGAACCGGTCAGCGAGCGCCACAGACGGCGCTGTATGCGATTTCCATTTAGCTTTTGAGGTACGTTTTTTTTGTCTACATGTCTTTTATTGTATGAATTACTTTAGGGGGGAAAAAAATTAAACTTAAACTCTTTTATATTTCTTTTGATCCATTGTCAATTTTGGGGGGGGTTATTTTTGCCATACTATATTATTTTACTATATTTTCTTTTCCCCTAAATTGTCCTATTAAAATGTTTGCTTAATGTATTTGCATGTACAATATGTTCTAATACGAGTAAAGTCACATGTTTCTGCTTCATGTGGCATGACAGCAGTCCACCAAAACAACAAAACAAGAACACTAGAGTTTGACAGTTCGATGTCAAGGCCGGAAGACGTTTTATACACCGCAGCAGCCGGTCATTGAACAAGAGAACATCACCTCGTACCTTTGCAGCGTTGGCATGAGAGTTGCCAGAGCTCACTGCAGACAGTCAATGCAGTGCGTCTGTATCCGCTGGTCGCTCATCAGAGCGGCTCACTTGAGGTGAGGCTCTGCTGTTTTGCTGACTTGATTCAGCTCATAATTGTGTAGATTTCACATGGAAGTCTCTGTCGATGTCTCCATCTATTTATGTTACACGTTTTTAGTAGTTAATTAGCTTCCATTTGCTCCTGCCCGATTCGTGCCTCAAAAGACATAATTTTATTGTGATCTAATTAAAGCCTGTTCACAACACTGTACAGATAGAGGCAATAGCCTTATATCAACAAAAATATATTCTTTGTTAAACTAATATCGTTCTCACGTCAGTGTTGATCAGCTACTTTTTTTGGGAGCTCTTTTAATAAAGTTTGCACTGCAGCTTAGGAAAGAGAAACACAGTTCATGACGCATTACTGAGGTGTGAAAACCAAATAAATAAAATAGTTCATTCTCCATCTGTTGAAGCACAAGTCAAATGAAGACTCAGTGCTTTCAGTGGACATCAGACCTGCAGTTTAGACATGATAAATCCAAAGGAATCCTCAGCACTGCCTCTCCTGACTTCCAAATGCAGAATATTATATATCCATATATATATATATTTTTTGTCCTTTTCAAAGCTCTAGCATGCAGTACACTGTGCCAGCGATATAGAATAGATATCACTCCAGGAAACAACGCATCTTGTTTACTGGTCTACAACAGCTTTGATCCTCGTCCCTGAGGGATCATTTTCTGGCTCTAGTACTAAGTAGTCTTTTTCTGATTTTAAAGGCTGCGTTACAGTAAAGTGACATAATCTTCTGAACTTCCCAAACTGTTCTAGATGTTGTATTCTTTACCTTTACCCACTTACTCATTATATTCACGTTACTAATGATTATTTATCCAAAATCTCTGTGTAAATATTTTGTGAAAACATCAATAGTCATCCCTACAATACTGTTGCAATACTGACATTGAGGTATTTGGTTACTACACACACACACACACATACAGATCTCAAAAACACATACTTGGTTGAGAAAGTATTCATATCCCTTCACTTTAAGCACATTATCTTGTGCTGTACATTTAATTTCAAATGGACCTGAACGTAACCACCGTTCTGATTTTGTCACTGCTTTCAGACTGTAAGAAAAATTGTTCTAAAAGAACACATGAAAGCCCATCATCCAATTACGGGCAACACAGCCGACCCCTAGCCTGAAGCCTGCAGGGCAATAATAATACATTACAACATCAATGTTTGGCTTGATACTGTCTAAAAATCTAAGAAGCATGAAGGCGTTGTATACAAAACAATAAAGTACTGTGGTATAAACTCAGAGGCCGCTTTATTAGATAGATCTGTACAATCCAATATTATTGTTCTGCCATTTAGTTGACTTTTATGATGTTCATTATGTTGAGGTTTTTTTTCGAAACTGTAACAGATGTTAGCACGTTGCTCATATTTAGTGGTGGTGATACTGTATATTGGACGGGACTGCATTATATTGAGAGTTGTTTCTAATATTCTGCCCTGTATGTGAATAGGGAGGACCCTAAACTAGAAACATATCGATAAAATGTAGTTCACCTTTGCAAAATATGTATTTATGGCAGAGTAGTTACATTCACTTGTCCTAGACTGTTCAAGTTCACCTCAAAGTGGCCACTGAGTGTATGTAATGGACAACTATGACCTGAGGAGGACTTGTGTTACTACCTTCAGGGATTGTGCTTCTTTTCAGAGTCAAGTTTTATTAGTTAATGCTGACTTGGTTTTACATTTGTACACTACCGGCAGTTTTGACATTTTATCACTCACATTACAGCTATATTAACCAGTAAAGAGAATGAAAGCTATTAGTCAAGGTCACCCAAGTATGGCTAGTGGTAACAGTAGCCTTCATTAATAATGCATGAGTGACTTGTCTTACATCTTGCATTTGTTGTAATTAAGTATACTGGGCATTTATAGCCCATTTACAACACAAAAGACTTCGTAAAGCAAGCAGGGAACACCTAACCAAATGCAAAGCAATTCATCTAAATGTGTTATTCAAAGAAATGAAGGTCACCATCAAAATTTTTCACCAGATCACAAATACCGATCTGATATCTACATAAAATATATTTCTACCTACATTATGGGGCTGCACCATGTAAGCTTAGTTCTATATCACAAGAAAAGCCAGTTCAATTTAGAAGAAATATGTCCGACAAGTGATAAGTCTAATATTGTCTTTGGTAGGCTACACATCACAGCCTTCCTTTGATGGTTTTCTGTGCTTTTAAAAGTTTTTCTGTGAAGGGTTTGAACAGCCTCTCCTCATTAACTTCAAGAGGAAAATACTTAAGTACAACCTTGTATAAGTAGCGTGACGGTGTCACGTTTTTGTATATTATGCTCTGTAACTCCATCACACTGAAAAGGTGTTTACATCCACGTTCAATTAAAAACTTAACAGTGGGAACCGTTGCTCTTTTAATACAGAGTCTCCCAATTTGAGGTGTTTCAAATATACTGGAAAAATGTAAATAACCCCAAACAAAGTCACCACACCATCATATTTAATTGCATATCTGCCTGAAGTCTAAGGCCCACAGACATCACCAGACGCTTGGCATCTTCCCTGGTGATGGTCTGGACAGGTTTGGTATTTGGCCACTATGTTCATGCGAGGAATGAAGAGAGGCTGTCCAATCTTCTCGCCACAACCGTTAAACACAAACTATGCTCTCTCTTCTGATATGACACAAAAACAATACAGGAAACCTGGTAAATCAATTTAAGAAACACTATTATTAATATCATTATTGATTTTAATTATATACGCTGTAAAATAACTTAAGCAAACAGATTATGTCAGTTTCTACTTCTTCTGTGGGGACTCACCAGGGAGAAAGGGGAATAGAATGAGATTAGTCATTAGCCGTTCAACACAAGCTCTGTGCATGCTGTGGAGGCTCAAGCATGTCCCAGCGTTAATCTGCACGGTGATGTTCACAGGCCCAAACGAGGCCAGGACACCCAGCTCTGATGGATTAATCTACACAGACCTTCTTACATTGAGATTACAAATTGTAATCAAACTAATTTAACCAAATCACTTTCAAACTATGTGCTGATATGATACTTACAGAACCAGCAGGTTCTCCTTGCTGCCATATCGGCTTTAGGCCTTAAGCAACATGAGCCCTCTACTTTTTTGGGGATTGGAAATAAGAGAAAAAAACTGAGACTGGAAGGTGTGGTTTCACTTACTCAAACTTACTGTATGTCAGAGCACAAACTAAGAATGGCTGTGTAAAAAATAGGTGTGGCCATTGAGAAACTGATCACCTACAAATGAACACACCGTGTCAGATCTTAAGGTGAATTAGGTGCGGACGAGGCAGTCATACCTGCAGCTTCCAGTAGAGCTTCAAGTCGGGCCTGTGTCTCTGGATCAACTGTCCTCAAATCTACTCCATCTGTGGCGCTGGACAAAAGCAACTCTGACGCTGTCTTCATGATGGGGTTATCCAGGTCCTCCTGATCCAGAATGAAAGACTCCACCTGGGAAAGACGGAGAAAGACAAATCAGAATTCCTTTCACTGCTATTTTCAAGGCAGTATTTAGTCACAACTTTACATGGCATGCAAGCTATCATTTAAAAAGACCTGGAGCAAGTAAAATGACCCTCAATATCTGGCTCAATATTTTTTTAAGAGAACTAATCACACACTAATGTGAAAGTATATTGCTTAAAACATGAAATGATTATTTACATTACTCTGTATAAAAGTGTCCCTCCACACACTCGAACTATAAAAAGATCAGACATGTGGCTCTTGTATATTTACAGTTTCTTTCAACAGAGGGAAAGCAAAAAGGAGCAGAGGGATAAGAGAGTCAAAGCACAGGAAGTGCTACGGCCAGGAATTACAACTCCTGCACACACAGAGATTCATCTGAGAGTCAGCTGCCCAAGTACAGCACCAGGATCATACCTGAGCTGTGGCCCCCCTGGCTATCACGTATTACAGTCGAAATTACAAAAAAAATAATGCTCCCCAAAAAATGAAAAGCAAACAAGTGAGAAAACATACTAAACACAAATTTTATGAAAACTACAATTTTTTTACTACCAAGTTCTGCTGCAGCAGTGATTAATATTTTTCTAAATGTGACTACAGCCCAAATCAATATCCTTCACCATATTAATTGTAGCTACACTCCAATATGTCACTGAAGAGTGGAACTTAGAGGTGGAAACGTATTACATGTTTATCATCTAGTCACAATTAAAAATGAAGTCCTGTTTTGTAGCTCAAATCAGAAATATGATCATTTATAAACAATGCATACATATCAGAAAACAAATCATAAATGTAAACAAACATCATCTAGGAACAAATTTTACAGAGACTTGTTTATATTCAGTCACTTTCAGAGTAACAACTGGACATCTTCACGTGTTTGCAAAGTAACTTATTCACTGGATTACAGGTCGGTCTAAAAATGACCAATATCTCAACAAATCCCTACAATAAAAAACTGCCAATATGCTCACCTCAGAAATATGAACAATCTGTACAATTTACAGCCGCTGTATTGAGATTACAAATTAGGAAAAAAATGATCAGAGCTCTCTTGTTAGATGTAACTTTGTATTGGGAAACGGGTTTTTGTTTGTTTTTTTTATTTCAATTGAGAGGCATCCTGTTGGCACCTGAGTGTACTGACCCCATACAATAATGGCTGATTTACACAGTTCCGCACAGGTGAGTATATTAAATTGCAGCAAATACTGTACCTACGAGAGAAAGTCATTTATTTATCTTGTGCAGTTGCCCTGGTATATAGATTAGCTTACTGAAAATTACAAATACACCAGACATTACAATTTGAATCTCCTTGAATGGGAGATTCTAAAATAAGGATTATTTTCAGACTAAATGACAAGTTAGTGTCATTCAACAGTTTGCAAAACAACTTGTGTCAAAACCCGAGAAAGTAACTATGCCGCTCTGTGTTCATATACATAAGCTGCAGCAGGCTTTCAGGGTCTGGCCCACAGAGCAAATGTTGGAATCGAGTCAGCATTCGGCAATGTGGAGGAATTCAGCTATACGATAGGAACGCAGAGGACAACAGCCCCTGGGGGATGTAGTTTTACCGGGGCCTTTATAATCAACAATGGATATCAGTCTTCACTATTAATGAACTACAGTTCCCAGAGTGTTGGTATCCACAGAGTTGGAAAGGCCCAGAATGGCATCTGCTTAATCCTGGGGCTCAGATTTTAGCTGCTGCCCAGAGCAGCGAGTTCTCCACTGGAGTAAAACACCACAACAAATGCTCTCTTTCAGCCTTATAAAGCCGACTTGGGTGAATGAAGAAACATAACACAGAGGACGTACATTTGCAATTTGATTCAATTGAGTTTCCTGGGATGTAATTGACAAATTTGATATGGTCCTTCTTCGTCTGCTACTACACAGCGATGCTCAGACAAAAACATCCAGGATATATTAACAATGGCATCAGCTGATATCCTTACTCCTCTGTCACAGCTGCAGTGTTTTGGAAAGATACTCCTTAGGTCACATATCAGTTGAGACAGCTCAACAGGTAAAGTCCACTGCACAGCAGTGCCAATCCTGTGCCAATCCCATCTACTCCCGTAACTGTTTGATGATAGTGTTTCTGTCTGTAAACACCACATCAACCTTTCATGCGTTCCAGTAAAAATGAGCCTTTTTGATAGGTTGGTGCAAATCAAATATTTTACATTTACTAGTCCAACAACTTCCTTTACTCTGTCTGCTGCTGTCATATGATGTGGTGAACTCAATAACCACACAATAGTAAGGCTAAGAAATCCTAATAACTTTAAACTTACATTAAACAAAACATGCCGTGATAAACAGAAAGGTTTGGTTATGACATGGCATTTAGTGAGTCTAGCCTTTGAATATCTTGATAAATTCCACCAAGAAGCGTCTGTGACACATGGTCATTAAAAAACAAAACAAAAAAAAAAGGTTATTTGGGGTGGCATATCAAATTTGTGCAGTGGAGTCAAATATTTGCTGTAATCTTTGCCTCCACCGGAGCTGATATAAAACATGTCACACGTATGATTAGCGGAGATGTGGAGATGTCATCACACCTGTCTCTGTCTCCGTGTGTGAGACATGGAAAGTTGGGAGACCTCTCAACATGAACTCGAGCTGCTCTCAAAATGTGACAACGCAAAATCAAGTTGACAGTGGAGGTGGCCATCTGACCGACAGAAGCGAAGGATGATGAAGAGAAAGAGAGAAAGAGAGAAAGGAGGAAGGGGAAAAAAAAAAAAAAAAAAAACACCCAGCTGGTTATTTGTCAACACCGACTGTGGAAAATTCGAGCAGTTCTTTGAGGAAAAAAAAAAAAAACATCATCTAAACGGATCGAAAAGTTTAGCCGAGGGACGACGGGAGTTAATTTACATGATTTGGGGAAAAGTGACGTAATTGCACCACGACTACGAAATGGCAGATATTGTATCTGCCCGTGTCCGTCCGACGGGTGAACGGGCACCTTCCATTTGCTTGCGGCTGGAAAGCAGTCGGAGGAGCCGCAAACTCGGGTGGAAGAAGAGACGACGGCGGGCGAGCGAGCGAGGGAGGGAGGGAGGGAGGGAGGCCGTCGTCGCTGCTTCTTCTTCCACCCGAGTTTAGGCCGCAGCCTGCGCTGCATAAATAAAACATCTCAGCCGGTCAGCGTGAACAAGACTGTTCTCGTCTCGCCAACCTCCTCCCCCCCCAAAAAAAAAACCGCTGTCGACGTCGCACCGTCCCGCACGGCACCCGAGCCGACAAAAAGAGGGTGTTATTCCGTTAAAAACAGCAGGTTAATTTGGTGTGATATCAGCGGCCCCGGGGAGGGAGGAGGGAGGAGGGGAGGAGGAGGGGGGAGGTTGCCAACTGCGAGCTAACGCGCTAGCTTAGCCGATAGCTCGCGCTTGAGGAGAGGAATGTTGCCTAGCTCTCTGGTCGGGCTTAGCTAACTAGCTTAGCGGTAGCTACCTCTGAAACCTCGTCTTCGTCGCTGCCGGATCCCGGACCCGAGGAGAGGACGGCCGCGGCCGCGAGTTTGAAATCCAGTCTTTCCGCTGCAGGCCCGCCCGGTTCGCCGTACAGACGTACTTTCTTTCCACCTACACCGATCCCAATGCCCCCTAGTCCGACTCCTCCTGGTGTCGCTCCTACCCCCATCCCTGCCGCTGGGGAGCGAGGAGTCACCGAGTCAATCTCGTCCTCGAAGCCGTCCGTCAGCATTGCCGTCCCGGCTACTGCATCCTGCATACTTGTGTTCACGATACGTGTGTTTAGCGAGCTAGTTGTTGACTTAAACGTCCGTCCAGGCGCTTCCGTTTGGGATATTTGCGTGATTTTACTTCAGGGAATCCAGAAACTCTCCCGAAGCGAGGGTTGAGGAGGATCTCTTTCCCCCAGCCATTAACTTTCTAACAACCTAACCCGATACGCACTGTTTCTCAGTAAGACTGCCTCGGTGTGGAATCCTGACAATCCTATTGGTGCAGCGGGAAAGACCTCTGTTTTCAATTGGTCCGCGGTGCTGCTTGTCAAACATGAGACCGCAACGTCATGTTAGGTTTACCAATATCACGAGGCTGTGGAACGAACGTCAAGACATGACATGGTAGACCAACTAAACTGGTTGCTAGTTTGACTAGTTCATGTGAACTCATTATATGGACTGCTTTTAGTCTATATTGGCACCACTGATACATTTTATTCACTTATTTAATGTGATTTTACGTGACATAACAGGTATCAAGTGAGTGTACCAACAGGATTTCACAAATTATTGATACAACTCAATGCTTTAATGTCTAAAATGACATAAATTAGATTAGTTTTTGTTTTTTTTAAAGGATTTAAAAATACATTACTATATATATATATGTATATTATGTCACACAAGACACCCACAAAGAAAAACAAGATAAACACCTGACCCTGTGGTAATCACACTTCTCATTAAAAGTGAACTGCTCACACATGTACATAGATTTTGATGCAAATAAGCAACACACAATGATATGTGATATATCTGGATATGCTTGAGGTTAACCCATTGTGTGCACCCAGATGACTTTTGTAAAAGACAAAATCACACATGGTTGTCAGTATAGTGACTTCACTGACACATAACTACCTCATTGAGGTTGCCCCATGGTGCAAAAGATCATTTTGATGTACTCATAGATTTAAATAGACTACATGGAGCCCAGTGAATGTTTGGTTTGAACTGCTACTGATTTCAGGCTTCTCATCACCTTGAACCTCGACAATTGACTGGTCAAGACTAAATAGTGCCTCAACTCAACAAAGTTCCTGCCTTTACTTTTTACTCATTATTATTTATACAATTTTCCAAAATAGAAGGAATGCCTGTGGGAAAAGAGGTATATTTAATGGAACACTTTTTTAAACTTTCTGTGACCGTGTTTAAACAGTAACGGATCCACAATTGAGTTATTTTGAGATTTGAAACACCAGAAAACAACATTAAAAAAGGTGTTTCTGTTTTTTGCAGTAAAATGCAATTGGACACATAGTTCGATTATCTTTATAAGTATTATGTGTGTCAACATCCGTTTTCTTTTCTTTTTTTTGCATTGTATATTGTGACCGAATAATTTATTTGTGTCCTTACGTTAAGCAATACTGCAGTATGAAAATACTCCATAAGAGCAACAAACCATGAAAGTAAACATGTGTTACCTAAGACATATATCCAGGCACCAAATGTATTCAAAGTAGATTACTATATAAAATGTACTAAATAATGACACTTAAGTAAGGTGCCAATACATCAAAAATATATTTAATTACATTACTTGAGTTATGTAATGTTTGCTGATTTCTATCTCCACAGATACCAAAATGTATTACTGGAGAAGGCCATCACCATTATTATAGTGTCCTTTCATTGGCTGATAAGCAGTTTAAAGCAGGATAATATGAAATGCCTTGCTAAAGAGCATGTGTGAAGTTCTCCTGCCCATAATTTTACAGAGGGTTTCTCTGATTTCAACAAGTGACCTCTGTCTGGATTGCTTACGGTCTATATTAAAGATTACTTTGAGCTGCCACCACATCAATATTTTGGATTAAGAGAGTCGTGAATTTGAATGACGCCTTTCTTTTTCCTCTGAGCCAAATTTTAAACTGATGATCTTTTTGTCACAGTAGAAACCAAAACCAGTAAACTCTGGTTTCAACAACATACTAAAATAAGCATCTAGTAACAAGGTTACTGTTACACATCATCATTAAAAAAAAAAAAAAAAACAACAACTCAAATATCTATTGTGGTATAGCCTATTGCTAAAATGAATAGTGTGTAGTGTCAAATAGTGTTTGTCTTGGCATATTGTGATGTTTTGAGTTGTTATTGAGCATGAGCTCTGTTTGGACTTGTTGTAAAAAGTAGCCTGCATGTACTCTACTTAAAAAATAAAAAAAATAAAAAAATAAAAAAAAATACAGCTGAAAAGCATTACTAGTTATTGAGCAGTGTAAATAGGGTGACTTGGATTAGTAGGCCAGACGATACCACCAGGCCAGCCCGGGCCTCTGATAGAAACGTCATCGTTTTAGGGCGTGGACGCAGGCCCGTCGGAGGCGTTCGGTTATTCGGCCGGGATTGCCAGGTGTGTAAAAACAAACCCACACTTCACATAATTTTAAGATATTACCGTGATTTTAACAAAGTTTAGATTCTAGGGTTTCTGACGCAATTCAAAACACACTGATATTCGTTAAAGAAATACTTTAAATCCGGCCGAGTTCAGAGACGTGGTTGAGTTGCGGTTTGAAACGGAGGTGATATTAAGCGCGCCGCTGTGTAGTTCCCGAAAGGGGGATGTCTGGGGAATTCTGGCAACCCAGTGCGAGGTTTCGGCAGCATCACGCAGGTCTGATCAAACACATCCAGGCGTGTTGCATCTACGCTCGTTTCAGGTAAATTGATGAATGCATTTGTCGTTCGGCCTGAAGGTTTCACGGCGAGGCGCTAACACCTGCCGGGTTCTCGGGACGGCGTCGGTTCCGGTGTGCGGGTCGGATTTAGGCGTTACAGTCCCCGTAAAAACGTGGGTGAACGGCGCTAGCTTTGGAGCTAACCGTCCACGCTAATAACATGGCGCAGGCTGAGAGGGCCGCTTTTGTTCTTGCGTCTGGGTGCGGTGGTAAAGCGTGCTCAAGGCCACGCGACCGGTTTGAAAGAAATACGGTATTTTAAGTGCCGAGTCGCGATATGTCCTCTGCGAGCTTTTACGTGCGAACCGAAACGAGCCGACACCGGAAATATTGTCGAATGAAAGAAGCTAGCAACGCGTTTTGCGTCGCCGCCGTGGAGCGACTCTGGGTTGGCGCTCTTTGTGAAGTGGATGCTCGCAGTTCAGTTCACGAGAATTTAGAAATGAGGTGACTCCGATGGAAGCTTGCGACTAAGATGTCCGGACGACACAAACCTTTTGAAGCATCGAAAAGCCACAACGATGAGATTTTTTTTTTTTTTTTTGATTTGCTAAATGCCGGTCGCGGCTACGAAAACGGTCTCATGGAGGCGCTGCTGACCAGCCCTCATTCATATCCAGCTCGGTCCATAAAACCCGATTTACTCAAGTCGATCAAAACCTTGATGGGTGTTTTACAAGTAGAATACAGTTACTCTGTGGACAGTATGTGGGGATTGATACGACGGAAGCGTGCACCACAGTGCAGAGAGAGATCCTCGGTTATGAGTTTTTACTCCAGCCAGTTTCAACGATGTGGTGCACCTGAAACTACAAGAGAGATAAAGTTACTATAAAAAAAAAAAATCCCACAGACTGAGATGATGATTACTGTGTTCCTGGCAGCTTCTGCCACATGGATCGGAGTCAAGTCAATGTGCTTGTGAAGTGGAACAGAGATGCACTCAAATGCAGGATGTGAATGTTTGAACAGTGAATGAGGAAACTGAGCCGAAACTTATTTCTGATCTGGACACATGACTGAAGATTGTGCTTTTGCACTAAAAGATTCCCTTTGTTCCTCAGGGATTGTGACCAGTCATGGCTGATGAGGGATATGTAGTGCGAATCAGGGGTCTCCCGTGGTCCTGTTCAGTGGATGAAGTACAGAGGTTTTTCTCGGGTATGTATACATTACTCCTTTTTTTTTTTTTTTTTTTAAATTGTTTTAATACAGATACTTTATGCAATTAGAGATGATATGATAATGATACATTTCAAAAGCAGATTGCAAAGTCATCAACAATGGAGGCGGCATTCACTTCACCTACACAAGAGAGGGGCGTCCCAGTGGTGAGGCGTTTGTCGAACTGGAGACGGAAGACGACCTGAAGATTGCAGTGAAGAAGGACAGAGAAACTATGGGTCACCGATATGTCGAGGGTGAGTACAACAGCAGGCAGATGTCGAATCCTTTCGTGACAAGTTCTGTCACGGTTTCCGCTCTGATAACTAATTGTTTTGTGTCCGGTGATGTAGTGTTTAAATCCAACAACGTCGAGATGGACTGGGTCATGAAGCACACTGGCCCAAACTGTCCAGAGACGGCAGGAGATGGGCTCGTGCGGCTCCGAGGTCTTCCCTTCGGCTGCAGCAAGGAGGAGATAGTGCAGTTTTTCTCAGGTAAAAACAGGCCATGTTCACCGGTTAATACTAAATCCCCTTAATGTTGGCGATTTTAAACTTTTTTTTTCTCCCGTCGCCCTTGTCTTTTTTCCTTTCTCTTACCGACACTTGACTACTAAAGAAGTCAATACGCCGTTGGACAATGATTACCTATTGTAAATTATTACATAAAATAATGATGAAATTATTTGTTTTTTTGATTGGTAATCAGTGAGGAGATGACGCCGGAAAAGGAAGCTTGTTCACACTTTGTAAAAAAAACTTGATGTTTTGTTCAAGGGCAGGAATCTGTAATACAAACACCCTTTCCCATCTTTACACTCATATCCATATTCATTGTGTCTTAGTTTTTCTGAAACAGGGTCTGATGCTAAGTTGTCTTTTCCTCATGGTAATATGCTGATGATGGAAGGTGTCCCAGTCATCACTGATACAACTTCTCTCTCTTATCCCAGTATCATTTTTTTTCTCCTCTTTTTCCCCCATTTCCTCACACCCTCGTCTTTGAAACACATTTCTCTGACACACAGTATATGCCAAGTGTCAGATTAGTTCCTAATGGGCGAACAGTAATTTTCCTCATGTCACCCACCGAGATCCTGTTCTCTCCTCATCAATACACCAACACTAGCCTGATGTCCCACACAGTGCCCTTTTCCATATTCTTCCTCTATCCTGTCATTTATATTTTATCCCCAGAATCCAGTAAATGTAACTCGTGTAAATGGCCAGTCTCTGGTTAAAAACTGAACTGGTATGTGTGATGATGTGTAGAGTTTTCCATAAGTTTTCTATCTCTCTTTAGAGAAAGTTCTCTCTGTGATTGGGCATGTGATTTAATATGTCCCCTGCTGGGGTTATCTGTCCTTGGGTTGAAGGGTTGGAAATCGTGCCAAATGGGATAACATTGCCGGTGGACATCCAGGGGAGGAGTACGGGGGAGGCCTTCGTGCAGTTTGCTTCACAGGATATAGCTGAAAAGGCTCTAAAGAAACACAAGGAAAGAATAGGGCACAGGTGGGGATGGTTGGTTGGTTGGCTGGATAAGTTGCTTTTCTTATGGTGTGCACCTTCAACATCTGAACCAAATGCAAAACTGACTCTACATTAATCCTGGATACTTTTAAGTATTTTGACACATTTACCACACACACGAACACTAATTCCTACGTTAGATTCACAATGTTAAGTGGGAAGATTAGTGCTTGGGCACCATTCAAAGCTATGAGACGAAGCCTGAATTAGAGTACACACCTTATTTAGACAACAAATGGTGTCTCTGCACTAAACATGAGTCCAGGTTGATAAATGGTAAGGAGTCTCCCTGGTGGTAAAATCAGAGGGCCACTGTACACAAGGATCTGGAGCCCACTGTTACAGGTAATGCTTAGAGTGGGTTGCAGAAGGACAGGAGCTCTCTCTGTGCCTCTAAAACCAGGACAATGGCTGTCATGACGAGGACACAGGACACTATTCCATCATAATGAATCCGATCTGGAAATCGCTCCAGGTAACCATAAGAAAAGTGTAAAAGTCACTAAGGCCCTTATCAATTTGGACACTTCCTTTATTCAACTGAGTAAAACGCTGTTCTTTTAATCTACTTCATTAACAACTAGCATTAAGTACTCAAAAGATATTTCTACCTATGGACTACACCATGGCAGCATCTGCATAGCCCAGTTTCACCAGTATTGAGCAAATGGAGTTTTCGTCCATTCCCCATGCCCTCACTGTGGTATCTCTATGCTCTTAGGTACATTGAGATCTTCAAGAGTAGCCGCGCTGAGGTGCGGACCCATTACGAACCCCAGCGGAAGCCTATGGGCATGCAGAGACCGGGCCCCTACGACCGGCCCTCAGGTGGTCGCGGCTACAACATGATGGGCCGAGGGGGATCCTACGACAGAATGCGCCGAGGAGGCTACGGAGGAGGTGGGTGCAAGGACAGCTGAAGTTAGACTTGGCAGTCTTGACCTGTGCAGTTCTTTTGAAATAATTACTCACCCCATGCCCTTTCATTGTTAATAATGCACAACTGAAAAAAACGAGATCAGGATGTAAAGTCCTCAAAGACACCGTGTTCATCTCCATTATGTATATTCAGGTGTGTCGGATGGACGGTACGGCGATGGCGGCTCTTCCTTCCAGAGCACGACAGGCCACTGTGTCCACATGAGGGGGCTGCCATACAGAGCCACAGAGACGGACATCTACAATGTAAGTCGTCGCTAGATCACCGACATCTCGTGTTTTCTGTGCATAATAATGCAGATTTTGATTAATTTGTTGAACCGTTTTCATATTTTAGTTCTTCTCACCACTGAATCCTGTGCGGGTCCACATTGAGATCGGCCCTGACGGCAGAGTAACCGGAGAGGCCGATGTAGAGTTTGCAACGCACGAAGATGCTGTGGCAGCCATGTCCAAAGACAAAGCCAACATGCGTGAGTCTACTTTAAAACAACTGACTTTATCACCGACACCCTTTTTTTTTATACTGCATGTTCACAATGATTTTTGTGCCCCTCAGAGCACCGCTACGTGGAGCTGTTCTTGAACTCAACAGCAGGCGGCAGTAATGGCGCTTACGGCAGCCAGATGATGGGTGGCATGGGTGAGTATTGTTGTTTGAATAAGAAATGCCTGGACATAAGCTCACATCTCTTATATTTACATACAAATATAACATCTTAAGTATATGTTATGCTGCTGTAACTTCTTAAACCTACTGTGATTTGTCCTCTACAGGGAACCAGTCATCTTACAGCGGTGGCCAGTTGAGCTCAGGATACTCTGGAGGATACAGCAGCCAAGGAAATATGGGCGGTTACAGTGACTATAGTGAGTGTCAGCTGTTATTATAGTTTTCTTCAACAGCCACCTTAAACTTCACCCTTTATAGAGCCATGATGGGAGTATTTATTGAAGGCTTTAACAGACTTGAGTAACTCTGAAAAGATTCTAAACTCGCATAAAAATACACGCGAGCATAGAAACAAACAAACAAAACGAGAAAGCACAGCGAGTTATTTCCTAAAACTAGACTGTCAATGTATACAGTGCAGTTAATTTTGAAATGGGTGGCCTATGACCAGTGGAAAAACGGCTACGTTCGATCCTGATCTGTGTCTTTATAACGTTGTTACTATTAGTCAGGCTTGAGGTGGGCCTCTGAACAAGGAGGAAGTGCAGTCTGTATTTGAGGAAGGGCCCGATTCCCCCACATGTCACCTGAGGGAATCCTGGCTCTTTATAAATGACTGATCCAGAGAGCTCTCCGCTCAGGCAACATGGATGGAAGTAAGATGTTGGAAACTTTTCTAGGCTAGAAACAACACAGAATTCACTATTTGTGGAAGACGTTTTACATTTGGTACTCTCTCTATGCAAAAAGAATATCTGATGTTGTGACCACATGCTTGTCTCGGCCTTCATTAGTTCTTAAAGACGAACACTTTTCTTCTTTTTTATCTTGGAAAAAACAATTCGGGCTAATCGGGTAATATTCAGCACTGCTGTGTCCTGACTGATACCGAGACCTTCAAACTTGGCCAGCTGTGTTCTTGAGGGACAGAAGTGCAGCGTGGTGTTTTGGTGTGCAGTACTCCTTGATGAACTCCCCGGTCCTATAGTATGTATTCTCTGTCTCTTGTTAGGTAACCAGGGCGGAATGGGAAGCAGTTACTACGGCGGCGGTGGAGGAGGAGGAAGCAGAGGCTCGATGAATGGACTGGGAGGGGGATGGGGAATGTAATTTTTTTTTTCTTTTTTTTTTTTTCTTTCCCTTAATTTGATGTTTTTTAACTCAGCATTTTGCTGAACAGACTGGAAATGTAAGTCTCACCTAGTAAACGTAGGATAGGGTCAGGTGAGGTTGTTTTGAAAACACTGAGGTTTGTATTTTTTTTAAGTGGATGAGATTCAGTGAGAGGTGAGATCATCTGTCGTCAGAAGTGCTGTTCGTCTTCCCCATTCCTCACACATTTGACACATTACAGAAACCGTGCTTTAAATTTTCATTACCAGGAAGAGTGCCGTTTTTGTGTTACCGTTCTGCAAACACCTCGCTGTTTCTTGAGGTGAACTCATGGTGGATTTAAGTTTCAGTGTCTGAGTGCATGAACAAAACTAAAAATGTCTGGTATCTCCTGATGTTTAGACTTTGTTTCATCTTCTCCATAGTGTTAAGCCTTTTTTTTTTTAAGTTCCAGTTAAAATGTTGGTCTGAATTCACATTGTCAGAGCATGTTTTCTTTTCTAAAGGTATGACTGTTGATAGGATAGTTTTTCTGGATGAGGGCAAATGAATTTCAAATCTACCATCATGAAGGTTTGTACTGCTTCAGACGCTATTTGTATTTCCTGTGCACAAAGTGAATAAACTAGTCTGGAATATCTAATTGAAACGAGCATTGAAAAGAAAAAAAAAAAAAAAAAGAGGCTTTATTCATTTATCAAATATCTAGTTAAAAAAAAAACTTTTGGTCACCATTCCCAAATTAAGAAAATGGCTGAGTAGGAGTTATTGTGATTCACAGACCCTTTTATAATACATTCTAAAATAGTTAAATTTGTCAACATTCTACAGTCATTTACACGATTATTTAGTATCCAGCAGTGGAGCCATAACTGTAAAGAAAACGACGCACGACTAGTTGAGTATTAAAGTACAATTCTTCTCTAGAAACCAGCAACAAACACAATCCGCGGTGGGGCCTCGACATGATTTACATCCACAGTCTGAATTAGAAAAACTACACACGTTAATAAGGTCGGTTTATCAAGTGAGTACCAAATTGTTTAACTGCTGTTAGTTCATTCCCAGGAAATGCTGATGACAAATATTCAAAACGTTTTCAAGCTGTAAACGAGTCTCTTCAGCATAAACTATATCGGCTCATCCCATCGGTTATAAAAAAAAAAAGGCGGCCATTGTTTAGTACAGATGTACCTGAATTTCAGGTAACGGTGGCAATGGAACACCAAATCACATTTCCTTAAGATTTGATGAGGTTTTTCCTTTACGATCAGTACTTGGAATCCAGGCGGATGAGTAGACGCGGTGTTTGATACGCGAACGCTTCGAAGGTGTTTTGTCAGGAACGTTTGGAGGAGCTTCTCTGCAGCAGGAGTGA
This sequence comes from Embiotoca jacksoni, assembly GCF_022577435.1. Lineage (NCBI taxonomy): Eukaryota > Metazoa > Chordata > Actinopteri > Embiotocidae > Embiotoca > Embiotoca jacksoni. Next base: position 14,060,491 of record NW_027185403.1, read on the forward strand.
GTGGCACACGTCGCACACTCGCACGGGCCGAGGATACGAGGGTAAGGCCAGCTCGTTGCTGGAACAACTGTTGCAGTAGATGTCGCCGCAGTTTCTGCAGTGGTGCTGCAGACATAAACGCACAAGGCTGTAGTGATGAGCATGAACAGAAGTTCGAAAGAAATGCAATGAAACGGGAGCCTACCTTTCTGCGCGAGATGGAGAACTCCTTCTGGCATCGTTTGCACTCGGTGGCTTCGTCGTCTTTCAGCCAGGCTTGGCCCTGGCGAGATCGTACGAGATTGGGCCGCTTGTGATTTTCAAATTTTACATCATCAATAATGCGAGTACACTATTCCTAACTCCTTTTACCTTCAGGGCTTTGTTGACCTCCTTGAAGTCCTCCATCTTGAGTTTAGACCTTTGACAAAGATGAGGACAACAGACAAAAATCAAACAACCAAAAACAGACACAACATGACGTGTTTTCAGACCAATAATAATAATAAAAAATAAAAAAAATGACAAATACTCACTGGCTGAGGTGCAGCCCCATCTCCTGCAGAGCCTGTTCCTGCTGCTCACACGTCTGCTGCAGCTGCTGCTTCTCTTGCTTCAAATCCTCCAGCTCCTGCACCACCAATCCAGACAAACAAAGGCAGAATATCCATTTCCGTGCAGGATTACAGAGGTTTGGATTACATTGCATAAAGAAGGCTTAAAAAGGATGAACATTTTTGTTTGGCTAAAGCTGTCTCACAAATCTCCATAACATTATTTAAGTAAATAAACCCTTTCTTTAGGCTAACTGCAACTAATGACCCTGATACAGGTTTCAGATAAAACCCCAGAATTAAAACAAACCCAGTGGTAATTACAAAAACACATGTCTACATGGCCAAGGTTGGCAGTGAATTCCAAGACTCAAGGGTAGATGGTCCTTCCCACAATGCAGTTTTATAATTTGGTAGTAACTATGGACCATTAACATTACAGATCCTCCTGGTGCTCTGAGTTATGTCCACTTCAGCGACATCGTTGGCCTCCGGAAATACTCTCCAAAACTTGGAATCTTAAAACAATCACACCTTTGATATTTTGGGCTTAGATTAGAGATGTTGGTGCCTGTGGTAATTAAACTTGTGTTCTCTATTAATTTCAGCAAAACGGATTGCACCACATATAACACTGAGACGTCTGTTGAGAATTTAGGAAGTAAACCAGGTCGAAAACCAGATTCTACAGTTTGTGTTCCGCTGTTTTATTTTAGCTGCAAGGGTTGAATTTACTCTTTCACTTCAAAAACCACAAAAATATTAGATTTTCTCTGGGTTCACGAGAGACATTTTTTCTATCAATGTGGTTAAACCATTACTTCCTGAGTTACTGGACCCTAACCCTGGTGTGTGTGTGTGTGTGTGTGTCAGTGTGTGTGTGTGTGTGTGTGTGTGTGTGTGTGTGTGTGTGTGTGTGTGTGTGTGTGTGTGTGTGTGTGTGTGTGTGTGTGTCTGACCGTGTGCAGTCCCTGAAGCTGCTGCATCTGTGTGCGTAGTTCCATGCTGTTGTCCTGTTCCCGCTGCAGAGCTTTTTGCAAGCTTTGTCTCTGTTCCCTCTCAGTCCGCAGCTCGTTCTCCAAACCCAGCCTGTCCTCAGAGAAGAGACGCTGCTTTCAAACATGTACAGGTACTGTGGACGACTGCACATTCAAAACCTTCATCAAATCATGTGTTAGACCTGACTTGATGCATCAAGAAAATGACCCGAGATCACAACCAATTATTCAGACTTTACGCATGTTTCTACACTTATGCAATTTATGAGACATGACATTCATGGCAAGAACTTATTATGGCGTTTGACTTCTGTCTCTTACTTAAAAAAAAAAAAAAAAAAAAAAAAAAAAAGGTGTCCTAAGACCTGTAATTCATTTGGGAACTATGTAAGATTTACTCTATACAATGTCTGTATTTCCACAGCCACTGTGCTTTTAAAAAATGATACAACTCTACCTCCCTACACTGCAGCTCACCTGATCACAGTGATGTTTTTTTTCTTAAGGAATTCCCAAACCACACCTCAGTCTAGAGTTAACAGATTATTCAAATCAATACAACGTTATAGATGTAACCTCGAGCCTTTCTTTTAAAGATTGGCCCCAAAGGGAATTGCTTTTTAAGTTGTGCCTTTCATTCCAGGAACCTTTCTTTTTAATTGTAATTTTATCATCCTGCAGTCTCACTTTCATAATTTGTGAACCGTTTTTAGAAGAGACTCGACATATTTGGATATTTTTTGAACGGTGTGTCTCCTAACCTTAGTGTATCCAGGTCCGTTAGTTGTTTCTGCATAGCATCCACTTTTCCTTCCAGCTCCACCCTCATGTCTTTGTCTGACTGGTCGCTCTGTTTGCGCTCCCGCTCTGAGTTCTGTAGTCTGCGACTCACAAAAGACCAACAAGAACATTGATTTCAAGGAATATAACTTGAAAACCAACAGAAACTCACACGTTGCACAGATGCATACCTCTGTTCGAGGTCCACCATGGCTCTCTCCATTTCTTCCATCTTCTGCTCGAGCTGCACGGCCTCTGCCTGCATTTTATCTGCTTGTTGTTGTGAGTCCTGAAGAACCAGACGAGTTGTATGAATGTGTATTCTGTCTGTGAGAGTGAGAGTGAGAGAACTCCTCTGCGTCTACCTGAGCTTTGTGGAACATTTGCAGGTTTAGGGTCTTGACTTGGTCCAGCTGGAGCCGCAGCGCTGCCAGCGTGTCCTGTTTCTCGTGCGTGTCCTTCTCCAGCAGCTTCATGGCCACCTCCATCTCCTGCTTCAGCCCCACCTGCAGCTCCAGCTCACGCTCCAGCTCCTAACATCATCCAAAGAAAATATAATATGTAAGGTGCGAGTCAAACCGTCTCATCTCAGCACAAAAGCTCTCGACAGGATGTCTTGCTAAAGTCAGACACAGAGTGATCAAGTCTCACGGTGTTCACACTCCTGGCTTCTAATCACGTACTGACGATGGAGTATGGACATTAAACCGTCCTAATCTCAGACAATGCTTTCCAAAAGCTTGGCCATCCCACCCAAGAAGCAACCCGGCTGCTGATCACCTTTTACCGCCACATGCGTGTTATCGTGCGTTCAGGCAACTGGGAATCGGGGAAAGTTTACGTTTGGGAACGTCCCATTTCCAATTTGAGAGCTACAAGCAGGCAACATGGCCGCCCTCAGAAAATGTGCTCCATTTCTGTCAGAATATAGAGGAGCAACAAACAACCTTATCGCCATCCATATGAACCAGCACGGGGACAGAAGACAGCTCAGGAGGTCAATATTACTCGCACACATCATTTCTACACGTTTAAAAGTATTGGCATTCATAACATTTAACCCAACTACAAAACCGGGGGAAGCGAAGCTAACCAAGTCTGGCGACAGCCGACTTACTTTTAACCACAAATGCTGCCACGTCAACTGGAGTCAAACCGACTTGTTTGACTTCTACCACTTTTCTTGTGTTTTCTCACTTCCCAGTTGCTCATGAACGCATCATCAATGTGTAGCGTGACAGCTTGTTTGACGATACCCGACCTGGCGAATGCGCTTTTCCTCTTTGTACTGCTTCCACACCACATTATACATCTCATCCAGGCCTTGTCTCGTCTGTTTGTACGTCTCCAGCTCCACCTGGCTGTCCTGAAGCGCCGCCTGAGAAAAACAAACACATTGTACAGGTTGGGTAATTTTTTTTTTTTATTTATTTGGACTGGTTTAGCTGCAGCTAGTCGTAGATGCTTTCAAACCTCTTCCTTTTTCTGGCTCGACTGCAAGATGGACTCATTATGCTTTTGCAGCTGTTCCTGTTCTTCCCTCAGAGAGTTGATTCTGTCTGTTGCTGCTGTGAGCTGAGGAGAAGAGGAACAAACCGCTTCCTGTTAGTCAACTCCCAGGTACAAGCACAATCACACCACCTCATTCACAAAATATTCCCGACCTCCTCCACCAGTTTGCTGTTGGTCTTCTCCACAGAGTCCATCTTAGCCTGAAGGTCGGTGACGGTGCCACTCAGGTGACGATTTAACTCCTCGATGTAGTGCTTCTGATCTAGTATGGCTGTCATCTTGGCATCGCTGAAAGAGAAACAAAAATGATTTGAGAGGTTTGAGTGTCTGGTTGGACTTGTTATCATGGTGATAAAAAGTTCAACATATTGTAATTTGTATTCTCATCCAAATATGTCGCAAATTCTAACTGAACTTTCAGAAAATTGGCCAAAGAATGTCCAAATTTATGCATTTTTCCATCCACTGCTGTTAGGAGTTGTTTCATCAAACTAAGGAGTGGATGACCCAAATTCTTCAGTCGTGCTGTTATGCCACTGCACAAGAAGAGAGCGCCACGAGGTTACAAGAGCGTCAGTCAAACTTCAAACGAAGGAAAACACAATGGTTGGTGCTCAATTAGATCAGCTGGAGGGACTCAGATTCTAAACTCTACAGTGTGATTGGATTCAACCGGTCTGCCGCTGTGATTGCTTGTTTCACTGTCAGTCAAGTGGTCCCTTACCTTAATCCTAACCCTCCAACAATATAAAACCCAATCACAGGCAAAGCATCCCTCGCGCTGATCCGTTCTAGCAACCACCAAACACAAAACGAGGTGGTGGAAACAACGAGACAACGTGGTGGAAAGCTCGGCGACAGAGGCACTGTTCAATGGAAATGGAGAGTTTTGAACTACTATCTTTACAACTATGAACTCTTGGAAGAGTTTGTTTCTCCAGCAGAGCAGAGAGACTTTCAAGTCTCATTATTTCAGTAAGTAATCATTTATTAGCGTTTTTATGCACAAATTGGAAGATGTGCATACAAAACGGGCACCTTTACAGCAGCTCAACACGTCATGAAAATCAGAGCAGATTAGTTCTTAAAGCAGGCACTCACTGTTTTGGAGTGTCACTGCTGGTGGGGTCCTTCAGGTAAAGGGAGAAGTCGATGACTCCCACCTAAACGAGAACGACAAACGGATCACTGTGTGCCCTGATGGGCTCGTCACTCAAAGAGAAAAGGAGGCGCAGAAAGCCTGTTCGGCACCGACCTGAGAATCAAGATCCTCCCCTTTTATACAAAGGTTTGCATCAATTACATTGAGGCCCACCAGCAGCCCCCCCATGACCGCCCCCCTCCTCCTCCATCACCAGTGCTCCCGAGTCATAAAACTCACTAGGACAGGGATTGAAAAAGACACGTGAAAGAAGAAACGATTCATTTGCATGCGTTGAAAAAAATAACGATTAGAACTGACACGTCATCACATCTAGATTGCGGTGTAAATTCTTGCAAATAAATACACATTAGTGATAACTTTAACCAACCTCAAGAGGTCTTTGCGGTCCAGCATGGCTTTCATATAGTCGGCTACTTTTTTCTGCATGAGTGCCAAATGCAACCAAGCCCTTGCTCTCCCCAAACCGGTCCTGAAAAAGGATAACAGAATAACTATGCTGACTCACAGGTGTCCAGCGTGTCTCGCTTTGCAGCGTTAGTGGAAGACGGTTTTGCAACACCATACTTAATGCCGGGCAGGTCTCTGGCACTTGTGGCAATGTGGACAGACTCTGGGCACAACTTCTCAACCAGTTCCAGAGGTCCCCATATGGACTTGTTCTGACCAATGAAGGATTTCTTGGCTGAAAAAGAAAAATCAAAATGGGAAAGTAACTTTCGCACGCCCCGATTCTGACATCACCCTTCAAAAAGGTCAAACCCGCAGACTGTCTCACCTCTAAGCCCGTGTTTGAGGCAATGCTCCAGGACGACAAAGAACTGCTGCAGAGGAGGGTACTCCGAGTCCAGCGTCCTGCCCAGACTCAGGGAGGACTGGATCAACACTTTGATGCTCAACTTCATCATGCTCAGGAGGTTGGATCTTTCTATTGCTGTGGGGTCTTTGGGGGGCAGAACTGTAAAGAAAGTGTGGCAAAAAGAAAGGCACTGAAATGGCACGCAGACTTAGTGGAGGTCGACTGGAGGCTCGTGTCAATAAAATGCAAACTCAACAGTACAGACAGAGACCTCGTGCACGTTCAGCAAGTCATGAAATCAGGGTTTTGCTCCGAGTCGAGTGTCTTAACAGATGACCGACAGCTATCCTAAGTACAAGAGGAAGTAACTGACTGGTGCGGTTCACGAGTGAGTTGGAAAATGTTCAGTAGTTAAAGTGTCAAAAGGTCGTAGCCAACCTGGAAGCTTTTTTGAAGTGCTGTTGATGTCGTTTTCGGGCTCCTTGTCGGTCGGTGAGCTCACAGCGGCGCCCTGTGAGGACTTCCTCGGGGCAGAAGCGTAGCTCATCCCGCTGCTAATCGTCTCCGTGGCCTTCCGTGCCAGAGACAGAATTGGCGCCGACCAGCTGTTGTCTTGTGCCGCCGGAGCCGACTTCTCCATACAGTCCTGCCCGTCGCTGCCGTCGGGCTCGCCGTCAGTCGCGGGTGTCGAAACTTCGGACTCATCTAGCTGTTGTTTTTCTTCGCGGTCCTCAACAGCTGTGTTTACCTCCCCTGCCTCGTCGGCCATGTTTGTCCCCCCCCCCTCCCTCCTCCCTCTTTTCCGCCCGGGAATTCACGTGACCAGATTAGATCAATCACGCGCGCCTTTCTTTTTCTTCGTTGGATGCGTTTGGCGTGTAGCTACCACGTGTTAAAGTTGCAGTACACCCACCTGCTGGTCTGGATTGGAAATGATAATCTAATAAAAATGCACTCAATAGGAGAAACGAATAAAGTCTGACCCAGAAATCACTTTTTTTTTTCTTTCAATGTCTGACAATAAAAGCAGAAGGTGGACGGATCTCATCTTATCCACCACCACTGCTCTGTGGTGACCAGTTGTTGAATGGAGAGGCTCTGGACAAAGGATATCATAAGTAGGTTAAAGACTCCCATCAAGCAAGTAAATTGACTTAAATTTACAGGACAACCTGAAATCCACAAGAACATGACCACACACACGGATCTGTTTATTAATGTAGAATATTGGCCTTAGTAAATTAAATAATTAAAACACTGCTACATTTTTGTCCATTTTATGTGAACTTGCACCATATTGAAATCCCTCATAAAAAACCAGAAATATGTTTTATCAACTCTATGAAGAATACATAAAAACAGCCAATATTTAGTCACATTGAACACAGTGTAAAGGACAACCTTTGTAATACTCTCCATGTAAACAAAATGCTGTAAAGTTTAAAACAACAGAATCCTTGGCTGGTAACCGGATAGATGTTTTGTTGACACCAATATAGTCGTGTTGTTTTTGCTTTTAGATCACTGTTGAATGGAGGCACTCAACTTAACTTTCTATCTGCAGAGTAACAATGTTGAAATGTGTACATTTTAAATACTTTTTAAATAACTTTTGTCCTTCAGCCTTGTTGTTTGAAGGTTTTAAAGAATTTACTTTTCCATCAGCATGGGTCTGATTTCCTTTTTTTCTTCTTCGGTGGTGCCTCTTAATGAGGCTTACTCCGATCTACTCTGAACAACAACAGATGAGCATTAGTAGCTAACTGTTAGGTAGTGAAATCACAGGTATGTGGGGTCTTCACCGTCGGTTCATATTCAAGTGCAGGCAAAAAAAATAAATCGGACTAATACCCTTTAACAAAAGGTGATCATTCTGTAAATGTTTATGCTGTAAAATGAGCTTTCATGAAAAAAAAAAAGTATATTTACCTCACCATGTAGATCAGAACTCTCATCCTCCCTGCCAGACTCAGGTCTCTTTTCGGGACTCAAGAGGTCACAACTTTCATCTTAAAAACACTAGCAAAGGAAAACTGACATCTCATCCTCTAAAGTAGAAGTTCAGCGACAGGTCATTTAAATTCATCTGTTTTGTTGATCTTGTGTTGTTTTACTGCGTCTTCTCACAAAAGATCTGAGATTCGGTTCTTTCTGAATGTTGCACTTGATGTTCATCTTCCCTCAAATTTGTGTCTGGACGTCTGAGACCTTCGTCACACCACAGTTTCTTACATGATAAACTCGTCCATAACACAAGACAATAGTGAACTCTGGGATTTATTCTGTTGTCTGAATCTGTAGAGCTGCATAATTTATATATCTAGGTATCGCTCTCAGAAGCCTTTCACTATAAAAATAGTGGAAAGCAGACTGAATACCAGTCTCTCACCATTTGATTTGTGGTTGCGGATTTTTCTTGATTACAGTCAATTATTAAATAGACTGCCAAACAGCATAAAACATAAATATTGATTTTCCATCTGAATCATCATTATGGTTGAGATTAACCTATCAGTGCTAAATAAATATTGTATCAACATTACAATAAAAAGGAAACCTAGTAATGTTGATGACATATTGACATTGTAATAACATTGATTTATAGTTGTCTTGACTATAAATGACTGAGTATTGATTTGTAGCTGACCAGGTGACAACAATGTTGAAAAGTCGTTGATTTCTAGTTAAGCGGGAAATATGACTGAAAAGTCTTGAATGTGTTATTAGTTTGTTTACATTGTCTAATATTATTTGTGGAAATACATAATTTTTGCCTGTCAAAATTGTCATTAATATGAGACACCTGAAATGTCACTGAAACGTTATCATCTGTCAACGTTGTCAAATAGACACCAAAGACTTTCGGTTCACTCTACAGTTTCATTAAACACCTGAAATAACCTAGTTAGCTAATACGTTTATTTAGGGTCACTTTAATAACCTGTCTTTTTCTGTCAAAATGTCAAGAATGATGCCTTTAAGTTCCCTTCCTAATGTGACGTTACATGTAGGTGGCCTTAAATTCATTTAGCTTCAATTCAATTAAATTCAATTCAATTTTATTTGTTTAGAGCCAAATCACAACAGGTTATTTCATGGCACTTAACTCATCAAAGTCCTTACAGCAAGATTTTACAATGTTACACAGAGAAACCCAACAACAATTCCCACATAAGCTAAGAGGGGAAAAAAAAAAACTCCTCTTTAAGGGAGAAAAACCTCCAACAAATGACAGTAGGAGGACATTAGCTACTGTGTGCCTGACATTAACTGGACAGGCCGTCTTTTTTTTCTCCTTTTAAGCAAACTGTAGTGATACTTATCCTAAACACAGAAAGAAAATGTATTATAAACTGGTCAATAGGTAATACATTGTGCTTTTAAGCCTTGCATATCACCCATTATGAGTAGTGGGAAAAGTATTCATATACATTACTTGAGTAAAAGTAAAGTTGTCCATTGATGAGGCCTGTTATATAGGGCTTTTTGTAGTTTTTCATTTTTGGCTGGTGCTGTTTGATTTCAGTGGTTGACTCCAAAATCAAACCGCTAATCAAAATATTGAAAATAAAACGATAAAAATGTACAGTTTATATTTTGTTGTTGTTGTTTTGTTTTTTGAGGAGAAACCGGAGCTCCCGGAGAAAACCTCAACTCAGATTCAGTTAACCTAACTAGTGCAGCTGTGGCTAAGATTTAAGGGGGGGGGGGGGGGGGGGGGGGCAGCAGCTGCATTTCATCGGTGTGTCTGTGGGCGTTTGGTGGAGGTCTCATCACTTTCTGCATCTGTTGGATAGAGTCCAAAAAACAGGGGGAATAAGAGAAAAAGAAGGAGAGAGAAAAACGTTGGGTCCTAAGGTGGTTGTGGGTCCCTCAGTCTTCTTCTTCTTGTGGGATACAGCAGCACAGAGGGCAACAGAACCACTGGCATCTCTTTGGCAGAGAAGCCCTCTTGATCCGGACAGTGACATCCTGGGCTGAAGTCGTCTTCTGGTCCTCCTTGCTGTCCTGTTTAAATATTTGATAGAAAATAACAAAAACAAGGATTAAAAATGTGCTCAGAGCCTTCATTAAATACTTAAATAAACTCAGACAAGAATGGGAAACAACCTCTATCAGACTCAAAAATCCTGCATTCACAATGTAGTCACATTTTAATTACATGTGTAACTTGATTTAACATTGAAATCTTTACGAGTCTTATTTTGTCCATTCTTGTCTTTTCTTGATTTGGTAATTGATTTAATTTCCCTTGCTTATTCATACCTTATGGAAGATTATGATGCTCCTCTCAGCCATGTCAACCTCGGACAGAGGTTTGGACAGGGGTGGTATCTCCTGGTAACTTGGGATACTGCCCTCACTGGACGGCAGCCTGTCAGCTTTGTCCATTTGTACGTCCTCTGGTTCAACTGAAATCGGACAGACCTTAGTGCTCCGAAACCTACAGAAACAGCTACATCGCGACAACTTTTTCTTTTGGACTTTGCTGGTAGGTTCATCCTGAAGAACGTCATCTTTACTAACAAGATCTGAGGTGGGACCACTTTGGTCGCTGGTTTGTGATGCCTCCAAGACCAGCTTTAGAACCTCTGAAATTACATAATTCAGCTTCCTCTGTACATCGATGCCATAAATGGTTTGGCTCATTTCCGTTTGCTGGCTGAAAAGAAACAAACAGTGGAACGAAGTTAAAACACAAAAAACTAAAATGTAAACAACAAATGTTTTGGAATCGTATGCAAATGTTTTTAGAAGTTTTAGTGAGAAAATGAGATAACTTACTTTTTAATTAGGCTGTCAAATAATTCCTTCACTATGATGGTGAAGGAGTCTTTCAGACCAGTGAACTGGAATTCTGCAGGTCCTCCTTTGTCCTCTTGAGAAACATCAAGACGTCCATCCTGTCCTGAGGGTCCCGATGTTGCATCCATGGGTGTGACAAGGTGGATGTCCATGACAGCAGATGTCTCTTCATGATGCTCTGCTGCCTCACATAAGTCCGTGGGAGACTTTTCTTGGGGACAAGTACTGATAGATGTCGGGTCTCTGTTTTCAGATCCATCAGCTTCTTCAAAATCCTCTTCCTCTGCCTGCGGGGACTTTTCTTCTGGTTTCAGCTGGAAGAGGCATTCAAAACAACTTCTCATCTTTTTAAAGATCTTTTTGCCAAGTCTATTAGTAGAAACGTGTGACTCTGTCTTGTTGATGTCCTGGGAAGGTCCATCCACCTTAGTAAAAGATGTCTCCTCGGAATTTGGTGATTCTGGTTTTGTCAAAATGTCCTTTGTGACATTGTCTGCTGTGACCTTTTCCTTCACATCCTCCAGGTCCAGAGGGGCAAAGGTGGATTTTTCTTTTTTAGGAGCCGGTTCTGCTGTTGGATTGATCTTGGTGAGGCGGTCTTTCTCGGTCAGGTCTGGTGTCTCCTCTTCGTGCTCCATAGATATTCGCCAGTTGTCAAAGAAAACAGCCAAATAATGCTCCACCTTCTGAAGGATGCGCAAATCTGCTGCGGCTACATTGCTGTCGTCATCATCATCATCACCGTTGTCATCATCAAGCCTCGACTGCTCCTCAGCCTCCCACCTGGCAATATTATCCCACAGCTCAGCAATATCGGCCAGTGACTGGTCCACTGTCTCTGAGATGAGCTTATCAGCAGACTTGGACTCCTCAGCGGTGAGTGAGGGACCAAAGTGAAACATCTTCAAGCCTGCCTCCAGGTCGGGTCTTGAAACCAAACCCATCCCTCTGACTCTCTCTGGTAATTTTTCCATCTCCATCTGTTCTGGGTCCACAGCACTTTGGTCTGTATTTGTATCCTGTTGGAAGAAAACACACAACTATTAGGCACAAGGCAGTTTATTGTCATTGTAAAAAAAAATAATACAACGAAATTGGGTTGGCAACTCATCAGTTCAGCAGCAGAACAAGTTAAAAGATGTATAAAAACAACAAAGATAAAACAAGACATAAGATACTGCATGTACAACTGTTGCTATGAAGCACTTGTGCTGCAACGCACAATACAGTGATGATGACTTTAAATGACGGGACAGGCTCTAAACGACTCCTTTTCCTTCAGGTTTCTTTCTTTCTTTTACTAATAATGAGTGCATGTGATCATTTTACTGTTTCACCACACTGAGCCAGCCTCATCTACTGATAAAGACCAAAAGATGCAGCTTAAAGCTTATTTTGGTTTTGTAATCCAAATCATTGTGTCAATTTATTTTAAACTGATATAAACTCATGTCTCTGAACAGTAGCTTCATGACATTTGTGGCATCGAGCTGTGAAACAATTACGGAAAACTTCTTAAACTCTTAAGTTCGGTACTTTAGTAAAATGTACATCTTTTTCCACAACTGATAACCTCTGCCTGTTTTGCTGTTTAACTGCTGCACAACCAATTTGTCCTTTGGGATACAAATACAGGGATTATTTAAGTGACTGATTCTTACCCGACTTCTTTTTCTCTTTGTGTTTGTTTACTTGTTGTTCATGTTTGCTCTTGTTCAGGTTTTCTTCACTTGAAATGAACAGTTGTCTGCTGGTGCTTGAAATCCTCCCAGTTAGAATGCAAATCTGATCAAAGAGCTGACAAGTGATGTCACAGAACACTGTGACATCACTTGTCAGCTCTTTCAGTTCCGATGGTTCCAACACGCACACACACACACACACACACACACACACACACACACACACACACACACACACACACATTTTTTAAATCTTTGTGAGGATATTGGCATAAAGCTTTCCCTAACCCCTTACTGTAACCTAAGCCATCACAACTAAGTGCCTAACTAACAGCCTAACCTAAACATAATTCCAACCTTAACCCTAAAACCAAGTCCTAACCTTCAAGTTGCCCTTTAAAGTTTCCTAAATGGAAGTTCACAGTTCCCAGTTTTACCACGTGGCGGTAAAAGCGATGATGTCACCGTCATCATTGTCGGTGGGGGCAGCGGCTGCATTTCATCGGTCTGTCTGTGGGCGTTTGGTGGAGGTCTCATCACTTTCTGCATCTGTTGGATAGAGTCCAAAAAACAGGGGAATAAGAATTAAATTGATTTAATTTCCCTTGCTTATTCATACCTTATGGCAGATTCTGATGCTCCTCTCAACCATGTCAACCTCGGACAGAGGTTTGAACAGGGGTGGTGTCTCCTGGTAACTTGGGATACCGACCTCATCCCCCGGACAAACTGGCGGAAACCAGCTGATGTGTGAGGATATATATATATATATACATATACATACATATATATATATATATATATGTATATGTATATATATGTAATATATAAGATAAGAGATAACCAACAAATGAATCACTGTGATTTACAGCATCAACTGTGAACAAATATGCATCAGCTTTTTATGTCGCTGCTGATTGTTTAACAAACTAGTTTTTAGTCTGTTGGGTCGCGGTTGTATTCCGTACGTCAACTTTTACACAAGTTACATCTGAATTACTCAACATAAAACACATGCACGTTACCCTTAACGATTTACTGCACTCTTATCACTTACACTGAGGAAGATACACGTCTTTTTGAGGAGTATTAACCAACCTAAATGTAGAAACAAGGCGGCAGAAAACTTTAGCTTGAGTGCAGCTTGTCTGCAGGGTTTATTCTGCAGCACCCAACGTGTATTAGGATCCTCGTGAGAGCTGTACGCCATCTAGTGACGTCTCTGGGTATTACACTGGCATTGTGCCAAGATATTGTCGCTATACTTAGTTTAATCATGTGAAGCCTTCTTAACCCTTACCAACTACAAAATGAGGAATAGTGTCCGATGAAAACAGTCAATATTTAGTCAGATTTAACACGATATATTGGATAATAACATTAGTAATACTCTCTTTGTACACAAAATTCAGTAAAACTTGAAAACAACACAGTCTTTGGCTGATGCTGTATGGATATTATGTTGACCCCATCAATCTCGCTGTGTTTTTGTTTGTAAATCAGTGTTGAAAGGACGTGATCCAGTTAGGCTTCAGTCTGCGGAGTAAAAATGTTGAAATGTGAAGAGTGTAAATTTTAAATATGACTTTCTAATCGTCATGATTTCATTACATTATGACTTGATTCAGGGGCAAAGTCAGAGGCAAAACCTTTCATGGTAGGCTCTGTTTTCACTCAGTCTTGGTCTTCAGTTTGTTGTAACATTATGGGAATACATTTTAAAGTTATTAAAACTTTAATCAAAACCCTTTAATCAAAACTTTAAACAAAAACACAGCGAGATTGATGGGGTCAACATAATATCCATACAGCATCAGCCAAAGATTTTGTGTACAAAGAGAATATTACTAATGTTAATATATTGACATTCTTGACATTTTGACTTAAAACATTCATAATATTAAAGTGATCCTAAATAAACTCATTAGCTAACTAAGTTGGTGTCTGTGTCAATGAAACTGTAGAGTGAACTGGTGTCTGTTTGACAACTTTGACAGATGCTAATGTTTCAGTGACATTTCAGAGGTCACTTATATTCATGACAATTGTGGCATGCACAAATGTATGTATTTCTACAATGATGTTAGACAATTTAGATAAATTAAGAACATTGATGAATATTCAATTTGATACAGCTAAACATTCAAACTTTAGATATAAAAAAACAAGCTTATCAATTATGAATCAATGACTTTTCAACATAATTGTCACCTTGTAAACCACAAATGAATGCTCAATCAATTATAATCAGTACAAATATAAATCAATGTTATTCTAATGTCAATGTAATCAACATTATAGGTTTCATTGGGATTGTAACGTTGATACAAGGTTCATTGAGCATTGATAATTCAATTTGAAGCATAATGATGATTCAGATGAAATCATCATTAAAACCAAACCTTTGTAATTGGGGTGCAAACAGTACACAATCTACCTTGAGATATTATGAGTATTCCACCTGAAGTCTGTAAATACTCAGAGCGGGATATGATGTAGTTCCCAGTTCTACCATGTGATGGCGTAGACACATTGTACATGCTGTGCAAGATATGTATGGTCCATATGTGTGCATATATATGTGTAATATATATATATAATATGTAATATATATATATTATATATAAACAAAGAGATAGATAGATGTCTATTTATTTATCCGTCTAAAATCCTGAAAAATGAATTAGGGTTAGGTAATATGATCTAACAGACAAACAAGCAACATTTAGGAGGCTTAAAGAGAGAAAGTCAACTTTAATAGAAACTGTGCCACAGTGTATTTAATAGGAGGCAAATTCACACCTCTTAACAATAATCTCAGTTTCTCTGAACGTCATTTGAATTTTCACTGGCCCTGGCGCTCCGCACCAAATTGATTATAGTGGATATTCCAACATATCATGTAGGAAGGATTGGTGTAAGATACTTATTAACACCATCAATACAGCGTACTTTAGCTGTTGCAGTTAAGTGCTGCACCGAGCAGACTCTGTAGGCGTGGTGAGGAGGGCCATAAATACCGCCGTGCCTCAGTCCCGACGCTCTTTCGCTCCGCTCCACACAGGCTGGGAAAGCAGCAGAGACACACCAGACCTCAAGTAACACGAAGAGGTCGCAAACACGCGGAATTAACTCACACAAACTCATCGAAAGAAAAGGGAGGAATATCTAGAACCAGAACAAGTGGGACGGAATACAACTGTCTTTCCTAGAAGTCACTGAAAGATTTGACATGATGAGGATTTTCCATGTTGCGCTCCTGCTGGTTCACGCCTTGGGTACGTTACATGTGCGCTCTTGACGCGCGTGTTTCTTCTCTGTTCAGTTGGATCATGATGTTTGTCACTTTCTTTTTGTGGCCACCTGCGTGACACTGTCTCTTCTCGGCTGTCAGTGTAAACCTCCCTCAGCATGACGGAGCTATATGTCCTGTAAACGTATAATCTTCAAGGCAACGCTTTTCATGATGGAAGCTAATGGGGTCATCTCTCTATTTTAAAGCATGCTTTATGTAACTGGATACATTTATTTTTAACTCATATTCTTGCCTGACATTAGCTAACTGTCTGTCCATGCATTTTGTACGTGTGTATGAGACACAGAGCGTATGTGCCAACTCCAATTTGCCCTCCCGCTACATTTCGCTTCTAAAGCTCAGAAATCTAAACTGCCCCGGTGAAGGGGGGACCTTGTTTTCTAGCTCCATCCCCACTTTGGGCCAGTTTTCCCTCTGCTGAAGTGCCCCTGAGCAAGGCATTTATCACCCATCAACCCCTCTACATCTGAGCCTGTGTATTTCCTAACAGGGAATCACTAAAATCCCCAAATCCGCCTGGAGCTTTCTTGTGCACAACATGTTTCAACTTGCCCATAGAAGTCCGCCCACCTTGGCACACTAACCTGAGTGCATAAGTTGTCCCCTAGAGGAAGACTTTTCTCTCTGTGTTTTTGAGGTCTAACTGTTCCATGCAAATGTTAAGGTTTTTAACACTTTTTCTTCTCTCCTCCAGTGGTGTCCAGACTGGTCAGTAGCGCTGCAGTTGACAGATATGAGGGCGACAGGCAGAAGCACACATCTGTTATCACCCTCATGGACACAACTGTGGACAGGAGGACAGAGGGGAGCCGAGGCATGGGTGCCACAACAGTGGAGTATGGTCAGGAGGGCGAGGCGGAGGAGTACAATGATGAATACTACTATGAAGACGAGTATGAGGATGGCATGTCTGGAGACTATGAAATGGAACTGCCACGAGGTAAGGCAGCCACTTTTGTCACAATTTCTCACCACATTTTTTCCACATACCCCTGAAATGGAATTGACTTTTGCTCTGTTTTGTTGGTTTAGTTTCCATGTCAAGCAAACCAAAAGACCCGTCGGCCATCCTGGAGGCTGAGAGCAGCGAAGGAAAGAGAAGGAGAGGAAATGGAAGAAAGAAGGGCAAGGGCAAGGGAAAGAAGAGGAATCCTTGCCTGAGGAAGTATAAGGATTTCTGCATTCACGGCACCTGCCAGTACCTGAGGGACATCCGCGCCGCATCCTGTGTGTAAGTATCAATCCTGCATCGACCTGCACACCATCTGCAACACAAGCCAATTCATTATTACTCACCCATAAATTACTTCCTCTGTCCTCTTCGCAGGTGCCACCCGAATTACTCTGGTGAAAGGTGTGAGTTCATCACGCTGCCCGTGCAGTCCCCCGAGGGCTACAACAGGACCACGGCTCTGGCAGTGGTGGCGGTGGTGCTGTCGTCTGTCTGCCTCACCATCATAGGCCTTTTATTAATGCTCAGGTGAGTAAAACACACAGAGAAACACACAAACACACTCATAGATCAAAGTGCTTCGCAAATAATAAGATAAACACAGAAAATAGTCTGAAAAAGCTCCTTTTCTCTTGTTTATTTCAGGTTCCACAAGCGGGGAGCGTATGACGTAGAGAATGAGGAGAAGGTCAAACTAGGGTTAGCGTCCAACCACTGAAGAGACAAAGAGAGGTGAGTTAGTAGGACCAGGGCTGCAAACTCACACAGAGAACAACATCTATATATTCTGTCTTATTCACTGCTTGAATGAAATGCTCATTGCCTCTGTTTCGTTTGTCATGTCAGGCAAAGACGCAGAAATTCTACCTCAAAATATAAAAAGAGAAGTGAACTACAAGCAGGAGGTCCCGGATGAGAAATGAACGTATAACGTGAAGAAGGGGGAACAGAGGACGTCTGCCCGATGTTCTGCTAGACGTTCAGAGAAAGAACGGGCAGCTGAACGTATTCCTGATGGCCTCGGAAGAAGACGGCCCGACTGGAAACTGGAATACCGAGCGGCTGAGGGGGATGGACTGGTGATGTGACGAGCACGAAGAAACGAGAAGGAGGAACACGTCTAGACTCTGTGCTGCTTCTTGACTGTGTAAAAAGAAAAGTTTCAAGCGGAACTGATATCTTTTACAACAATGAGAGCTCAATCTGGAAATTTCTTCTTTTTTTTTTCAACAGACAGCATTTTATATTTTCCTGCACAAGGCCATCATTTGTTTGTTTTTCTTTTGTTCTTTTTGTGTGTACAGTAAACAGTATATTTATAATTTTAATTTATTTATTTAAGCTAACTGTATTTATGGAGATTTTTAACCACCTTCGGCAGTTTTTCAAATAATAATGTTACAGTTGTTTTTATATTTCCTATTGGACGATATTTATTTATGAAACAGAAAAGCAAACGATTCAGAAGCATGAAGTATTTCATGAAAAGAGCTTATAGTGCATAGATATCTGACTTTTGACTTTAATTTTGGCACTTGGTAGATGATCAATAGCACTGTGACTAATAAATTGATCATTCAATAGACTTTTTTTTTTTAATTTAATCTTCAGGGTAATGCTTTTCAACACCCTGCTCACACTCACACAGTGACTCACATTCACACCTGAAAGCTGCCCAGTACAACCAGTCGGATCTGTCGGCCACTGCGTGGCTCCACTGTGGGTTCAGTTCTTTGCTCAAAGAAAAAGGGGTGGTGGCTCGTTCACTTTCCCCACCCGACTTTGTCCTGCAGGTTCGGCGATCATTAGGCCACATAAAGGCTTCTTGCTCTGCCTCAGTTTTATAAAGACAGATCAACATAGGTCAATACGATAAGCCATGTAGGCAACGCAAAAACTGTGCTCTCAGCATCTGTTCTGCTAAGACACTTAAAAGGGAGTCGAATATTAAATGCACTGTAGCAAGAATTGGGTATAAATATGTCCCATGTTCATGTCTTACCATCATTAGAGGAGAAACTGTTAAGCTGTCAAGGAGAAAAATGTGAATTCAAGTGTTCTACCCTTTCAAATCCTGCCCTGCAGTTTTGAAGTGATTTTTATTTGTGATTTTTTTTTTTCAGAGAAAAATAAAATGGGATTATCTGAATTCTCGACTCTTGTAGTTCCTCCATCAGTATGTCTCACATGAGTGCCACATGAACCGCTCTGTGTTCTTAACATATTTGGAGTCTCAGATTTTGCATCATAAGGTCAAGTTTATTTTCACTCCTTCATTGGCTTCCTGAGTGGGCCCCCGCATTTATGCTGTTCTGGATAATGACAACACCGGTGTGTTCTTTTGGCCCATTCAGGAGCTGTAATTATAGTAAACATAATATTTTTATTTCCCCTGACTCTGACGTGCTAGCAACCGCTCTTAACCAAAGCACCTGTATCCTGGACATCAGCGCTATTATGTTCAGTGCTCAAATTTATAGTCAGTGTGTGTAGATATGCAAACTGGGTAGACCATGGAGTATATGTGGATACCAGTGTTTAATCACAATGTTTAACAAATGACTGCTGCTAAGTTAATTGCTTTCTCAGAGGCCTTTCTCATTGGACCACCTGGAAAATGAAGACGTAATTCGTTTCACGTGTTGACAACAGTATCATCAGTCTCACTGACAGATCAATCATACAGTATACTGGGTGCAGTCAGGACCCAATTAGTGTGAGTGTGTGTGCTGAGCCACGGGGGAACAGATGTGAGGTGTAGTGTATGAGCCAGGGAACACCTGATGTTCAGCCACAACACATCACGCCACACGCACCACACACCATTACTCACAAAGCCAACAGATGTCATGTTCAAAGACACACCAGCGAGTGTAACATCAGAGACCTCAACCAGCCTCCGAATGCCACAGGCTTCAGAGAGACCACATACGGCAAATGCTGGGATGCAACAATGCTGTCATGGAGGCCGCATGCAGGTTTAATGGAGCTCAGGACGGTCAAAAAGACCCAGCTGGACTCAAAGGCAGGTTGAGACACAGCCAAATGTTAGTCACCCCTTGAAGTCACCTCCTACACGGATGTTGTTACACCGGCACTGTATGTAAGTGTGTGTGTGTGTGAGTGGGAATGTGGTAGAGTAATGTCTCAGCGCTGACTGTGTGGGTTAAAGGGATTAACCGAACCATTACAAGCAAAAATCCACAGCAAAACATGCATGTTTGTTGTTTGTGGATTTGATTCCCATACTTTCTATATATATTGAATAAACAAGATACTATAGGACTCCATGTTCACAGAGGGGGATGGTAGTTGAAGACAGATGTTCAGCTGAAGGGTGTGGTTCCTGTTTCTGGATGTAACTTTCCTCATTCCATTTGTTGAGAAACTGAAAAACAGCAGTTCAGCTTTTAACGTTCATTGAGTAGTTTTCGGGAGAAAATATGCTGACAACTGTTGTTTCTCAATTGCAAAACAATGGAGCTAATTTCCCACTCTGCGTTTGTCACAGGATTTCATACTCAGTACGTTCAGGGTGTAGACATGTATTTACAAAGCACACACATGTGTTTGTATGTGTGTGACAGGAGCTGGTCATTTACAGTAGTGGATCCACCTAATCCTGGCCTCTCAATGTCAAGTAGCAGAGCACACAGAAATAGTGCCGTGCAGTCATGCTCACATAGCTGCTATTCCCGGGGCTGATGGCCACCAAAGAGCCAGAGTGCTGAGAGAGACGGGAGTGTTTTTCTGGTGGACCACAGCCAGGGACTAATGTCCAGTATGGTGGTCCATCATCAGACATCAGGGCAGCATCACTTCTGATTTTTCCATGTAGGGTTATTAACAGCTCGAGTAACTTGTCCTCGTCTTCTGAATGCTTTTCGGCGTTCTTAGAGAGACTCGAGGAGGATTTTTCCACAGCTCAGAAGGCATTTCCTCACAGGTTGGCCAAAATTCTGTGGAAGCCACAAAATTCATTGTGTGCCAGATGCCTGTGAGAAACATCATCATCGCTATTGTTTTTGGTCCTCTTTTGTCGTTGTTATTTTCCTTAAAGGTGTGTGCGAAATTTGGTTCACACACTCACATCGCTGTTCAAAACAAAAAAATGCCAGTAGAATCACCTGTTTCGCTGATTACGGATACTATTCATGCATTTTCAAATAAATATGAATTAATAACATTTATTCATAAATCATCAATATTAAAAATTTCTCTTTTTATGAAATTATCTAAATCCATTAGAAAAGTAAACCTTGTCTTGATACATTGCCAGACAGACTTAAGTACTACTGTAGCAGCTCTAACGGATTGGATGAGTGTAAGGAGGGTGAGTTTGTTGTGAAAGGTGCTTCCTGCCCTACTGGAGACACAACAATGGGTAGTTTCCACACTGATATGGAAGTACGCACGCCAACAGTTGGAAATATAATTATTCTCTTACCGGATATCATCAACAGGAACACATTATTACCTGAGATTAATTAGTGTGTGTGTGTGGGCCCGTCTGCTTTAGATGTCACGGTACTCATTGGTCTTTCAGTGAAATTAAATTAGTTTGCTTGTATGTGTTTGTATGATGCAAGTACAAGACCCCCAACTGCTCCTGTAAAGTCAAAATGAAGCGCCAGGCCGACGTCAGTGTGCCACTCATGCCTGATTGATGAAGTGAGGACAGGGATGAAGCCACTGTCGCATGACAAGATGAGGCCGCGGCGGATCAGTGGGTTGTTCACAATCTATGTCGCCCCGTTTGCACAGTGCAAGACCGCCAAACAGGAGGAGGGTGGGGAGGCTGACAGGTGACAGGAATGAAGAGACAGAGTGAGAGATGAGGTCGAGAGGGTAACATGAGAGGGGGAGAGAGACCAAGCGAGAAGGATGAAGACTGGGTCAAGGTGATAACTTCTACTTAGTAGGGTGCTGACTTGTCCTCGCCCGGGTGTGGATAAAAAAGATTAACATGTCAGTCATGCGGCTACTGCCAATCATAGCTCTTCCTGGCCTAGCTCTTTATTTTTTTATTTACCCTTCAGTTCCTGTGAACTAGCCTCTTTTTTCTATATTCCTGTCCTAAATGCTTCCCTATCCTCTCCTCCGTTTCCTCATCCTTTTCCTGTCTCCTGTTTCTTTTCCTTTAACCTCAGAAACTGACTCATATCCCCAGATGCAGTCTTATAATTTGGAAAAGGCACACGACTGTACATGCAGCCAAAGTGACCCACAAGATGCAGAAATATTAAGTAATGAAAGCAAATTTTTCATTAATTTAAAGGATATTTATTGACTGACCAACACCCCTCATTTGTTAGATGAAAACCAGTCATTTTTGACTCATGTCTACTCCCTCCACTACTTCATCAACCTCCGCTACCTCTCAACCTCAAACATAGTTTTCTAACCACTGCATCAAAAGCTACAAGGGAAATGACAACATGTTGCTGCTAACAAAACTGCCACTACCTCAGAGATACCAGTATGAACAAACTGTTATGTCTCTATGGTCTAAGTTAATCAACTCCGGGCTCTAGCTCTATAGTGGCATAAAAACACAAGAGAGTTATTAATCTGATTATTAAAATCAGAAAGAAAACAAACAAGAATATCTTCTGACATATCAAACTATTCTTTTGAAGTAAAATTGTTCACATTTGAGTGCTTGTTGCCTTGGCAACATTTGTGGTTTTTGGTACCAGAATTAGGGCTGGGCACTGAACTTCAATACTTTTATAGCACAGAACAAACTGCTTGGATTTTGAGCCAAGGCTACACCTACACAAATATCTTTACATTTGACCATACATAGACTCTACTTGGGCAGTTTCAACTTCAGTAAATCTCACATTAGAATACCTTATTTTCTAGCCAAATATTTGACCACATACCTATTGTATAGCATGCAGGAACAGGAAGCTCATCTGTGCACAGTTCATTCAGGACCACTTTTGTCAAAGAAGGCTTTTACTGCCTAAGCAGTAATTTACATTTGGCGGTATGGTGTTAGGAAAAATAGTAACTCATTGTTAGTGTGTATATTAAGTTACTGCTATGTGTGTAAAGTTTCCGTTAGTCTATGCATAAAACTTTAGATGAAATGTCTCATACTGCATGCACATTCCACTCCACGAGTTTCTCTCTTGCAGTATATGGCCCCTCGGGGGAGGAGGAACTCGTTTACCTAGTTTAGCACACACATAGGTTAAAAGCAAACATACCCATATAGGATGCAAAGAGCATTGAACCCCTACGCACTCACGTTACACAACATGTGACCTTATCTATAGGAATGTAATCACATGCTGTTTTATAACCCCATGTATACAATAAAAGGAGCAAAGAGGGAAGTCTGTGTTGGAGTTGGCTGATGCCAGGTGAAGAGCTTACAACTCTAAGACCCTGCACGGACTTCCCTTGCTGCAAGTAAAACTCAGATTTGGGTCCAAGCCTTGTTTTTGTCTGACTGTGGGTTTGATTCTTATTCTATCAGCGCTATGTTATAGTTCTGAACCTAACATATGGCTCTGTTCTGGGAGCTCACTGCCCTTCCACATGCTCACGTGGAAAGCCTGAGACGGAGACAGCACACCTCCCCGTTCTTCCATGTGTCTACATGGAAGATTAAGGCAGGTAGAGCAGCACCAAGAACCCAACAGAACAGAGCAGGCATCAATGACAACAGAAATGATATTAAATAAATCAGACACAAGGAGGAGCTGGGATGGTGGTGGCTGGCAAAGTGGCTGGAAGAGGAAGCAGGAAGAGTAGGCAGGCTGAGCAGCTTAAATAAGGCGCCCTGTTTGAGATTCCAATGAATGCATCGCGGGGAATCAGCTAAGCGTCAGCTGATGTGGGCCGATCTCGGGAACAGTTGTTGAGCTACCAAGAGAGCTGAGCTTGACTTCGTGGCCTGCCTGAACTAACGCAATGCTCCATTAGGCTGGCTAGCATCTTCTGATAGCATGTTAGACACTTAGGGAACCATGATACCTTGTAGCATCTATTAATAGCCTACATGTCAGGTGTTTAGAAAACATCGGGAACTTGTAGCATCTACAGATAGTCTGCATGCAGGGCGTTTACGGGACATCAGATCGTCATGGCTGAAAATAACCTGGGTTACACTCTCCCCATCTAAACTGCATGAAAACTAAAAAGTAGTGTCATAATGTACAACACTATTTTCTTTTTGTTAAAATGGATTTCATAAAATCTGTATTGAAAAAAGTATCGTTCAGGAGTAGGTATTGCATGATACCCCGTCTTACCCAGAATTCCTTTCAAAATCAACCAGGAATGGCGGTTAACAGTGAGCTTTCGTGTGCAAGCAGTAGTTTAATGCATCGTTCACAATTGGCTTCTGCGCGTGTGTACAATTGTAATCCTCTGCAGCAAATGCAGACTGCATTAATACCAAAAACTAATGTCCTGTATTTGCATCACAAAATACAAAGAGACAGTGTGGTAACTCCTGTAAAATAAATGCCAGCCATAACTACTGTAGTTTCATAAATTTTGCTTCACATAATTGCTATTTGAACAACTCTTAAAGGTAGAGTAGATAAAGTCAAATTCTTCTTCTTAGGATCCCCCAAAAAACATGTTGGCCTCTGCTCACAGTGCTGCTCTCTCTGTTGTTGAAGAAGCAGCTCAGCTCAGTTCTGCCTCTCTCCATTTGCTCCTGATGCCAGCAGGAGCTGGGCCGGGATACCAGCAGATTCCCCGCTGCTGATGTCACCCTGCTGGACAGATACTTGTTATGTATCATGGTCACACTATTAAATTCTCACTGAGGTCTATTTAGGCCCCAAGGAGGCTGATGGCCGCATCACATTACTTGCTGGGTAAGATGAGAGGAGAGACGGACAGAGAGGGACCGGAGTTGGGTTATGAGGGGACAAGGAAAGGAGGCAGGCGAAAGGAAGGAACAGAAGAGGAGCAAAAGAGACGAGTCAAGGGAAAGCGACCATTTATCCAATCACCATTGTCATCTGACACACACACACAGACATACGCTGAACAAAATAACTCACACAAACAACGGCATACCGGCAGATAGACAGGAAGACTGGATGACCGCATGCTTGACTCATCTGTTTTTTCTACCCCTTACAATATGCCATGTGGTTCTCTGAAATAAAAAAAAACCTCCTCCCATATCCGCCCAGCTTGCATATGTGTGTGCAAAATCAGGCACCTAATGGTGGTTTTAGAGGATTAGCACAACACGTGCTGGCTGGTTGAGCTGGCTGACACCGCAGCTTACGACAAAGGAGGGGTGGCAGGATGTCAGAGAGGACGGCAGCAGGCTCTGCTCACCGCAAGGAGTGGGCTCCAGGCATTCTTCTCCGTGTTTCCTTTGTGGTCGGCTGCTGTTGAGACTGAAAGAACACCTCACCCCTCCACCCCACCACCACTACTCCTCACTCCACTCCAAAGGCAAACACTTTAAACAATCTTTATTGTTACAGACTGATGCTGAATGGATAGTCAAAAAAAAAACAAGATGGAAGAGATTTTCCTTGCGGAGAAATTCCTAAGCCGTGTGTGTTTCAGGGGAATTCATGGGAGGAATATACCTGTCCCTCCAATAAATCACTAACAAAGGAACAGTATTCATGCAGTGTGTCAGACACAGCATAATGACAAACTCTGCTTTGACTGCTTGATAATACCATCCCAGACATTCATGCCAGCCGATGAAGTAATACAGTAAGTCAGTGAGCAAACTGACTGTGAGCTCTGACTTCTGAAGCTTGTCTCTCTGAGTGTCCATGTTGGTTTTATTCGTTGCTTCTCTTTCATTTTGTGGTTCAAATACAGCTGCTAATATTAAAAAGATAAGAGTCTTCAGCCATGTTAGCTGCTGCGTGAGGCTCTACTTACAGAACAGTGGTGCCTTGAGGTAAATGCTCACATTTGCACGTGAACTTTCTTACCATTTTTCAACATTTGCTTAACAATAAAAAACAGATGGACCTTTAGGCTTTCCCACAACAGCTGTGCCAGCCCTACAAACTATAATGTATGTCACTGAGTGAGTGACAGAGGGATAGAAGTTACACCATCGGGTTACAAACAAATTATTTCAAATAATAAGCTTGTCTCTGTGGCAATAGTGAAAGCAGAAACGGTCAAATGTCCGGGTTCCCTGTAGCTTCGTCCAGACTCCTGCCCTGTAATCTTATCCTTTCGGTCATTACCCAGAGTTCATGATCATAAGTGACGGTAGGGATGTAGACGACTGGTAAATACAGAGCTTTGCCTTACGGCTCAGCTCCCGCTACAGTCCAGTCCAGTGACTGCGTCACTGCTGTCACTTCTCCAGTTAAATGAAAAGCCCTTTAGGGTTTTATACATGATCCAGCCATATCCTAGGTTTTGACCTGGTCTTGTTAATCAACAGAAAATACAGTGGAGGGAAAAGGCAATGTAACAAATATTTGGTCATATTGAATGTTTGCTGGCTGGCGGTACGAGATGAAAAGTGAAGGAATCACTAAAATAGTTACAATTCATCCTCAAAGGGACATTATTGTCAATATCAAATTCAATTCCAGTCCATCCCATAATTGTTGGGACATTTCACTAAAAACCACATGAGCCAACCTGTGGCGCTAAAAGAAAAGTCAGTTTGTCACCAAAGTCTTGGGGATGTATCATCTGGGAACCCTGACTGTTTGTTTAGACTCGAACAAAGTGTTGGACCAACATGCTGACCAAGCCACACCACTTGTGTTTGATTGGCTTAATGTACAGCCCTTTGATAATTTTAAAGTAAATAATGAAATTATTTTCCCACTTTTGGATTTCTTCATTCATCTCTCTGACTCCCAAACAGATTCACATTCCCCCTTGAGGCCGCCTAAGCAGCCCACAGCCTATTAGAGGGGTCCATGACCTCAGCAAGACTTTCCTCTCTGCTGTTCTCCATCTAACTGTCATCTGTGTTCCCTCTCTCCTGTCTCAGCCTCGAGACAGTGTGGGAGCTGTTCAGAGAGCAGGAATGCAGAAGGAGAGCTCAGAGCTCAGCTGCTGGAGGAGAGGGGAGGGAGGAGAGAGAGGGGATTTTTCCTTGGATGAGGTCATGGGTGATGGCACTCTCAGAGCGAGAGCTGAGCTCGTGGCTGACACGCCCCTGACCTCTCTCACACACACACACACACACTTAGAGAGAGAAAGGGCTGAGCCCATGGAAGCAGAGAGATGACATCGAGTTTTCATCTCTGCCTATTACACCATAGCTAATCTCCCAATCCAGATTTTACTTCTTGATCAACTCACCACACACGACAGCCAGCTTTGCACAAGGCAATAAAGTCAAACCCCAGTGGGACACTTTTGTTGGCTCAGCCATGTGAAAAGCCCCACTAAAATCTACCCTATTACTGGCTGAGAGATGGAGGTGATTAGTAATACTACAATTAGCATGTTCAGCACACTCATATGTACTGACACAGCTGATTCAACAGCAATATTGCCTCATCTTGAGGAGTGATCTGATTTGTGTCACTGTACTGATTGGCCCATAAGCAGCCCTGGCCGGTAGCAGCTGTCGAGACGGTAGGATGATGGTGGTTATTATTGTGATTAGTCAGGCCCTTTTCCTCCCCATGAGTCATGGAGACCGCCGCTCTGTGGCTTTGTGCCTTGGTGTGAAAAATATCTCTCCTTCCCCGAGCCCCTTTCCCCAGAGTGGATTTCGGGAATACGACATCGCACCAAAGCTTTGTCGGGGGACAATAGGGCCCCCCTCTGAATGTGACACATCCCTGTGGGAGCAGTTGTTTTTATACAGCCTCTGATCCTCTCCTTGTGAGCTAGAATTTTTGGAGTCACTCTTGGTGGTTGACTACAGTAGCACTGAGCACTACCTTTGACACTAATTTCAAAAGAACATGTAAAAATGTCAAAAGAGCCTTGACACATTAAACTGATCATCAGGCGATGTGTTGTTGAGTATTTGAGCCTGACCACCATCCATAGTTTAAGCAGTGTGCCTGTTCCTGTTCAGGAGTCTTCTATCTACTAACATTTGGCTGACTAAGCATGTTTGAGAGGCGGCAAATATGGCTGAAGGAGGGATTAAAGAGCTGCGGTGGTCATTTTCTGTGGGACACGACTGAGACAAACAAAATTAGCTCTCTACTTACACAAGCAGACAAGACAGAGAGAATGAAGAGCAGCTTCTCAGTCTTTAAGTCCTTGGTGGACTGATTGACTTGAGTGAGTGGCTGCAGAGGCCCAGCTGTGCCAATCTGGAGAATTGAGGAGGGAGAATCCAAAACTGATGCCCACCCCTGAGTATAACAATTGTCTCACAAAGACAGCAATCAAATGCTCCTTGTCACATTGAAGTGACTTTTAGGTTGCATTTTTTTTTTTTTTTTTTAACAATTCATGCATACACTTGCATGTACAGACAGGCAGGCAGTTTAATAGAATTTCATGCTTCTACTGAACCGTAAGCCTTTTTTTTAATTAACTTCTTCTAAAAAACCACAATACTTTTGCAAAAACGGCTTCAACGTTTTATCGGACGTTCTCCCAGTGGGTTTTCAAAAAATAAACAGTTTAAACAAATTGGCAGTGGCGCAATAATAGGAGGCAAGTTTGTTTTGTTAGTCTGCACATGCTCTTCTTTACGGTGTTTTTAAGTGCAACTTCCACAGAAGACATCAGGGTGCGACACGTTGCATTTAATAGGCCAACCATTGTTGTGTTGGTTCTTTGAGGCTGGATTGTGTGTCAGGGCTTTAAAGTGAAAGACTGCTTACAGGACTGATTGAGATCAGTAAACAGATGTGGACTTTCCAGTTGTCCTTGAAACCAAACAGATAGTGTGTGTGTGTGTGTGTGTGTGTTTATGCTATTTTTGTTCCTAATTTTCAAAACCTGTCACCTCTGGAATTCAATCACAGTCCTCCCCACCTGTTTTTATTTTCACCCACACACACACGCACGCACGCACGCGCGCGCGCGCACACACACACACACACACACACACACACACACACACACACACACACACACACACACACACACACACACACCTTCATAAGCTGTCTCCTCAACGGGCCTCGGTTCTGTTTTCTAAGACAGTGGTGTGATTGTTTGAGACTGCAGGTGTGTTAGTGACTCTGGGTGTTTCCTCACACTAATTATAGGCTGAACACTGACGTCTTTATTATCATTCTGTCCTTCCTCAAACACTCCCTCCATTTCTCTGTGTTGTTATGTTCTTCTCTGACCCAACATTCAGGTCAAAAGCTGCTGAGCAATAATGTCTCAGTACTGCAGAAGCCTGAGAAAGAAATGAGTTTGGTAAACCAAGCAGCCGCACTACGACTGACCACAACATCCTCCTGCTGCTGTGCTCATTAACAGCCCTCTTTCCTTTCTGGTCTCTTCCGACTTACGTCCGTTCCAGTGGGGTATCGCCCTCGCCCCCTCGTCCACCAACAAAGTGCCCACATCAAACAGCGGTATGGCCTGCCAGGAAGTGACACGAGTCTTTGTTCAGAGACTTGTTTCACTACAGACTCACTTCAGTCCCTGCTGGCATGGAAGAGTGATTGTTGCAGAGTGAGTATCTCTACTGGCTACTGTCCAGGTCATTCCTGTTTCGCCTGTGTGTTAGTGTGTGTGTGTAAGACCTCATTATAGTGCCTTATATAGGGAGATGTGAGGGAGGTAGGAGTTAAATCAACAGTAGTGTATCCAGTGAAGTCAGTAATGGTGGAAGTTTTTGCCCCCTGTAATATGACCACTGAATTGAACACCACTCTCTAAAGTGAGTGCCAGCCTTCAGTGTCCATCTATATAGCTACAGAAAGCAATGCCAAGCAGGGAAAACAACATCATAAAAGAAAATTGCCGTTGCACTTTACAGTCATTATTGGATTCTATAGCTGGGTGGGTGGGAGTAATTGATCGCAGATGTTCCTTTGTGAGGCTGAAAGAAATGTTTTGTGCGCTTGTGTGTCACCGTAGGATTTCAGCAGACAGTGAAGATGAGATACAGTTTTCCTGGTCAAGGTTAGTCAGTTGTCTTCAGGAGCTCCCACACCCTCTTTCCAAAAGTGTCTGTCTCTTATCATTTCCAATTTGCTAAAGACAATATAATATATTCTTTGTCCTGATTTTTTGCTTTTGTCTCTTTCGCTGTGTATGAGTCAATGTAGGAGTCTAAATTTCCCAAACAGCAAAATTTCTCAAGACAAAACATGGTACAGAGCAGACTTTGGCCTGCATAATATTTATTTCTGAGATGTATTTCATCTTGTAAGGAACCAGATATGTACCATGGTGTTATTTGCCTCAGTTAAGAATACAAAATGTTTAATACCATAGTTTTAAGATAAGTATTTTGATATATTTAAAGCAGTAATATTATGTGAACAATGAGGCAAATGAATACCCGCAATGTGAATGTCAAGAACCCACATACTGTAGAGTTAGGCTTAGTTCCTGTCAGCTCTATGGTACATTTCAAGGTAAGGGGAAATAAACCAATTTAGGGTCTTTCAGTTCTTTTTTTATCTTTTTTTTACTGCCAACAGCTTGAATGGTTTGGTCTCACCACTCATCAGTTTTGTGTGTGTTTGATGAAAAAGCTAAAAAAACAACAACAAGCAAACAAGCAACAAACAACATTGTAGTGAGTAGTTGAACATGGAGGGTATTTTGCAGGTAAAGAGTCCGCGTTTTCTCAGGAGATGGGATGAGATAAGGTTTCTCCACTCTTGCTGAATGTGTAACATGTTAGCCATGTCAACTTTTCAAGGCTAAAGTGTCATGCATATCAGATTAATTAACTTAATGTGAAGTTCTGTCCCCAAAAGGCCCAAAAACAAATTAATGCATCAACATGTCATTGTCTGTGACTGACAGCACCGCATTTTTGCCGTATTTTTCTTGAGGTCTCAAAGGCAATATTTATGACAACTATTTAGTCTGTAGCTGTTTTAGGTTTGTCAAAATGTTTATAAATCACAACCACTATTGACAATTAGACAAAATGCAGATCATGCATCAATTAGGGCAGCACGGTGGTGCAGTGGTTAGCACTGTCACCTCACAGCAAAAAAGGTTCCGGGATCAAATCCGGTCCTGGTCCTTTCTGTGCGGAGTTTGCATGTTCTCCCTGTGCTTGCGTGGGTTCTCTCCGGGTTCTCCGGCTTCCTCCCATCATCCAAAAACATGCACGTCAGGTCAGGTTACCTGGCGCCGCGCTAGTGGCAGCCTGCTGCAGCATCTCCCCCCTGAGAGCCCCCCTGCTGTAGTGAAGACATTTCCCCTCGGGGATTAATAAAGTGTATCAAATCAAATTCTACTTTATAAAATGCAAAAAATACCTCAAATACATGTGCTCAAAAAACTAGTTTGAGCCTTGACAGTACACACACTGGGAGTGATTTTCAACACAACCTCTGGCACAACTTGGCCTTGAGGCCCGAGCAGGAATTTTATTTTGTTTTTTTGTTTTGCTGACATTTGTCACACCCCTCCCTAGATCTCGCCCTGCACATTTCTCCATTTTGCCCTCTCTGACACAGTTTTCCATTCTCTTATCTTGATATCCAGTTTGTTTCACAGTTAGGGTAAAAATAGCCCTTCTGTCAAGACCATTGTGTCTATTTATGTCATTGTAAACAGTGCAGCTCTGTTGTCTCACTGTTACCAATTCCTTTTAATGAAATTTTCATTTGCTTCTTCCTTGTATTTCTTTTAACACTGTTGTAATCTAAACCCTGCACATTCTTGTCTATAGTCTGTCACATTACGCTACACATGCGTGTGTGATTTGTGTGCGTTTCTTGTGTGTGAATACTGGTGGATCCTCAAGGCTGAGGGAGATATGCTGTCTGCACTTGGACAGGCTCTTCCTCCTTGGTGATTACTGCAGAGTCATAAACGGAAACACAGACAGGCACACATCCACCAACACACACACACACACACACACACACACACACACACACACACACACACACACACACACACACACACACACACACTGCTGACCTTATACGCCCAAGAAAAGGCCCGTCTTGCATAAACATAAAGATTGTTCTTTGTTTTCCTATTTTTCCACTCCTTTGTCCCTCACCAACATGGCTGGGTTTTCTTCCATCTGTCTGTCAGTGGTGTTATTCTCAGACGCTTTCTTTAGATGTGGGTGAGTAGCCTAAAGTAAGACAAACACACTAAAAATACAAATTTCTAAATGGCCTAAAAATAAACAAAAGAGGGAAGCAGGGGAAGAAGAGGATGTAGAGGAATAGAGACTAATGTCTGAACCTTGAGTTTGTGTTTATGCAGAGTATTCACAAGTTGTTCAGTTAGTAGTTGTTTAGGCAAATTTACAGCATATATTTTTAAATTCAGAGTGACAACAAATTCGTTTTTTTATTTTTTTTCTCTTTCTGCGCTGGAATCGCTGCCTCACCTGTGCTATTCTCTGCTCCAGTGTACAACTCAGGATGAAGCTGTTGTGTTACTTGGGCTGTAAAAATTGCGAGATTCTTTCCTCATCATTTTTCACCATCATATTGTTTTCATCAACAGAAATCAGCGTCAAGAAATGCATGACCACTTCTTGTGAAAATCAGTCACTCGCATGATTGCATTCAACTCAGTTGCCTAAGAATATAGTGGCGTACAATCAAGCTACCTAAACTCTCACATCATCTGCATCTTTGCTCCAATGTCAAATTTTTTATTTTTTAGCAGCTGGTATTCATGAAAGTCACATTTCACGAACAATTAAATGAAAAATAGGTATCCAGATGCTTCACTTGGATAACAATCATTGACGCTTGCAGCTATATTTGCTACTGTTGTTGGTTACCATAACGCTGTGTAGATGTATATAGAAGGAAAGGGAGATGTAAGGAAAAAGGTCATTGCTGCTAGTTTTTGGTTAATCAGTTGCTATTTATGGCCCTAAAGCATTTGGTTTGTTCAAGTTCGTGAGCATCGCCTGGTTTGCAGAAAGTGATCAATGTCCGTTGTACTCTATATGTACCACGTTTCTGCTTTTCCCCCTCCAGGTCATGAAATCACAATGTGACCAAAATCGACTTTGTAAATATTCAGGCCTGCACAGATTACACATCTTAGTGTGATAAGATGATAAACTGAGAGACACGTGGCGGTCAGTACCTTCTCACCACATGACACACTCTCTCACACATACATGGGACATCATTTCTCCTGAACACAAGCTGCAATGCTAGTTTGAACATGCAGGAGACAAACAGGAGCGAAATATAAGCTCTTTGTTTTTCTCATTTTGGTCTTTCAACAGCCCTCAAACAAAAAGTGAATCACTGTAAAAATACAAAACAATTATACAAGCACAGACATTCACACACTTCCTTTATAGTTCAGTGATTGAATGTGTCACCAGGTGACTTTTTATTCTTCAGAAAAATGACAGCTTTGAATGGTGACCACACGTTAACCACTTCCCTGATTTTTTTTTTTTAAACATTGTGGTGACATTAACGTCTTTACTGTACTTCCCTTTTTGCAAAGGTGTTGCCCACCGCTAATGTGTGTTTTTTTTAATACGTTTTAATACTGTAGTTGTAAAATCCCAGCACGTCATTGGCACATTTCTCCCTCCACAACACCTTTTTCTGGCTCTGCTCCCACTTCTCTTGCTAAATATGCTATGCCTGTGTGGGTGCTCCGGCTGTGTCATGCTGCTGTGCCACCACATTCCTCTCTGACCAGTTCCTGTACTGTCTCGAAACAGTACCAACAAGGGAGAAGGAAAAAGAGAGGAACCGAGCAGAGGGCTGAAACTGGCTACAGTGACAAATGGAGAGACGTCAAGAGAGGGTGGCCCAATGAGATCACTGCTCCTGTGATGCCATGGAAATGCTGGTGGCCTCCACACAGGCACTGCATGATCATTTTGAGCTAAACATGTAAAATCTTGAAATGGCTGGATTTTATAGCCTGTTTGAGCTAATAGCAGAGTACAGTTTAAGAGGATGTGGCCTCACTAACTCTCCATACAGCAGTGGATCCTCAGTCCACCCTTCATAAACATTGAGAAGCTGAAATAACAAAGTGTTTGAAGTGAGGAAGTGTGATTGTTGTGAGGATAAAAGGGCACAGGGAGGGACTTTTTTTTTTTTAACCAGCAAAAAGCTGAACAAAAAGTTCACTGGCCTCAACGAAGAAATTCTCATGCGTCTCACCATAGAAGTCTTTACCCTCCAATGAATAAATGGAAAAAATAAGCACTGCCCAAGTATTTGAAGGCACACACAGGCACACACACAGTGCCACAATGGGGAGTCATTTGCATGGTGGAAGCACTTTCACATAATACCCTTGGGTTTGGGCACTACCAAAAGGAAGTTGCTATTTCAGTTTTATGTCAGTATTTTTACACATATAGAAGGTGTCACAAACACATGCCCTTGTTGATTTAGGCAGTCTTAGTCTCCAAAGCAAAGACATTTCTAAAGGTTTTAAAGCTGAGTTTCCTGCTGAAGTTGGTTTTCTTAATGAGCTTTTGCTCTCTTTCTGTGGAATGTGTGTAAAATCCTGCAAGGGCCTTACTTTATTGTAAAGTATGCTGCCACCTCAGCCAACGCGCTGCTGGCATGCCAAGTATTGCTAAGCAGCATTACTATTTAACATTGCTATGTTAGGAGACAGCCGGGCACCAGGCCTTTTAAACCTGGATCTATTATGCAGGAATGCTCAATCTGTTGTGCATGTTACAATAAGATCACTTCAAAGACGGACTGATGGAAAAAGGGCTAATGGAGGCTATTAAGAACTGACAGAACTGAAGTCATGTTGAGATTTTTGTTTCATGATTTAAATGTATGATTTTAAAAAAAATGTGCCGAATGTGTGTGTCTAATCAGTGTTGATGGCAAATGTAATTAACTGAAGCAATGACTTCCTCAATAAATTCCCTGTGTTTCTGGGAAGCGGCTGCTAACTCTGATTTTAACCCTAGCCTTAATTGTCTCACAATTTAACAATCAATCATAGGCAGCATGTCCTTCCCTCTGATCCAATCTAGCACCACCCATTGAGCTGTCTGGGTATCCAGGGCACATGATCTCTATGTTGCACCCAAACAAAACCTTGTTCTCTTTGCTTGTACAGCAACTAGCTACATTTGCAACAGTAAAAGTGCTGTTCTTGAAACATGACTGCAGGGGATGTCATGGACAAGGATGGATTTTACAGATTTTTTTGGATGAGTTGGATATTCAGCTGTGTTTAGTTGAGCCAGAGAATACAGCTGAAGAAATGCCGCAGAGAGAGGCCGACGTCCAGCAGCAGTAGCCATCCAAGAGGATGAAACTGAGATGCAGAGAGCAAAAAGGGATTGGTGTGCCTTTGCTCAAATTAACCTCTGATGCCAAAAAAAACCCTGAGTCCCTTTGCTGCAATACATTTCAGAATGGGTGTTTTTTGCAGGAAGCTCTTGCCAACGCCGACTCCGTTTACCATCAATATTGAGTGAGCACATAAAAAGTGGTGAATGTTCCTTTTAAGCTGACCTACTACAATTAATATCAAGAGAATATCAAAAATTAAGGCCTAAATTAGAATTAGGGAAATTAATAAGTTCAAGGGGACACTTTCCCAATTGTACACATCAAGATAGGTTTACTGGACATTGGAAGTGCCATGTAGTCTGTTAAAACTGTTGTATGTCTTTTGTGACTTTGTTAAATAGTTGGGACATTTGACATTTGAAAGATGCCAGATATAATATAATATATGCAGGTTGTAAATACAAATGTCTGATCATGTGGAGGATTAAGTTTCTTGTCCCATGAGACTTTTTTTCTATCAGGGTCCCAATGTGGTGATGTTTCAGAAATTAATGTAATTTTAGTTGTGAGTGTTGTCACAGTAATTCAACTCAAGTTGTTATAAATACGAGTTTCCTTAAAGTTTGGCGACTGTTGAGAGCCAACAATGGACAATGAAAATAAGCGTGAGTGTTTCTGATTTCCAACAGTACTGGTAGGATTCATCGGCAGCAATGATTTATAGTTGAATGGCAGCTCTGTGACATTCACAAAGCACACACACACACACACACACACACACACACACACACACACACACACACACACACGCGCTCTGACACAATTTCACAGTTCAAATGCAGATTGTGTCAGGAAAACAGAGGAATGTGACAAATGAGGCATGGAAGCAGCGGAAGCAGTGGAAGGAGGGGCAGCAGTGGAAGTGTACTGAGTGTAGCCCGGGGCCATCTTCTTTTAACTCTGCACAGGTAAGACTGATTAATGGAACAATGTTTACAGAAGGACGCCTGACTCACAGAGATTACACTGTTTTACAATCAGTACTGTACTCCCTCTCTCTTCATCTCCAGCCCAGGACAAACAGATTGTCAGAGGCAGCTGTAGTAACCTGAGTAAACACATGACGAGGCAGCAGCACTCAGGTAACTTCAAAGCTCCTTTTCCAACAAACGTATCACATTGCTCTGATGGAATGTTCCACTGCCACAGAGAGGCCCTCAGCCGCCTTCAATTCGTCACTTGATTGCTTTTGTTTGACAGGAAGGCGAGTTCTTTGATCGGCGCTGACACACCTCTGTGTGTTCTGGCCCTCCAGAGTAGCAACGGCCAGGCGAAGAAGCTGTGGTGGTCATGTAGGGCTTCACACACACACACCACCACCTGGGAAGAGGAACAATATAAACAAGATGTTCACATGCATTTACTGTGACAAGGAGCAGAGCGCTTAACAATGTGTTGTAAGAAAGCTTTGAATGGTTTTGGGGGTTGCGCAGCATTCCTCCAAATACTTAGCAGAACAATCCATGGATTATCTAAATTGTTTCCATTGCACGTGTTTACCTCAGGCCTTCAAACGCATGTCAGAAATGTTTGTCATTTACAACTGCCACATCACTGAAACCATCGTGGGTCGCCTGATAAACTCGAACCAGAGTTCCTGGTGACTCACTGTCGTTGCATCATTTTAGGAGTGTGATGTGATGCAATGCAGTGACAGTTGAGAAAGTAGTATGGCACAATTAAAGAGCGATCTTACACTGAGTATGTAAAAGTGAACACAGGGCCATCAGGGGAAATAGTGGCAATGAAGATAACAAAGAGATGGACATTATAGTCAAAATTACGGTCATATTTTCACACCCATCTCTGTTGGTTTTTTTTATTATTAAGTTTGACAAAAAGGAGAAGACAATAGTGGTCTTGTGTTTATGTTTGTAGGATCGTCATTGTTCCTCAGCACAGAACCAACAAGTCTCCTGCATAATAAATAATGCAATAGTTTTATATTATGGCCATAAGTCTAATATATTCTCACTTTGTTTTATAGAAATAATTTTGTTCTGTTTAGTTTAGTATGAACAACTCAGAGTATTATAATACTCATAACCCCCAGCCACTAGATTCTAGGTAGAAGAAACTCTTCAATGTCGCTGCTTGGATCAAGACAGCCCTGAAGTATGTGTTCATCCAGCAATTACCCACAAACTGATGTATCAGGGTTTTTTTTTCAGCATCATTAGGTATGAACACAAATTAACTTTTATGTACTTTCAGTAGGTTGTGCTGGATTGTTAGATAATTTATCCTCTACTGTTGTTATATTCACAAGCAGCTTGTCCATGAGATGCCCTCCGCTCCGAAAATACATGAAAAAACCTGAACATTTTCTGATTCAGCTTCTCATATTTTGTAATGATGCAAAGAATGAGCCAGATTTTTTACTTTACAACCCATATGTTGAATGGCACTGTAAATTCCTTGACTTTTTAACCCTGAGGTCATAAAGGATAAATAATGACAAAAATATATTTGCTATATGTGTAGCTTAACCTGTTAGTCAGAGTTGTGAAAGGTGTAGGTTGGTATGGACTAACTGGTCTTGGCTCCAACGGTCGGTAGATAAAACCATCATCACTCGGTGCTCTGTCAGTTTACAGTTTGGGGTTGGGCAAAGCTGAGCAGGATGACCCAGTGATTCAGATAGGCTGAGAGGATCAGACACACCTGCAGGAAGCCCTGCTGGCCATGACTGTGTCAATATCATTATTCCTGGATTGCTAAACTCTACAATCTGGATAGCTGCTGTTATTTGTGGTGTTTCATGACTGGGATAATGATCATGAAAAGACACATGGACAAGTCTGAAACAAATGATTTGACACAGACATTTTTGTGTTATTTGGTGGTGTGCGTATGTTATATCAGTTTACACTAGAAAAGGAAAGCGTATCCACAGCTCAGCGACACAGGCCGATACTGTGGAGCTCGCCAGCTCTCTATGGCTCATACCATTCCTGTAAATTATTATCAAGGAAGTCCCTTGCAAATATTTACAGTTGACGTGCTGCCAGCAGGAGACTGACATGAGTGTAATGATAGGTGTGACAGAGTTGAAAGGAACACAAAGAGAAAAAAAGAGGAAGATACTTGTTGTATCGTCTTGCTCACCTTGCCCTTCCTGTGGATTAATTTCTTCAGAAAGATGTAGCACCTCCTCATGGCCCTAAACATTGAGGTATACTGTAGGTGAAGACATTTTTAGATATATGTTTTCTCAATAGCCATCCTGGTACTTTTGGAGTTATATTCCCAGCTTGTCAAATATCTACTATAATATCTATATCTGTCTACTCATTATGAGATAAATCCAAAGTAACCACAAAAAGATCTCAGACTCTCTCTCTGTAACACTCTCTCATGGCAGTAGTCTTGCATGACGGATGTGTGACCTCTCGATAATCTGATGTTGTGTAAATTCACAGAAGTGATGGCATCATCAGGATTAGCTCACCTGAAAGTTTTGTTACAATTCGGAGAACTCATAATCTTTCCACACTTTTACTTCATATCTAATAGAACAAGTATAGAAATAACAAGTAGTGTGTCTCTGAGCATGTGTGGATGATTTTGTGAAGACATCCATTGAAGAAAGAAATCTGTGATCCACTGTTGTTTCACTCATTTATCTATGATCAGGCAGACATGAGAGTTGCGGTAGTCACTGTCTACCTTGTGCTCTTTGGCACCAGCACACACACACAACTACACACACACACACACACACATGCAACACAATATTACACTCTCTGCCTTTTACCCGCCTCTCTATGTAACAGGATCAGGGTGTCCAGCCTTTCTCACCGAATGGAGAATGTCGCAGCGATAGATCTCCATTCCTCCGGCTCTGCTGACCTTCACACAATGCTGCTTTTGAAACTAAATGTCTCTGCAGACAAGCCAGCCAGTTTTAGTGTGTCTCTGCGTGTGTGTGTGTGTGTGTGTGTGTGTGTGTGTGTGTGTGTGTGTGTGTGTGTGTGTGTGTGTGTGTGTGTGTGTGTGTGTGTGCGTAGTACAAGAAGGGGAATCCCTGAGGCAAGTAGTGTTTTTTACACAGCAATGAAATGGTACATTTTGCCAACATAAACCGACTTTATAAGCTCTGCAGACTATTTTTTTGGACAGTGTGGTTTCTTTTACTTTTTGACAAGTCAGCATAAAACAGATATATGGAACACAAGAGTGTTGATTTGGAGAAAAAAGAAAGACAAAAAACATTTGTCATAAGAAAGACAAGCCTGTCTCAGACTGAATTTCCTTGACTGAATGTTGCCTCCCATGATGAAAACCCCTGTTTATTTTTCTGTCGTGGACCACACTCGCATCCTGCATGGAGGGAATACGCAGACAGCCTCAGCTGCACATCATGGATTATGTGAAATATGCAGAGGATGTGTGGGAGTCAGACATATTCTGTTTGAGACTGGAAATAAAACCAATCTGGGCAGACAGACAGTCTGATGACTTCGCTGACATACAGGAGCTGACCTCTGTAATGAAGCAATGAAGGAGTGTTCAACCTCATCAAAGATAACATCAGCGCATGTACCTGTCACACCAGACATGTGTAAACATTATGGGTTTGACATTTTAGATACTGGACAACAATCTGGTTTAAACTCCATAAATATGACATTACACTGGTCAATATAAAAATGGTTTTACAAGTCCACACCTGCCGCTGTATTTTGAATGGCACTGGATCAGTCTAAAACAAATTTGTTTCAACAATAGGTCCTTACTTTGTAATAACAAGGGATTAACAGGAAAGTTTTTTCCTTTTTAGATCGTCTGTCGGGTAAATATTTGTTGAATCACAATTCATTAAAAGTAAAAAATAAATGATTTGTTTTTATGCCTTCATAATTGAGACGGTTGTGGCTAAATGGATTGTTTTCGGGATGTTGGATCCATACGTAAATAAATACAT
Source organism: Embiotoca jacksoni (assembly GCF_022577435.1). Taxonomy (NCBI): domain Eukaryota; kingdom Metazoa; phylum Chordata; class Actinopteri; family Embiotocidae; genus Embiotoca; species Embiotoca jacksoni. The sequence goes on from NW_027185403.1 coordinate 14,100,341, forward strand.
CCGTCTGTCATTCCCATTGTCAAGAACGTGGTCTCTCCTTCAGGAAATTTCTTCAAATATGGCACACATATTCACTCGAACTTAAGGATGAACTAATTCGATTTTGGTCGTCAAAGGTCAAAGGTGACCTCAAAAAACACATTTGTGGCCATAGCTCAAGAAACTTTCACACAAATGTCTATTAGCATAAATTTAAGTGGTGACATTTTATATTCTAAAGGTCAAAGGTCAATATCACTGTGACACCATAATGGTCTGCAAAGAACATTTTTCTGGCCATTATTCAACACCCTAGCTCAGGAACAGAAGGAGAGATTGAAACTATATATTTCACATTTGGTCTGATAATGAACCTGTGCGTCCACGTTGAAACTGTGGTGATTATATCAATATCTCATTTTAGAATTTGTTGCTTCTTTGCAAATACATCTATATTTTAAGTATTGCCTACTGACAGTCAGCTTAGTTACCAAGCATGTGAATACATAATACGAAGTCTTCACTCATATAAGACCGACTTGGATGTCGACAGTAAATGGACTGACTGGCAGAAGCATACAAGTCTGAGGCAGGAATTTTTGTTTTGTTTTTTCAGTTTCATTTTTTACAGCATTTTAAAAGAAGGGTTTAATTCTCTTGTCAGAATCAGTGGGACTTACGAGTTTATTGGGAACATCCTCCTTAAACTGTCCACAGGTAGGTCTGTTAAAAGCCACAACACGACTAAATTGGAAAATAAAAGTCTGAGCTGATAATGACCTGATAAAGACAAGGGATCATCAACGTATTTAAAATAAACCTCAAGGAGAACATGAATGTCTGTACCATATTTCATGGTGCAACAATAGTGGTGGGCTGATTGCCAATTGGTCGAACCAGTTGTGTGGCTAAGAAACTAATACATTTGAATCATGTAAAATCATATAGTTAGAATGTACACTGCTTTAGTATTTTATATTTATTCATTATATATGTTACTGTAATGAATCTTGAGAAACAGTGTTCCTATCAGACTCCAAATGCAGAGGTAATTCACTAGCTAGGACCCCGCCTCGGCCGAGGGTGAACTTTTATTGATTGAGGGAGATTAAGCCAGGGTGAGAGTTTCGCGGTTTGGGGAAGGCTTAGTTGAGGATCCACTGCGGCTCCCGGGCCTTGCAGATCCCCAAAAGAAGCCATCCTAAGAAAGCAAGGCTGCCTGCCCTTTGCGCAGGTCGTCAAAGCCGTGGCGGGTGTAAAGTTGGTAGGCTTGGGAAGACCAGCGGCCCATGACCTTGATGAGGTGGTCTGGGACTCCTCTGCTTGACGTGGTGGTGGCTGCACCTATGCGGAAGGAGTGGCCGGAGAAGGAGTCAGGATTAATCCCGGAGGTGATTAGAACTGCTCTGAAGTGTAAAAGGAACCAGGATCGACTGGCAACTTGGCCTGTTTCGGTGATGAACAGCAGTTCAGGGGAAGAAGTTTGCTGCGTTTTCCTGAGCTGCAGATAGTGTATGAGGGATTCGTAGGGGCTCATATGAATTTAGTTTAAAGTAAAATATGGGAACTGGGTCGCTGACCTGGTTTGTTTTGCTCCGTTTGAGCGAATAGCCTAAGCAATCTTCGGAGATGGGATAAAGGTCTGATACGCAAGGGTGGAGACCAGGGTTAGACTTGGTTGAAGAAGAAGCGAATTCTGAGCATCGCAAGAAACTGAAGAAAGCAAGGAGAAACATGGATTCCAGAGTGCGCGCCAGGAGGGCGGAAAAGTGGTTAGAGCGAAGGGTGGCAATGCAGCGAGAAATAAGATTGGTGGTTAGTGGGAGACGGCGAGGAGTCAGTGTAGGTGTTTGGCGTTGAAGGCCTTTAATAAGTAAAGACGACTGGGAGAGCGTTGCAGGGGAGCCAGTGAGTAATTTTGCAAAGAAGTTGATACCGCTAAGGTAAATCTTAATGGTAGGTATCTCGATGTGGAGAATTGAGTGGACATGGGAGATGAAGCTGCATACGGAGGCCACGTCGAAGGAAGGGAACGGAAGGTTAAACGTGGCGTGGAAGGAGCAGAAAGAGTTCCAGGCCATCCGGTAAGTAGAAAGAGTGCTGGAGGCTAAGCTGCTGATAATGGCTTGTTGGGAAAAAGCGATGAGTTCTGCAATGGTTTGTTTCAAATGAGGAATGTCGTGTCTGAAAATGGCGGGACGGGTTGGATTCTCCTCCGCGTCTGGAGCTAAGGTTCTGAAGATCTGGAAGGAGAAGTGAGACAAAGAGTCAGCGATGGAGTTATGGTGGCCAGGAACATGTTTAGCTCGGAGAATAAATGGATGAGTGACCGACAGCCACGTGAGACGTGAAGGGCATGATCGCGGGAGAGTTTGTTCTGCCTTTGTTAATGATGTCGGCTACGGCGATATTGTCAGAATGGATGAGTATAGACCTTTTTGGCCACTCGTGCCCCCAGAGGAGAGCGGCGATAACGATCGAATATATTTCGTGGACTGCTGAAGATGATTGGAGGGAGCCTTGGAGGAAGTTGCAGAACTCGATGGGCCATTCAGCTGAAAACCATCATCTGCCGTAGTGGCCCCCAAAACCGGCGGAAGGAGCAGCGTCGGTATAGAGCTGAATGTCTTCTGGGTTGGAAAGTTGGTCATCGTAAAAGAAGGTGACATCGTTCCAGTTGGAGAGGAGATGCAGCCACATCTGCATCTCTGTTCTGGAGGGGGTATCCATGGAGAATGGATCGATAAGTGAGGGTGTAGATGATGCGAGGGAAAGCAAGTGCGAAATAAAGGAGCGGCCCTGGGGGATGACGCGCTAGGCAAAGTTCAGATGTCCCAAGAGGGAGAGCAGTTGTCGTTTGGTGCAAGAGGGAGTAAGAAGAAAGTTTTGTAGGAGGAGAATGATGTGGTGGAGTTTCTCCGCGGGCAAAGAAGCTTGGAACCGGACAGTGTCGAGAGTAATCCCGAGAAACTCCAAGATGTGTGAAGGACCTTCTGTTTTCTCTTCAGAGAGGGACGCCAAGCTGAGTGAAGACTGATTTCATGGTCAAGAGACCGTGGGCTGGAGGTAATAAAGGAGGAGTTATAACTAGGAAGTATGGTGAGTGGTGGCTGAAGGTTGGCTTTGGGGACGTGGTTGGATGGGGATGGTGCACGCGGAGGCGGGATGGGAAGGGGCGCTGCATAATTTGCAGGGGAGAGCTAGACGGGCGGCAAAAATGCAGCAGTAGAGTTCCTGATCGAGGGTACCCCAGTAAGTGGCCTGGTTGAACTGGAGGAGACGGGCTGCGGCTTCTGAAGCGAATTGGATGTGGTATTGGTAAAAGCCTGCTCCGCCAAAGCGGAGAGCTAGGTCGAGGATTATGGAAAGGTAATTATCTCACTCTGTCCTCCTAGCTGGGAAGGGGGTGCAGGGGACATCTCTATACAGGGAGAAAGCGTACGCGAACTCGGGCGGGGTGAGCTCTTTGGAGCAAGCTGGCGCTGAGGTACGCATGATAATGAGGCTCTCATGGCTATCGATCACCCTAGGTTCAGCGTGTTGGTGGAGGGGAGGGAGGATGAGTTGTGCCAAGTCAACGTATTTACCTGAGATTATCTGTTGGCGGAAGTTCGCGGAGACGGGAGAAGGTTTTTTTGTTTTTTTTGGCCGGTATGTTGGGTGGAGGAATCGCTGACGCCAAGGAGAAGTGCTGGGTGTGTGGTTGGAGCTGGGGAAAGGGGAGGAGGGGGGCTGGAATCTCGGTGCCGGTAGTGTGGCCGTGGGACTGCTGGGTTGGAAGAATGGGGAGGGAGTGGGGGCGGCGGCGCAGAGCCAGAAAAGAGAGCATGGGATGGTTGGAGGGTAGGGGAAGAAGGAGTAGGGACTGGCATCCCGGTGCCAGGAATCTCCATGGTAGGAGGGTAAACTGCGGCCCTTGTTGTGCTGGGAAGGTCGCTGGAGGCGCCAGAGGAAAGGGGGCAGAAGGGTTGTAAGTTGGCAGCCCAGTTGTGATGTTGGGCGCTGTGGATGGATGAGAGAGGGGGAAAGAGGAAAGAAGACCTGGCAACCCGGTGCCAGAGTAGAGGGCAGAAAAAAAGGGGTGTGTGGAAGAACAGCAGTAGTACGGACTGATGAATCCAAACCAGAAGGTAGGATGGAATGCTGTGGAAATTGAAGAAAGGAAAAGAGGTGGCATCCCGGTGCCGCTGTGCAAAGATGAGTTTGCCTGAGGAAGTGGAGGGGGATGAGGTGGCGTGCTGCAAACCTGGCAACCTGGCAACTTTGTGGGTGGGAGGGGCTTGGAGGTGCGTGGTGACGTCACTGTCGTTGACGTTACGCCGGTGTGTTTTGGATGGAGGTACGTCTGTGTTTTTTGCCTGACGTGACTTTTGGAACGTTGTGAGGAGTTGGGACAGTTTTGCTTTGTTGTCGGAGCGGTGGTGAGGTATCCCCTTCTCTTTTAACGCTTTTAGCAGACGGACTACGGTCCAGTCGGAGATCTTGGCTGGCACGTCTTCGACGGGGGACCTGGCTGGAGCGCGGGAGCGGTGGCGGCGGCTTTGAGCGCGGCACGCTGGGGAGCCGGAGTCGTCGGAGACTCGTTCCCGAGCGCTGGGTCTGGGGCGAGCGGAGGAAGAGAGAGGGGACTTACGTTTCCATTGACTACGTCTGGGGGTGGCCGGTCTCCCTCTGTCACCGGTGAGTGAGTTATTGGAGGACGGCCGTGGATCGGGAACCTTCGTACAGAAGGATTGAACGGAGAGAGGGATTTTGGTGGGTGCAGCTGGTCGGCTTGTTGGAGATCGGCGGTTTGGCTCCGATGTGCTGTCTGGGTGTTCTTGGTGGCGGCGTCTCGTGGGTAACCCTGGGGTTTTTGGAGAGGGCAGCAGATCGAGGGCTTCCCTTGGGTGTATGGGTGGCCTGTGTGAAGGCAAAACAATCGTCGTTGTCGTCAGATGGGCTGAGGAACAGCAGATCCATGTTTGGTCCAAGGTAAGATCGTTTTTGTTTTTTCCTTCTGCGTGGCGTCTGGTTCCGGATACAGAAAACGTGAACAGGTCGAGGTTTAGAGTGGGTGGATATTTATAGGAGTGTGACCGGAAGTGGGGGAGTGCTGGAGGCGTGGTCCTGCTCCTGAAATTCAGCTAAAACTTTATGTCCAATAAATTGTAGGCTACCTTCCAGGTAAAGGTGTGTAGCAAAGTGTTGACATCGGCCTCTGTCTGGACATGTTTGTGAGCACAACCTATGAACCTGTCATGACATCACACTAAGTGATTAACCCTCCTCACGACTCAGGAATGCAGCACAGGCTTCCCCGTCTTCCATGAGTCTGTCTGCAGTACTTTTCCAAAGCAGAGCTGGAGTGCTTTTCCGAAGCAACGCAAGAGCCAAAGTAACAGACTAAATAATAAAAAACACACTTTGTTAGATGATAACTACATCCAGTTTTACTCTTTGCCTCCTATGTTTCTTTTTCCCTGTAGTTTTGTTTCTTGAAAATGGGACACCGCCAACACCGCACAAACACACACGTCACAGATTACAGCTATCAACGCATGTGTGATTTATAGCCCCTCCTGTATCTGAGCCACTGTATCTGTAGAGCCCAGAGGTCATAAAACACAGAGCTCGCCGACTGGAGCAGCTGTGACCCAAGTTTACTACCATGACAGTTTGAGGATTTTATGTTACATTCACTAGTTTTACCCTGGTGCATCTAAAAAAGACACAATATGCAGTGCAGTTTAGCAGCTTCAGAATAATGCACGTTGGTGTTGTCAGCGATTGCAAAGAGTAAAGTGGTGAAAGTAGGAGAACCAAACATAGTATACTGTACACTGGGTTTGCATAGCCAGCATTCCCCCCACCCTGACTCTGTATTTAGCAGCCGACCCCCGCCTCCATGACAAGGATCTACAGATCACCATGACCTCACCATCCAGGAGGCTCGTGCATCCACATGGTCGGGGGACGGCGGGTAGCCGAGGGTGTTAATTTACAAGTTAACATGATGTCACTAAACTGGACGCGTACACACACCCCAACCACAGCCCAGACTTGACCCCAGCATTAACATGAACCCCATGCTCTGCCTTTACCAGGTGTTGTTTCCTAGAGGTTCGAGTGCAGCAGGGAAAAGATGAAAAAAAAAAGGTCCTTTACCGACTCTCACGATCCAACGATTCTGCTTGCACTGACACCTTTTTCAGCATTCAGGATAAAAACTTCACTTGCAGTCATTGTTAATCAGTAGGTGGATGCGAGGGTGTATATGGGTGTATGTTATTAATACCCCAAAGGCAGTCGGTTGGGGGGATTTGTGAGGCTTCTTGGGTTTCAGTGTTTCTGAGCTCACAGACAAATGTCCCTACATGGTGGGTTTCTTCTCCACTGCCACGTGCTAACGACTTGGCCCCCATACTAAAGATGCCAACCCATCTGCAGGGCAATTGGTGCAACCTACACAATCTGCTGCCTGAGCAAGCACACATGCACGTCCACACGAAGGGCAACAGCTCAGAACAGAAGTTGGATGCAAAACTAGGTGCTGGCTACAAAGCAAACTTGTGACCAGGGTGTCATGAGTTTGTTCTGAATGTGGTTTAAATCCCAAAGGAGGCTGGGAAAATCTTATGTGGGATGGATGACAACAACTGTCATCTATCTCAACAATGTTTAATGTGGTAAACAAGGTACTTAAGCCTCAACTGCTCCACTGGGACTGTTCACTGGATAGCAGCAGAAGATTGTGGTTGAACTGCAAAGCTTGCAAAAATGAACTTAAACAAAGTGCATTCCTTCACATTTCCTTTGTCAAAATAAAAGTAAAACAACTATATGAGCAATGAGCAATAAAAATATGCACTAGAATACAGCCGAGTTGAATAATGTTGAGTCAGAAATACAACATACATTTTTTTTCTTTTCTGTATGTTGTAACTTTTATGCTCTTATTCATTTTTACTAATTTATCTGCATGTTAATTTGTGTTTGGCATTAAAAATATTCAAATATATGTATAATTTTACATACGTGCTTCATTGGGTATTTGTGAAATTTCTAGTTGCATCCATACTTCAGGATAAACACAACATACAAGAAAGCCGGTCTGACTGTCAATCTGTCTTGAGAAGTGACACAGCATGCCTGTCTGTCAGCCACCCTCTGACCTTGTCCGCCTGTCTGTCTGTCTGTCTGTCTGTCTGTCTGTCTGTATGTCTGCTTTACACGGTCACTGCAGGCTGTGTGCTGGGCTATCTGTCTGGTTGTCTATTTGCAGCAACAGACAGTCTATCCTGTTTGTGTTTGGACTGTTGATGTGTTATTTGGTCTGGGCTTCTGGCTGATGTCATGCAGGTGCAGTGTGCCAGGGCAGAAAGCCCAGGTGTCACCAGCAGCTTTTTTCCCCCTCTCATCCCCTCTCTTCTGTCGCTGGACAGACTGGACACTTTGCACTTTGGGATCTCTGGCGATGCATCCATCGTGGATTTGACTCCGAGTTGCATTGTGTTGAAAGATTGTACTTTCCAGGAGGGCTTTTGAGCAATTTATTGTAAAACAGCAGCAACTGCAATTGTGAAGAAATACAACTTTCACAGGGTTGCTCTTGCAGAAATGTGCTCTGCACCTTCCGAGGAGAGTCTATAAACAAAGGAGATATATACTGGACACTGGCATTACAATGAGATTTGCAATTTATAGTGCAATTTATGAAAATAAACATTAAGTGCATTTTCTTTCAGAGCAATGAAAAATAGCTATGTATGAACTTATTCCCAACATATTACCAACACTGGCAACGTGGAAGGAAACAGGGACGATAGCACTTGAAATGGTAACTTGTAGCCTATCCCCAAACTTAAAGTCTCTACTTAATCCACAAAGGATCTTACAGGCAACAACAGTGTTCATAACAACATCACACTGCTACATGCCAAGAACATGCAGGATGAGCACAAACACAGGTCTGCATATGTGCATGCTCGGTGGCATGGCGTGAGCATGCAGATGATAAATGCTTCGCTGGAGGTCCAGTACTACAGCGTGACCTGTGGCACTGTTGTGGTCAAATTGTGAGGTGTTTTAAATAGGCTAGTCCTGAGATTGGACTGTGGTGACTGATGGGACACACTTTCCCTTCCTCGTTCTCTGGCTGTCTGTGCTTTTGCAATGTGATGATGGATGCCCATCCCTCCGTAAATATAGCCCTGCCCCAACTAGTTAGCATGGCTGGCATGTTCCAGGCCGGTGGTCATAAGCTAAATATATATCCAAAATAAATACTTCCAGATTCAATTCTCAACTGCTGTTTAGACTGACTGCAGCATAAATCTGACAGAGAAAAGGCGTAAGAAAACCATTTCGTAATAAAGCAGAAAATGTGGTTTAAACTTTGCAGAATCAAAAAGCTCTGAAACTACACAGGGATACATTTTTTAGAGGCTGATGGAGGAAAACACTGCGGTTCTGCAGCAGTCTACAGAAGCTCTGCCCAGTGCTGTGGTTACTGTAGTGACGCGTCACTGCTGTGGTAACAAGTCATTGCCATGGTTTCCATCCAAACTCTGATTTTGTGTTCAAATGCACTGATACTGTGGAATGGATGTTGTGGGTGGAGAAGTGGAGGCAGCCAGCCACAGTAAGTGACGCAAGTTGAGAGTCTGTGAAGTTAGTGCGGCACACAAGTATTCATTCAGGTGTGTTGTACTAAATGTAGATGGACAACCACACCTGCTTCATGCACTTTGTACTTGGTAGTGACAGAAGAACAACAGCAGTTCTCACAGCTGACCTGCCAACACAGATGCTTTATCAGATCAAACGGTCTTCACTATACACAGCGCCACCATCAAATCTGTAAGCTGTTGTCTGAAAACAGACCACAGAGGTATTCAAAAGGGGGGAAATAATTTTGATCTGGCAGAACAGGACAACAGACTCTTTGAGATTGGTTCAGAAGACGCTTATCAGAGTGCTGCCGCAGTGACCGCACTGGTAGGATGGAATCTGGCCGTGTGAGAGTTTCTATTCTCTCCACAACAATACCACTCCTTCTCCGCCTGCTTCCACCCTGCTGACTCGAAGTCCAACAATCAGCCAAACATGTCTTCATTTTTTCCCCTCTGCTGCTGTTTTGACACGTATTCTACATCAACACTTATGAGGGTAAATGCATGAGAAAGTGTAGACAACATTTTGCAGGTCTCAAATTTGACAATATCAACACTGCACCCTTTACCTCACAGGGCTGAAATCATTTCTGGTGTCCTGGTAGCCCATTAACATGTATTCATTCCATCTTGTACATGAAATAATGGAATATTGGCAAATATGTATTCTTAAGTTTGAGCTAAATTCACACTGATTTGCACAGTGAAGTAATTCTATTTTTATTTTATTTTCTAATTTAAAAAATACCCTAATGATTTCTGAAGTTGTCTCTAGACTAGGTGGAAAAGTTTCAACCAGTGGAAGAATATACATGATCGTATGTCGAACTGGGAATATCCCACTAGGACAGTGGGAGGTTTTTTTGAGAGCTCAGAGTAGACACGACCCTTCAGATGGGGTGGTGTCTGCCATGTTCACAAAAACAGTCTATAAACCCCCTCTTGTGATACTCACGACCCCTGGAAGTTCATTTGTCCTTGGATGGTAAGTTAATATAGCTGTCAATTTTCACTATGTAGAGTTTTACTCTGTAATTTAATAATACACCTGAGAAAAATGTTTTTGCTCCCTCATCTTCTCCCTCTATCGTTAGGTCTTTGCATTTTCTGCTTTACATTACCCACCCGCTAGTTTGCTAAATCGTTAGCCTCTGCAGCTTCTAGACGGCGTCCATGTTCCCGTCGCCTGACGTGTGTTTTCACAACGTAACCACTTCAACACCAAGCTCAATGTGCACATGACTTCCCACGTCACTCCTGAGTTTCAGCATTTGTCCTCGTGAACACTCTCAGCTGAGAAGTGGGACGTTCTCAAATGAAAACTTTCCCAATTGGCAGCTGCCTGAGTGCAGCAGGAAAAGCACAGGTGTTACTCATAATATTAACGATGGCTCTGCTCCATTCAAGTGTCCCAGTGAGCCATGACACCGAGCCAGTATGCACGGTAACAAGGCCCTGAAACAGCTAGGTGGAATTCGGCTATCATCAATTTCATTATGTGTGCTTTTCATGCTGTTAGAGATCAAAACGTTTTCTGTAAAAAGGGTCTATTTTATATTACTGAGTCATCATACTGTATTTTGTTCTATACTTAGTTCAACCCAACCCGCATAACATTTTCCATGACAAAACCTTTTGACGTCTGGTGTTGTTTAGTTTTATGTCTCGTCTGTCATAAAAAAAAATGCTAAGCCGTTTGACAGAGCTCATTTATCTGTTATCACACTGTACCTCCACCCATCAACACAATAACAACTGAACACAAAACTGGCTTGTGATATGAGATGTTTCACATACCTCTTTTGGTTTCTGGAGAAAATACCTGTTAATCTCGTGGGATATTGTGGGTGACTGATTGAGAATAAAAACATCATCAAACTGTGTTGTTGGTTTTCTTAACAATCTGCTATTGTGTGGCCTGCTACCTAATGATAAAAAAATATTTTGGTTTTAGGATGGAAAAAACAGCACTTGGAAAAGATCCTATCTGATACTTATGACAAACAATCTGCGGACTAGGACCTGCATGACAAATGATCCAGTCAACAAAACTGTTAAGGTGGTGTTTCTTGTATGCATCGTTTTTTTGCCACTCTTCCTGCTTGTCTTGTCTTGTTGGTGTCATGGTTACCGTGACCACTGGGATCAGACCTGTTCTTACATCCAATCTAAGGAGCTCACCCCTGCAATTTGCGTGGTCGTAAGTTAAAATTGGAGTGTAGGAAACCCCATCTGTGTGAGATTTATATGAAGGGTGGCAAAGGTAATGATATATGAGTCTGATTATCTGGTATATATATATATATGTATATACATATATTTTGTTTATATCTATGTAAGGAATTCATTTAATTGATTAAGGAATGATTCAAATCAATGCTTTTTGGTGTTCAATCATTAACTTTACTTTTTTGCTTTGTCAAACTGTTTATTTAAGGGGAAATATATATCTTCATATTTAATTGTCGTGTTGGAGGACATCACTACGCTGCTTCTCTGGCAGTAGTAACTTTGCACCCTTGATTATTACCTGGACATTACATCACACTGTGTCTGTCTCAGAAATGAGTTCATTCATTCCACAATGTCTGCAAAGAGGCTCAAATGAGCCATCATTACAGTGAGGCTAATAAAACTCTGTGCTCATGATTATAAATTAGTTCCTGACTTCATGTGCTTGTTGTGTTTGTGGGATCCATGAACTGCTACTGCAGCTTAACTTTGACCCACATCATCAACGGATATTCAACTTTATGAACAGTTCAAAGTGCAGTGTGACGTCCACCTCTGCCTCTCCACGACTGGTATCACCCTCTATCACCCTCTATCCCTGCTGCTTGCACTCATCTCTGTGTCAAGTGTATGACACCACCGTGGTGTTAACCTGTGGTGACGATGATTCGTTTTTTGTGTATTGTTGTGCTGCGGGATCCCAGTCCACGAGGCCCTAACACATACACGATGACAAAACTAGTGAAAGAGGTTCTTAAGAGGGAATACTGGGAGAATGATTAATTACTGTTATTGGCTTCAGTTCCAATGTCTAATAGATGTATTATTAAAAGTCTATTATCCACAGTGTGGGAGGCCGGGGCCACCCTTGTTTGACTCATTGCTTTTACCTCATACTCAAGGAATCCAGTGACCGATGCACACCACCTCAACAAACCTGCACACTGAACGAAACCAACGGCTGATTCTCTGGAGATTCCCTCACGTGCCAGACCTTTGCAGTTGGCTGCTGCCCACGTGGGCTGTCCATCTCAATATGTAGTGCTTCAAGAAGCGGATAGCTGACATGGCATGGTATCAATAAGAATTTAGACATGTCATCAGCTCTGAGTGATTCAGGATGGAGGCAGCGAAGAGCTCACTCCTGCCAGTAACTCATGTCTCTCTTGTTCTCACCAGCCACTTACACACACACACACACACACACACACACACACACACACACACACACACACACACACACACACACACACACACACACACACGCACTCAGTTCCTCTGTACTCATTCCTTCCATTCCTCATTGATCTGCCATTCAGGTCTTATGAGGAAGAGGAGGAGGAGGAGGATGAAGAGGATGGGTAAAGTGATCATGCTATGACATCATTTCTTTGGCTACCTCATCCTCAACACTGGCTAATGCGAGAGTGTTTATGTGTATGCACGTGTATGTGTGTTTCAGCCTTGGAGACAAGGACAGACTCACACTATAAGTAACAATTTCCTCCCCAGACATGAGGGGTCCCGGGACACTAAAGGGACGAGACTAGTCTAGACTAATGATTTCCACTATAAATGAAAACATCTCCTTTCAGTGCTCTTTTTATAGTCCATTATAGCTGTTGAAGCTCATATAACAGTAATTTTAGTCTAGTGCTTCTCTATGATTGAACACCTTGCCAAAATCAATAATTAGAAACAAATGTAGTAGTTACTGAGCAGATGAGTCATGTAAAGCTTTATAATATCTGACTGATGAGTAGTATTAAAAGAGGCTGGCGCTGAAGCAATGACAGGAGATGACATGAAATCTGCTCAGTCAGACAGGTAGGCACACCACCTGGTGGAGAGAGGGAGGTCTGTATGACACACAGGGGTGCACACGCAAGTGGAGGGCTTGCAACACGAAGGCACTATTATGCTCCGTTGCTGCCAGGTAACGAGGTAAATGCCGGAAGGGCATAACCTTCGGTGTTCACCGCCGTCTCATAGAGCCCCCCTCTCTCTGATCTCCTGTGTCGTTGCTTCACTCACTCACTGGCTGTCGCAATCAGCGCAAGCAACGCCCATATTGCCTCCAGCCCCGCCCACTTCCTTCAGGAAGGGAACCTTTTATGGGCATAGCGTTCAGGTAAAACAACCAGACATAAACAGCCCCGTTTCTTCACTCTCTCTTATTATGAGATTTGTCATAGTGTCTTCTCCCTTTTTTTTTTTTTATGGCCGGTCATGATTAATAAAGCTAAAGTTTGTCAAAGGTGACACCAGTTTCAGACAATAAATAGTCTGAATAGCATAAAGCTGGAAGAAAAAAATTGGTGTGGCAGGTAGACATAACAAGAAGGACAGGAATGATGTTTGCTCATAACTCATGCAGTCTTTGTATTTTTATTTGAACATTTTTAGAGCAACTTTATCGAGGCTTTTCTCGGACAGTAATCCATTGGCTGCATACAATCGTACAAGTATACAGCAATGATTCATGAGCCTGGTGTCGGGATCCCTCCACTGGGTCACAAGAAAGAAATGAGAGGTCATAACATGCTGAATTGATTTGAAAAAAAAAACAGCACAAAAGCCTAATTCTGCCTCATAAAACATTCATTCTTTGTGGCTTTCACAAATTAGGTTTTTTTTTTTCATTGTAAAATACTGGATGATTTTACCTTTCCTGGTCTCTGATGATTATTTAAATCAAATACTGATAGATTTTATTTTTCCTCATCATAATCATTTATATTCCTCGTTATAATTATCTAAATCAAATAATCTAACTGTTGGTGGCCTTTCTTAGAGTCAAAAGTTTCCAGCCAGACAGAGGTTACTAATGTCTGAGAGGAATTAGACATTCACCTCATGATCTGACTTCTCCCCTTTGATCGATACATCACACGCACACAGACGGATAGTCATGGACAGACTGAAACTGCTCTTTTATTTCTCTCTCTGAGTCGACAATAGTCATTATTAGTTAGAATCTCACTTTTACAAACTATTGACCTCTAATCTCTGTCTGCACATGCAGGGGGCACTCATTGGAAAATGCCAGGAAGCACATTAACCATTTTATTCCAAACAACTGAATTTATCATCACTTAAAACTCAGTCTCTAATCTAGCAGCCTGGCCCATGCCACCCACTCTTCTCTACATTCCTGATACCAGACAATGCAGAGAGGACTTTTCCAGTGACCAATCAGCTCTCCTGCGGATCCACATCAAACGTGGCTCCATGGGTCAAACTCACCCACTCACTCCTGGGTGTGGCGAGCATGATGGGACTCCTACAGTGAGTGTGTGTGTGTGTGTGTGTGTGTGTGTGTGTGTGTGTGTGTGTGTGTGTGTGTGTGTGCGCGCGTGTGTGTGCGTGTGTGTGCGTGTGTGTGTGTGTGTGTGTGTATGTGTGTGTGGACACATCGTGGGGTAGAACAGTGGTCACAGAGCCATAACAATAACAGACACACTGGAAAGAGCCCACAGGTCTAATAATGATGTCATGCTGTCTGTTTTGTGTGTATGTACAACTGGAATTCACCGTAGTCAAACACAGTGTGGTGGATGAGTCTGGAAAATGTTGAATAATGGGAAATGATTAGTGAGGATGAGCTACGATATAATAATAATTTAATATTTGGAAAATTTGATTCCTGTTTAGCACAAATATGCATTAAAAGATCAACACTGTGTTGACAGTCGCAGGGATTCTTTTTGCAGACAGTTTTCAAGCATTGCTTTTGAATTTGAATGACAATTGACAAACAGTCTGTTTCAAGAAAAATGTTTCCTGGATTAAAAAAATTGCAGAACAAGTCGTGTCACCTCAGATTTTAGCCAACTCTGGGTTTTATTCAGAGAAATTGGGTAACTCAGGAAAGCTGCTTTTGGAACTGACCCAAATATGTGGAAATGTGTGTGTTTGTCTGGAGGTTATTTTGTGTTAGGTGTGTCAGGAGGTATACACAGATTAATGTGTGTTCTTAAGGTGTGCCTCTAATCGTTATCAAGGTTGTGACAACAAAGGATGCCCGCAAGAAACTGAAACATTTCATTATATTGATCATTTCGAAAGAAGAAATTGTAAGAAGAAATAATAAACACTTTGAATGTGAGATTATTGCTGCTGTTCAGTGATTACATTTCTAACTGATGAACTGTGCTGACACTTTTCTTCTCACTTCTATGACTTGCCAGAGCTGCACAGGTTCAGTTTCCCTCTTAGTAAAAAGTACATTGTGGGGATTAAGTCCGTCTCTTTCAAGTCAGTGGGAAATCACAGCGTCTCTCTTCTAGTTCAGCTGACAAACATTTGTAAATGTAACTGTTTCTTTAAGGCACTTTGGTGAAAAACTTTTCTAAGAGTTAAAAACAGAGAGTATACCTTTCACCAGGTGCTTTCAGTGTTAAATCCCCTCCAGATGTGAATGTACATGCTCTTAAGATCAAGAAGTGTGCTGTTCACTCATGCACGCACACACAGAAACACACAGAAACACACTAAAGGCCCTCACAGCTACTGGTAAGACCTCTCATTAATTTTACTGTCATCTACATCAAAAGAAAGTGAAGGCCTCTGGTTAGAGTTAACAGGGACAGCTTTTAAGAGGGACATCACAAAAGGTGACTAGACATTTCGACAAATCTTCAAGATGGGACTTCCTGTGGTCTGTGGCACCCTCCAGTGGTCACAGTGTGCCTCTACAAAGGGTGCACTTCTTTATTGAGGTTTTTACACAGTGCCTTCTAATGCAGAGAGAATATGATTTGTTTCAGGGCTGGTTGGCCTTTGACTGTCTATCAAAAATAATACTAATCTCAAAAATAAACACTATCACCAAAACTTCTGTAACTTTTGCTGTAGTATTAAACCAGCCTTTTTTATGGACTGATGAAGCTAACACTTTGTTTAATGTAGTCTGCATTGTGTTTCTTGTGTTGTATTAATGTATACATTTGACACATTGATGTAGTGTGCCTGATATGAGTAGTGGGGGCCCTGTCTGTGCACCTGCGGCCATTTTTTTTTATACACACTACCTAACTGTACTGTCTATTCTGCCGATATTTCTTACTGCTACTTTTACAAAAAACACTGACTTTGTAATGTTTTATGAAGGATTACAATATTTCCCAATTATCGATAGAGATGGAAGTGTCTTTCTGAAAACAATTCATTACCGAATCAATTTGCTGATTACACCAATTAATTGTAAAACAAAAAAAGCAACAGAGGCAACATTTCATATGATGGCCTTCAAAGATTAAATGGTCTCCAAAGTTACGTGATCATGAAGTTCCAATACTTTAATATGATTATTAAGGTTGAGGTTCTGCAGTAGCAAGAATCTGGAGATAATAGAATGAAAAAACAACGATGCATATGTGACATTTTATTGGCAGTGTTGCAGACATCATTTGCACAAACTCACGCATCCAATATTAGAGAAACACAATAATAAAATAAATATGAGGTTTTTTAAAACAGTAATTTCAAGTTTTTTTGGAGATGTTTGTTGAGAAAGTACACACATCAGTAAACCTATTGATTTATAGTGCCGGTGCATTACTGCTGACGTTACAGTATGAAGACCTTACCCAATATAAAAATTTGAAGGTAACAATCTTATGAACACCTCATAGAAAGAAAGGCCTACTTAATTCAATACTATTAACCCCAGAATCACATCTTGTCTTGTTTTGTCGAAGCAGATTAGCACAGAACATGGCAGCAGCAAATAAACAACAACAGAAAAATCGTTGTCTTCAGTTGCAGTGTGAAAACTCAAATAACATTACAGGCTAAAATTAGACACCTCTTTATACACTGTGTATTTTAAACCCAACAGGCTCCAGGAAGGCGGCCTCTACACTCTATTTCAGGACCTTTTACCCCCTGTTGGGGGTAAGTTAGGGGCATGTTTGTGGTAATAGTCTGGTGGGGTGGGATTGGGACTCGCATTCATCCCTGTGGGGACATAATACATGCTCTCCAGGTAGCTGTGGTCCAGTGGTGGATGGTTCTGGGGCTCTGACTTGGACCCCTGACTAGAGGGGTTCCTGTAGCCGATGCCAGGCCCACTTGGGTGCATTACTGCCACAGCAGAGGCCTCTGGATAGCGGGGTGGCTGAGGTTGAGCCTGGGGGTGGGCAGGGGGAGGAGGAGCCGCATAGGGCATGTACTGTGGAGCCGGGGCGTACATGTTGGGGTTGTGGAGAGGTGGGTAGGGGGCCGCTGAAGGAGGATACAGGCCTGAATGTGACATTGCTTGCTGCGGGATGAGCACTTCCACATACTGGCCGGTCTCTGGGTCAAACAACATTTTCCTCAGAGGCTGCACAGGCACCTCGATATAGAAATACTTCCCTGTTTCAGGATCCATTAGCACTCTGCGAGGGGTCTGTCCATAGCTGCTCTCTGAGTACAAGCTGGAGCCATCACCCCCATATTCAGAGCCGTAGGAAGGCCCCATGCTCTGAGGGCCACACAGATACTGGGGATCCAGAGGAGGAAGGCCAGGAGAGTGACTGTGGCCAGGATCGCTGTAAGGGGCCCCAGCCATGCCTGGTGGCTGCTGGTGGGGGGACCTGTGGACAGGGGGTCGTCGAGGGTCGATATGCTGGGATGGCAGCAGTGGGCGGTCGGCAGAGCAGGCCTGCATGAGAGAGGGGTGGGGAGGGCAGGGAGCAGACTGGTGGAGGGGCTGATACATGGTCAGTGGCTGGCTTGGACCAAGAGGACTTGATTTGAGAGTGCCGGGCTGGTAGCTCATTGGCTGCGGTTCAGGTCTGCACTGGTGGGGACGGAGAGGAGGCTGAGCCACTGGGTAAGGTAGCGCCTGGCCCGGAGAGTGTGGAGGGGCAGGCGGGGTGAGGTTGTGGGGGCTGCGGTGATGGTGAGGAGGGGTGACACCGGGGTGAGAGGGGCAGACAGCTGTGCAAGAGCAGGGAGGAGGGCGGGAGGAGGGCTGATAGTGATTTGACCTCAGGGGCGTCAGATCCGGGAGCAAGAGTGGACTGAAGCTCTCTCTTTCATCGTAGCTGGGAGGGTCATCTGAGGCGTAAAAACGCAGGTCATCTGTCCTCGGGTGGCGCTCACTGGACAGTGACCTGCGGCACGGCTGGTGTGTGTATCTTGGCACTTGTGTTGTGGAAACAGCAGCGGGTTGTTTTGTATTGTTTGACGTTACCAGCTTGGCTTGATCATGAGGGTATGCCGCCCTGGGATACTGCGGTTGTCTGTCTGGATCTGTCACAGCTGGCTGGCTTTGCTGGCTGGCTCCAGCTGAGGCAGGTCCAGGGATTTGGTTTGGTTTTGGGTCAGAAACCGGACTTGGAGCTGACGTTACCCTTGAGCTGGTGTCTGATGTTGGAACTGCTGCTAAGGTTGTAGGTTTTTGTGCATATCTGGAGGTCTGAGGAGAGACAGCTGGTTGCTGTCCTCTGTCATTGGATGCCTCTGCGTCTGCTGATGCTGGTGATTGGTTTGAGAGGCTGGAGACGGTGGTTGAAGTTGTTTTGTTCGGTGGAGGTTTGAGGCTGGACACTGCAGACACAGCCAGTTTTCTTGAATAGTTCGATGTTGACGTTGACTCGTTGGAAATCTTCCTGTAGATCGTCGGTGAGCTCACTACAATTGTTTGAGACCTCTCCTCACTTTGAGGTTTTACAGTCGAGGTTGTTGCTGATGGTCTCTGAGCTTCATTTGGCGTCGTTCCTAAATCCGCAGGTTTAAATTTGCAGCTTGGTTTTGGAGGCACCGCCGGCTTTTGAGAACTTTTAGCAATAGATTTAACTTCAATGGTCTGAGGCCTGTTGTTTCCTGTCGAGTTGGTAGGCATGTCTTGTTTCTGTGGTTCTTTAGACAGTGACTTAACCTCAATCGGCTGTGGTTTGAATCTTCTGATTGCAGGGGACCTTGGGGGGAAAGTTGGATCTACTCTTTTCACTGCTTCAAAATCTCCCAGGTCTTTCTGTTTGGTGAGAGGTGCTGCTTGCTCCTGTGTATTCCTTAGCTGAGAATAACTTTTTTGTTTTGCTGTGTCTTTACCTGGAGGCTTGACGCTGACTCCCTCGTCTTCTCTGGCCTTTGTGAGGGCGTCTGTGTTGTCAGACACTGTAGAGGGCGCAGAAGTGGTGGATGAGGAGGAGAACGTCCTCTCTCTATGAGACTCAAGCCAACCTCCATCTGAGGGGGTGACGGTCTGAAGGGGGATCTCCAGACAATTCACATGCTTACGGGGAGTTCCTTTACCTGCAGCTGTATCCTGGTTGTCGCCCACTACTGCTCCGATGTCAGCTTGGTAGCCTTTCTCCTTTAATAACATGGAAACTGAGTGACCAACGCTGCCAGGGTTACTGCCGGAGATCGTGGGCCCCGGCGAAAGGGAAGCAGCTGCAGCTTGGATGGGGCTGAGAACCTCCTCCTGGGCTGGAGATGCAGACATCTTGGTCTTGCTTGATCCTTCCCTTATTAACACTACAGCCGTGGACACCTCTCTTTCCTTACTGGGCTGTTTAGGGAGGCTTCCCAGCATCGGAGGCTTTCTGTCTGTCCTGACCACCACAGGCTTCTCCACCTTCTCTGTCACTTTATGGATTTCTGTCGCTGCCTCTTGTGTTTCTGCTGTAGAGTTTACATCTTGTTCACATCGCTTGGCACTTGCTGTGTCTGCTGTTGTGTCATTTGGTGCATTGGAGGACTGTGATTCCCTGCTTGCCTCGGTTACAGGGTTTGAAGAAGCCCGGGGTTTGTCACTTGCGTTCTCTGAGTCGTTCTTATTGGATGACGTTTTATTTCTGTCTTCTTTCCAGCAAACAGCCTTGTACTCTATTTGCATCGGCTGTGGACCAGACAGAGACTTCCCCTTGCTCTGAGGAGGGGGAGTTACGGTTAGCATCTTTGAATCTTTTTCCTCCTCTTTCTGCTCCACCTTACTCTCCACCTTGAACTCCTCCTCCCTTTCCTCCATCTTCTCCTGCCTCGGTACCTCTTGCCTTACGTCGCTCTCCTCTCTTGCTGTGACTTCTTCCCTCCTTTCCTCATTAAAAATGTCCATCCTTTCTTCATTCCCATTTGATGACATTACTGAACCAGCTGCCCTAAAGGACAGATTATATGTATTTTTCACAAGCCGCCGCACATCTCTAACTTTGTGAATGGGAGCCTTTACTTTGTTATTCTCACTTATTTCCTCCTCTGTTTTCTCCTCTACACTGGTCTCTATTCTGTCCTCCCTTTCTCTGAGAGACATATCTGGAGACGAAGCCTCGGGTTTGTTCTCCGCCTCAGGGGTGAGACAGACATTTAGGGAGGCTTTCTTCTTCTCCACAGCTTTAAGTGTAATCTCCTGTGTTTTGGACATGACGGTTCCTTTGGCACACGGTTGCAGTTGTTTGTGGTCCTCTGCGTTTTCACATTCCTGGTCTCTGTTTGGCATCCTGACCCGTGTGCTGCTGGCTCCAGTGGCTGAAGGAGCCCCCGTGTTCCCGGCAGTGGCATTCGCTGAGTCATCACCCTCCCTTTCGTATGTTTTTCTGTCATCTGCTCGTTGTACTCTGGTTGTGGAGTGTTTGCTATCAAATGGCACTTTCAGTTCTGATCTCAATTCGGATTTTAACGGGGTGGCGTTCCTGCTTTGAGAATCAGCCTCTTCGCTGTCAGCCTGGGAAAAGTTAACACTTCTGCTGCTGTTGGATGAGCTCGGCCTGTTACTGGATCTCACTCCAAAACTTTTGGGTGGTTTGGCTTCATCCTTTGTGCTTGGTTCCCCTCTTGAAGGAAGACCCTCAGATGAAACACTATAATCTGACTGAAGACTGGAACTGAGAATGTGTGTGTCAGGTTTTGGGGACTCTTTAAGAGGTACCACTACTCGCTCTGTTGGTGGGCTGTTATCCTCAAAAGTGGGGCTCACCTCATTGCCTGCATCGGGTTGTTTATCAACACTTTGCATCTTCTTGGACAGCACACTTTTGATGAGGCAGGTGGCCATCTTGGTTTTTGTGCATGTTTCATCCATAGAAGCAGATTTCTGGAGTTTGGCTTTTCTTACATTTTGCTGTTTGGGCTCAGGGCTGCGCTCAGATGGGTAGCACTCCTGCATTGCTGCTGGTGTACTGTGTTGTCTCACAAAAGTCCCCCTGGACTGCCTCTCATGAGAGGGGCTTTCCGCCGTCGATGGGAGCCCAGGACTGCTATTTTCACTGCTCTCATCCTGCTTCCCTTCAGCATTATTCTTCCTTTTCAGCTGGATCTGTCTCTTTGGCACTCCTCGCCTCACCTTCCTGAAGTCCTCTCTTTCTACAGCCACATCTACGCATTCAAAGCTGCCCAACTCATTGCGCCGAGATGGATCCAGGCCATCTGAGTAGTATGCAGATGGTTGCTGGAAGGAGAGTTCATCGTGGTCCAGCTTGGTTGCTGAACCCCTGAAGTCAGCATAGGCCGGCCAGGCAGCACTGACCCCAGCTGGGCTCTCCTGGGTGGAGGGTTGAGAGATGTTTGTCGATGAGCGGTGGCTGGAGTTGTACATGTCAAGGTAATCTACTTCAGGGCTTGACAGGCTGCGGAAAGCCACGTCTGTAAACCACTTCACCTCATTGTCTGCCTCATCAAGCTCACTTCCCATGCTGGAGCTGGAACTCCGACAGGGCCTGTTAGCGGCCACGCGTCCAGGGGCAGTGATCCTGTTCTGGGGTGCAGAAGGCTGAAGTCGTCTGCTGGCTCCACCGCCCCTGGTGTCTTGGTGAGAAGTAAGTCTAAGCAGACTCTGTTGTTGCTGTAGCTGTCTGGTGGGGAGTAAGCTCTCTGAATAGGAATGCACTGTTGGCAGTCCCTGACGGGTCTCTCTGCTTGTGGGAGCTGCACTGCGACTCACAGGTCCTTTTCTATTCCTGGTACTGAATGACAGCTCAACCTGTTCCCCTCTGTAACTGGCGTCTCCCTGCCACCCCTCCCCCCTTTCAGGAACCCGCTCCTCCCTCTTTCTCTCCCTTTTCATCTCCCTATCCCTTCGCCTCACCCTACCAACCTCTCTCTCCTGCTCTAGCTGCATTTCCCTCTCCATCTCCAGTTGCCTTGCTTGCCTGAACCAGTGGGCCTGGCTATTATTGTCAACAGGGGCAACATTGGGGCTTTCCCTATTTGTCTCTGCTTTCTTTAGATTACCACTCGGTGAGGATGCTACAACCTGAGAGGGGCTACGGTTCCTGTTCTGCCACTGTCTGTATGGTTTCTCAGGGGCTATGATGTGGACAGGTGTAAACCTGGTAAGTGGCGGAGAGGGAGTCCGCCTTCTGTTTACATGGTGGGACATGTCCTCTGTGAGCCTCTCTCTGTTTTCACGGCTAACTTTGGTTAACAGCTGTCTTCTCGAGTTCTCAGTCGTGGATTTTGACGAGCTGCTTTCAGAAGGTCGGGAATATGTGGTGAATTGAGGCTGGGGGTTCTCCGATCTCTGTGCAGGTGAGCTGGATGTAGCTCTGCGGACAGGTGAAATGTTTGGACTCCTCACCTTAGAGACGATAAGATTAGGAGAAGGAGACTTGATTTCAGTAGGAGGATAAGTGTCCTCTATCTGGAAAAAAGGGGGGCGACTGTCTTGTTTTTCCTCAGAGAAGGAAGCAGCTCTCAATTTATCCTGAGTCTTTACCTCTTTTGGTGTTTCTTCTCTCTCTGTGCCCTGTTGTTGCAGCGAACTGTTAGCCTTTATCTCAGGTAAAACAGGTGAAGTAGACACAGGTGAATGAACTACTGCCACTGGAGAACTGCCTTTGATTTCAGTAACAACAGATTTGCCTCTCCTGTCTAACTCAAATAAGGGTGACACACTTTCTTTTGCCGAATTTGTTGGGGACTGTGTTTCTATTATATCAACCTCAGCTGTATTTATAACGGGAGGAGCAAGTTGTGTGTACTGAGGGTTATACTCTGTGGCGACGGTTGCTGGTGATTGCTGATACCTCTGCTCAGGAAATGAGGCAACAGGTGATGGATCTCTTCTATGCTGAGGTGAAGGACTTTGATTCTCGCCAGGTGAACGTGTTTGATATCTCGGTTCAGGTGAGGGAGTGTGATGATTTGGCTGAGGTGAAGGGGTTTTGTTCCTGGCTTCAGACTGTGGGACAGAGCTTGTGAAGCCTGATATGTGAGGGGAGTCTCGCGGTGTACCAGTGGACTCTGCAACACTGCTCACTATACTGTCTCTGCTTGGGGTAAGGCTCCTTGTTTCAGAGGACACAAGTGTCCTATCTGGCTCTTGGGGGGAGAAACAAGAGAGTTCAGGAAATGGGGGAGAGCGCCTGTCTTCGGGCTGAACAACAGAGTAAGAAATCCCTGTGATATGAGGGGAGGAGGTGAGGCTTCTTGATAAGGGAGGGAAAAGGAGAGGAGAGCCTGATGCTGTCTCCACTTCAGAAGACCGCTCTTTCCTGCTGACCTCAGGTGAGGACGCTGTGATCCTGATTTCAGGTGACGGGGCAGTATGTCTGTGCTCTAAGAGAGAGCAGTTGTCCCTTATTCCAGGTGATGGAGATAAACTATAACTTACTGCAGGTGAAGACACCTGGCTCCTAATTTCAGAAGATGCTAAATTGTGTCTTATTTCAGGAGAGGGAGTTCTTGTCCCAATTCTGGTCGGAGAGGCAGCACTGAGCAGGCCAGGCGACCGACCTGTGTTTCTTAATTCAGGTGAAACAGAACTCTCCACAAACTCAGGAGATGCTGCTATTGAAATGACAGGTGAGGGGGGTGTGTGTCGTGGGGGAGGTGTAGAAACAGGACTGTCTGCTTCAACCGATAACTGTGTGCTTTGGCTCTCAGGAGTATTTGTGGCGTCTCTTCCTGGAGAAGAGGGAGCTGAAATCAGCTCGGAGGTGTGGGTGTGATCTGTGATGTCAGGTGTGGAGCCTGTCCTGAAAAGATCAGGTAGAGGGACCCTCCCTCTTAACTCAGGGAAAGGAGATGATGCTTGAGTGTCAGAGAAGGAGGACTTGAGCTCAGGGGAGACCGGTGTTTCTCTCGACTGAGATAATTCCTCTGTACCACTGGGTGAAGGTGAAGGAGATGAAAGGATGGTTTTAGATTCAAAAGGCGATTCTGTAAAATCCTGAGAAAAGTCTTCGGATGCGAGCTCAGGTGAGGGACTGCTGTTTGGATTTAAGTAGCTGGATTTTGGCTCAGACAAGTTTTGTGCTTCTCTGAACTCAGGTAAATATTGCGCGTGTGCTGATTCGGAGGAGGATGGTCTAATGCGGTTTCTAGGATCAGGAGAGGGACTTGGACTTAGAGATTGATGTGAGGAACTGTTAAGTCTGTCTTTAAATGAAGGAGTGATTCTCCTTGGTTCAGCTTCTGAATAATTTTGAATTGGATCTGATGATGATGGTGAATGTCTTTTTTCAACTGAGGAGGCGGACAAAGATGACAGTCTTCCCTCTGAACTGAGGGTCCAGGGGCTGATGTGTCCAGGAGAGGGGGTCCTCTCACTGTTGCTGAGGACTTCAGATGATGGGCTGACTGTGCTAAGCTGAGGTACCGGTACCGGTGATTTACTTTTTGGTTCTAAATTTGGGTTACTGCCCACAGAGACTTCTGGATGTCCTGAGCTCAGCCCCCTGCTCTCTAGTAGCCTCCTCTCAGGAGACTCACTCTGCAGCCTGGGGCTATAAATCCTCTCTCCTGAACCTTCAGAGCCCTCCTCTCCCTCACTGGATCCGTGTGCTGTGTGGTAAGAGCCCGAGGAATCGTTCTGATCATCCACTAGCGGTGAAGCAGCAGCAGCTGTCCCGTCCACCTCCCTCTGGGAAGGGACAAAGGCCCCTACAGCAGGGCTGCTCGAGAGGGACGCCGACTCACAGTCGTCTCCGAAAATGTCACACAGGCAGGTGGTCTCAGAGATGGCACTGCGCTGAGTGGGGACGTTGATAATGTCAAAGATTTCAACGTGGTTGGGGGTGCCGTCACGATGGCACAGGGACAAGGTGCGGGGCGCACTGCGCAGGAAGGAGTAGCTGTCCCCCTGGAGAGTCCAGCTGTCCATCGCTAGTCCACAAGCTCCAAATTCTCACTGTGGCCAGTCCAGTCTGCTCCTCTCGTCTGCTCTGGGCTCTGTTCCTGGACTAGAAACAAGATACAATCACCTGGAGGGTGTGTGGCTCATTCATTTATACCACCAGCAGCATCAGATGAATATCACAGAGGCAAAAGTATATCAATTCCAAATATGGAGCTTGAAATTGCTTTGCTTTTGTTTTGAGCTGGCTTACAGGAAATGTATTCTTTACACCTCAAATGTTTCAAGAATACATACAGCTACAACGCAGCTGTCACTATTCCTTCAAAAGCAGTAGCAAAATACTTAAAATTATAACTGGAAAATATACAAATGTTACTTGAATTTGACTTCAAATCTTTAGTTGCATGCCAATATCTGTACATGTACTAAAAGGTTCATGAGGTTTCATTAAGGCATATATATATATATAATGCAACTTACTTGAGATTACAAAGACACAAATTGATTCATCTTATGTATCAAGAGTGAAAATATTAAGATTAGCTCTGTCCAGTGTGTAACTTTTATCTAAACTTTCCTCATGGTAGAGTGACTGACAGAGGCTGCTCCTCGTGCAAGTAGTGAAAGACAGTATGACTGACTGGTACTGTACCTTTGGCCACTGATGAAGCTTTACCAAGGACATTGAGTTCCTCTGTGTTGCAATATCTGCCCCTCATCCAACAAGCTGTCTCTTAAATCCACAATACACGCCACGTTGACGAGCCCTTTGTTCAATCCAGGACTGAGCAGGTCCGCAGGCTGCTGCTCAGTCTGCCAGTGTCACACTGACGAGGCAACTTCAGACTGTCAAAGGCACTGCCATGTATCAGACCTGAATAGAAAAAGCAAAGAGGGGTCTCTCACTCAGACACATCACATCCTCTAATACTCTCATCTCTATTTCTGCCCCTCCCTCCTGAGCTGGCAGCGGGGAAAACGCTTTGCTGCCTCTGACCAGGATCTTTTTTCTTCTGCAGACTGGGGTTTGTTTGGGCATTGGCTGTGCAGTGTGAGCTGGGCTGGGCTGGGGTGCGGTGCGAAAGGAGTGTGTGTGTGTGTGTGTGGGGGGGGGGGGGGGGGGGGGTTTATAGTTAGCAGCAGGTGCTGATCCAGCCAGGATGGATGAGTGGGCCTGGAATCTGACACTTGGAGCCAGCCCAGTCACAGGGCTCCTCTATATATAGACCCATACTATCAGGGCCAGATAGCCGTAGCTTTAGCTGTTTGCCTGGGAATGCTGGTGGGGAAAGAAAGGGGAAATACAGAGAACAAAGAATTCACACACATTGTCCACTTGGCCACAACATATGAGGTTAAACATACACGCAGGAGTAGATTAACCACACCCTTGCATGTACTGTATGTGTGTTTAAGCCCAGTGTGTGTGAGTGCTAAAGTGTAGCTGCAGAACAAACTTATTTTTATGGTAAGGCACTCTCACACGTTTTAAGTCACGTTTTTCCCTTTCATGTCACATTCATGCTTGTCTGTCATATTACATCACGTTTGATAAAACCCGCCAAAACAAAAGCGATCATGTTGTTTTACTGTACTTATTACTGTTGCTACAATAGCAACTCAGCTACACTGAGGCTGTCCAGACGTGTTTGACGGTAGTGAGTTCGGATAAGCCCTCTGTCCCTAGCTTAATACCTCATGAGCTTACCATTCATTCTCAGTCATCAAGTCATTCGGGTCAAACCAGTGGAAAATCTCTGAGTACATAAGACTGTGATATTTTATCTGCAGTATCAAGGTGTTGAGAGAGCGCCCTCAACACTGCAAATTTAACAAGCTATTTCATGTATGACATTACGTATTGAGGCCCATTCTTCTGTCTGAAGTGTCATTCACTGTCACTGTTGACAATCAAAATGGAACCTGAGTCACTGACCTTTCTGGAGTTCTTCAATATGTCTCCACTCACAGAGCAATACTACAGCTATATATCTTTTTTTATACCACTGACTCTTTATACACTCATTAGTGTTTATAGACTCCAGATCTGATTTCAAAACTATCCTGCGATCTAATGTGTATAATATGAGGCTGTAATGGCACGATAAACATAAACCTCTTAGTAGGTACCAAGGACAAGATGGATCATATGTTTGGTTTAGAGCTCATACAGTAAACTGCCATATACTTTTTGAATATGTTTGTATAAATATGTAAATAGAAACATGAGAAACATGTAAAAATGGCTCTGAGAACAAAAATGTTTTAAAAGGTTGGACAGAAGAGCCTGTGTACATGTATAATGCATATGTGTGTGTTGCGTATGAGATAGCATGATCTAAAGGGTTCAGAAGTGCTGATAAATTTAAACCTCTGCGGTTATGGCGGCACAGCAGACTGGAGGACTCAGAGGGAAAGAATGATGAGCACCTCAGCAATGGAGAGCTGTAGTCCACATCACTGATAGATTAGTCACACCAGCCTGCTCAAGACCAAAGACCTCACCCAGCCTCAGCAATGCAACACACACACATGAGCTGTGCATAAACAATAAGCTGAAAAAGGGTTTGGTCGTCAAATGTTGTCTGCAACACAGCACTGTCTAAAGAATGAAGATAAAGTTACTTTTTAAAATGAATCATAGGCACTTTTCCTGCTGTGTTTCTATCTGAGGGAAATTATGCAACAAGGATCCAGTCTCATGATGGGTTATTTAAGTGCTAGTATATTAATGACAAACGGTAATAATATAAACAGAAGATCACATTTCAAATCTATATTTTTTTTCAACTGACCCAGTTGCTCTTTTAAGATGTGATTACCTTTGCGCAGACAATAGTTATACAAGCCACACTTCTAATATTAGCTTTATATCTTGCTGACAATTTTTTTTAGGTAGTTGTTTTTATTTGCAGTTTTCAATTTTATGCCACGTTACATCACATTTACTCCGCTGCGTTTTACAGGGATATATTGCAGTCCTTTTACTTAACAGAACTGAAAACACAGGCTTAGTTTTCACTGGACAGGAAGGGTATGAAAAACTTGTATTCTGAAAAGTAACCAGTAATTACTGCAGACAAATGTAGTGAAGTAGTACAACATGTGCCACTGTAACAGTGGAAGCAGGCTATTTAGCATACAAATGGAAAATTGTCGAGTAAAGTAAAAGTATCCTACCTGACATTCATGCTTGAGTAAAAAAAAAAAATACTCGGGTATTCTGTGCTATCTAGTAAAGTTGTGACAACCGTGCACGAGAGAGAAATGTAATTTAGTCATGTTGAAAACCTGCAACAGTCTCCGACGTCGCCCGAAGACGACTTTTATTTTGAAATGTCCCGTTAACAGAGAACGCGACACCGGAAGTTCCGCATTACAACTGCTGGCGAAGTGTTGCCATAACAGGCAAGAGGCTAACGCTAATGTTTGCTAACTAATTAGCAGGACAGGTGAGTGTTTCTTGTTTGAAAAAAAATGTCCAACGCGTTTAATCGGGCGGCGGTAGGTGTCGTAGCTGTTAGGGTGATGCAAAATGACGAAGACAAGCGGGTTGTCATTCTCTTCTGAAATTATTTGGGCCTTGTCGGTGAGCAGCTGGCTAACATTCACCAGCTAACTTAGCTGCTAGCAGTGGCGAGCTTTTCGTAGGTTTGTTTATGTTCGCTGTGCGACAGCTTCGTTTTCTAAAACACCGACTTGGCTCTAAATTTGGTCGTACGTCGTATTTGTAATCGTAAGTAAAGAACAACAAAACACTAAAGTTGAGGTTTCGATGTTGAAACGTAAACGTGTGTTGGTTAGCTCTTCGCGGAGGAGGAGGAGGGGGGACGGGGGGGACATTTTCTGTCCTCGGCGGACCTCCACGTCTCAGGGACGTCTCGTCGGGGACTAATATAGGACACACACAGAGAGACAGACAGCTCCAGCTGAATGACCTTTCTGCGGCTTCTTTCGTGACTTGCTGGTGAAGTTTTGCCCGGCGGAGACGGTCTCAGTCCGGTCAGTGGACACCGGGAAGGCCGGCTGGTTGACACCGGGCCGAACTTTTAATCAGGGCAGCAACTGGGTCGGTTTGGTTGTTGTTGTTGTTGTTTTTACTTATCTGGTTTTAAAACAAACAAACAACTAATGTCCGCCTGCTGTCAGCGGTCTTTTACCTTTGTTTGACCTCAGCGCGGACTTGTTCTCGATGCAGCTGTGTGACAGTCAGACAGTCATGGGACGGTTGTCAACATGGACATTAGGTTTGTCAATCCTGCAGGAAACTGATCTGTGATGTTGAAATGACAGACTCAGCAAAATACCTTCTTTTTTTTATTTTTTAATATATAGGTCCACACTTATAAATGTGTAGGTTATTATAGCATCAATCTTAAAAACCTGCACAGATTTCCACATCGTCTCCTGTGAAGTTAAAACTTGGGATTTTTACATCATTAGACTTGACAGCAACTTGTTTTTATGACTTTGGATGATGTTGTATGCCGTGTTTCGATTTCTCTACTCTGTCTGTGTATGCTTGCGTGGATATCAGTAGGCTGTTGTTGTATTTGAGGCAGAAATACCAGGTTTTGGTCCTCGTTTTATGATTTAATCTCACCTGCCCAGACAGTGCAGATGGAAATTAGCTGGTTGCTGAATTCCACATTTTGAGATTCATGTATTTTGGACATAGTCCCTGATGTAAGTGAATTTAATAAACTAATAATAGTAAACTAAACTAAACCGAATCAATTGTAGCATGGTTGTACCATTATTTGCTCCGTTCCCTCAGAGCTGCAAATTACACAATTGTGATTACTAAAAGTCAGTTCTATATCAGTCAGACAGATGTTTTGTTAACTTGTTAAAGATATATCACTATTGGTTTATATGGCAGATGATATAAAAGCAGTTCATTTTCAAAGGTAGAAATGTTTCAGTCTTAGTTAAAAAAAAAATTAATTCAGGAAATGTTAATGATCAAAATGATTCATGTTAAAACATTTACTGGAATTTTGTTTTAATGAAAAAAAAACAAACAAACAAAAAAAACCCTCTCAAATATAATAAGAAATGATAGCGCATGTCATTTTTCTGTTGTTCTGTTGTTGATGGAAAAACAGATTTATCCCTTCCTCTGATTTGTATTGTGGCTCCGGAAAGTCTCTTGTGTTGTCTGTCGTAAGTGATTCCTTTTTGTTTTACGTTCCAAATCTAATTGACGACTCCCCTGTGTCCTTGTCTTGTGACCTACAACCCATCAGTATTACCATGTGAAAGCAGATACAAAGGGAATGGGGGTGTTTGTCACACTGTATAAAAGCTGCCCTACGGAGGAGATCTGGGAACACTGCTGGACACCTTTCTTTGAGTGTACATGTATTTGCTCCTTCTTGCAAGAATAAATGTCCGATATGTTTGATTTTGAACCAAGTCATTTTTCTAACAGTTGCTCTCTTAAATCCAGGTGTTGCTGTTGTGTGTGTGCGTGTTCCAGTCTGAACCATGGAACAGTGTGCATGTGTGGAGCGGGAGCTGGAGAAGGTGCTCCATCGCTTTGTAATGTACGGCCACCAGTCTGAGGAGAGGCTAGACGAACTCCTGCGCAGCGTCTGCGAGATACGAGGACAGTTAGTTGCTTTCGGTAAGAAAAACTGATAGCCACAAAGTGACTGAACACCATTTATGAAATAGAAATATTTTTAGGTTCAGTGACGTAAATCTTTCCAGGAATTGAAATATGCTTCGTCAGTGTTGTATCACGTCACATCTGGCACATATTTGTGTCGACCTGCAGAGTGAAACATTTTTTTTTTCTCTCCCAACAGGAGTACAAGATGCAGACCTATCAGTCCTATCTCAGACTATGGCTCAGTGTTGTAAGAATATCAAAGAAACAGTACAGATGCTCGCCTCTCGACATAAGGACATCCACGGCAGTGTGTCAAAAGTGGGCAAAGCCATCGACAGGGTACGGGCAGGCAGCAACCTTCTTTAACCCGAAACCTTTGGCGTGTGTGTATACTTCACTTCTGGTGTGCTTTTTCTGTAGAATTTTGATGCAGAGATCAGTGCTGTGGTGGCAGAGACCGTGTGGGACACCCCAGAGAGACAAAAGTACCTGAGTGAGACCATTGTGGAGCACCTGTACAGACAAGGGATGCTCAGTGTAGCAGAGGACCTTTGTCAGGTAAATATCTGTAGCCTGAATTTAAGCCTAAACTTTGAGATTATTCCCATAAGAAATGCAAATGAAATTGAAGCAACATTATTGGCATCAAATTGTGGTGTAACCCTTATTTTCTATCAAGATAATTATTGGAAGGATTTCTAATAACTTTTGTTTTCTAGGAGTCTGGCGTAGTTATAGACATGAGTATGAAGCAGCCTTTCCTGGAGCTAAACAGGATCCTTGAAGCGCTGAGGATGCAGGACCTCAGGCCGGCATTAGAGTATGTTGTCTTTCTATGAATTACTTATATCTGTATTTGCTCATTAATAATCTTTTTAATAGAAACATAAAAATAACCTTACTCTTCTATAAATCCCTACAGCTGAGGAAATTCTACGTAGATTAGCTGTACTTTGCTCAAGTCAAAACTCCCTTCAGAGTGTTCGTTGTTCCAAGAGTGTTTACTTACAATAGTTGACTGTACCCGGCCGTGTCTGCGCCTCCTTAGGTGGGCGGTGACGAATCGGCAGCGCCTTCTGGACCTGAACAGCAGTTTAGAGTTCAAGTTGCACCGCTTGTACTTCATCAGTCTGCTGAGTGGAGGAATCAGCAACCAAATGGAGGCCCTGCAGTATGCCAGGCACTTCCAGCCCTTCGCCTCTCAGCACCAGAGAGGTAGGCAGTACACAGTCAAACACATAAATGCTCGTGTTTCACCATTCTCACTGAACTTTGAAGAATTGGATGCTCTCCTCGTTCTGACAGCAAGCCAGACTTTATTAGAAATGAAGCAGCATTGAAAAACTTCTTAAAGCAAATGTACCATGATTATTAAGCCTACTTTACATTATTCAGGTAATAAAGTATGTTTTTTGCTATTTTGCACCACTTGATCGCAGATATCCAGATCCTGATGGGCAGTCTGGTGTACCTTCGTCACGGCATTGACAACTCTCCGTACCGCAGTCTGCTGGAGACAAATCAGTGGGCTGAGATCTGTAACATCTTCACCAGGGACGCCTGTGCTTTACTGGGCCTCTCTGTAGAGTCTCCACTAAGTGTTAGGTCAGAAAAACATGAACTGTGCACTCAACCTCACCTCTGATTTCCTTAAAAATCGTAACATTTATTAGCAAATTGCAGACTTCAGGATGTAGTATAAACAGTTCCATTGTCTTGTCACCACCTTCTTAAGCCCCTATAGTCGTAATTGATCAACACTGCCTCGTCTATTTTGTCCACAGTTTTGCGTCAGGATGCATGGCCCTGCCAGTGCTGATGAACATCAAACAGGTGATAGAGCAGAGACAGTGCAGCGGAGTCTGGACGCACAAAGATGAGCTGCCTGTAAGTCCCTTTGAATTTCTCAGACTCCTTTTTGTTCTTTTTGAACCTTCAGTTCATTCACATCGTGTCTGTATGTGTAGATTGAAATTGACCTTGGGAAGAAGTGCTGGTACCACTCTGTGTTCGCCTGCCCAATCCTCCGGCAGCAGACCTCAGAGAGCAATCCTCCCATGAAGCTCATCTGTGGCCACGTCATCTCCAGAGATGCTCTCAACAAACTCACAAACGCTGGGAAGTAAGTCAGCATTCATAACTTATTGACCAAATTTAAATGAAGGAAGCGATAACATCCCAGATGTGAGAGTTGCGTTGTCTTTTATGTTGGGAAATCAAATATGGAAGAGAAACAGTGAGAATATTGTTGGGAGGAGTGTAAGCTTTGTGATTTCTTTCCATTAAAATACTGAAGTGAAAATATGAAATGAATGGAAACAAGCGGCTTGTGCTATAAATATTGCTGTGCTCTGGGAGACTGAAAATGTCCCAAATTCCTCACATCCTCTTCCCGCTCTCTTCATCCTCAGGTTGAAATGCCCGTACTGCCCCATGGAGCAGAATCCGTCACACGCCAAGCAGATCTACTTTTGATACCGCACACTCGCCTCGTCAAGGATGAAGTCACCTGGAGCTCTTTGGGTTTCCAGGACCATTTTGCTCTGGCCCTTCTTCCTCTGTCCCTGGCCTCCCGGCCTGTTATTATAAGCATTAAGGTTTTATCCCAGTGCTCCTCTGGACAGCCTCGGCCATCCCGTAACCCACCTCGGACCCTCCAACTTTTGCGAAAACACACAGAGTCCAGCAGGGATGGTCTGATGACAGCCTGTAGTAGAGTGAGGAGTCTGTCAGTAATGAGAACATCCTCATGAAGAAGCACCTCTGAAAAAGGATCATCCATTGCAGCTCATTTGCAAATGCCTGCAGAATTATAGGCTTATCTTTTTAAAGTATGTAATACTTTATAGTGTTTGTTTTCTCGGCTTTATCGACTGAGTTGGATGACTGCTTCTTTTTTCTTTACTTTTTTTTTTGGACAGAAGCAGTTGAATGCTTATGAATGGCTGTAGCGTGTGGGTAAAAGGCATGGATAACAGTTTCTGATTTCAGGATGGTAATAAACTTGTGTTTTACATGAGCAAAGCCACAGAGTACCTAACTGTGTTGAAGGTTTATTGTTTGCTGGTGAAAGGAACTGTGGAGGTCTATCTCAAATCCAAGTCTTGATTGTGACCCATTACTCCTCCATAATGTAATAAAGGCCTCACGTAGCTTGAAAGTCGCTGTCAGCCGATGCATCCATTTGATCAGAAGAACAACTCACCAATGGTGGAAAAGCTTCCTTTTTTCTTTTTTTTCCTTTTTTTTCTTTTTTTTTCTTTTTTGTGACTGACTGCACCAGCAAGATTTTTTGCTCACGAGAGAAGCCATTTGTCTTGTTCTCTGTATGTATCTAACAAACACGACAAAAAGCAAACAAAAAATATATATACTACTGTGAAATGTGTTTTCGTTCCTGTTTTTCATCGCCAGCCACCACACGGGCTCATGTAAAATAGTAAATTATAAGCCGAGCAGCGACACGCTTAATCGACACTACTCTCAGAACTGACGACGGCTCGCGTCACGTTTTGTGCCATCGCTTCTCTCCGCCTCCGCCTCGTGGATCCTGAGCTCACGCGCCATGTGATTTTCTGGAGATGTAAATTGGTGTGATGGTAGCCGTATGGTCTTGACATGCAGTGGCTGTAGGCTTGTGATGAAGCTTTACGTGTCGTGGCTTTTATTTTATATTGAGTCAGAAATAGTGAGATCCATACATTTCCTCAGGGCTCATTGTTAACAGTTCATACCACACTTTGCATTTAGTATTAAAGTTGTACATTTATATAAGGAGTCTTGAACAACAAATTTACACATATTTCACTATTGAGGCTGATGGTTCTTTGAGGTCACTGGAGTTTGTATATATTATTCAGTTCTTGGATGTGTCAGCGTACACTTGGAGAAAAACAGCGTCCAAGGCGTTTGGATGTACAATACAGTCTGTCTAGGTGGTCAATAATAATAGTGCAAGTTCCTGGTGTCCTCTTGAAAATGGTGATGTCACTTCACAGTCCGGTGAGGCTACTTTTTTTCAGCAAGCACTGCACCAGCATAGCTCACACTGACGATGCAACTTAGTCAGTAAAAAGTAAACATTTTTCTCTTGGTTTCTTTCTTTCTTTTTTGTGGGGGGGGTACACGACATGTTTTGTGTGGAATTTCACCGTGTTTCTTCTGTTTTCTGTCTTCGGTTGACAATCATTCATCGCTTCTTTGAGTGATAGTCTGCTAGCGCTTCGTACTTCTGACCCTATTCATTTGCTGAATGTTTGCATTTCCTGCTTTTGTGTGTTATGCAACTTTTATTGTAAATACTTATCCTCTAACATGTTTCATATACTTGCATCTGAAATTAAAATAAAAAAAAATTTATACTCCAGTCAGTTTTGGGAGGCTTGTACTGGGCCTTTAGTGGTGAACTGCTCCTACCATGAGGTTTCTATAGTTACCCACTTGGTGGCACTGCTGCTGTTTTATCAAACTATTCAAACTTAACACGCCTGAAGTCTTTGGGCTCTCAGGGGTTTTAATTTGAAGGAGTTTCACAAGCAGGAACTGTTTTTTAGTCATAAATTATTCACTAATATTTTACCATGTTATAAACAGCACTGATGGCATTCAGCACTGCAACACTCCTACAGAGCAAGAACATGTGAGAGGTAAGAATATTTCCTCTTCCCACTTCAGTAAATCACTCAACCTCTCTGGAGCTGCAGTTATATTAAGCCCGAGTTTATATAATGTTTTAAATGCCAAGGTAAGAGCTTTGTGAGTCAGCCACAGCTCGCATCTATCCAGATTATGACCCCGCATAAAAAATAAACCTGCATTACAACATGTGATCGCTTATATTTGCACTCTTTTATTTGTTCTCACTTTTGTGCATCCATATGCAGCACATTTGGATTAAAAAAAAAAAAAAGTGTTAAACCCTCCTTCCTGCCAAGATTTCCTTGGTCTTCAGCACAAGCTTGTACATTTGATGGTTTCCATAGAAGTGTCTTGAGCAAACAGGGATCCTCCTATGTTTACAACCCAGTTGACCTTCCACCTCGCTGCTGTCTGTAATTCAGGGGTTGGTATGTGAGGCTGGCTGGGGTAGAGCAGGGAGGGCCTCAGGGAGAGGGGCTGAGATAAGGATCCAAGGCTAAACCTCTAAAAGCCACATTAGTCCCAAAAGCCTACACCGGCTCTGTTCATTCTGCCATAAAGCTCCTGTCCTTGGGTTTTATTGGTACGCTCCGTGGAGATTTTAAGCCCCTTCAAAGCAGGCAGGCGTCTGAGCCCTCGGGTGAATACCATCAGCTACACCTCTAACATTTTCACAAGTGATTTCTAGCAGTTGAATTCAGATGACTGTAGAGGGAAAATCCTTTTATAAAACATGTTGCTGCATTCATTTACCAAAACTAATTAATTCATTATGAATGCAAAAGAAACATACTGATATTGTACAGTTTTAATTCCAGTAAATAGACAAGTCACAGTATGTTGAAAGGTCAATTAAGAGCTGGCTTTTGAATGTTCATATATTAATAATAAACAATACCAGAGAACAACTTTTCCTATGTCATGCATTTGATGTTATTGGCTGGGTACGTGCAACAAATTGCACCAATAAGCAGGGCAATCAGAATCATCATCCACATCTATTGATTGCTTCCGCTGCAATCAAAAGATGTGGGAGTATGCACGGTTAAGACAACAGTGTGCTTGGAATCAAATAAAAACTACAATTATGTACAAAATACACAGATGTCACCTGACTAGAAACTGAATGAGAAAAAGAAGTCCAATGTTTCCAGGTTGAGGAACACAGTTAGTTACCTTGGCACCAGATAGCTTTAATCCTCCGTACGTAATCCAGATATGCGGCTTTCCTCTCGAAGCCCAGGTGAACCATGAATCCACAGATCTGTCTGCACACACTGAACAGGTGCTAAGATGTTGCTGGACCACACACTAAATCCATTTGAATCCTTTAGTCACCGTCAAGACTCTACAGCAGGCCAGTCCAAGTAACTACCAAATAAAAACAAAATAGTCACAATCAGCATATCAGTTTGATCATTTACAGGTTAGAATCGGACAGTGCGAAGAAGGTGAGTCTCGTTGCTTGGATGTAGTTTTACAGAACTTCCACGGGGGATTAAATGTGGCCGACCGTCAGTGCGAGTGTGTTCTGGAGGAGGATATAAGCTCCGTCTTTGCAGGATAAGGGCATCAAACAATCAACGAGGGTGCAGGAGCAGATATTAAAGAATAGATAGGAACCTATGGAAGCCCGTTTCTCAGTTATCCATGATGAAAATACTCACCATGTTCATCATAAAAAATCCCTCACAAGTCAAAATTTGGACTTTTTGGACTTTTGAATCAAAACTGGGAAATTTTGACTGAAACCGCAAATTCAAATTTTAGCATTAGATTTTTATTAAATCACACAATTCAGACTGATTATGTCAAAATATAAACTTTGTATGTCAACATTTTGACATAGTAGATCAAACCTTTTATTTTAGTGTCAAAACATTTCACAAATTATGCCATATTTGGGATTTAGTCAAAGCCTTTCACTTAATTCATAATCCGGAGAAGATTTTGATTTAGCAAGTCAATCTTCTCACTCGGTGATAAATTAGTAGTATATTTGTACTTATTTTACGTTTTTGCCTTTATCTTATTATTTGCATTTATGAAGTCTATTTTTCTCTTTTACTGGCAGACATGGACTTCCATAGATGCCCCGCTTCAGGAAGGAAACAGTTTGCATTGCAAACAAGATGGTCACATTCAAATTTCAGATGATTCAATCCTTTCTATCCACGGCAGACCAGGGGAAGGTGTGTCCTCCTGTTGCTCACCCGCTCTCTCCTTCCTCAGCTCGGGCACGTCTCTTTCGAGTGTCCCATTTCTGCTCCCTCCTCCTCCTCCTCCTCCTCCTCCTCCACCTCTTTCTCCTCCTTCTCCTCCACCTCCTTCTCCTTCTCCTCCACCTCCTTCTCCTCCTCCACCTCCTCGCTCTCTGCTGGCCCTCAGCTGGTGCAGTTCCCTCTCGAGCCCTTCGTTGTGGTGGTACATCTCCAAATAGCTGGTCTGCAGCTCCTTCTGGTAGCGGATGACCTTGTCCTTTTCTGTCTGCCATGTGTTCCGCTCCTCATCGAAAGCCATGGCCTGGGCCTCGCTCTGGCGTCGCTCCAGCAGCAGCTCTGCGCGCAGACGCTCCTCCGTAGGGCCCCCGCAGCCTCCTGCAAGGGGGAAGGTTCACATGGGTTCAACTACAGCCCAGCATAGCCGCAGGGGAAACATAATGAAAGACATTGGCTGCATTTAAATGCTCAGAGAACTTTGCTCCCGACCTGGATACTTAAATAACCTGATTTTGGGTCCAAACATGTAAATATCATAACTCAAAATAACCCAGACACTGCTGTGTTGTTAAGAAATTCATTTAAGATGCTTCACTTAGTTTAACATAAAACACCTTTACTTTTTTTTCCCATGCATCACCTCGGCTTGGATAAGTAGGTTCGAAATACTTGTTGTTGCTGATACTACAATTTTTATCAGTTATTGTGGAGCCTCAAAACCACAACAGAAAGGTTTCACTTCTTAACAATCAAAGCAGGGAAATCAAAGCCTGCTGCTCTGAGAGACATGAGTGAGAGACAGATACATAACACTACCTGTTGCCCCCGCAGATGGATTCTCTTCAACTCCTCTTCCATCTTCATGTGCGGTCTGCGAGGGACATCTGCGGCTCTGTGTCCCCTGCAGGACGAGCTTCAGAGCGTCTATCTGGCCCTCCCTGTTGCGCAGCTCGGTTCGGGTTTCTCTGAGCTGCGTCTTCAGCTGGAAGATCTCACTCAGCTTCTGGGTGACCTCGGCCTGGGAGTCCCTCAGCTGCTGCTTCAACAAGGAGATCTCCCCCGACTTCTGGCAAACCTGAGAGGTGAAGGAAATAAGGGCTGAACAAAGATAAACTTTTTACCGACTAACGGGACAAACGAGGAAAGGGAGGAATGCAGTTATCTCGTCTGTGGTCTGTAATCACTACTAAGTGCCATAAACTGTCACTGCCCTGTCCCTCCAAAGCCTCACCTCCCACTGCGTCTCCTCCAGGGTCGGGCTGGTTCTCTTTGGCATGGCTCCAGCCTCTTGGCTCATTTCGCTTTTCAGGCTGTCCAGCTCCTCCTGCAGTCGGTTCTTCTCCTGCTGCGCCTTAAACAGCTGCAACTGCAGGCTGCGCTGGGACCGCTGAGCATGCTGGGACACTTGACGCAGCTTTGCAGCATACAGGCGTTTCAACTCCTCCACCTCCTTCTCCCACAGACGCTGTTTCCCTTCAAACACCTGCATGCGATGAGCAGATGGGGGTCAGGACTTCAAAAGAGAGGCAGATGGATATATAGACTGATAATGAAGAGCAGACAATGAGATTCACCTGAACGATGGCGCCCTCACTCTCATCCAGGTTTCGTTTCATCTGTTTGAGTTCATGTTCTTTCTCCACCAGCCGCTCCTCCAGATCGCGCACCTGGAAGAGACAACGGCACGATATCAGTAAATCATGTTGACCTGCACATCCTCCCATTCAATCTTGGCCGGTGCTCACCACTTCCTCCACAGAGAGGGAGAGCGTCCATTCATAAGGAGGTGGAGCGTCCCCTCCATATGGAGCCAGACGACTCAGGGTGGCCATGCTTCGACACGCCATCTCCCCTATAACCACGCCCCCGGACCCTCCCGCCTTCAGGCCCAGAGAGGTGCGGTCCTGGGAGCCGATGGTGTTGATTTGGCCCATAGATGCACTTGGGTAAAAAAAAAAAAGACGAAACCACAAAGGCCATTAAAATCTCTTCTATCATCACAACCCACACAGTTATTAAGTATAAAAAACATCCTTTACAGCTTTTGACTATAAAGTATAGTGAAGAAGCGAACGGCGCAGCAGACCTGATGTGACCCAGGTGTGGGCGGAAGGGAGGTCGATATGGCGGCAGGCTGCTCATGGAGTTATGGCCCGAGTCTGACAGGTTATCCTCCTCCTGGCTCATCCCACGCACCGAGGAGACGGCCTGCACAATCATAATCATAAAGTTATTCGTCGCAGTGATGCTCATAGGTTGAGAAAAGTTACATTTTAGGCATAAACAGTGGTGGAAAATGAAATGACATGGAGAGAGCTCAAATGTTTTCTATCTGTAATCAATGTGACCTGCTCTCTTATTTCCTGGCCCATAGCTCAACTTTCCACTGAGTTTGATTAAAGTAAACAACCATTTAGTAGCAGACAAATAGACTTGCCAGAGGTAATAACTGGCCACGGACATCGATTCATGGGATTCAGGCTTTAGGTTGTAATCATGTGTTAGCAGCACACCTTGTTAGCACTTGACGTTGGTCCTCCGTGACGGGACGGCGAGGAAGAAGACGAGGAGGTGGAGACAGCTTTGGGGACGTGAGCATACGCTCTGTGCAGCCCGTTCGACAGGCTGTGATCCATGTCCTCTGACTTGGATGACGGATACAGATTTTGCATGGAGCTGAAGTTTTTGGGGGTGACTGGCTTGAAGGCTGAAGACCTGAAACGAGCCTAGAGAGGGAGCAGAACGTTTAGAGCGTTTTTCGAGGATGGTAGGTGGAGGTTTGGAGGGAAAGACCTTACGACAGCAAAGAAGCTATGAACCATAAATTACAATGTTTCTATTAAATCAATATGGTTCCACCCTCTATGTTCTTAACATTGATCAATTCAAGCAGAATGATGTGATGTTTGATTGCTGCAATAAATTCAGAACACAGCAAGTGGCAGATTTTCAATCTGTGTTGGTGAGCTGGAGGACATGGAGGGCTGATTTATGCTGGTAACAGGCCGTGGGGGTGTTGCATCACGCTGCCAGAGATGTTCAACGTGGTACTGATCAATTTACCACAGACCCAGCAGCCTTTCACCGGCTGAAGACCATTTATAAAAAGAGCACAATGGGAAGTAATTCGTCTGCATCTGTGCCTGAATCAGTAAATAAGAATCAGCCCTTCTCACACCTTCTGCTTTTAACTTTAAAGTACTTTTAAAGTACTTTTCCTTAAATTACTGGTGAAATTCAGCATTTTCATGCAGTCCGTCATTTTTGAAGTTATCTATTCTCTTACACCAATGTTTAGCAGTCACACACAGTCAGACATCATATTTCCTGTCAGCTAGCTGAAAATGAGAATAACAAATCATTTTATGTTTAATCATCTAATGCAAATGATGCAACATATAATTATTTCTTTATTAAAATATAGCATTTAATTACCCAGAAATACCTTTTTGAACTTCCCTTTTTTTTGCAGGTTTCACACAAAAATATTCACCTTTTCATACTTGCCCCCACTTGGCAGAGAGTTCTTTGTCAAATCTACTTCTGTGCCGTCTTTATGGTAGACTTTGGTGTAAACGTTGTCCTCCTCGCGGCCACCGACTGAGCTGAGGCCAGAGATAATGTC
The DNA here is from genome assembly GCF_022577435.1 of Embiotoca jacksoni. Classification (NCBI taxonomy): domain Eukaryota; kingdom Metazoa; phylum Chordata; class Actinopteri; family Embiotocidae; genus Embiotoca; species Embiotoca jacksoni. The sequence continues at coordinate 14,141,316 of NW_027185403.1, forward strand.
CTTCTTGCCGTCACTGCTTGGGTTTGCTTTAGGCTCTTTTCTGTTTGGAAGCACAGTAGGTCAGCTGAGGTCAAGTAAATCCTGTCATGTTTTATAGTGCCTGACTTCACCTTGAAAACCTGCCGCGTGTGGCACACCCTACGACAGTACCTGCTTCTCTACAGCAGTGCCCACCTGGTGATGTTGAGGTAGTTGAGTAGCTCTCTCTGGGTGAAGCCTTTCTTCAGGAGGCCGTTGCTCTGTTTGGGTCTCACCTGCGGCACCGCACGGCTGCCTTTGGTCGGAGACACATCCGGCCTCTCCACCAGACTGCCTACACTTCCCATGCCGCAATGTGGTGAGAGGGGCGGGGCTGGGAAAGGGTCACGGAAGTTTTTGCTAGGGCCACGGGTCAGAGGAAGAGTCTGGACTGAGGTTGCCATTGATTACAGGGCTCTGCAGGGAGGTAAGGTGCTCTGTAAAAAGAGAGAAAAATAGAAAATGAAATAGAAATGAAATAGAAATAGAAAAGTGCTCAGAGGACGATGAAGTAAGTGCGCCAGATCTGGTAAATAATGAGCTGATGATGTTCTTGATGCCTGAATATTGTCACAGGCTTTATGTTAAAGCTTTCCTGCTCATTTTAAAATGCCCAACAACCAATCGTTCTGCACTATTTCATTGTCAATCAATTAATTTGTTTTGTGTCTATTATCCAAACATTTGATCAAAAACAACCAGTGCAATCAGTACTTCAAATGTCTGGTTGGCCAACACTTCAAAAATATGTCTAAGGATACCAGAAAACAGACATTTGTGAGGCTACAACAAGACAATTTTGGAATTCTTCCTTTAAAAAATGACTCAGCAATTCATTTTCTGTCATCCACCTCATTTATTCAACAGCTAAATTATTTTAAACTATAACAAAAGTAGGAGTCTATGTCCATGCAAGATCCATGCTGATATTAAATAGATTTGTTGTTTACCATGTTTACCATCTTAATTTAGCAGGTTAACATGCTTTTACAAGGCAACCCCCAACCATGAATTTACCACCAATTTGTAGTAAATTGTGTACCAATCCATTTAGTACATGTTTAAATATAGCTGAGATAACAAACACCTTTCCTCCTTCACTGTAATAAACCCCTTCACTCCTGTGTGTGGATGTTGATCTCTGGAGGACGATGACAAGATGACACGTTTCATCAGCTGTGCTTTTTTTTTTTTTTTTTTTTTTTTTTTTTTCTGGACAGACAGCTGTCTCTCGCAGCACAGCTAGAACAACTCAGCTTCCCACATCACAGCACAACACTTCGCTCCAAAACAAACACACACCACCTGACCTCCATGAAACCCTGTTATTATTAGAGGATGACAATAGATGTAAAATGATGCCTTTGCAAAAAGAGTGACTCAAGTTCAAAAGGTCTTTTTTATGATGTTGTGATCACAGAACCAGTCTTTCCTCTCAGAGGATTGTGTTATTCCACCCAACAGGAACTCTGAAACATGAACTCTGTGACGGTTATGTTGTTTTTCTTTTTCAGCCAGGACAGCATATGTCACATCATAAGCCAGTTATGTAACTCTGATCCAACTCAGTTACTACAAATCATTTCCTTAGAAAAGAAATGAACAGTGTACAATATGGACAATTTAATGAAGTGCTGTGGCAGCATATTTTCTTTGCAAATGTTCAGTCTCTCATGAAAAGCACGTAGACGCAATGGACCAACCACACACCCTTCATAAGTCGAGCACTGGCTGCGTATATTTCCAACAGATATGATGTCTGTGATATTCGGTGTTCTGACAGTCACAACATTCTGTAGAGAAAAGTAAAAATACATTGATTAACATTTCCAATTGCCTTTGACAAAACTAATCCAGATGCCAAGTTACCTCAATACTCAAAATGCCCTGCTGCTTTGTCAACTTGAGTTTGAGCCTCTTCACCCGTACACAGCATATCATCCTCTCTACCCTCCTCCTGAACTCCCTTCACCATCGTTTTTTACTAATCAGCTGCACATCCCCTCCTCTCCTTCTTTCCAGACAACCTCATTAAGGATCACTATTGATTCCACCCTTTTGACCCGCTCTCTTCCCGTGCATAAACACCCCCAGCAGCCATAAAACATTCCCGAGTCCATAAAACACACAAACACGCCGCAGTCTTTCTGACTACAAACAGGACCCGACCGAGGGAGTCTCAAAGTGTCCCTTCGAGTGCAGCCAGCCCGATGTGGCACCAACAGAACAGGTACCAGACTTTAAAGGGGCCAGACAGGGCGTTTTGTTTGTTTTGTCTCATTAACTAACAAACTTCAACACTGAACATCGCTTCTGACCATCTTTTCAAACCATACCCTAAATGTTAAGATATATTTATAACAATTTTGTACAAATCTCATTGTTTCGTAAAAATAAAGGAGAATTGAAGGTTGTTTCTGATAGGTAACCCACTGCAGGGAATATTATTAATAAAAATAAAAATAAACTTTATTTGTGTAGCACCTTTCACACAAGAAATGCAATACTGCCTTGATATGTTATTGTTAGTGGATTTTCCTTCTGTTTGCAATCAAGCACATCAGATATTTGATATCTAGCTGCACTCAAATGTAAAGATACACTGTCACAAGATTTAACCTGAATAATTTGCAACAGGTAAACCAGAATGTTGTAAAAGGATCATGTATACTTGATTACTTCTTACACATTAAGGTGCTGTTCAGACTCATCACTCTAAGAAATGTCCTTAAAAGCATCAGGAAGATGCGTTTTCCAGCTTGTTGTTTATGACACTTGCATTATGATGAAGAACGATGGAAAAATAAAGCAAAGAGTAGTCACTGGGTTTGATTGCCCATCTGAAGCACGTTTTAAGATATAAAAGTGAAAATAAAATGAACCATTTGACTGCTTGGAAGGTCTGGAAATATATTTCCAATAAGGTTTATGTTATGTGCAAATGTGGTGGTCAAGAAGGTTTTAGCAGGTGCACAGCTGCAGGGAGGATCAAACCTGGGCTCACCCCAACCACTGACTGGGCCATCCCGACGCCTGGATGTCAGTTCCCAGCTCGGTCCATACACACCCATGACACACTCCCCACCTTCCAGGAGTTTCCCTCTCTCACCGTCACACACAAATATCCTCCGTATGAGTACAGACACCCGCAGTGACACTCTGGCATCTCCTCTTGCTTCTGATACAATCCACATTGATCAAGTGCTTTGCACTGCTGGCCTTGACAGTTATAATAATTATGCAAATGGTTAAAATAGGCAGAGAGAGCTGCACAACAGCAGCTCCAGCCCACTCCATTCAGGGCTCTCAGCCAGGCCTAAGATCAAAGCAGCCCAAGCTGCTCATGTTTTTATTCATGAGGCGCGATTTTCCCCAATGTAAAACTTTCCGCTAAAGCATAGGGCTCCTAATATGCCGATATAATAGAGGCTGATCTCGGGCTGAGGAAAGCAGCCTGATAATCAATGATGATGAATATAATAAGATATAATAGGACACGTTGTGAACAGTCTGTGGTGCTGTCCAACCAGGAAGTGTTATCACTGTGTCCCGGCCGGGTCAGAGCATGAGGCATGATCAATGTGAGTCAGGGCAGGTCATGCTGAGTGTATATGTTCATATGTGTTTGACACCACATGAATAAATCATGACTGTGCCAAACCTAATGGCCACTGGTCAAGGCCTGACGCAGTATATTTAGCAATGGTACTTTACTCTGTTTGTGTCTCATTTCTACCAAATACACAGGAGGCCAATCGATGCTTGACGGGAAGCTGGGCTCGGGGTAAAGGCTGGCTGAGGCCAGGCAATTCCTTTTGGGGAGATAAGAGGGTGAAAATCCTTTCAGGCCTCAGCCACAAATCTTGCAGGACTGAAAAATTCTTGCATCCAGTTGTTTTCCCTAATTGCCTTCTAGTTTATGAGCCCGAGTAAACCTAGAGACACAGCAAGATTTACAGCCCGGCCCCAACGAGCCAAAGGGGCCCTGAAATGCAACACACCTCCTTAAATCACACACACACACACACACACACACACACACACACACACACACACACACACACACACACACACACACACACACACACATGATCAAAGCAGTGCTGTTTTTTTACCAGCCTTGAACATTGATGGTCTAATTGAAAAGTAGACTGTTCTTGATTTATGCTTCTTCCAAAGAAGTGATGAGCTTCTTCAAAAATGCTGTGTAGACAAAAGAAGCTTCTTATTCTGCACATTTTTACCTGTATATGAATCAGATGACAAGTTTGCTGCTATGAACTGTAAATCTAAAATACATTTAGTACACGATTAAAACCCTCTCATGAGTCTTGAATGCACATGGCTGAGCATCAGTTGGACTGCATTATTTATCATAAAAAAGGATTACAAAACTTTCTCAGATTTTCCCTGATTTTCTTCCGACATCTTGTTTAAAGAAACCTTTTTAAAATCTTAACACCTGCATCGTCACTGCCGCCTGCATTTAAAAATGACTACATTATTTTTGTGGATATTGTGCAGTCCTAGCGATCCAGATCAGATCGAGCAGCATATCCTAACGAAGAAGGATGTGATCACGAGAGGTGTCTCCTCTGTGAAGTTGGCGGTGATACTTTGCGGTCCTCTCAGAATACCTTAACTCCTCTAGAAAACTGCCCATTTACTGCAATCACAAAGGAAACAAAACATGTGGCCTTCAGAAGGAGGGCTTCAAGGATAAAGCGCTCCTGAAATATTGTAATCAGTTCTCCTGTGGGGAAAATAAAAGCTTTCAACCAAATGCTTCAGTGTGAAGAGGAGACGGAGGAGAGAAGGACGGTGAAGCCAAATTCCAAAAATGCTTTGGAGAACACAAGCTCGGACTCGTCAGGTTTTGATGCACAAAACGCTCACGCCCGCGGACGCTCACTCGCGCTTGTGTGTGTGTGTGTGTGTGTGTGTGTGTGTGTGTGTGTGTGTGTGTGTGTGTGTGTTGTGCTGGTCACTCAGAACAGTCCTAAAAAAAACAAAGCTTGCGCTTAGCTCAGCTCGCAGCTCCAGATCCTCTTCCCTCCTCCCTCAGCTCACACTCTCTCTCTCTCTCTCTCTCTCTCTCTCTCTCCACTGCTCATGATCAAAGTTTGTTTACGTTTGTGGGGTAACTTCGCAGGTTACATCTGAAACTCCCACACAGCACACACTCTGTTCCATTATATAAGCTCTATCAAAGCTGTGCTCGCTAGTTTTCCACAGCTGTTTGTTGTGTAAAACACTATTGAGCGATTACCAAATCAACCACTACCCTTACTTAATCTATTCTACAGAGAGCTGCAGGAATATATTCAACACCTACCCTGATAGCCTGGGACACCTCCCATCTACAAAGAAGGCCTTGGCAGCATATTGTGTCCGAGGTTTGACTCGGTATGTTGCAACCAAAGCTTCTGTCACAGTATCAGAAACAAGCTGATTATCCAACAACACGATAGTCTACGGTCAGACTAGCAGCTCTGTGAGGCTCTGTGCGCAGGTAGCGAGCTAAATGCTAATCACACCATATGTCTACAGTGACAATGCTAACATGCTGATGCCAAATAGGTGATCTTTAGCATATATCCACCATTTTACTTTAAGCATGTTAACCCGAAACAAAAAAAGTCAAGCTGATGTCATTCGTTTTGCACATTAAAGACCTAAAACGCATCTCTGTTCATCAAAATTACATATTTCCAAGAAGAAAAATTCACTAATGTTAAAAAGTGGCTTCAATGCATCTCTAGACTTCAATCAGTATGTGCGGAATATGAAAATAATCCCTGCCTCTTCTCCACCAATCCCGCCGCTGCTTGCCTGCAGCCATATATCACATATAAAACTGGATGTAGTTTGTCTGAAAAGTGAAGCCAATACAATTGAAGGCCACTAGGGGCTGGCTCCAAAAACCCTCTGACTCCATAGACTTTCATTCAACTTCTCTTATGGAATACAAAGTCAATAAATGTTTTCCTTGAGTCATTATTCGCTAAGGTCACTCCCTATGATCGGTGTTGTGGTGGTCTTTCTGAAATCTTTTTTATTATGTATTTGATCTCCCACCTTAAAAAGCAGTTTATATGGGGGCGTATCTTGTTTGATTGACAGGCCTGGGGTGCAGTCAGGCTTCCGCTATAGGTGGGCGGATGTAGTGTCGTTAGGTTCTCAGTCAGGTCAAGTCGTTTGTCCACATTTGGTCACTTCTGGCTCCAAAAACCCAAGATGGCAATGGCTGAAAGGCTTCGAATGGCTATTCACAAACCAGTGGCTGAAATCATAGTTGGCTGCAGCTTCCCTGCAGCTTGATGATATAGAAAGCCCCCCTCTGCTCTTTAGGGGTGTGACGTCTGAAACGCTCACTGTCTGAACCTGTGGTTTTGAGAGTTTCAGTGTGGCTCCAAAGTGGAAATGCTCAGTCATGGCGTTGACTGCTTATTCCGCTCATAATGATATGTCTTCTAGCATATAAAAAAACCACCACATGGACATGTGAACAAGAACTTGACTTTAACTGGAAGTGAGCTTTAATTTAAAACCACAGGCAATTAGCTTCATCTCATGGTGGCGCTAAAGTTAGAGAATCACCAAAGTCATTAGAATACATCACCTGGGGGCCACAAATACCAGAATTGGTACTAATTTATCCTTTAGATGTAGATCTTTCATTGAATAAAGTGAAACTAACCTGCTGGCTCTAGATGAAAGTCAGTGGTTCACCAAAGTCATGATGTTTTATTGTCTGGGACCACACATGTCAGCACAAAATTTCATAGCAATCCATCAGGTAGCAGTAAAACAACAGTATTTCAGTGCGGAGAGACATGTGGACAGACTGAGCCTCAAGTCTTGTGGGCAACATGACTAAAATGACTGATTTACATTTGTATCATCCTTCAGTGAAAAGGAAATACATTTCCATGTCCAGTGCAAGTTATCATCTTCTTGTTTAAGGGAAGAATTTGATGTCATAGTTTGCGGGAAATAGTGCATGTAATGTAGCAGAGAGCACAAAATAAAATGTATGTAAAGGTGAGTGTGACCGATATGATCGTGTCTAAATTTGCCGGCAGCAGCAGGGTAAGCTGTGCCTGAGGCCGACCAGGAAGGAACCTCACTACATGTGAAGCAGAGGAGCACTCCACTCTGTGATTGACTATCACATGCTAGCGTGTAATGAGGGAGTGTGAGAGAGTCTCTGGCTGTGGGGCATGACAGCAGAGGAGTGCTGTGCAGAAGTCTCTAATTGTTAGCAGGTTATTCATTATGGATGGGAGACAATCCGGCAGACGTTGCTTCTCCAAAGACCCTGGAGCCATCCAGAGGAGCCAAGACGATGAAAAGCATGGGTCATGAAATGGTTCTTGTTCTCTACATCTGACGGCAGTTCGTGTGTCATTTTGGCATCATTCATCAGTGAAGTTTGTCGGAGTACGAGTTACACATGAAGATGTGGTCAAAGTCAGACAGAAGATCACTTTTACTCCTTGACATATAAGATTACGACTGACACACGGGCCATAATTCACTGGCAGTTGGACACGGTGGTGCTAAAGCTGAAGGCCCAGTGTTCAGTCTCACACTATGCCCATTGATGATGAATTATCCGGTCTTTACAGGGGTTAAGGGTTATATTTAGTCATAGCCATACATACAGGGTGCTATTGAGCAGACAGGCAGTCAAGAGCGGACACAAGTTCTGACAAGAGAGAGCTGCTGCATTTCAGAAAACACTGAAACACTATGGACGAAATAGTATCCGATTATTTTGCTTCCACTGCAACCATACGCTTTTCTCCTTTTCTAAAGCAATACCATTATCCAAAACCTTTTCGACCAAGAGTAAAAGGCATTAAGAATCCTACATAGTATATCTTAATGTAATATGAGTGTTTTAGTCATGGTAGTGGCTCTGGTGGTGGCAACGTGAACGTGCTGGTTGGTGTCTTTTGTTCGGTCCAGCACTTCGGTTAAGACTGAAATATCTCAAGTATTGGATTGATTACTATGAAAGTTTACAGAGACATTAATGTTCCTCATTACAAAAGTTGGATCTTCTGGCTTTTTATCTTTTACCAACAGCAAGTCAGAATTAGTTTATCCAATATTTATATCTAAATACATGTAAACATGACATTCCTGTCATCCTGAGCTTTATGCTGTGCTCAGCACTAATTGGCAAATGTAAAGTTGAACTGCAATGGTAAACATTATGCCAGCTGAACATCAACACTAAACAACTAGCACGGTCATGAGCAAGTTAACAAGCTGATGTTACTTTGTTCACAGGAACCCTTTGCTTTTTGGAGCTACGTTCAATCCAAGCGGCAACCTATTCATTGGATCGTAAACAGCTATTTTGAAACTTCCATGTCGCCATCTTGGTTTTTTGGAGCCAGAAATGACCCTATTTGGATGGGCTGGGGAGGAACAAGGGGGTGGAACTGACTTGAATCAGACTGAAGACACTATAGCTATCCACCTATACTGGAAACCTGACTGCACTACATGCCTGTCAATCAAACCAGACACACCCACAGAAATACCGCTATTTCAGGCCTAATATGTAATCAATAATGGCATTTTTTTCAAAAAGAACCACAAGAACACTGATAAGAAGGAGAAACTGAAAAAACTCAGACTTCTACTGCCTCTGTTGACTTTACAGTATTGTATTTCTGCACAGAATTCAATTACTGGCTCGCACTATAGTAGCCATGTTTGGGGTTATCAGGAGTGACTGGCTGCACTCGTGTTTCATGGAACCGTATTGATCTGGGTCTGACTGATGTTACGTAAAGCTGCTTCATTATGAGAAGACAGCACCCAGGGGAGAGCATTCAAAGGCACTCCTCTTACCCCACCCCGAGTGCATTTCTGATGGGTCAATTTATTCCACAACAACCCTGCTCTGGTTCTCCTCCAACATTGATTCAGAACAAAGAGTATGTTTTGTTAAAACATCCTCAATTTGGAGTGTGAAAAGGATTGATTGCATAATTCCTAATTTTGTTTATGAATGCCTTTGCAGGTCCCTGAGTTCAAACTGTGTGTGTGTGTATTTATATTTGTGTGTGCGTGTGCGTGCGTGAGATCAAAAGAGATTAGTTCTAGCAGCATGAGTATAAGTACTTGACCCCAGTGTTGTTTTAAGTGACATCCACTTGCCCTTCACTCCTCACACAAACACACACTACATGCCATCAGCGCATGTTGCACCAAATATCTCAAATAATGTCAAATTTGATTTAAAAGATGTTTTTTTTTCCCTTCACCAAAAGTAAAAGTCTGGACGCATCCACTATTCAAAACAACTGCTTCGCCATGGTCACAAGAGATTCTGATTGAGATGATAATCTGAGGGCAGAACTGGAGGAAATAATCTCTGAACAAATTGAACAACTGGCTGCTCCCTCAACCCTCCCCTCCCCCCTCCGAGTTATTGTTGCTACACCCGTCAATCTTTCTATTCTCAGGCTGCATTAAAGCAGTTTACAATTGCAACGGTGTCAGGTCTACTTCTCAAAACTCCTGAATGAAATGACAGGTCCATGATGAGAGATTGAGGACTAGCCTATTATGTACAGTGCATCCGGAAAGTATTCACACCGCTTCACTTTTTCCACATTTTGTTATGTTACAGCCTTATTCCAAAATGGATTAAATAATTTTTTTTCCCTCAAAATTCTACACACAATACCCCATAATGATAACGTAAAAAACTTTTTGGGGAAATTTTTGCAAAACGAAAAAAAATCACATGTACATAAGTATTCACAGCCTTTGCCATGACACTCAAAATTGAGCTCAGGTGCATCCTGTTTCCACTGATCATCCTTGAGATGTTTCTACAACTTGATTGGAGCCCACCTGTGGTAAATTCAGTTGATTGGACATGATTTGGAAAGACACACACCGTCTATATAAGGTCCCACAGTGGACAGTGCATGTCAGAGCACATACCAAGCCATGAACTCCAAGGAATTGTCTGTAGACCTCCGAGACAGGATTGTATCGAGGCACAAATCTGGAGAAGGGTACAGAAAAATGTCTGCAGCATTGAAGGTCCCAATGAGCACAGTGGCCTCCATCATCCGTAAATGGAAGAAGTTTGGAACCACCAGGACTCTTCCTAGAGTCGGCCGCCCGGTCAAACTGGGCGATCGGGGGAGGAGGGCCTTAGTCAGGGAGGTGACCAAGAACCCGATGGTCACTCTGACAGAGCTCCAGTGTTGCTCTGTGAAGAGAGGAGAACCTTCCAGAAGGACAACCATCTCTGCAGCACTCCACCAAGCAGGCCTGTATGGTAGAGTGGCCAGATGGAAACCACTCCTCAGTAAAAGGCACATGACAGCCCGCCTGGAGTTTACCAAAAGGCACCTGAAGGACTCTCGGGGCCTCTGAAGGACGCCAGTCCATCACAGGGCCAGACAAACGTAAACAAAGACCATTCACACCTAAGGGCAATTTCTAGAACTACCAATTAACCTGAGACGCATGTCTTTGGATGGTGGGGGGAAGCCAGAGTACCAGGAGAGAACCCACGCAGGCACAGGGAGAACATGCAAATTCCACACAGAAAGGCCCAGGCCCAGATTCGAACCCGGAACCTTTTTGCCGTGAGGTGACAATGCTAACCACTGCACCGCCCCTGTGAATACTTATGTACGTGTTATATTTTCGTTCTTTATTTTTAATAGATTTGCAAAAATTTTAAACAAACTTTTTTCACTTTGTCATTGTGGGGTATTGTGTGTAGAATTTTGAGGGAAAAAATTAATTTAATCCATTTTGGAATAAGGCTGTAACATAACAAAATGTGGAAAAAGTGAAGCGCTGTGAATACTTTCCGGATGCACTGTATTGTCCCAGGTAATGTTGGATGGCTACGAGAGATTAATGACTACTTTTAAGGAGATTTGAGGAACCAAATCTTGCAGAAAAAGAAAACAACTGTATTTACTTTGACTTTGGGTAAAACACTTCAGAAGTTCGATGGACTTCATCATGATGGCATTTATGAGTGTCATCCTGCAACTCGTCAAGATGATCCATCTTCTCATTGCTGGTGTAGTTTCCACCAGCCAAGCATGACACATTTTGCTGTTGTGTTTTCTATTTTCTTATTTTGATACTTTAATCTTGGATGATGATTTTGGCACCGTGTTCAGGTGTTAATACACAAAGTACAGTCGCTGGCACGCTGTGAGCGCTATGAATAAAAACCAAACTTGTTTTGAGAACATTAGAGTAATTAGATGAGTACTGCAGAAGTGATATCACGCTGGATAAACACACCGACTTTCTTTGGTATTTCAACAAGGAAATCAAATATAAAAGCAACAGCAAACCAAAATATTTCCTCATGTAACTTCAGTGGAATTGGTGAGAAAAGCAAACAGCAGAATTGCACGCTGTCTATCAATCCTGAATCCAGTTCAAGCCTGTACAGTGTTTGCCAACTGCTGCTATCAGCAGAGCTGCGTTCAGCACAGAGCAGAAGTTCAGTGAGAGCAACGTGAGGAAACAAACTTGCATTCCTTACATTTCTTACTGGGTAATTATTAATGCTCCATCACATAACACGCGTAGCAGGGATACGGCTGAGGTGGATGGCTTCCTCTGCTGCAGGCCCTATGGTGCTGTGGGACATTTTCTGTCTACTATCCAGAGCAGCTCGGTTCCCATGAGAACCACCCTGGTGACAGCAGACCAACAACAACTATTTAATGACTGATAATTTGACCCAATAATCGGGGCAATAATGTGTTAAATGGAGCCGATATAAGACAAAAGCAGGAGAAGGCTAGCTTATTAAATTCTTTACAGTGGGAGGGGGGGAGGAGGGGAGGAAGCAGAGCACAGACTCTCTCTTCACTCTGTGGCTTCTTTGTTTCCTGGAGCGGTTCATGTAGGAGTCACCGCTTCTGTGATTACAGTGATGGAAATCGAGTGGTTCCCACATCGACCCACACCTGAGCCGGCTCCACTTAACAGCTGCCGTGAATGTGCACGCATCCATCCACACACTCTCCATGTTGGACCACACACTCAGCGCAAACACAAACGGGGAAATGTGTGTACTGTGGCTGAAAATGTATTGGGATTCAGGAGCACACAGATACGGACTGACCCATGCGTGGTATGACTGCTTAAAACGCGAACACAACCTGAACTCTAATTGAGGGCATAAATAAACCACGTGGATAAAATGCTTCACTGATCACATCCCAGCAAGCTCTCTTTGATCTCATCTGCACCGTAACGCCAGAAGAAGAGAAGAAGTGAGCAGTCTTGATGTCAGGTAGTAAACACTGATGCTGACACATGCTGACGCTCAGTCACAGGATCAGCACTTTTAACTCCTGCGGAGTTTCTCTGGAAATAAAGTGAGTGTTTGTTGTCTGTCAGAGCTGAGAAGCAGCACGGTGGGAACTACTGAAAATCTGCTCGATCAGCAAAATCAGGGTCACAACTGTACTGTACAGAGATTACCGTGACAACAAAGCAACAAGAAAGAAGGGTGAAATATCAAAATGAGGAGTTTCATCTGTGACCTTTTGCCTCCGGCTGCACAGAGAAACTAAAGACTTTAAATTCTCCAAAACAAACACGCGTTAACAGCGGAAGACCAAAGTACAAGGAAATGTTGTTACTCAGCCCGGGTACAACAAAAAGTCATGAATCCTCCTCAAGGGGAATTCCAGGGACACAAATAGACCATCAGACCAGAGATCTTTTAAAAATAACAGAAAAATAATGCATGTCAGAGGTTTATTGAAGGAATCAGATGCACCGCTAAGTGGAGCAAATAGTCCTAGATATTGTTATTTAAGCACCCCGTGGCTCCATTTTGGGACATTGAATAATTTACCATGAACGAACATATTTGTTCTTTGGGGAGGCTGAGGCTGCTGCTCAGTGTGACGTCATTTGCCCAGGAGAAAGGATTTAGGTTGAAAGTTAGCTCATTCTAATTCAGCTGCCCTGCAAACAAGCACTCCTCGTGGGCAAAGTAATTAACAATCAGGCTGGCTTCCTCTTCTCTCTGCAGCTTAAGCTCTTCTTTGACAATGCAGCATTAAATCACTTCAGATCACGTTGGACTTACTTTCATGTAAATAAGTCATGGTGGTATCAAATACACACAGACAGGTTAGACTGGAGAGTTTAGGTACTTTCAGTGTTATATAAGCGACTTCAGCAAATTGAAACCTAAATTATGTGATGACATGACACAAACAGAGATGTTTAGATAACTTTTCAAATGCTATGTCATATGATGACTAGTAGGAAAAAACACTTGTTTACCTGTGTTTGTCCACCTGAAAGTTCACTTCTCTGCTCCCGATCCCATGCTCACTCTTTTTCTCTCCGTCTCACGCTTCTAATTATCACGCCACATGACTTCCTCTTTCTCAGTCTGTGAGGGCAGTTGGGAGGTGTGTGGGTGAGGAGGAAACCACCTAAACCACTGACCTGTGGGCTATGAGAGGAGGACTAGTTTGCACTGATCTCAATACAAAACTAAGCTGATCTTAAGCCGTGCATGAGGATGGTTTCAATCGTGACAGCAGGATCACGGGAGACGTACCTGCATTTTATGGAGGAAAAAAACCCACTAAGCTGACCTCTGTTTTCAATTTCATCCGAGGGCTTTTCCTGTGCACCCTACACCCTCCACTTTAACTGCCCTTCTGCTCATCTTTTTGTGGACTTATCAGGGTGGTTGGACTTGTTCCTCCGGTTCCAGAAACAAAAAGCCCTGCATGTGAAGCAGCTTTGAGCCGCTCAGTCCAGCGTGTGTCTTGTTTGCTTACAGATAATAAGACAATAATGAAGTATTAGACCTGGGTTTGAAGACAGACAGCAAAGACATAGAAAGAACGATCAGGGTCGGGAAAAAAAAACAAAAAAGAGAATGAGGAAGAGGAGGAAAATGAGGGCACATGAGGGCTGTGTCAGAGTGGACTGTCTGGACAATAGTCTGAGTGTAAGACTCCCTTCCTGAGGCCGAGTTACTGGACGGGTTCTGCGTCGTATCAAGTTACATAACTCAAACTGGAGAGGCTTGCATCTGAGAAGGGAGAAGAGAGAGGACATTGTTCTCTGCGCCTCAAACCAGAGGAGAGCGACTTCTTTCTGCTGTCTTCGCTCTGCGATGTAGGCCACCGAGCTGAGCGGACTGAAGGGGGTATCCGGACTTTTAAAGCTGGCACCGACAGGAGGGCACGCAAGAATCTCAGCTAATAAAGCACCTTGCCAGCCAGAGATGCACTATGGAGAGATTGGCAAGCTATTAAAGGCATTCCAGCATAAGATTGTGATGTTTTATGGTGCCCTTTGGCCTGCTGAGTGCAATTTGAAGAAAATCTGCTGAAAAATGAAAAGAGGGAATAACCCCATCAGAGCTAGGCAGCCCAGGCAAACACTTGAGCAGGTGCCACCGTACCCCTGTCATTATGTCTGGGCCCCACGGGTATATCCAGTCTCAGATTCCACAGATTCTCACTTATAAGTCTCCCAGCTGGCTGACAGAGCCGCTCCAAGTAGTAAGCTGGAGGAGCCTGGAGGAGACTGGAGGAGCGGTAAAGGTGATGCACGGGCCAGCACTTTAAAAAAAACAGCACCAGAGAGGGACGAGTCAGAGCCTCCTGACAGATACTGTACCTGTCTGACCAGCAAACTAGACGAGACGCCGACCCGGGCTAGACTCATTTCCTCTGCCTAAGCTCATCTGGACAATAACATCGCAGGAAACAGCTATGGGAGGCATGCTGACTGTCTGGTTCAGGAGAAATAACATGATCCTGTGTAGGATGGCCACCTGAGCTCCGTGTTTCTGTCAGTTTGGAGTTAAGAGAAACATGACATGACATTTTAAAATTCTATCTAGAAGGATTTCGAAGAAGTTAACACAACTATCTTAGTTCACAGAGGCACTGAATACGAGTTAGATAAGAACACTGATGCCACTCTTATATCTGTTTGGTAAACATAACACGAGGATCAACACACAATTAGCTGGAAACAAAAGGAAACAGCTAATCCGGCTTTTTGCAAATTTCACCAAATCCATTTAGCAGAACCACTGAAGCTCACAGTTGGCATGCTCATTCTCTTTTGTTTCACTCGTACCAAATCAGAACTTTTGGACAGAGCTGGGTGACCTGAATTCATCTGTTTTCAGATATTGTGCTCAGCAAACCGGTTTCATATCTGCTGTTCTCAAACAACAAGGAGAGAATTACAGTGTCACCGCTCCACTTCACCACCTGTGTGACCCGAGTGAGACACGAGCAGGTCACGTTAACTAACTGCAACCTTTAAAACCGGCATATTGATTTTATGTAAACGTACAGGACGTGACAGCACACTGAAACGCTGCTGGAGAGAGCAGAGCAGATATAAATACAACGAGGCCCACTCACAGAGGAGGGCTTTGACTCGTGGCCTTTTGTTCTGCAACACTACAACTCTTCAGACTAAATAAAAGAGACATGGGCTGAGTACAACGCACACACAATTCATCACAGCACACACAAACACACACACACACAAGCACAGAGGCTGCTGCTGGTATCTAAAGACGGCAGGTGAGTGCAGGAGCTCCTCACGGGGAGATAAAGCCCGATCAATAAAAACACAAGGAAACAATAAGTCTGTACACAACAAAGTTGACCCACGGGAGGTGAGGGGGGGAGGCCACATTCGTTAACAAGACAATAGTCCCAGGATGAGATGATGCCAGAGTTAGCAACTATTTCTGCCAGCCCTTCTGAGCGGCTGACATTTAGAGACAAAGGCCACAGTATGGGGCCTGTCCCGCCTCCTACACTCTCAGACCTTTCCCCTCTGAAGGTCAGGGGTCCAGTCTGTCCCATGAGGATAAGACGATTGTTCAGCAGTCAGGTGACAGGTCGAGTAAGCACGCAGTCAGTAATAACCCAGAATATATTGGGCTCTTACGATGATTAAATATTAATTAGTCTGTCTTCTGGATCTGACTCATCTGGCTGGAGAAGAGATTTTGATTGACAGAAACGAGTGTGTACGTGGGCCACCAAGCGAGCTATGAAGACAAATCCACCCTTGCTCACTCACACTTAAACTGTTATACATCATAAACCTGTGATGCTCAGTACTTTACGTGTAAAAGTTGAAGTCTCTCCGAAGTTCAATGTAATTTCTGGCAGATAATGCTGAGCGTCATCTAAAAATAAATATTAGTGATATCAGCTGACTAACGAATGACTGGCATTAATTTATGTGGCTGACAGATTTGACAATACATTTCAGTTTGTTGCTAAATATTTTGGGAGTCAAAGCCAAAACAGACCCAGACTTAATACCTGCACACTGCCAGATGTTGTTCATGTGTAGTTGCTATTTTGTTATTGGGAAAATCAAGTAGTCCTGGTTTCATGCTTTAACCTGTCATCCCTTACAGAGTTTTCCATGTTCTCTATGTGGGACACGTGATCACAAGGATGACACGTTTACCACAATTTGCATATATGATAAAATGGGGAAAATATGTGGAAACATTTTCACATGGGAATTTACATGGCCTTCACACATTACACCATGCAAATCTTCCAAAAACGACATGTTTCCAATGGGCAAAATGCATGTGGTCACATGTGAAATTCACGTGTTTTTTCTTTAAGGGTTATTTAATCTAAGTTAGAAAACCAAATCACTGTTTTAAAAGCATTTAAGTGTGGATTATTCTTTCAAATTGCATATTTTTTTGTTTTTATCAGACCAAGGGGTGCAGCTTTTTAAACACAAAAAATTAATTTTGCCACTATTAGTTGCCAATATTAATATTTTATATTCCAGTGACCTGATAAATGCAGTTCCAATATTCACTCTTATTCTAGCTGTTTAGTTTAAAAACTCCACTATGTTATCAACCAGTAGCTACCTTTGCACTCACAGTCCAATAATCCATTGCTGTTAAAACAATATTGGCTAGTGCAGCTTTAAGGTGTCTCTAATATAACCTAAGTAAATTAATAAAGCTGCCTCATCGCAGTTTAAAATCTGTTAAGAGGAGGTGGCAGGAATGTCAATATACCTTTCAAGATCAATCTTCAGCTATAGGGAAACACCTGCCACTCGGAGATAATGATTAACTTGGGTGTGTTTTCGGTCTTGGCACTCAGAAAATAACTTAGTTTGAGCTTGTAAGCTGGTGCAAGTTGACCCAGCTGAGTTTGTATCGAATAAATCAATGATTTACTGTGGTGAATTAAGTCCCAGCGGCTGTCAAAGCGCTCAGACAAGAGAGCATCCACATGTGTGGAGTGGACGGGTCGGTTTTAAACATTTTCTTCTGCGGCAAACTGTTGGCCTTTACTGTGAGAGCGGTGAGCTGTGAAAGCTAAACAGCCTTATATCCTACTGTGGCTGAATACAGTCAGGCAGCGCTACACGCCTGGCCAGGTCCCACAGTGATTTTCTTAACCCGGCCAGGGTTTAATCGCAGCGACAGACGGCCCAGAGAGTGGATCAGGCCAGCCACAGGCAGAAGGATGAGTGAAGGCGAGGAGAGTCAACGTGTGAGAGCGTGACACTTTCTCCTCAGAGCGATCAGGCATGGCCTTGTCTATAAAGAGTCCATGAGATGAGTGCAGAGAGGAATTAGAGAGAATGGGGTAACAGGATGAGCTCCAGATTAGGAGCATCCAGCGAGGAAACGAGGTGAAAGGGGAGGAAAATCTGAGGGGAGAAAGAAACAGAGTTTAGGAAACAGACCGAAACCAGTGAGTGGAAGAAGGGCTGATTAGTGTTTGATTAGGTGGCTGACCTGAGGGGATACGTCTGTCAAGGAGCACAGCGCCATTATGACTGTGCTCTGCCCGCTGCACCATCTGCTACAATGGAGTATGCATGACTGACTTCCAATGGGCTTACATGCTACGAAACAGCACTGCGATGTGACTTTACATCAAACAGTAATGGTGGATTTCTTCTCCTCTGATGGGACAAAACCTTTAGTTCAGTATTTGCATGAAAACAAACACATTGTGGGAGCACGGAGGTGCAGACTCCATTCAACGTCCCTGTGCCTGATGGAGCACATTTTGTATCCTCTAATTTGTAGGTAAGGCAACACGAAGCAAATGGTCAGCAGACATCTGATGGTCAGCAGAATTAGTGTTTCATCAGCTGCCAGTGCTGTAAGGAGACGTGTGTGTGTCTCACACACACACACACACACACACACACACACACACACACACACACACACACACACACAGGGGAGTGTCGACCCCCTGGGAGCTCAAACAGCTGAACGAAGACATCACATCAGCTGTCCGGCTGATTCTGCTGAGAGAAGACCCGCAATGAGACAGACTGTG
Source organism: Embiotoca jacksoni (assembly GCF_022577435.1). Lineage (NCBI taxonomy): Eukaryota > Metazoa > Chordata > Actinopteri > Embiotocidae > Embiotoca > Embiotoca jacksoni. The sequence goes on from NW_027185403.1 coordinate 14,159,717, forward strand.
CGAATACGTTGTCCTCAAAACTCTCACACAAAGCTTTTAGCTAACAGGGGCTCGTAACACTGGCAAAAACTACCGGCGTGATCCTTTGGATCGAATATTTTAGTGTTGATAACCTGGCAATAATTAGAGTCACCTCTTTGAGAAGATTAAACTCTAAAATGTTGACATCACAAGGGAACAATATCATTTTTTAAATGACACAAAATGGAAAAAAGGTGATTTATTTACTTGATAAATTACCTTAACATTCAGTTAATAATCAAAACTCACCTATTGATCAGTAGATGCCAAAATTGTTTATTGAAAGAAGCTCTAACAAGTGACTAACTTCATTTCAGTGCAGCCTTAAAGGGTCAGTTCACAGAAATCACAGAAAACAGTATGTTGACATGTGTTTCTTTCTTCTTCTTTTTTTTTTTTAAAGCAAAAGTTAAATTCAAACCATCTCGTTTCAGTTAAACACTGAAGTTCGAGATGCACAAAACATTGGCACAAAAAAACTAAGTTGATCTGCACGGATGTATCTCTCATCTCTCAGTCACCTCTGTGAGTTAATGGAGAGGGCTGGATGAAAAGGAGAAATGCATATTTGTGTGGTGACTTTAACCCTAAACGGTACTTAAATTGTCTCAGTGATTACCATGCAGTATCACCCCGCTGTCTCCTCTTTGAATTACAGGAATGGTTACCAAGCTGTCTCCAACAACAGCCTACACGTCCATTATTTCTCTATTGTCACACACATGCTTCTTCACTTGCGTCAGCCCGCACCCATAACCACCACACTCAAAGGGCTCGTCCTGCAACGCTCCAAGAGTCCTCAGGTCAGAGGTCACCTGTGGCCTCCGGTCTCCACGACAACAGCCTGGCAGTCCCCAATGCTGGGCCAGGGGTCTCCCTCCTCCCACACACAAACACAGACACCCACAGGGGAACAGTTTTTTGCCCCCAAACTCCTGGGCATCAAAAGACACCCTTCAGCTCCAAAGCATTTACACTTTTCAATGTGCTGCAGTGGAGGTGCAGCAGAAGTGACAGGAGATAAATGAAACAAATATATTGTTCCATCAGTCTTTCAATCACTCACTCACTCATTCACTCACTCACACACACACACGCGCGCGCGCGCAGTGAAAAACCTTGTAAATGCCAGGACAACTGATTAAGCCTGATTTAGGGACTACAAACTGAGAGCAACACTGTGTCATCAGTTTAAAGGCTTTAATCTGCACAGACGAGCTTATCATCAAGTGGAGTCCATCCAGGTCGAGTCTGCATAAAGTTTTGACATCATGGATCACAACACACTCATACTGACACAGTTTCCAGCTGCAGCGCTGTACGCGCAAAGGCAGCGGATCACGGAAAGATTAGAAAAAAAAACCTGGCGCTCACCATATTCCGCATGCAGGACATCTCTCGGACCAGCACTGACACTGCTGCAGTTTGGTGTCTCGCTGGTGAAATAAAAGGAAACAAACGGTGTTTACGTTGCTCCGCAGGATATTTTCCAGGACTTGAGTGCGGAGCAGCAGACAGCCTGCAGCCTGCTGGCGGCGTGGGGAGAGAGGAGCTCAGACTGGGGACTACTGTCTGTTCCCTCTCGGAGGTTTGAATAGAGGAGAGCAGAGTGAGAGGAAACGCGAGAGAGGCAGGCAGGGAGACATGCGCCTGTCCCCCGGTAACTGGACTGACACACTTAGAAGGCTGAAGAGGGACAGCGCCATCTACCGACCGGAGCACTCCAAGGGCCAAACAAGCCCACGGTTCAGGGGTAATTTGATTCAATGCAAATTTGTAAGGGAATTTGCAGCACTCAAATACAACATCATCTAAGGACCAACAAAGATCAATAAAGTCTGTCTGTCTATCTATCTATCTATCTATCTATCTATCTATCTATCTATCTATCTATCTATCTATCTATCTATCTATCTATCTATCTATCTATCTATCTATCTATGCTTTATACCAGCATAAGAGTGCAGGTTGGTCAGTGGGACTCTGGGAAATAATAATGCTCCCTCACAAAATAAATCAAGCAAACTTTTTGAGAGAATCAAAAGAGATTCTGTGAGATGATTTTGAGATTTTTTTTTTTTGCCAAAATTGCAACTTATTATCTCATTAATTGCCCTTAATGTCACAAAGTTGGATTTATCACATAACTACATAATGATTTCAGTTTGTGAACAAAATATTACAACAAAAATTATAATGATAAACACACGACTTATAATCATCACCTACAGTTTATTTGTACGTGTTTTTTTTCATGTTCATCTTTGACAGGGTGATCATAAATATGAAGAGACAGACATGCAACGGTGTGTGTATGTAAAACTTTTAATATCCAAGCTTAAACAATTTACATAAATTCAACTACACAACCAAACTTCTGTTATCATTTTAATGCTTCAGTAGACTCTGATCACTCGTAGGTGATAATTGTTGTGATTCATGTTTCACTGATAAGATCCTATTAAAGCAAAGTGCGATACCTGATCTCCACACTCTCTCTCTCTCTGAGTCATGTCATCCAGCTGTGCGTCTCACTCATGGTTTCTTAGGTTTGCCTTTGGGGACCACTTTAATGGTGGTGGACACAGATTTGGCTCCCTGCAGGTTGTGAGCAGTGCAGGTGTACATTCCCTGGTCCACGTCTCTCACCTCGTCCACTAGGAGAACAGACTGGGACTGCTGTCGAGCTGCTCCTGCGCTGACTGCACTGATGGTCTCATGTGTGTACAGAGGCCTCCCGATCTGCAACCGGCACAGGCGAGAAATAAGCACATATATAGAGCATGGGAGAAACAGCTCCCCGTTTACAGTAAGCCCTCAAGTTTGAAGCTTACAGGCGAGCAACGCATTATCATACTGTTGGTTAAATGTTAACTTATCACGAAGTAGCTAAAAAGATAAATATGAAGATATCTGCCAGCTGACCTGCTGTCCAGGGTATTCCCAGTTGAACTCTATGAACGTGTCTTGTTCTCCCATCACAGTGCAGCTCACATGCAAGTTCTCCCCCACAACCACTGAGCTCGACGACGCCTGGATCACTGGAGCAGGAGGAGCCATGGGATCTGAGGGCAAATGAGGAGTATTACTGCCAAGTGAATATAAAGGAAGAAAATGTCAGTTGAAGTGTGAAGCTGTGGGTTAGAGAAGTTGTTGGTAAGTTGCTCACCAACTTGAGATCTGATATGGTGTAAAATGTCAGTTAAAGTGTTATCACTGCCAGTTGATTGTTTTGTTTTAAGAGTCAAAAAGCCAAAATGGAAGTATTTATCATGTAAGAAAAAAAGCAAAACCTCCCATCAGAGAAGCTGGAACAAGCTTGGTGAATAACTTTGTGAGTGGTTATGCGAGTCATTACTGATTAACTGATTGTCTGCATTCTTCAGCTCTGTGTTGGTTTGTCTACCTGTCCATTGTTTCTCCCTGCCTTGTGTCTAATGCATCTGGGATCATCTACACACCCTCATAAGGGAAAGGACAACTTTTTGGCAACACTCACAGTTAACATAGATGAGCATGTACTTGGTGGAGCTCTGCCTCAGGTTGCCGAGACTGGCTACACAGTACAAGGCTCCAGCGTGATAAGGCCGAGGTCTGTGGATGGTGAAGCCCTTCTTCACATTGAAGGAGATCTCCGTCCCGTCCACCGCCACCTCCACCGGTGGGAACTCACGGTGCAGAGACACTTTAGCCTCAGGCGATGTCACCTGGCAGGGGAGGATGGTCGGCCAGTTGGTTCTCAGCTGAATCACCTCGTAGTAATCAGATGATGGAACAAATAGTTCTTGCGGGTCTGGTTGGTACAGCGAGAAGATATGGAATATTGACGATAAGATTATGTGGAAGTAAAAAAGGATTCCTATCAAGCCAGTGGTAAAAATAAAACCTGCACGTGGGGGAAGTGCATGTGTAAGCATCAATAAAAGTTTATTTATCATACCAGGAAAGAAGACAAAGACTTTGACTGCTTTGTTGTACTCCTTTCTGCAGTCTGTGTCTTCACAGTACATTGGATAACAGGTGTACTCCCCTGTATCTGCACCGGTAGTGTTGACTAATGTCAGAGAGCCGTATCGCTTGTGTTGGACCATACTGCACAGCCAAAACAGAAAAAAGTCAAAAAAACACACAAGACTCTCCAATGTTTTATCATTCTGTCTTTTGAACAATAAACTTGACATGATTCACAGGAAAGATTTACAGACTGTAAAGTTTACCTGAGCCTCCCATCATCATCCTCCTCCAGGTATGGCGGGACGCTCCACTGCACAGGTTTGCCTCTGCATCTCAGCTCCAGAGTGTCTCCTGACTGCACACTTATGGTCTCTCCCACCTTCTTAAACTTACCTCTGTTTAACACCTTTATGTGTTGGATACAAAAATCATAGTCATACAAAAACACTAACAGATGCAGTCATGGACATTCCCATACCTACAATGATGTAGTACCTGTGTGAGGAAGGTCTGTGCCTGGGCTGCAGGTGTTGCTTTCATCTTGGGTTTGGCCATCACAGCTCTGGGCCCTTTGTTTGTTGATTTCCCAAGTTTGGGTTTGCTTGGTTTGGCTGTCCTCCCTGGAGTGGTCCTCTGTTCTTGAGCATCTTTTTGACATTAAGATACACAGTTCACAGAGTACATCATGCATCAGTAGCACATGTAAATAAGACTGCCACATATGGTAAAGGTATCATGTCATCAAATGAGAACTTGTGGAGTAAGGCATGTCACACATTAGGCCCAGAGAAATGTTCCCTTCTAGGAAAACACGTTCACAAAACTGCACAGCGAGAGAAGAAAGTCACTTACCTAACTCGAAGATTACAGCACAAAAAAGGAGAGCACTTAGCACCAGCCTCCACTTCCACCCAAACAAGCTCACCAAAGGCATGATTGATCAGCAGATTATCAAATTGGTGAGTGGATTGTTAGTTAATGCAGTTCAAGGCACTGCAGAAACCAAAAGGAGGGACGGCAAAAACAGGAGAGAAGAGAGGAGGAGGGCAGAGCTTGCAAAGTGAGCGGTCAGCTGTTTACCAGAATCACATAAATTCCTCCTCCTGAGAGTGGCATTAGTAACCCAAATTCCTCCTGAGTGGCTCAATGGAGGCTTTCAAGCCTGTCCGGACCAATGAGGGTCCAGAGATTGAGGCCCCTCCATCTGAAATCGCACAGCCTGTTTGCTTAGCTGCTGGACTGGAAGTGTGCTAGCAGCATGAAACACGGCCTGTAGAAGGGCTGTGGCAACGTTATTGAAAGCATTTGGTGTCTAATAAACCTTATGTCCCACTTAAACTGTAAATTGAAACAGTGTTCACTAACTTTTATAAAAAGTTCAAAATCACACATTAAAATATGTTAAAATTATGTCTAGTCTGTGAACAGCATGCAACCTTTAAATTTGTTGTTATTCAATGTAAATCATCCAGCTGTGCTTTGAAACACAGACATGATCACAAAATTCTCGATTAAAACGACGCTACAAAAACAAGATTTTTATGTGAAAATCCACCAACTTAATCCAATATTTTCAAAAACAAAACAATAATAATCTAGGTTCTATATCCCTTTTGAGAAAAACTTTTAAATTCATAGTGTGCTATACCTAGTGGGAACAATGTAACCCTTTCCTTCTGAGCTAAGCCCTGATTTTGAACATGACACAGATAAGCTGCCTTGAAAGGTCCTTTTGTTCTCCGTGAACTCTGGGTTGTGAGACATCCCTGGCTCTTCAGCCAAGATTTCAGGTGGAGCTGAACAACAGTATAAATTTAGTTATTATTATTTTTAAACCAATGAGCCCTGCAACAAAGTAACTCCAGAGCACAGTTGTCTGAAAAACGAGATTATTTTGTGTTTTAATCAAGGAATACATCTACAGGAATATAATCAACCAACATGTACAGTTTCCTTATTTACACACAGAAACAAGAAACCATTAATACAGTGAACTTTAAACAGGTTAACAACAAAAAATATAACGTTCCACAAAAGGCTTTCTGTATCTACATTGTGCAGCTTGTTCAGTCTAACACTATAAACTGATATGTACAAAACAGCTCATTATAACCATTATTAAAAGTATATAAAATTTCCACATTTGAGAACAGAGTGAAGGTTATATTTGTAAAATGTGTGCTCCCCCATTTGTAATAATTTTTACACAAATGGCTGAAGAAAATATCATCATTCCCTGTTCCTGAACTTCTTTGAGGTCCAAAGAGAGGTCAGGCAGCATTTCATTGTTTCAATGTTGGGGACACGAAGATCTAAATGCACAACAAACTTTACTAAGATGCAATAAAGTATTAGTGTGGAGTAAAATATAACCAAGTTTGTCCATTTGTCTGCGCCTCGGCACTGACGCTTTGAAGACACAGATCAGCACCGGGTGCATGTAAAACAGCAGTAACACATCACAGGTGGTTACTCACTGTAACATCTCAGTTTATCTGCTTTGACTCCTTCTGAGCTCAGAATTTCTCTTCCTTAATGATGTCCGTGTCTGTTTTGCCGCTGACGGTTTCAACAGTCATCTGGTTGGCATTGAAACGATGCCTCTGAACACTGTTACGGATTCCATAGCCAAAATAGATGAGTAACCCTGCAGAGAGAAAAGGGGGATCATTACAGGTCGGCAACCAACTTGATAAAAGCCTTTGAAACCTGTCAAGCAAAATCACTGGCTTACCCACTAACATCCAGATGCTGTATCGTAGCCATGTGTCTGCGCCTAACTGCACCATCAGGTAGATATTGATGAGTGTACTCACTAAAGGCAGAACAGGGACGAAGGGTACCTATGAAATGAAAAATAAGGACATGAGAAGCTTTTCTAATTGACAAACACCAGAAATTGAGAAACGGTTAAAATATTCTCACCATGAAAGATGCCTTGGTGGGGTTTTGTGGATGCCTCCAGATGAAGAAAATGTTGAGCAGAATGATGATGGACAAGATGCAGACGAGCACCACACTCCACGCTTCCACACGGGACAAAGCATCTAGGGCCTGACTCAGGATGATGCACAGACCGATCACACATGCAACTGCAGAGGGAGAAAAGACGAATAAAAAGAGATCAGCCCGTGGCCTAGAAAAGCAAAGATAGTCCTGAACCTGTTGCTGGTCAAGAAAAGTACTACAGTGCTTTAAAAACAACCAAAAAGTTACAAGTGCCTCAGTAATCTTTTCTTTACTCACCAGAGACTATAGTCAAGATTGTGACTGTTCTTGAGGTGGAAGAGTTGGGAGATGATGGAGGCTTCAAGAAACCAAACTTGGAGTTTGTTTCTACGATCGGCACGCCTGAGTCGTCAGATGAACTTGGCTGGTACCTTGATTACAAAGAGAAGGAAAGAAATATGCAAGAAGTTGAGATAAGCACAACACCGTAGGTATGGAGCTGCAGGACAATAAACTGATAATTGTACCTCAGTATTAGGATGCATATGGCCACGAGTGTGTAAGCAAACAGAGTGCCAATGGACATCATTTCCACCAAGGCTTCCAGATCAAACAGAAGAGCCATGATGGCTGAAGATACAAGAAACGCAGGGTTACTTCAAGTTCATAAACCTCACCACATGTACGTAAAACCAGCTGAACAGCTGGAACATCTGTACCTGCCACTACTCCAGATGATATGGTTGCTACAGCAGGACTGCCCTTGGCCGTGACTTTGGTTAAAGGTTGAAAAAGCAACCCGTCTCTCGCCATGGCAAACAGCACCCGAGGCATCGGGAACATAGAGCCCAGCAGGCTGGAGAGACAAAACCAAAGAGGGTTGGACAACACAACAATGAATGTCTTGAAGGTTTTTGAGTTCAATCTTGTCTGCAAAACAAAACAAATCTTTTTGGCAGCTGGTTTAAGTTCCATTTGTTACAAAAAAAAAATGCTGCTTCCCAACAGAAGCAGTTTAAGTATCAGTGTAATCTGAGAGGACAGTGAAACATTTGGCATCAGAGGTCTTCGTCTGGAAGGTGCAGGGCGACCGCTTGAGTAAAATGAATATTTCTCACTGAATTCACAAAAATCTTTTTATCAGACACTTCATTGCTGTAAGAAACAGCTGACCTTAATCATGTTGGGCTACGCTACAATTGCTGTCAGTTAACCTGGAGGCCTTGCAGCAACCTTGAATGCTTTCCAGGTTCTTTGTGAAGCTGATAAAGAGTTAATATTGTGGAGTATACTCTGTTAGTTTCAAGATCAACAGTAGAGATTACAAAATGGAGCCAGATGCTGCAGAGATGCCTGATTACAGATCCATCTTTATCTGAAAACACATGTGTCCAGGCTCTTCTTCTGACAAAGTATGAGTTGAGATGAAAGAAGTTGTTTCATAATGCAAAATTGGTGGTGGGTCTTTATAATTCTTTCATGCATCAGTAAAGCATTTGCACGAAATAAATGGCCAAGCATCAAATATTTACCTCCTGCCACTTGCTGTCAAAAGCTGTTAATATTCAAAGAATCAAACAGTGGATAAGCAGGGGTTTAAGCTGAAATATCAACATCACATGACTACAGCTGCACTCCCGGTATAGTTTCATACCTGGTGGACAGTGCACACAGTGAACCCACAGCCACAACATATTTGGCTGGACTCCAGCCGACATATTCAAAGGCCACTGGCAGGGGGCTCTTTTCACTGAGCAGGTAGTAGGGCATCATCAGGGTGAGAGCAGCGGACACGGCAAAGTAGGCCAGGAAACAGATAAGTAGTGAGGCCACAATGCCCACAGGGATGGATTTCTGGGGGTTCTTCACTTCCTCACCTACAAAGAAAGAAGCAAAGAAGTTAGTCTCACTTTTGAACAATGATTTTCCTGCAGGTGTTTGGGGATACATGATATAAAAAGAGCACTATCCCACAACCGTGAAACAACAGGCATAGAAGTTCTGAAAATTGAAGCTAAATGAGAGACTGGAGTTAAAACTGATCATAGATGTCTAGCAGACATTAAGAAAGCAAATGTTTCAGCTGTTGTTTTAAATCTATGTTAATATCAACAATTTCAGTATGCTTCATTAATTACAGTATTGTTACATCATTAGATTATCAAAGTTTATTACCCTAGCGTCATTACCATATGTGGTGGTATTACTTTGTAATGTGATAAGAACCATCCTTTACTCTCTTCTAAAGTAATACAACATTATAATACTCATTATCCTCTGTAAGAATGGGCCAGGGCGCACCATTAGGCAGTACTTTTACATTTTACTCTGCAACGTCCCCAAATAAACTACATTACCCAGGGGGCATTGCACGTGACGCCCACCTCTTCTGGTTCTCTCATGTGTGCTGGTGGCTAGTTAATATAACGTTGTATTAACCTTACAGTAATGTTGGCTTGTCTAAAAAGAGGACATGAAGAGGACACGAACAGAGTCAAATGCTTAAACAGCAGAACTTCGGCAGTCAGAAACTTCCTATCAACACTATCCTATCTAAGTATTTGATCATCTCATTCATAATGAGTAACAGTGTTTGTTTGTCCTCCCAATTTATTTTGTGTTTGCCTAATTTATGTTAGTGTGAAATAACCAAGCGGATAATACAACTTAGTTGTCAACCGCCAACTGTCCGAGGTTCACGACAGAAAACGGCTGACGTTGCTTCCTGAACGTCACTCTTCCGTCATCATTTTGTTAATCAGCGGATCATAAACCTGCTTCAAGGCTGCAGACCGCCAGCTGCTGTGTTGGAGTTTGTAGATTGACGTCATTAGATTTGATAGCAGCTGATGAACACATACATGTAAATAAAAGGAGTATTGGCACTTTTTTCTTTCTGCTTCAAGCACTGGAATTCACTTCATTTAGATTTTTACTTCTTAATTGCACAGCAAACATAGTTTTGAACCTTCTGTTGTAATTTTCCAATTTGCATTATGATTTTTTATATTTTTTTTTTAAGTAGACCCAAATTCCAATTTATATTGTCAAACAACACAATCGGTCCTCTTACCTGTGGTAGCGATGCAGTCAAATCCAACAAAAGCGTAGAAGCATGTTGCAGCTCCTGCCAGAGTTCCACTGAAGCCATATGGGAAAAATCCTCCCACTCCATACACACTGGTCACGTTGGCAGTCGAGCTCAAGTTTCTGCAGCAGGGAGAGAGCATTACCTTGTGTTTAGTTACAGTGAGATAACCAGGAGAGCGATACTGTTGTATTCATGTAAGGATTTGGCACAAACCCGAACCCAGACAGGATCACATTGCTTTTTAAATTTACTTGAGTTCTGCTGTGGCGTTTATCAGAGCCTCTTCACTGATTTGCCAGTTGGAGATGTTTCCCTTGACGAAGCCAGAGATGGCCACAAACAGCAGCACCAGGATGTTGATTGCCGTGAAGATCTTGTTGATAGTTGTCGACTCTTTTACTCCAAATGCCAGCACACCTTCGTGGAAAACATAGTGAGTATGAATTTTTCTGTCTGTATTGTATTACACTCACCAAGTTAATAACACCAATTTTACCATTATACCTGACAGTAGCAGGATGAGAGTAGCTGCAAAGACATCTGGGTAAGGTGCCAGGCCAGAAAGGCCCATGGCTGCATTTTCTTCAAAGTATTTTGATATGACGCCCCCAATGAGGTCGTCAAAGGTCCCACTCCATGCCAGTGCAACACTGGATGTCCCTGAGCAGATAACGAGAGATAGATGCAATAAACTCATCACTCAGTCACTAGCAGTTAACAGCAGTCATAAACATAAAATACACATGGGAACATTTCCTTTCCTGTTCCTTTTACACTTTCTAACTTTAAAATCCTGGTTTATTGGATCGTTAAAATTAATTTACCAAGCAGTGCAGAAAGGAAAAGAAAAATTTGAGGTTTTGAAATCAGACAAACCTTTCAAACTTAAACTTGTATTGTAAATAGAGCCATTAAGAATCTGCTTCTAAAGCAGGTGACAGGTCAGAGAGCAATGTTAAATAGTCTCTTGTTGATGGTTGATCATTTATGGATGTCAGTGCTCTCGGTGAGCCAAACATATTACATAAAAGGAAAATCATCTGTTTTTAATGTCAGAAAAATGATGTTGATCAAAATCACAAGTTTGAGAGCCACAGATTCAAATTAAGATAAAGATTTCGTTAAACTGATAAATGTCCTTTACAGTTTTGTCATATGCAAGCCAAGAAGAAATTTTCTAATAAGCTAATCATTAAAAAGCATTCAATAATAAACTTTTGACTCTAATCGATAAACAAACCCAGTGTATCACACTTGCCTATGACATAGGAGAGGAGCAGATTCCAGCCAGTGATGAAAGCCAGGAGCTCTCCAATAGTCACATAGCTGTAAAGGTATGCTGAGCCTGTTTTGGGAACCCGGGACCCAAACTCTGCGTAGCACAGCCCGGCAAATATAGAGGCCACCGCGGCGATGAAGAAACAAATGATGATGCTGGGTCCCGCGGTGTCTCTGGCCACCTCTCCAGAGAGGACGTAGACTCCAGCCCCCAGGGTGCTGCCCACACCGAGGGCCACCAGGTCCAGAGTGGTCAGGCATCGATTAAACGTGGACTCCTCTCCATCTGGATCGAGGGGCTTCCTCCGAGACACGCTCACAAGAAAGGACTTCACCCTGCCACACGGCATGCTTCTGGGGTTTGGATCCGGATGGAAAGATGAAGGAATTATATAGGAAGAGACAGGTGGGAGTGCGGATTAATGTTGAGGGAGCAAGTGGGAGAAACAGTGAGGGGAGAGGAGGGGAAGGAAGGGCAGATCAGCGAATGTGTCAGTGAATAATTGTCAGGTCAGCCCCTCAGGAACGTTTCCCCTTCAAAGAAACATTATCACCAAAATATATTTTTGATTTGGAAAAAAGGAGTATTTATTTAAAAAACAACACAAAACACACAAACACTGCTGTAATTCATATTGAGGCATCAAAGAGCACCAGTCAACTGTAAAACTTGGAAATATAAGTTCTGTTAAAGCTCAATAATGTTCACGTGACAAAAGACACACTCCACTAATATTTCACAGAGTTTAAATGAAGAAAAACAATTCACTCACCAATACTGTGCAATTTCCTGCCTCACCGGTGTGCTTAGAAGAAACAATTGATAAGATATGTTACTCTCCCAAATCACAATATTCTTTTATAGCTGTTCTTCTTATCACCCCCCCTGATATTATACTGCTGATGCTGGGAGTTTTCATTGCCACCCACAGCGCAGAAAACAACACCCTGCTCCAGGACTGCACTTTACTCAGCCTTCACATTCTTACACAATTACTTCCTTGAATATTTCTGAGCAGCAGATGCAAAAAAAAAAAAAAGAAGTTTTTATTAATGTGCAAAGTGTGTACTCACTGCACCGCTGCAGTATCATCTCAGAGATAATTCCTCCTTCAGCTTGATTCAGGGCTGCCTTTGATCAATCACTGCTATAAAAAACAAAAACATAGTCTAACTTTATAACTTATAGTCTTATCTGTGCAGGGTTTTTAAAAAAAAAATTATTTATTACTAATCTACTTATTGTCAATGAATGCTATTTTTAATATGATAGTCTGACACAACAGATATGAACATGTTTAGAAGAAATGTAACTAGATATGAAGTAAATTAAACAAAGACAGCATTAGATTTTTTCTTTATTTTTAACAGGGTTTTCAATGACTAACTTTTCTTTAGGGGAGGTCATGCCTTTGAAGTAAGTGAGAGCTCTAATCATCTTAATGCCTTCAAGATAACGCACAGGAAACGGAACCGTTGAAAAATAAACATCTGATTGTGGCCAAACAGTGTGAGCTGAGAAAAAACAAACTACACTTTTTTTTCCACCACATTTGAATTCCTAATTTCCAGTGTTCATGAATAAAACTTGGTTATTCATTTTAAAAGGGAAGTATGCAGAGCTCATTCCCTCCTAAACTAAACTCTGTCATCTCAGTGTGTTTACATGTCAGCATTGCTTAGAAACAAGCCTGTGACCTTATCACTGCAGCTCTGTCCGAGTTTTCCTGCCTGCCTTTTAGGAGCCGCGTCTCCATCTCTACCTAAAGGTGTGAGCCAGCCAGACTCATGGTCCTGTGAGTTAATGAAACAGAGGAGGACAAAGCAGCTTTCATGGCTTATGCATGCAGCAGGCTGCACACTTACTCGTTGAGAGGTAGCATTCGCCTTCTCATCTCCCATCAGGGGATTTTCAGCTCACCTAATCCCTCCTGGCATCTACTTCAGCAGGCAGGAGGCGAGTGGGAAGGCAGCCTGTGTGGACGCTCAAAGTACCTTTGACCAAACTTGAGCTCAGGCTTCCTATCTGCACATCTCATGAGCTGAGATACCATCTCCAGAAGGACAATGGGGTAATGCTTAACTAAATAGCAGTTACTACACACGTGATGTGCTGCTTTATGATCAGAGGGCTTATCGTGATTACAGTGAAGCTCAGTTAATGTCCATTAATGTGTTAGTTTTGTTTGTCAACTGTGTGTTTAAAAGCACATTATGCAGCACGAGTTTAATAAATGACATATACTACATACTAAAAAGCAGAGGTCAGTGATTTACATCTGACCTGATGGTAATTTTAGATACACAAGTTGTTTACCTTGTCTTCAGTTCCACGAGGAGTAACTGGGGTCTGTAACAGCGCAATGACACAACAATATCCGAGCCGCTCGACTTGGACGAAGGAAACGTGATTTTTACAGCGATATATACAAGACTGGCCTGTGTGACCCTCCCACTCAATGGAATTACTTACAAAGTAGCCTTTCTCACTCCAGACCAGTTTGGATCATAATGTGCTCATTTTTGTATGGAAGGCGCAGTGTGAGAACTGTGAACAAATCCTATTCAGAATGTGAAAAATGCTTTTGTGTTCACTTTGTTTGCTGTTTTTCCTCCATATTTTCAGATTCATTAATTTGGGATATATGCGTAAATTTTTGGGAATATAACTTGTTTTCTGTTGTGAATAATTTTGAGAAAATATAAAACATTGGTCTTTCATAACAAATAAAGTTACCAGATGCCCGTATAGTCAAAATAATCGTCCCTTGTTGGTGTCGGTAAAAATATACAGTTAAAATAAAAAAAATATATCAGCATGAGATTTTAAAATCATAGTTTGGAATTTTGAAAAAAATAAGTTTTACATTCCAACAGTTTGACATGAGAACAACTTTTTGCATTTGTGTTTTTTTTTATTTTTTATGACGTTATGTTTTGCAGATTTCCTTGCTCTGCCTGTAGTGCAGTCGAGTCTGACGATCAGTGTGCAGTTACTTTTCAAAGCACAAGAGGTCAGTATACACCAATGACTTTTCATCACTGGTACCTTTAGTTTCAACTAAATTAAAGGATAAAGGAAAAGTAACAAATCAACCCTCTGTCCTTGATGGACTGTTTACAACATGAACTGTTAAAATAGAAACCTGGATGAGAAGTGTCATTTGTGTTAATGCGTTGAATGGAAGTCAGGTGAATCACTGTTGGTCACTATAAAGCAAGATTTAAGTCAGTGACTCTGAGGCTGGTTTTGTTGTGGAGTGCCTTCTTCACTTTGATCAAAACATCCACCTCTAAGTTTGTTGGACCCAAATAAAAAGTGGCCAGAAACTTAACTAGTGAATCATGTAACTTTATTCTTTGAATGACAAAGGACAAAGTAGAAATCTGACATGCAAAAAGGCTGCATAAACAGGAAATCTCTTTCCCTGCAGATTCCTTTCAACCTCTTTCCTCATGCTCCTCATGGAGGGTATGATGTGATTGATTGGTCAACAAAACACTGAGCTATCTGATTGGTGCAAATTATTGCTGAAGCATCACTATAGATGTGAACAAGTATTTGAGCTGTTCCCCTATATCAGGATGTCACCACCATATTACATATACATACATACATATGTTCCCTGTCTGCTCTCTCTCTTGCAAACCTTTGAAGATAACACATTTCCTTCTCTGGGCCTTTAAGAGACTGCAGGTCAAGATGATCTTCTCTTCTTTTGTCGGTTGTGAGTAATATAATCAGATGTGTAATTTATGTGACCAAACATGTTTTATTGAACACTTATCAGCCCAAGTATTGATTACATGTTTCCTTTAAGAGCTTGGAGTGATGATAAAACATACTGAGTCATGCCTGTGCTGTGATAGTAGGTGCTTCCTGTAAGTCGCCTTCGTACCGTCGTGTCCTGGTCCATAGGGAATCCTTCTGTTTCCTTCAGTTCGTCCCATAACTTATCATATTCTCTCATTTCTCTCTTTCTGACTCCCTTGTCACATCCACTACTCAACTGTATCCTAATGAGACCCCACTGTTCTCCTACATTCACTTCTGGGCCACAGCCCCCATACTCCGCACACTCTCGATCAAATTCACCTTCCATCTCTTTTTTTTAAAAATTTTTTTTTTTACTGTTTATTCAATACTACCACACAGTGATAATTCAACACACACGTGGAGATTGAGTGTGAATGACTCCTTTAGGTCAATTTGTGGATCTAGTGAGACAAGCTTCTAGGCTGAATAAATTCAGTCTGGTCTCACTCTAGGGGTCGCCCCAGATACCACAAATCTTTTAATTCACACTCACTTCTTCACCAACACCACCCTTTGTCCCCACAGAACAAGAACTTGCCGAGACTGGCTGTCTCTATAAAACTTGCTTAGTTCTTGGAAGCCACCCACATTTCCCCGTATTTAAATGCTTTCAACAATCTTCAATTTCACTTCAACATTGGACTGCAGTGGTCAGTTCTCCGTAAGAAAAATTAATGACCTCACACACGTTGTATCGCCGGGCCTCTTTAAGTTTACGCCTTATACAACGATCTTTTGTTCCGCCTCTAACGGATCCAGGTCTGTAACCCTTGGCTTTTTTGGAGGACTCTAACCTCTCTGGTTTCCAAACCCTAACATGGGCCTCTAACCCCCACTTTTTTTTTTTTTTTTCTCGATGGTGGGCCTCTAACCCCCGTCTGACGCTTATTATTCTGCCGCTTACTAGGACATTGAGGTCCTCACCATGACAACAATATAATTTGATTATAATCCAATTGCAGAACAGGTGTATGCTTACCTTCTTAGATGTGCCGGCACTGTTGTCACCGTTGACCAGATGTCCGCTGTTGGTTCTGTCTTTTTACCGCCTTCACTTCTCCGTCCTCATCACGTCGGGGTCACCAAATTGTTGGACTTGGGCTGCTGCTAGTATAAAGCCAATATGTGTCAGCCCCCAGTCCTGCTTGTTCTTTAATGAGGCTATAGGAGAAGATGTCAGGCTTCAAGATATTTATTTAACAGCCGCAGAATAATCAGTTTACAGAGCTCTGGGTCCATACTATGTTTCCCTGACCGCAACAAAGTATGTGTCAGTTCATGAAGTCTGACCTCCTGACTTTCCCTGACCCAGTCTTCTTATAGTACTGAAACAAAAAGTCATGTGTATTGATGTATCCTTTGTTGGTTGGTCGAGGTGGTGGTTGTCTTCCTTCACACCCTGGAGTCCTCCAGACAGCCGTCTGTCCTGTTTATGCCTCAAAGAACAACAGTATGTGACCCCACAGGTTGCCGACCCCCTCCTGTGACCTTTTGGTTTGGCACAGTAGTTTCACTCTCATTCCCAACCACACCCTTTTGTCTATACCTTCATCCCCAACCACACCTTTTTGTCTACACCTTCATTCCCAACCACACCCTTTTGTCTACACCTTCATTCCCAACCACACCCTTTTGTCTACACCTTCATTCCCAACCACACCCTTTTGTCTACACCTTCATTCCCAACCACACCCTTTTGCCTACACTTTAGGATTAATAGTTGATAATACGACCTATATATAATTAACATGATATGGCATACATATATGTTGTATTATTGTAAACATAACCTAGCACAGAATCGCACACCTGTCATCATGTCTTCTGCCACCACTCTCCGGACATGATGTTATATGAAACTAGTTTGTATCAGCATTTGTGCCTCCTTTCATAAAACCAGTTACAGTTCACTTCTCTCATATTTGAGACGTTTTGACTTCTGTATGCTGACATTCTCTCTCTCTCTCTCCCCCCCTCCCCCCTCCTCTCCCAGCTATGCTGGTGTCTCTCTCCTTCTGACCGGAATGGACTCCTGATAAGCCAGAAATAGAGCAGCTCTCACATCAGTGCCAGCAAGCTGCACTCTGTTAAAATCAAACTGAAACATGTGACAAAGACAGATTGAGTGCTACTGATGCTTTACGGCATTTACGTAAGGAAATACAAGTTTTGTTTGACTTGTTGGCAGACTAAGAAGTGCAGGAGAAGACGTGCTTAACCCTCCCGTTGTCCTCGGGTCAAAATGACCCGCAGCTGTGTTCAACCAAGTTCTATTTTTTATTCATTCTTTAAAGAAACCCTCACAGCCTCCTTGTCACCAATGACCCCCCAAAAATATGAAAATAAAATAGAACTTGGTTGAACACATTTTGACCCGACGGGAGGGTTAAAATAATCCAAATGTGCACCACTGGATGTTTCCCATCCACAAACGTTTAGTAAAGCTTTACCGAATTTTCGTTCCTGCACTGCTTCACTGCATTCAGTCTCTCTCTCTCTCTCTCTCTCTCTCTCTCTCTCTCTCTCTATCACACACACACACACACACACACACACACACACACACACACACACACACGCACGCTTTTTAGAGGCTGCGCGAGGGAGCGCCGCAGTCGCTGCGTCACCGAGAACACGCAACGCGACGGCCTGAATCTGAGGAGACAGAAAGATAAACCGGTTTAGCGTGGACAGAGAAGAAACAGCTGGACCACTATCAGCCAAAACCGATACTCCCTGCAGAAAGAAGGTAAGCTGCTCTCTGTTGTTGGGAAACCTCTTCTGTCCGATCTCAGCCGAGTAAACACAAGTTCTCTACAGACAACCGACTGCATCAGAAATCGACTGGAGTAGTTTGCTGATACGTCATTTTTAATGTGCCAGGGACTTACTGCAGAGAGACAGTCATGGGAAACGGTTCTAATTAAATGAAGTGTATAAATGGATATAAAAAAAATAAATGGATGATTTTGCTACTTTACAGCCTTGGTCTATTTTAGAGAAAAATTTAATTCAGGTAAATAATCTAGATTTAGAGTCTCCGAAGTTTATTGTGAAGTGTGGGGTACATTGAAGGGTGTGGTTCTGTATATATAGAGGCTGAATCCCCCCAGACCTTGATTCAGTTTAACTGCTTGCTATTTTGAGAGAGCTTCACTCCTGTCTTAAGCAAACAGCACAGCATTTAAAAGCTTGATTGAGGTTTTTTCTCGTAAATCTTCTCTGTAGAAAAACGAAATAAGTAAAACTCAAACATTTATCCTTTTGATTTGAAGTCAATGCATGTATGAATTGATTCTATTTCTGTGATTCTAAATTCAGTCTCTGCAGCAGCTGGTCTCCATATGCTTAACTTGTCTGAATGGCTGCTTTATAGGTTGGGAGTATGGCAGCATGGAAAAAGTGACTGAATAGTTTTCCAGCCAGCTGAATTAATGCAAATTCCACCCACCAGTTTGTCTTCTTCAGGTGAATGTGAGTTCAAGTCTGAAAGAAGCTCCTTATTTTTCTTTTCGGTGCTGTGCTCTTGGTGACAATACAGGAGTTTGCAGACAGTTTTCGCCACCCGACAGGCAGCAAACTGCACAGACCACCTTATTGAATTTTCCCAGGAAAGGAGGGATCATTATCATTATGTCTTTGCAAGATCATTTCCTGCACAGTCAAGGGAATCAAGTCCTTAAATAGGGATGTTTTGCAGTGCGTCCACCCTGTCCTACCTCAGCATCTCTCTCTCTCTCTTTAGGCCTGAAACTATTGATTCCTGAGCAGTGTTGACACAGAAGACCAAATATAGATATGGTAAGTGGACAAGACCTCTCTCATCTTGCATTATGTAAGTTTGATGCGGGGTATATCAAACTGCTGAGCAGATCTTGTGTCTGTGTAACATGGAGGGTTTTGTGTGCCATTGAATGAGGTGTGGATAGAGTGAGGTCATCTGCTGCCACCTGCCACCATGTGAGCCCTCCACATCATAAAAGCAGCAGTGTAGGGTGTCCTTGCTACCTGTGGTGCCTGCTCACCTGATAAACACCCCACTGCATCTTTCCAAAGTCAACGCTTTGTCGAAGTAATTAAAGCTTGTGGCCTGATTCCAACTTTATTGTCCGAGCTGTAAGTCGGTGTCCTGGAGGTCATTCTGGTCTTACTTGAGGTGAAACACATTTAATCTTAATTATATTCTGCACATTTGTGGCCTTGGCAACAAAAGAAACAAGTTGCATTCAGGGAGGAAGGACAGGGTGGATTTTTAGTTCATAATATTAAATCCACATTAGGACTCAACATAAAATGTGATTAATTTAATTTAAAGCTTGTTGCTAGGGGCTTGTATTTGTGACCATGTTGCTATGTGGGTGAAGCTCTCCAGCTGTCATGGAGAGTGATGGTGGTTGTTGTGCAGCAGAGGATCGGAGCGTGTGCAGTGGCCCTTCAGCAGTGCACATTTTGGCTGACAGCCTCAATGCAGCAGTAATCTCCACGGCAGCAGCTGCAGTCTGAGTTTTCAACATGGTGGTCAATTTCTTATTACTTCCCACAGTGAATGATCTTATACCTTAACAACACCATACGCCCAAAAATAATGGAGTTATGATCAATTTCATACAGTATTTGTGAGCTTTATGTAGAGTTTTCTTTCTGCCTCTAACATTTTTCATTGTGTTTGAACAATTGTATGTCAGACCCCAGCAAAGAGAGGTGATCTCTGCGCAACCTGACCCCTGTCACACATACCCACCCAGTTTCCCACCCCTACACACATGCCGGGCCCCACACACACACACACACACACACACACACACACACACACACACACACACACACACACACACACACACACACACACACACACACACACACACACACAGCAGGTTTTACTCTGATCTGTTGGGGGTAGGACAGGTGCAAGTAGTCAGCTGCTGTAATGAAAGACTTGGTTGCTCTTCCTGTCACAGCATCCAGTCGCAGCCACTTTTACGCAGCCCACTACTCACCGTGCAAAGGGAGTGTGGGTTGAGCTAATACACTGTTAGAGAGTGAGGGTAAACCTGTGATCCAGAAAAAGCAAAGTGTATTGTCCGAACCCACTGACCCTCGGCTGAGGAGGTTTACATCCAATCTCTTTATAAGTTGTTCGGGTTGGAAAAAGAAGTAGCCTGCAGCTGAGGTGAGCAGCATCTGCAAAGTTATAGTAAATGTTGAAGAATCAAACACTGAACAGAGCCAGCCAGTTCTCTCTCATGTTAATTTTGGTACTTTTAACTCATCAAAAAAAAAATCTCCATACTAACATGCTAATGTTCAGTAAGAATCATGCTCACAAGCTTCATGTGTTAGCATGCTAATTCATTGGCAAAGATATACACACAAGTACGGCTGAGGCTGATGGGAATGTGATAAGTTTGACAGGTAGATATTGGACAAATTATAATTGTGATCTGCTGCTAGCGCAAGATGAAGACAAATCTCTGTATCACTGTTGTGTGTTATAACCTTCTGACATGTGGCTACTAACCTCACCTCAGCAGGCACAACCCAGGTGGCTACTGCCTTCAGCAAACTGGCACCCACAGTTAAGACAAAAATCAACAGAAATCCTGTTTCAGATGAACCGTGTACACAGAGCTGTTGATTGAGACATAATATGATCATGATTTTTGTCATGTGTGTGTATTGTGTCCAGACATCTTCAACATCACTGTGAACTTAATTATCAAATCATTGCGCCTAAAAATGTTTCATGTGAAATTTGGTTATAACTCTTTATTCTTCTTCCAGGTGTTCAGAGGCACAATAGTAGATGCTGCGGAATTTGATCCCAGTGCTGATGCTGAGACCCTTTTCAATGCTATGAAAGGAATTGGTGAGTTCCTCACTCTTCTGTGATTTTTGGCCATGGAGGTTTAAAGGTCATCTTTCATCTTTTCATATTGTGTCAACTGAATTATCAAAAAAGAAACTCCCCACAGCAGCCGGTGCAATCTGAGATCAGTTTTCGGGCTGTGACAGACATGGTTGAAAATGTTCCTTTGTGTTCTTCAGGTAGTGACAAAGAGGCCATCTTGGACCTGGTCACCTCTCGAAGCAACGCACAGAGGCAGGAGGTCATTGCAGCGTACAAATGCAGCTTTGGAAAGGTACATAAATACATTTTCAGAGATGGTTTACATATCATGTCATACAGTTACTGAAGTTTTACACAGTACTTTGAATTTAAATTTTTATTTTTTATTTTTTTATAATGCTCTTTCATCAGGACTTGATTGAAGATCTAAAATATGAGCTCACAGGAAAATTTGAGCGTCTCATTGTCAGTCTGATGAGAACACCGGCCTACCATGATGCCAAAGAAATCCATGATGCAGTCAAAGTAAGACATATATATATATATATATAGTCTTACTCAGATTCTTTCTCACGCCAGTCACACTTAGTGAAGCAAAAGCTATTTCTTATTAAACTTCATATTTCGTTTGAAGGGATCCGGAACAAATGAGAGATGCCTGATTGAGGTCCTATCATCCAGAAACAACCAGCAGATACACGACATGGTTGCAGCGTACAAGGATGGTAAGAGATGGTTAAATAAGTAAACAGATGATGTGTTAGCGTCTGGCAGCATTTCACATTGATCTGTGTGTCTCCAGCCTACGGCACCGATGTAGAGGAGGATATAATCATGGACACTTCAGGTCACTTTAAGAAGATGCTGGTTGTTTTACTTCAGGTCAGTTCACTGAGGAGTTGATGTTATCAGCAGCGAAGCATCCTGTCAACCACACAGTGACTGTTTGAACCACAGTGCCTTCAAACACTGACTGATCGGCAGTGTGTTGTTTCGGTCTGATGCTTCCAGGGGACCAGAGATGAGTCCGGAGTGGTGGATGCAGACCTGGTGGAGCAGGATGCACAAGTGAGAAATAGAACATTTTATTTTTGACTTCATACAGTTTACAGAAAAATGTCATCGCAACATAAGAAAGGAATACTGTTTTTGAAAGTAACATATTTATGACAGTGTTAAATATATTGTGTCTTTGTGATTAATGACATTATTAAGACAATCAAAACATGTATCAATAACAAAAAAAACAACCTGTAACTCAAATTATGGAAATCCACAGCTATGATAGCAGCTCTGAGACACTGTACTCAAGAAAAGTGGTGGTTTTACAAAATGCTAACTTCGGCACACTAATAACAGTGCTGTCCTAACATGCTGACATTTTGCAGCTGTAATAATTACCTTAGTTTAGCCTGCCAACATTTTTTAATTAAGGTGAAACACTAAGTGCAGTTGGGGCTGATTTTAATTTTATTCTTTTTGCAAGTATTTGATCACAAACCAAAGTACTGGGCAATCACACATTTCAGCCTCATGGTGGCAGTAGAGTCAGAGAAAAGTCAGCTGGATTCCTGTTCTGAGAAACATGGATGTTTTTCTTGGTATTTCATCCACCAATAGTCAAAGTTGCCAGAATGCCTAAAAACAATGCACATATAATATTAATTTAAATAGTAAATAGTAAATATTACTGTGGCTCTAATGACCTTATCTGTAACATTTGTTTTGAGTTATTTCAGCCTTATGCAATCCATATTTTCTCACCTCCACATAGGACCTGTATGCAGCGGGGGAGGAGCAGTGGGGGACCGACGAAGCCAAATTCATCATGATCCTGGGAAACCGCAGTGTGACCCACCTCCGCATGGGTGAGCACAGCTCTCAGGGAAATTAACACAACAGTGAGGCATCCAAGACATTCCCACTGTGACCTGAAGTCTCTCTGGAGTTAAAGGCACATTAAAAGCTGATGTCAGAGTGTAATGGTGTTAATTATTCAGAGTAACCCTCCTCTACTACTGTACATTACTGAAGACCTGCCACTCAGAGCTGAACTTTAAATATGTGTCACAGATAATATGTGTCACAGAACAGATGACAGAGGAAGAAAGAACATTTAAGTTCTGATGAAGTTGATTTGATACATGCTCGTCCCTTTTGTAGATATTTACAGACAGCATCAGTCCTAACAGTTCTGTAAGGCTGCACTTCAAGCTCGAGGCTACTGTCAGCATGCCAACATGCTCACAATGACACAATGCTGATGTTCAGATTTTTAACTAGGTTAACAATTTTCCTCTAATCTGGTTTAGAGAATGAGAATAATAACATGCTGTTGTCTGTTTGTTTAGTTTTTGATGCATATGAAAAGATCGCAGAGCTGTGCATCGAAGACAGCATTAAGAACGAGCTGTCTGGAGACTTTGAGAGGCTGATGCTGGCTGTTGGTAAGAAATACACTGAAAGTACCACTTTACAATGACGTGGGGAGTCAAGTTGTTCATTTAACACAGTGCTCGCTTCTGCTATTTTCTCTCAGTCCAGTGCATAAGGAGTGTTCCCATGTTCTATGCCAAGCGCCTTTACAAGTCAATGAAGGTAAACACGAGCCATTCAGTATTTGTTGACAGATCTGCCTCGTCAGCACAGCCATAATGACACATTTTGTCTTCTTAGTGACAGTCTGCAGTCTGTGTTTTTCAATGATATTTAAAATGGGTCAGGACTACTCATTGCTTTGCTGTTTTTATTTCCAGGGTCTCGGTACAGCTGACAACAATCTGATCCGCATCATGATTTCCCGCTCTGAAATCGACATGTTGGACATTCGAGAGTGTTTCCGCCTCAGATACGAGAAGTCACTTTATAACATGATAAAGGTGCGAAAACAGCTAACTTGTTTTATTCACACTAAGTATGTGAATGTAATACAACTTGACTTTGTGTAATCCAGGATGATACATCAGGGGATTACAAGAGGACTCTGCTCAACCTGTGTGGAGGAGATGATGAGTAAGTTATAGTTTGGCTGCGAACTAAAGCAGGAACCAGATGGGACGGTAGAGCACCACTTTTCAGGACTTACTGTATTTTTTGAGATAGTAGAACTCCTATAAAAGTTAGTGGAAGACGTTTGTTGTCACAGTAGTGGTGCATGACATCTAGTTGGTGAACTGTGTATTGATTCAAAGTGAAGGAAACCTGTAGCAGAGAGGTTAGGTTAGGTTAGGTAGTTACTTTATTAATCCCCGAGGGGACATTTTTTTCGCTACAGCAGCATACAGAAGCAATAAGATAATAATAGAACAATAGAAAAGCAATAAAATAGCAATAAAATAGCAGTAAAAATATAAAATATGAACATAAAATATAAAATGCACAGTATATACAGTACAGTATATATCTATATATATTATATACAAACAACCAAGAAACACAGTCAACAGTATTATTGTTATGTGAGAGCTTATTTTGTAACACATTCCTCTTTCTAGAAATGTAGCCACGATGTACCGCTTGATGTTTTGGCTTTGCTGAGTGTGCCTTGTTGTGTCAAACTGATCATTACAGCTTAGCTGGAGAGTTCTTCCCTGAAGCTGCTCAGATAGCCTACAAGATGTGGGAATTAAGTGCCATGACCAAAGTGCAGGTTTGGGCCCCATTTGCTCCCACTTTAGATGTGTCATTGCATGTTTGGCTTGGCAGTGCCTTGCATCTCAGTTACCTACTGGCCCTGCAATGATGTGCTTCAAGCATTGCCACAAACTTGTGCTGATAACACTGCCATGTTTGCACAGTGAAGGCTTTGTCTAACTCTGGATATGATCAGAATGCTGTTCTCTGAATTACAAATAGTTTTTGTTGTAATGCACTCTCTAAACCAGCGTTTGGAAAAGGGAATGTCAAAAAAATATCAGCATTTTTGTCAACAAAAGGCTGTTTCACTTACGCTTTATAAACCGGAGCTGTTTCTCTGCCTACCAACCTTTTCATTGTTGGTGGTGTCATGAATTATAACCCCAAGAGGCCACCCTCCCCCGCAAATGTCAAGAGATTATTATCATACAACTTTGTGTTGTGTGCTGTTTCATAATTATTATCAGCTAAATAATCTCTGAACAAAAAAAAACCGTTTTGTGAAAATGTTTCCGTTTTGCATGCTCTGCAGACCTCTGTGTGTTTATTTCTTTAAGCTTTCAGATCTGGTGTATTTAATTCAAGGATGATAGTGTCAGATATCAAACTCCTTCTTACTTTGCCACTTTACATCACGTTTGTTTGTATGCATAAGCACTGATTTTCTTCCTATTTTGTAATTTCCGCTACCTCAGCTCAGGCCTACACTTCGCCCTGCGCCTGATTTTGATCCTGCTGCTGATGCACAAGCACTGAGGAAAGCTATGAAGGGATTCGGTATGCAACCCTCATAACTAAAACACACTGAACAGTTTTACAAATCAAATTTTTATAACTGTTACGTCTTCTTTCTTGAACACAGGAACAGATGAAGATGCAATCATTGACATTGTTGCACAGAGAAGCAATGCCCAGAGGCAAGAGATCCGACAGACCTTCAAATCCCTCCTGGGAAGGGTGAGACACGTGAAAATAAATCAGGAATATGTGAAGGCTCTCATGAGTTACGAAGTGCTTGTGGCAACTTTCTCTCAACTCACTGTTTGATCATCTCCCAGGATCTGATGAAGGACCTGAAGTCTGAACTTTCAAAGAACTTAGAGCGGCTGGTCATCGGGCTCATGTTGACCCCAGCTGAGTTTGATGCCAAAATGATGAGAAAGGCAATGGAGGTAAAGCAGGAGTTGAGCTAAAAAAAAAAACCCACTGATTTGATTTATTTCTGAAGTCTGATTCCCGACAGATGAACTGCTGTAATATTTAATTTATATATGTGGTACAGACAGGGGAGCTCATGGGTCAGATTTATCCCTCATGTTAACTGTTTTCCAGGCCTGTGATGGTTGATGCTTGGTACAGAGGGTTATAGTTGGTGCCTGAACGTCATGGCAATTACACAGAAAGTATTTGGTAATCAAATGACTTTATTTATAACTTATCAAGTACTGACTGGATTTCCTTACAGTATGTAGCAAACCGGACTCCTCCTTTACTCTGAACAGACAAGAGCAATACAGTGTTTCACCATTTTCTATCCTGCTTTTATTCATTTTAAAGCAGTTGAATTTAATCATTTTCTGCCTTTGAATGGTCAACTGAACTGCGAATCAGTCTGTTTTAGCTTTTATATTTGTCACTGATTCACAGGCATAAGGTGATCAGCATAGAGTTAGGAAAGTTTTTCATTAAAATACAAATGATTTTAAAAATAGGCACAGAAAACAGCAAAATCTGGATATTGTCTCTACATATGAGGAGGCACAGCCCATATGTACTCTCTTCCTAGATGTTTGATATGGGTTTTGTCTGGCTTTATTTTTTTGTTGTTGCTTTTGTTAAACTCCTCTGTCTCTTCAGGCTTAAAACTCTTTATTTTAACAGGGGGCCGGGACAGATGAACACGCTCTGATCGAGATCCTGGTTACCAGGAGCAACGAGGAAATACAAGCCATGAATGCTGCCTATCAGCATGGTGAGTTTAGACACCAAAGTCAGACTTTAAAATGATTCTTGTTCTTTTACAGTACATTCAACATATCATATTCCCTCACTTCACAGCCTATAAGAAGTCTCTGGAGGAAGCCATTCAGTCAGACACATCAGGCCAGTTCTGTCGCATCCTTGTTTCTCTTGTGCAGGTAACGCCCTTCATCATGAGAACTCAGTCTGTGTTTAATTTCCACACCCACTCACTGTTTGTGTTCTCTGTCACAGTCTGCATAAAGGTTATTTAATCACCTCTATAAATGTCTTTCATTATGTATTGGCATACATGTGGTAAAAAAAAAATGAATATGCTTGTGGTTAACCACTGATATTTAACAGATAATAGTTAAGCATCACTAATAATTTACATGTAACTCTCTTTGCAATGTTCAGGGTGCAAGAGAGGAGGGTCAAGCAGATGTGGAACGAGCTAATGCAGACGCTCAGGTGATTTAGTGTATGACTCATGTAAGATTTGACTGTGTTGAAATATGGGATGGAGGAATTAAGGATTTAAATGTTTGTTCCTGTTGTTCTTCCTGGACTTACCAGGAACTTACCGATGCATGCAATGCAGAGTCGGATGACATGGAGATGAAGTTCATGAGTATTCTGTGCACCAGGAGCTTCCCCCATCTCAGGAGAGGTAAAGGTCCAAACAGATAGGTCACAACCGTCAACTGATTTTAAATATAGATGTAGTAGATATAGTATGCATATTTGAATTTCAATAATAAAATGGAGTGAACTGATCACAGTCTTCACTATTTACAGTGTTCCAGGAGTTTGTCAGACACACAAACAAGGACATTGAACAGATTATTAAGAAGGAAATGTCGGGAGATGTGAAGAACTCCTTTTATGCAATAGGTAATAAATGTTTTTGACCTTAAGCTTGATTATATTTTACTTTGAAGTGTGTCACAGTTGATATTGCTGACAGCATCTATTCTGAGTCCCTCTGAGCCCCTCTCTTGCTCTCTCTGTCCTTTGCAGTCCGCAGTGTGAAGAACCAGCCCTCTTATTTTGCAGACCGCTTGTACAAAGCCATGAAGGTACTGTGTTCAGTGCTTTGAATGTGGCAAGTTGTATAATTCTAACTGCAAGCCTGCAGCATGTCATCAACAATAGTGATACGGTCATATTTGTTGGCGCATGTAATATATTTAGGTTTTGTGTTCTTTTTCAGAAGTACTTAGTGCTCACAGACAGTTGCAGCTACCGTAACTACATCAGAATAAACACAGTATCCATTCATCTCGCCTGCAGGGTCTTGGTACAGACGACAGAGCGCTGATCCGCATCATGGTGTCCCGTAGCGAGATTGACCTTTTCAACATTCGTAAAGAGTTCAAGGAAACACACGAAGCCTCCCTTCATGAATTCATCCAGGTAGAATCTATGATCGTAAGTCTGAATCTTTGTCTACTAACATCCTGGTTGGTTTGCCGTGTTCTCATCTGGCCTGCGTGTTTCGGTGGAGTTTCTGTCTCATCGTTTGAGTCTGCGTAAGTGTGTGTTGCACATCCTTCTGCTGCTGCTGTGGTGGGGTGGTGGGGCACGGTAATCTATAGCTTTCTGCGGTGGACTACGGGTCTGTGGTTACTGCACAGCTGTTTAGGAATTTCCCTCTGCATGCCTAACTTCCTCTGTGTATCTGCTGTGTGATTGGCTGGCATCTGCAGAGACAGGAACTTCCTAAAAGCAGTTCTATAATAATTTACAGATGACACCAATACAGACGAGCAAGTAGGACGCCTGGGATTGGCTTTGTCAGAAATATTATCAGATTACACAACAGCAAGGATTGCTTTATATTGTTTATTCTGAAATGTGTATAATGTGTGAAAAAAATTATATTTTTGTACATAAAGTTTTTCGAGTTGTGTAGTTTGGATCAGCAAGACAGTGTTTTTACTAGCATATCTTTAGTTTGTAGATTTCAGCTGCAAAAGACATTTTGAGTTGATCAGTTTGTCAAACATTAAGTCTGAGTATTTATTTAATTTACAGAAATGTAAGTTTCACTGACATCCAGAGTAAAAAAACTGTATCAAGAAATAGTTTGACATTTTGGGAAATATTTCGTTTGTCGCTGAGAGTTATGTAGGAACATTCATATACATCTCATGACTTCACTGTAAATTCACCTACCAGCACATCTAAAGCTACCAGCAGCACATTTAGATGTGCTGGTAGGCTCATTATAGTTCCTTTAGAACAGGCCACACTGGCTGTTTCCCCTTGTTTTTAGTCTTTATGCTAAGCCAAACTAAGTTAACCAGTTTTTCTGTTTAGTTTTATATTTAACATACAGATGTGAAAAAGCTATCTTACTGTACAGTCATACTGTACATATAAGCAGGTGTAATTCCCAAAATGAGGAACTATTCCTTTAAAAAGATTTTCCATAATCTTGATGATAATTAGAAATTAGAAATCCAGTGTCAGCTAATTTAAAGGGTAATTCTACTTTTAAATCTTTTATTGATTAAAGTGTTTTGCAGTTTTGCCAGAAACAAACTCTGCTTTTCATTTCCAGCTCTGTGGTGACCAAATGTCAGCAGACATGATGAAAACAGTATTTTCCATTAATTCAGGCTCCTGCTGTGTGTCTTTTCTGTCCTCGTTCAGGGTGATACCTCGGGAGACTACCGTAAAACCCTGCTGCGTCTCTGTGGAGGGGAAGATTGAGCCCGTCATGTCCCTGCAGCATCGTTCTCCGACTTCAGTGACCACAGGATAAGCCTGTTCACATAGTACAACTGTGGTGGTTAAAATCAGTAAAAAGTCAGTGATCCTTACTGCTGCCAGTTCTCAGCCAAATCAAGTGACCTTTGACCTCTCAGCCTCGTAAGCCCCATTTCTGCTGATCTTGCTGTCTGGCAGGATGATGTCTCTCTTTTTTTTTTACAGTGTTATATGTAACATGAAGATGTTCCCATTAATGTAGAATGGTGCTTCACACACAGCAGAGTAGTAGGCGCTCCAGTAGTGCCTTCAGATTGTAAGCCGTCCAATGAGTCCTGTGACTTTAAGGTATCACGTACATAGAATAAATATAAATACAATTAAAAAAAATACAATTAAAAAACGGTGTCTTTTCTCTGTCTTCTTACATTTTAATACAATCTCCTTTATTGCATAGCAACAGAACACATATTCTCTTGCTGTACAGTATGTGTAATGGGTGGGTCCCTGGTTTCTGTTTGGCAGAGCTATTCAATGATTAACTATGTTGATACTGGCAGTAACATTGCTTTGAGAAAAATAGGAACTAGAATATTTAACATCAGGAAACTCCCACTCCAATTCAAAGTCTCTTCTGCTTCACAAACTCTAAAATACCCACAAATCATCGTTGCTCCTAGAAGTGTAGTGCAAATACAACATTTTATTCAAACTAATATTTCAATTATTGGACTATAAAACTAGCATTCAGTACAAGATAAGTATCCCAAATCTAAAGAAACCAGGCTCATATTAGTTATTACAGCCCCTTCATTTCTTCGTATTCAAAAACACTGCTGAGGTATAGCATGGCTGAACAGATACCTATACATCATTAATTTAAAAGACGATTTGTCATTCACACTTCTCTGTATTAATGTGTCACTTTTACACTTCACTTCATGCGTCTCAGTTGCACTTGTGTACTTGTTAATGCCGAAGAAAAGCGCAAGACAGCTCGTCTCTGTTCCTGCTGCTGTCTCAGTTCACTGCGTATGTGTGAGTGCAGCTGTTGTCAGGCCATTTTGAGTTAAAAGAGGAAAGAAGAAAAAAAAAAAAAAGATGTATGTGGCGAGGAAATCCCCTGCAGTACGCCAAATGCCTCGGCAACAAAGAGTCTGCAGCAGTCAGTCACACTGCTTTTAATGGCACACCCAACCTGAAATTGCTCTATTTGATGATAATTACAAGAGATTAAGAGATTACTTCAATAGCAGTTTGTTAATATCAATATACCATACAAACTGGTCTCGAATTTCCCTTTTGATAGCTGGGGGAATTTATACTGTGGCAATGTTCAGTTTGTTCAGCATGAATCAAATAGACTGGAGTTTACATATTTCAAAGAGTCAGTTTGACTTTTCATCTACAGTCTCCATGACGGGTAGCATCATGACCTGATCATGCAAAGACGCCATATACTGTTTACTCTACGGCCTACTCTATCTGTAAATGTTAGCATGGTTTACAGGTCGTCTGTGCACTTCTTTACCATAAAATGTGCCATATGAGTGTCTCTTTTTATCATTCAGCTTTCTCTGCAGTATACGTGCTGCCAGCTATTGTACACAAATTATTTAAGCGTATGCAGTCTTCTGTTCATGCGTTGCTGTGTTACCCAGTGAAGGCAGGCCACACAGTTGGACACACATCAGGTTCTGTTCAGGCTGAGCCTACAGTATCAGGCCATTGGGTTATGGGAATTCCCCAAGTCTCACAGTGAAATTGCTTCCCCCCTATTCACCAGTTTCCTTAAAAAGTGCCTCTCCGACACGAGCTGAATGTGTGGGTGAGTTGTTGTTTATTGGTTTTAACATTTCCGAGGTAGCTAGAATAGTTTTGATTTGTCTATTATCTGTATCACTGTATATTTTCTTTTTTTTTCTTTTTTTGTATTCCAAGATGCGTTAAAATCATTTTATGTCGTCACTGAAATAAGTGTAGTTGCCCTTTGGAGCATAACATAGCAGGCAAATTTCACTAAATGCTAAAAACAAACACAATTCGCTCTATAATTGTCTTGTTTTTACTGCCTCTACTATGCAATTGCTATTTAATCCTATAGTCCAAAGACAGAAACGGCTGTTAATGCTATGTTTTTTAATTTTCAGTTTAAATTTATTTAAACATAATTATATACGATAAGAAATGAAGATAAAATAACCCAAAGAGTAGCTTAAAAACAATAGATGTATTCATTCTCATTAATATAAATGATACTGTATATAAACCTAAGAACTGTACTTGACAATCTGCTACACCAGTTTTGAACTACATAAAGTCTAGATTTGATATTAAAAAAATGTATATAAGCAGCTTGTTAAAAGTTGAAATGGAAACATATCTGCACATGTAGTCTTGTTTTTTGGGATTGTAAAAGAGACTGAGCAGTGATTATGTCCCTGATTTAATGTTTTGTGAGGACAGCTGGAGTCACTGCCCGACAAACAAAAGGACATTTTGTATTAAGGAGTGCAGAGATAATGACTATCAGCTGCTAATTTCTGCTGCTCTGAGATGGGAGACTGGACTGTCCCGGTGTCTCAGCAGGGTGAGGTGCATACTTGTGACACAGTGGGGCTTCAATCTGATGATTCCCTGTTCGCGCAAGTCATCTGCATCTCCTCGTTTTGTGCAACGAGGAAAAGGCTTTAAAATGTTTAGAAAAGTAGAAAATGTTTAGCAAAGTGTTTAATTTGTAACCCAGCAGGATGAAATGATGGGCGACATTTCCTGTATCCTCAGAGTCATCAGCCTGTTTATTATTTCAGCTCACCACAGCAGCCTGAGGTGGAAACACTGTGCACCCTCTAGTACGGACAAGGTGTTTGGTGGCAGGAACAGGACTGAGGAAAAAACAACTTCTTTGTGAGAGCCAGACGAGCTGTGAGTTTGCTTTTTCCTGCAGCCATCAAATGGCTCTCTGGGGGACACATTCACACATTTTGCCAGCATTTTCTGGCCAATGACACAGTACATCCAGCTGTGTGTGTGTATATGTGTGCCTGTTGTTTGGTTGTTGTATTGTGGGTTTTCACTTAAATCTAAAACAGTTTAGGATGAATCTTTTGTAATATAATGCTTATAGCCTGCCTACTCGCTCATTCTCTTTCTTTACAGTAAGATTTTCTTTCAGAGGTTAAGTCAAAGACACAAAGGAGTCTAGATCAAAACTATTGACTGTGAAGGGTCCTTCTGTGGTTAAAGAGTATGGCATTTTTCATGAAAAACTATGACTAAACTGGTTTCTCTGTTCGGGCCCATGGCAGGTTTAAAATTGTTCTTCAGCGACGCAGTATTACTGATGCACTTTTTTTTGCACTACAGGAAGTAACAATGGTAGCTCCATAAAGAGAAAAACAAAGTCACTACTTTGAGCACATCGTGATTCATGGCATGTAGTGTCAAATTATTTTCAAACTGGGTGTTTCCTGTGTTAACACAACCAGCTTGCTGATAAAACATCCAAGGTTGATGCTCTAAAATTGGCACAAGAAGTGTCTTTATCTCAATGCAGTAGTCAGTCAGGCTGACGCTTGTGTGGTTGTTTTCAGGTCAGAAGTTGAATTATAGAGTATCAGAGGAACGGTCTCTGCAACTGAGGGAGAAATACTGCATGACTTCAGATTATGTGTTTGTTAATTCCCACAAGATGTCGCTATTGCTCTAAATTATTCATTTTTGGTCTGTCGGAGGCCTTCTATACAATTCTGACAATTTAGTCAAACAATTTACTTTGTGACACTGTTTGACACAACATTTTGAAAATATACAGTATTTTCTTTTCCATAACCTGTGGGATGTCTTGAAAACTCTAAGTATCACAGAGTATTTGGTAATGATTAAATCCCAGATATGCTGGGTCTGTAAATTCAACGTTGATTACTTTTAGAAATAGATGGGTGAGTTCACATTTGTATTTTTTGAATGGCATGAGTGCATTTGAAGTGCAAGCTTAATAAAGGAGACAGCTTAGGCGCGACACTGACATGGAAAATACTTTCGTAGATCACGAGAGTGTGTGCTCATGATATTTATTTATCAAATAAATAGTGGGCTATTTAGCTGTTCTGAGAAAAAAAAATATTTCAATGGGAATACCTACATGTATGTTCACTGTACACAGGTCTCAAATAACTCTCACATAAGCTCATAATTACACCTAACTTAATTGTAAGTATGCAACCTACATGTAATGCAGACAGATATTTAAACATCATGATATTATCTCACAACAATTTGGTTATTGTGATATTATTGCCAGTTAGAGCTAAAAGGATTGATCCCAACTCTTTATCTTCTATGTAAAGATAATGGGTTTGAACCAGACAAACAATGTAGTTTAAATATGTCAGCTTGGTCTTTAGGAAACTATGATGGGCATTTTTCACTACTTTCCTATATTTTTAGGCAAGACACAAAAAAAAATCGTGAATTGTTCAAATATCATATTAAATGTTAATCAGTGGTGAAAATATTAATTTGTTACAGCCTTGTCACATTATGAATATTTGATCTCTTCGGTCTCTTGACAGATATTTCTTGTAAACCCACTGTGTGGATAGATTATAGGGCTATACGAAGCCTTCATAAATTAGCTATTGTTATTCAGTCTTGACTTGAAAGGCTCAGTGTAACTTGAACTTGAATGCCTTATTGCTGTCCTCATTCAGAGGAAATATGTGATGCAATCACAGAAACCCCCACCAGCCCCTTCTCTGAATTTATCAATGAGGAAAAAGTCACTCATTGAAAATGTTTGGGTTTGTCCCTCGGCTATATTAGGTAAAGAGAAGAATAAGAAGTTGTTACATTAAAATCATTACAATTCAAGAGAAAATTCATTAAAATATTTGTTTTGATTATTAGTTTTACTTACCCCCGTATCATTGCATCATGCGAGCCATTTTTTGCCACAAAGCAGCAAAGTCCATCATGTGCAAATTGTAGGCAGCTACGGAAAAATGTCCACGATGAAACATTGATATATATATATATATATAAAGAATATTGCTCCTGTGTTTACATTACGGTCACTGGCTCCTGTCGGTGCCCCGCTGTCACAGAGCAACACCCTGATTGGTCCACCGGGCTGTCAATCACCGCTGTTTACATCAAACGTTGCGAGGTGGAATTTCCCAGGTTACAGCAGAGACTCAGTCGACCACTTCCGCAATAGATGTCTGGGCAGAGAGACGAGAGGCCACTGCGAGCAGAAAGGTACCCAGCCTAAAGACACCTCTTTTGTTTTTCCGTTTTTTTGTTTTTTTGTTTTTTTTTTGTCGTTTAAACTCCGCGTCCCGACCGACTAACAGCGTCGGTTCAAGTATTTGTCAAATACGAGGAGCTTCGCGGCTTCCTGTCCCGCACTGTCATCTAGCGTCAGCTAGCCGATAGCTAACGAAAGATGTTGCTAGCAATTTGCATGACAACAGCGAAAACTAATATTAGCCTTCTTCAGCCAATCGAGGTATCAGCAGCTCGACTGTAGTGTGTTTGACTCCCGTCTGTGGGACAGAGGTTTGTCAGCCGGATTCACGTCACATTTAACATTTTTTTTATGCTCTGCTTTTGTCTTCTTTTCCTCGGGTATGATCGTTGTAGTTGTCTTTTTGTGTGTGTGTGTTGTTTTTTTTAATTTTTTTTTAGCCCTCACAAACGCGAGCACACTTTTTTTTTTTTTTTTTTTGCCTTACGTCTCATTTCGCCAGAGAAGCATCGTGGTCCTCCTCCTCTTCCTCCTCCTCCTCCTCCTCCTCCTGCTGCTTTTGTCTCCTCAAAGATCCGTTTGGTGATCTTTTATTGTCTTCACCGACAGTTCACACTCGTCCTGCTGTAAATTATAACTTCGAAAGAGGTCGACTGTGTCCTTCCTGTTGGGTTGATGGATACCAGGGATGTTTATTACATCCACGAGGGACAACTACCAGAAACACCGCGGTTCCTGTTCAGTGCCTTGAGTATGACTACTGTATGAGCAAGAGTGTTTCTCGTTGGGTTCACGGGAGATGATGTTGAAGTCATTCGTCTCCACACGAGTCAGTCGATGCTTCATCTGTTTTCTTCGCCTGCGTGAACAGTTCATTTAACATTTCACGTTTGTTGCTCTTGTGCTGTACTTTTATTCTTTAAAGTGGCCTCTATCAGTGTTGTGCGTTACATCAGGATTTGAATATAACAATTCATCATTTGAAAACAATGGAAGACGATTGCGGACACAAGAAAGACACCGGTCAACTAGTCCTGACCTCCTCTCCATGTGTTTTCTCTTTTTTATCTTCTGCTGATTAGTTTGTGACACTTTACTAGTTTTTTTTTATTATTATTTTTTTATATGTAAAAAAAAAAATAACAATCTTTGTCCTCGTTCCAACAGTTTAGAGGACCATGTATAGGAAGTGAGTGACGGCAATGGAAGGGAAAGGTCCGTACCGCATCTATGACCCCGGTGGGAGTGAGGTCAAGGCCAGAGATGAGGCCGGAGGAGGAAGCAGCTATCGGCAGCTCCTGGAGGAGAACAGCATACTGAGGGAGCGCATGAAGGGACTGAAGAGCTTAGGTAGGTTCCTAAAGAGAGACATCAAGGTCGTGGAGTTAGGGGAACTTCACCCGCTATTTGGCACCACACGTCTGCTGTGTGTTTCTATAACGGAAGAGTTTATTTTTCCAGATTGGTACCAAGACACGGGCATTCATTTCTTTACTGTTATTTCAAAATCTACGACAGAAAACTGTGTAACTTGCATTTTGCAGACGCAGAAAATTCTTATGTAATATGAAGTTAAGTCTGCCACAAAGAGATCACATGACGTCTTCCATAACAGTTTCTGTAATCGACATTCCATTCAAAACATACAGACGAGGAGCATAACTTTCATGCAGCAGGTTTGGTGGAACGTAGTCAAACCTGATCATCTCGCCCGGTTGTTTGTTGAATAACTTGCGTGCCTGATGTGAAGAGCCTGATTGCTTCTTTTGTGAGTCACAGACGGAGTGATGTTTGCACGTAATTTCTTACTGAACTTCTGTCACATCCTATTTGATGACTGCCCGTGCTGATAGTTAGAAGCCTTAGCAGCGTTCGTTGGAAGATAAAAAAAAAAAAAAAGTAGTGAAATTCAGCTGAAGTGTTGCTGGACAGAGACAAGATCTCTCTCTGAAACCTGCAGGTGATTTGCTGGAAGAGTCTCAGTCAGAAGCATCAAGGCTTCGGCAGCGAGTAGAGGAACTTGTGAGAGACAACGAAGCCCTCAAGTCCTCCAGCTTCGCTGCCAGTCTGTGTGTGGGAGGACCCGTTCAGGCCGATACGCAAAGTAGGTCCCACAGACTGGGTGGTAATGATGACTTTGTACACGTACTGTGTATTTATATTTGTGAATTATTAAATTGTGTGGCAGTTATTTTTTATTTTGATTGAAATCATGATGTTTGTACGACTTATTTCAGGTAAACCCTGTTTACACCCCGCTGCAGAGCAGAGGGAGGAGCAAACAAGCTGTTTAGGGAAGACCCTTCAGCCTGAGAAGCCCAATGTAAGTAACTATTGTTTGAGATCCTTCATGTGTGATAATTGTAGGATGGTAAATAAGATGTATAACGTGGCAGCTAGAGGATGAATGAAATATGGACATTGCTTGTACTTCAGGGCCTCTTAACTTTTGGTATTTACAGGAGGCTTTGTTGGAGTTTGAGGTGGTGAATATGGAGGGAAAGACTCCAGATGCCTTGACTGTACGTATCAAATAAATATTTAGAATAAACCACCACAGAAGCTCAAATGTATTGGTTCTTAGTGATTGTTCCAAAATGCTTTGCATGTTCAGATGACCACAATGCTCTAGATTTGAACCCCTTACAAATGATTTTTTTCTTATTGTTTTGTGTAATTTATTGAGGCCAAGTTTAACTTTTCCTCTATATAACAATTTCCTTCATATTGGGAGTATATCCATGGTGTGTTGACTCACCAACAGACTCAATACTGGGAGCTCCAGCCTGAGTCAGTCAGGGGAAAGTCCAGGATTATTGCTGCCTAGAATTACACAGCTGATTCATTCACACACTACATCCTAGGAGATGTGAGTTAATAGGACACGGTGTCATAATATTTCAGACACATTTGCTGGCTTGTCACATATTGTAAAATTACTTTGGCGCAGTTGCCACACTTAAAAATATTATTTTGTTAAAAGTAATATCACCACAACAAGCTGTAGAGTGTGACAACTAAATTTAAACCCAGCAGAACAAACTGGTTTGACTTTTTTGATGAATCAGCTGCTGCTTTTCAAGGAAATAGCAGCATGATGAGTCTTACAGTATTTTTGGCGCTGGTTTGAATACACGCGTAATGAATCACCTGGAGTGGAAGGGCTGACTTGACTGTTTACCTGTGTGGGTATCTCCAGGCCGAGTCAGTGGCAGGAGTCATCCCCCTCCTCCCTCAGGAGAACATCGAGCTGGCGAGCCAGCTGAAGCGGCTCGAGAGTTCTTTCAGCATATTCGCTGAGGAGTCCAACCCGAACCAGCTGTTAGCGCACCTCGGCCGCATGGCTGTGGAGTTTCACCATCTTTCCTCAAAGGTCCAAAAGAATGAACAGAGGACCTCCCTCCTACAGGTAGGCCACACAGCAACAACAACTGGATGACAAAGTGGAAAAATGACATCACACTCCTTGGACTGAAGATATTTCTCTAGAGATGGCTTGAGACACACTTGAGTTTATTTTCAGCAGCATCATGCAAAATATATATCAACTATAAACAAGTACATGCTGTTTTATGGGATCTATGTTTATGGGGTAGTTTAGAGACTGACTTGTAAAAACCTTTTTGTTGCACATTTTATTGCGAGTGTACGTAGATCGGACAACCTGTGCAGATAAAAATACACGTGAGAAGTTATATTCCTTCCTGACAAATGTTGTTTCCTCACTGCTGTAATTACGTTGTCTTGCAAACAGTAGTTCATGCAGGCCGGGGACCTGTATGTGCATGACCCACAAAAACAACTAAAGCTGCTCGCACGACACGTGTAGTTAGTCAGACATCATCATATCAGAGACCTTGCTATTTTAATTTCACCTTTTATTAGTTCATAAACCACATTTTAACTTACAATTCAAAAGTGGTTTACAATAAAAGAGTAGACCTGTAAAAAAACTATATATATATATATATATATTTTAAGGCTCATGTGTATCGCCACATTTTATTGTTCCTCTATTCAAAACTTCTAACACTTCTAAAGTTGCGGTTGTGGGATAAAATAAACAAAACACATCTCAGAAAAACATTTTGTTGGTACACGTGCATCACAATCCGGCATCATTTTATCCTCAAAATATCTGTTTTATTTTGTGTTTAAGGTGACTGCTATGTGTGGAGATATAGATGTAAAAATGCCATTGTTATTACACCAAATGATGCCTTTGTATATTTTTCTTCTTCTTGTGTTTATAGACT
Source organism: Embiotoca jacksoni (assembly GCF_022577435.1). Taxonomy (NCBI): domain Eukaryota; kingdom Metazoa; phylum Chordata; class Actinopteri; family Embiotocidae; genus Embiotoca; species Embiotoca jacksoni. The sequence goes on from NW_027185403.1 coordinate 14,198,492, forward strand.
CTCTGTGAGCAGCTCAGACAGGAGAACAATGACCTTCGAAAGAAAATGGAGGAAGATCATCATATCAGGAATCAAGACTTGGAACAGCTAAGGTATTGTTCCTCCTTCTCTTTTATTTTGGCAGGGCTTTGTGTTGCTACTGGCCAGGCGGAAACTTTATTGTTCGGAATGTCAAAAAGAACAAACTGCGAGATGTGTAGTACATCATTACCAAACACCATCGCTCTTAAACAGTCCAGAGGAATGAGAACACGTTTAGTTTAAACTGAAGTACAATTGTGTTTCTTTTGACCTTTTGAATGTAGTGTGAATCAACCTCTATTTATTGTTTAATGAGAAAACATCACACAGTCTTTACTGTGTCCTGGATATTGACAGATGACCGTACTTTCACTACTGATGGGGGATTATTCCAGTGCTTTCTGTGGCCCTCACAGCCCCCAGTGGGTGTTGTAGGTTCTTCCCAAAAGATGTCCTGAAGCTGAAAAAAAAATGTCTCAGAACTCTTGGGAATCTCGGTCACAAATACTATCATTTTCGTTTTCTTGCTTACTTAGACAGGAGAATCAGAAACTTAAGGAGCTGGTCACAGGAGGAGCAGTAACAGCAGCAGCGTCCGCGTTGCCATCCGACACTGAAACTCCAGAGGCCAAAGAGGAGCCGCTTAAAGAGGAATCTGTCCGACCCAAAATGGAGGCCACCACACCGCAGAAGGTAGTTTGAACTAAATGTCCTTTTCTATTATGCACAGACACACTATTCAACTTTGCTTCATGTCAATAAATCTGTCCCATTTTCCTACCAAATAAATTTTTATATTAAACTTAATTTTCCTGTTTAAAAATGCTTTCTGTAATGGGTTTCTGTGACCTCAAACTTCCCCACTAAGACCTTTATGATGTGTGCAACGGAGGAATGTTGTGGATTTAGGAATATTTTGTGTTCCCCCAGAGTGGAAAAGCTGCAGAGAAAACCCCAACCAAACCTTGTGACTTTGAGGTGTATGAAAAGAAGATCAAGCTTTTGGAGAAGCAGAGAAAGGATGTGAGTCTTACTTTGCTTACTGTTCATCCTCTTTTTTTTGCCATAGGGGGAAAGTCTTTGTGTATTTCTGTTTCCTATAGGTTCATTGTGTTGTTTGTTTCACTTTCTGGCACTGCTGTGCAGGTACTGGAGGTGAACAAGCAGTGGGACATTCAGTGGAACTCCATGAAGTCACAGTTTGAGCAGAAGGTACAGTAATGACTTTACAGTGTGGGAAGACAGCACCATGTCTGAGTACAGCGCTGCTGAATCCAAATTCCTTTGAAAAATATATTTTTACATTTTTCAGTTTAATGAGTTTGGTGTGTTCAGTCCAATCCATCGAGTAGTCTTTGATTAGATCATTTTTATGTAGCTGATCATTCAAAAAAAATGATATTCAGCTGACTTCCACTCGAGTCATTTCAGCCTCTGTGGATGTTCAGTTCAGTCTCCATGTGTCCTTTTAACTTAAGGGTCAGGGTTAGCTTTAAATACTTATGTCACTTTATTTCCTGAAATACTGTTGCTACTTTTAATAGAAGTGACAAATTTGGAAAATGATAAATTAAATTTAGATTGTATTAACTGTTTTCCTGAAATTACAATAAACTAGGTCATGCTATTTTTGAACATTATATAGTTAGAAAATGTGACTATTATCTCATCAGACAGCTTTGAAATAAAAGCATCGTAGCCACAATGGTCAAATTTTTTTGTATTATTCCAGTGGAATAATCATAATAAATGTTCTTTCTACCATTCAACATTTTTTTTTTTTCAAATGGGTGAAATGACTGATGGAAAAGATTTTGTAAATATCTATAAGGAAGTCAGGGCTCTGAAGTTTGTGAGCATCAGTTGGCAGTGTAGCAGGTGTGTGTATGTGTCTTTTTTGTCAGTGTGCTTGTCCAGTGGAAACGCTGCAGTCTTGCAATAGTCTCGCTCTCTGAGCACACTCACCACAAAGCCTGTCACACTTCTAGCGAGAATTCCCCTCACCTCTCTGGCACCCGCTGACTTCCTGCTGTAGTGCAGTCAGAGGGCAGCAGAGACACACCGATGTACACACTCTCGCGCTCATACTCACACACCTACGCTCGCACACACCCACAATTATGAACACACGCTCACACCTTGCAGAGACGGGGACACCATGCAGCTTTGGGTTTAAACCACAGAAGTCTAGATATATCCATTTGCGTCACTATGTTCGTTCATATTTTTACACAAAAAGAGAACTGCGTGTTTGCAGATGTGTCCTTGTTGCTGTGTCTTAGTTTGTAATATGATAACGCACATTTCTAAAGATTAATTTTAACACACACCAGCTGATGTTTATCTTTACCAGAGAGGTGTGTGGTTTTTTTTTTTCGGTTGGTGTTTATGAAAATGTTATTTTACTGCTGTGATCAGTGGACTCAGGGCTGGTTTATATTTTCCCTCAGATCACAGACCTCAGACAACGGCTGGCTGAGTCCCAGAAAACCGTGCTCGAGCTGGAGGCCGAACGAGAGCAGAGGCAGCGCGACTACGACAAGAAGCTGCTGTTGGCCAAGTCCAAGATCGAAAACGTACAGGTGAGAATACGAGGACACAAAACTCGGGTGAAGTCGCTCGAAAGAATTCCAAACCAGGACACGGAAACGCAGTGAAATTAAAGTCATCCACGTCCTTTTAGGAAAGTCGTTTTCAGTGTTTTAGGTGTGCATGTTTCAGGGCGAGAAGGAGTGTTTAAACTCTGAGACCACTGAGCTCAAGCAGAAGATTCGCTACCTGCAGGATCAGCTGCTGCCCCTCAGCAAACAGAGAGAGTACCAGGAGAAGGAGATCCAACGCCTCAACAGGGTGAGTGTGAAAGAGATGCACAAAAAGAACAATAAAGTCCAGAGATGTTTCTCTCCGTGTAATGTTTGTTTTGTCTTACCTCAGGCTTTAGAGGAAGCCTTAAACCTGCACTCCCCTTCATCCTCCCAACAACCTCCTGGCCAGGGGAACTTTGCAGATGCAGCCAATAACCTGAAGAAACAAGAGCTGCTCACTCAAATTGCTGTACTAAAAGAGCAGGTCAGACATGCAGCAAAACATTTACACACTTGTACACAGTTACGCTGCAATGACGCACGTCATGTCAACTGCTATTTAACTTATGGTAAATCAGGTGAAAATCTTTGAAGAGGACTTCAGGAAAGAAAGGAGCGACAGGGAGCGAATGAATGAAGAAAAAGAGGACTTGAGGCGGCAAGTTGAGAGACTCCAGGGTCAGATTACTAATTTGACCAATCAGGTAAACTGTGTTCATAATTTTGCCCTGTGTGATAAATCAAGACCCAACTTTTGTATCTTGCAATGAATAGCCGTTATAACTGGACTTCTCTTTGACTGAACTGCTCTAATGAGAGATTTGTTTGTTTGGTTCAGCTTCATCAGGCACAGAACGAGTGTCAGAGAGAACGCACGGAGAGATGTAAGCTGGAGAGACTGCAGATGCAGCATCACAAACAGGTACCGGCTGCAGCTCAGGTCTGAGCCTGAAAGATTTATGAAAATGGTGGCGTGACACTGGATAGGAGAAATGTTGGATCATGTTAGCCATGTGTTAAAGTTCATATAATCAGGGACAAACCATTCACTGAGAGTTGCTCTTTAAGCCGTGGGGATGCTGTAGCATACGAGTGCTGGTAAACCTGGCAGACTAGTGCCCCCTTGTGACAGAATGCAGTCTTAGATGACTGGAGGACTCGATTGACTGTAATAAGTTTGTACTGGACAAATCCATACTGCAGCTCAAGAGCCTCACTCCGGTTAGCTCGTTTGTCAGTGCGTTCGGGATCAGCAGGTGGAACATTCACACTCCTCAGCGGGAGGCAGCTGCAGCAGGGTTAAAGGTCAGCAGTGGCCTATGCCATGACGCGGCCGCTGCGCTCGCTGAGTGTAGCGGTGCACTGATTGGGGATCACATGTGTACTTGTGATCCCTCGTAGGGGCAGCAGCAGGAAAGACGTACCTCAGACCCCACGTCAGGCTCAGTGAACGGCCCGCTGAGCCCTCCCTACTGTGGTCCCTTTGTGCAGGTGGGACCGCAGGGCCTTGAGGGCTGGCCCATGCACTTCCCTCCCCGGATGCCCAATGCAGCAGGCGCCACAGCCGCAGCCGCCGCAGCACCACCCCCTGTACGAGACTTCCAGCCTGTTACCCCGGTAAGGGTGCTCTAAGGCCCCTCTGTCTCTGTCTCTGCACTGACTCTGCTTCACTGAGGAAACACGGCTCTTCTCTCTCTTTGCTGTACTCCCCTTATTTGCTGGGAGCAGCACGCTTAAATTCAAGAACCACTGCTAGGTTACGGCAAAGACTTAAGGGCTGCTGGTTGTGATGATTAAAGATATTCAGAGATTTGAATTCAGATGGTGCCTTTTCTTTGATCAGGGTTTTCCTTGGCAGATGTCATTCCCTCAGCCCAGAGGGGCCAGAGCAGTAGGAGAGAGTTCGAGACCACCACCGGAGAATGCAGGTAAAGGACTTTTATTCTGAAAGTGTCTTACGTACCACATTATCGTACCGTTTTCTTGCTCTGGGTGGTGTTACTGTGTGTTTTTCATTATTGTCAACAAAACTCCATCAAAAGACTTAAACCAACCAGGCGTTCGTACAAGTAGTCTTTCTCTCCAGACTGTGTACAGATGTATTTCAAATTATGGAAAAGAGCTCTTACTGTACAAAAGCTATATGAGAAGAAATGATCCCACTTAACCAAAAATAGATATTCTCAAGATACTTGAAGTTCCTGGAGACTCGGTTGGCAGCATCATATGCAAGAACTCAAGGAAGAGTAGTGAACCTCGTCGGCTTAGAAGAAAGAGGGAAATTCCTCCAAGCGGGAAATCAGACTTCCTAAAACAACAGCCCTGTAGAAACAATCTCTGTAATACTGTCCAAAACTTGCAGGAGGAACTGATGAAGGCCGAAACTAAAGTATCCCGGAAACTATAGGAAGAACACTAAACGAGCAAAGACTTGGTACCCGGAAACTCCATTCGTCACCACAAAGCAGTCTTCAAAAAAAATCTGCTTATATCATTCTTATTGGAGGTTGTAAAGGTCAAAGGACATTACTATTACTGTAAACTTCAGGGGTTTGATTCATTTAGCTCGTTAGCCTTTTTGGAAAAAATCTTGTGTATCTTTGAGGTTTACTAGTGAGCTCAACATTTTGTTCTCAAAAATCACTCGAATAAGACTCATTAAACTTTCTTTGCCTTTTAACCGAGGCTTCAGTTGAGATGTTTTCTAAAATGTCTTGCAGCTTCAAGGCGTTGAATGCTTTTGATTGCAGCTGTACTTCTTAACCTCGTCTTTGACCCTCTTTCTCCATGTATGGATGTAAATTGTTTAAAACAGGCCACAACTACAAAGTGACATTTAACAGTATTTTGCAGGATTTTTACATCGAAATAAACATCCGTTTAATTCCCCCATTGCAAGAAAAATCTCTGTATTTCACCATACAGGGTTTTTAAATCTGGTGTCTGGGGAAACATTCCCGCGTTGATCAAACCAGTGCATTCTGGCCGTGCTCTAACTTCCAGTTTAGTTTTATTCTTACTTAAATTGGGATAAAATAACTCGATCAGGAAGCATTTCTAGACTTTCAAATGTCATCAGACTGAAAGGATCCAATTTTAACAGTGAAACGAGTCATTTCGCAAACGTTGGGACGCCCTTTATTTCATTTATCTATTGTTTTATAGACGCAACGGTAGCGACGTTCTGCAGATTTAAAAAAGATGTTTCTAAAACAAGCGGACACTGAAGCTTTTAGAAAATGTTACTGTTCCAGGAGAAAATACTGCATTTGTTGCAGACTGTTATTCAGCCATGAATAGATGTGTCTTTCGTTATTATTAGAAGAGGCTGGACTCACTTGAAATAAACTACCATGTTCATGATATTGAATGAAGATCACTCTGTAAAATCATGCAGCTCACTGTGTTTCAGGTTTTTCTAACGAGTGATCTTCAGCACAGAAGTGGAAGCCATATCAGATTTAGCTACACACGCGACACTTGTCAGCAGATCAGTTCATTTTTACTTTTGGTCTTTTCATGAGATTTTTTTTTGGACAGGAATCTTCTCGGCATTCTTTAATGCAAATCATCACTGATCCAAAAAATGTTGTGTATTTTTTTTTTTTTAAACAACACATTGGGCTAAATGTTTAATTCATCGATTTCAAATTTGAAGTGAAAGATGTGCAGCAGCAAAGGCTGTGACTGTGAAGATAATACAGTTCTGTACCTTTTTGTTGTGTGTGCGTAGATCAGTCGTCAGCAGCAGCAGCAGCCACCGCCGCAGCAGCAGGAGGATTTGGGAAAAGGGAGCGACAGAACATTGACCCCGGAAAGCACTAAAGCATCACCGTACCCACAGAACGGATTCTGGGTAGTAGCATGAAATCAGTTTGTTTTTGAGTTGAAAAGGTGTGATTTGATCTATAATTTTCCTACTGAACTGTAGATATCCTATTGTAATGTTGTTTATACTTGCGTTTTATAAGGCTATTTGTGAAACACTTCGCTATTCTGAAAATATACATGAAATATTATTTACATTTCTTTTTATTGGGAACTTAAGTCATTTGTTAAATAGGTTGGAATAATTACCATTGTTTTTTTGTTTTTGTTTTTTTTCCAGCAAATATACCTATGTGATTGTCTCTGCAAGTATGTAACAAGGTGACACTGAGTTTGTTACTTGTAGGGTTACAGGAAGCCATTCCCCAATATGACTAAGACTACATATACTCATTCCAACAATGAATGATTATATAGATACACTGAATCATAGAATTTACAATGTGAATGTTAATTGATTTATGAGGGTTTCTTCAGTACCATCGATGTTAGACTGTCCCATGTGTGTAACTGTTCAAAAGTGGTTGTTGAAATACAAAAATTTGGGGAAAATGAATTTTGATGGTATCATACCAAAAACATGATTGTGATTATTGATAATTTATTTATAACCTGCTGTTTTGATAGTTGCATTGACTTAAGTGTAAATCATTGTCTTTAGTAATGCTGTTCTTTCTATGTTGTTAGTGTAATCCCAATATATTGTAGCTATTGACATTGTATGTTTGTATCAGACAATACACAATGCACAGTACATACACAGCCTTTTTTTTTTTCCCCATGATGATGGACCTAATCTCATTAAACACTTCTACTTGATTTGACCAATCATTCCGATATTTATACTCATCTTACTACATCCTGTACCGCTGCCCACAGTTTAGCCCCAACATACTGGATCTAGAGGTTCCAGCAGCAGTGATGACTGCTTTCATCCTCAAATACCTGTTATTTCTCATTAACTCGCAGACTGAACATTTAAATTGTGCGCAAGCATCAGAATTTGTATATAGGGGCCCGAGACTCCGTGTTACAGCCGCTCCTCAGAGGAAAACCTCTGCCAGGACATCTGGCTTTACTTTCTCTCCACTTCAACAACCAGTAATCGTTGCCTTGCCGACTGACCTGAGAACTGCTGTAACACAGTCAGCCTTTAACAGACGGGATCCACACCTCAAGATCATATGGGTTGATATTTTAGAAAGGTAAAACCAACCCTTAAAGTCAAGCCTTGCCGTTTTAACTAAACACTAGTTACAATTTCCTTAATACGTCATATTTCAAATAGTCATATGAAGGGCTTCAAAATGTGTGGAGGAAGTGTTCAGTTTTATCTTACAAGTAATAGGAAACAAAATCATGATGGGTGAGAGCTGAAAAGAGACATCAGCAGAATTGCACTTTGAAGGGTATTCTGTAATTACTGGCAGTTGTATTTTCCTGGTTTGTAGTCTTATTTTTTTTGCTGTAGGCAAAAGCACATGTGAGACTTTTTGTATTTGACTGGCTTAATAAATTTATTCTAAATGTCACTTATCTTTACTTTGCTTATTCAAAATTCTGTCCAATTTTCATTGCAGGATAAAAGAAAAGAAAAATGTCAGAGGGGCACAAGTTGTGGTTGCATCATTTTATTAGAACATCTACAGGTAACAAAGTCTGCACAGATTTGTTTTTCTTTTTGCAATTCATTGGAAGAATTACAAATTAGGCTGGTAATGGTTAACGAGTCCCGAGAAGAGAAGAAGACATGGTGCTGCAGGATTGCAGGGCAGCCTGAATGCACTGAAAAGCCGCCCTGAACCCCAGCATCCGAAGAGGCACCACAGAGTTCCTGTTTTCAAGCCTCCTCTTCATTAAACATGCCTTTTTCATGCATCAGAAACTGTCACATTACCATTTTCTCTACATCATTACAGTTAATTAGACAGACATTGTACAGGGAATCGGCTCTAATCGAAGATCTCTTGTGTGTACTGTTGGAACAGGTATCTGCGAATGTCATCTCGGACCTCAGAGATTTTGACAGCTGGGTGCCACCTCATCACCGGCTTCCCGTTTGCTCCCACTAGGATCTTCTCGAAGTTCCACTTGACGTCGTTGAGCTTCAGAGGCCCCCAGAGCAATCTGCCCTCGAAGTTACCGAAGTTGTCTCCAGCAGGAGGGCAGCTGCTCTGTGTGGCAGAAAGCACAGGACTGATGAGAACAACAAATTGTCTGAGCAGTAGGTGCAGATATCTGTGGCACAGTGCTGAGGTGGAGGGCAAAGCCTCGCATAACATGAACATTAAGTCATTACTGTTCATGCTGTACAACCAGCAAAGCTTGTGAGGAATCTTCGGCATAAAAATTCAGAAGTAATATTCAAAACCGGCAATAACTTTATAATTGGGTGTGAAAAAAAGAACCACACTGCTCTGGGTTTGCCCGTGTCAAAGCACATTCATGTACCCTTTTGTAAACAAAGACTTCCCCAGAGAGCCATCAATTAAAAGGCAATCCAATTATAAAATCTCTCCCAGCACATTGTGTTTAGATATCCAGGCTAACCTTCAAATATTGCATCATCAATTTCCTCTTTGAAGAGAAGCATTCGTAACACTGTGGTTTAAACGGCTCCAAATTTAAGTTTCAAAAATCACAAGCACCAACTCACCTTAAGGAAGGTGTAAACCTCTTGTTCGGTTTCTCCGTTCACAGCCCCTTTCTCAAACAGCAGGAAGTTTGGAACAAATCCATTGCCCGGTCTGACATGCCTGGAATCCAGAGAGAGGGCAGCTTATCAGCAGACACACCTCTGAGCACTTTGTGGCTTGGCAGCTGCCCTCAAGTCACTACAAGCGGAGCAAAACCACACCATGCATGGTGAAGGCTCTGCTATGGCTCTGTGACGACTGATGGGACCTGTGACATAAATTCTACGCATGTTCAAGAGGTCATGTAGAGAAACTAATCTTATTGCCAATAGTACCTTTCCCTGATTAAATGAAGCGTTGTTGCTTGACAGAGGATTTACCAATATTTAAAATTCCTTTCCACATCCTGCCTAGAAAGCTTACAGCACATACGGTGTCTCGTGATGAGCTTGAAAATGAGAATTTAGGGAGTTCTCTTGGTTTCACATTTTCTTTCGGCTTCAAGGGCAAAATTCTTTCAAGGAATCTAAAAGCCAAGATTGGGGGGAAAACAGGATTTTCAATTTACAACAATCAGTGTTTTTAAATTGTAACCGAGAATGTTGACTTGTACTGAAAGACAAATAACTTCTCACTTTAAAGCCAGCAGGATCTCATGTGGTCTCCCCGGTTCCTGTCTCCCAAACTGGTTACAGGGAAAGGCAAGGATAGTGAAGCCAAATGGTTTCAGCTCCTCATGTAGTGCATTCAGTTCTGATGAAAACAAATTCGGATGAAGAAAAAGTGCTTAAAAAAAAAAAATACTATGACATAACAACGAGGCCTGTGGTGATTTTACTTACCTACATACTGGAAGGTGTATCCTCAGTATGTAGCCACATTGATAAAGAGGACAGTCTTGCCTTTGTAGTCACTGAAGTTCACGGTGCGACTATCATTTAGGGTCTTCGCATGGAATTTGTAAATGGTGCCGTCGGTGGATGAATTACACCACTGGGGGTACGGACAAAAGGTCAGCAGGTCAGGTTTGTTTGGACGGACAGGCGTGTAATCACCACTTTTACACTCAAAACACACACTAATGTTTGATGAGTGGTGCATTTTGTAAAATGTATGTCACCCACTACTTTTAATGACTTTTTAAGTGAATATTTAAAAAAGAAATTGAATAGAAACAAATTAAGTTCTTTACTTAATAATTCAATAAAAAGTGATGTGTACTGATAATTCTGTGCATGTTTGATCATGAACACCGAATTGAAGTTTAGATCTGAAGCAACTGATTTAAAAGAGAAAAATGCCAAACATTTGCTGGTTCCACCTTCCCAAATCCAAAAGCTGCATTTCTTTTACGATACTAACCCGACTTTGGGTTTTAACGCGTTACTCGGACAATTCAGACATCTGAATGCGCTGCTTACAGTTTATTTCAAAGTAGTGACTAATGCAGACACATCCTGGAAGGTTAGGTAAACAATTATTCCACCAGTCTGTCCGGTTTTCAATGCAAATATCAGGCGCTTGTTTACCAAAATGGTTCCAGGAAGTTTTAACCAAATCAGCAGCATCAGGGACAACTGCAATACTTTCTTTCTTACTCCTCATGCCTCCGTTATGTGGGCTGGAGAACTCCTGGCATGTGCCCCGCTACAAAAACAAGCCCACTGTCAACAGGAGCACTTGGCAGCTCTCTAAAAATCCAGAGGGAAACTGACAGATCTCAAAATCACTACACCCACTGACAAACAATGCCCCCCCCCCACACTTTACGCTGAGAAATGACCAATTATTTTCATACGGTTGAGATCAAGGTGACCCTGAATGTGTGGATAAGGATGAAGAGCACAATCTGCACAACAGTCTGTACCCATGGGGTACTGTTTGTTGCATTGTCTGTCTCGTATGAAAAATTCTAACTTGTAAACCGCAGGGCATTACAGGTCAGAATTAATCCTTTTCTAAACATAAATTGTTGATAGCTTACTCTTAAAAACAAGGGGAAAGAAAACACCCCGAGATTATTGATTACAAACTTCATAGTGTGGTTGAGGCCTCATTCACTCATCCCAACCCGTCCGACATGTACACAGGTTTCACAAAATGTCAGCACAACATCGAAAAGCACTTAACACTTCAGTCACAATTGACTACAGTAACACAAAACTTGTTCCTGCTGCATTTACAATTGAAAATTAAGTTCAGAGCAACAGGTGTTTACATAATTTATCTACCTCCTCAAATTCTTAGTGTGAAACAATTAGTTTGAATACAAATCCTCAACACCAGTGTAATCTGTGTTGAACACAAGCAGAGAAACATTAAGCAGAGGGCATAATCATTGTTGCTCAGACTTTCAGGTGCTTTGGGCAGAGTCATCTTATAATTACTTGCTTTATCGCGAGGAACAGTCTGGAAAATCCTGCCATCATGGCAAACATGACGAACTACAGCGCGGACAAAACAACATGACATGGCAACGACTCCTAACAGGCATGTAAATACAGCCTTCTGTTCCCAGCGGTGCAGCAATTAGGCAGATTTATTTGCTTCATAATGATTGAAAAATGTTTTATCGACCTTTTGTTTTTGCACATCAAGTTAAATTATATCAGATGGGTACAGCTTCCTGAGGTTTTATGTAGACATTGATTTGCTGAAACAACCTGCATTCCAGTTTGAAGCAGTTTAATTATGGTTAACAGCGCAGGTGTACACTCAGCACTATTAGGAAAAACAAAACAAAAACAGGTACGTCGTCTGCTGTCACGATCACGTTCGTCCCCATCTGCCTGAACTCTTACTGTGAAAGTGTTGGATATCAACAAGTACCTGAGTGGCCCCGGCCATGCCTATGTCTCCTTCTC